>NC_135707.1:20540526-21237026 GCF_964276395.1 Gasterosteus aculeatus | reverse complement strand
ACAGAGCATACAGCAGGGTTCTCCATACGTGCTCCAACAGAGCATACAGCAGGGTTCTCCATACGTGCTCCAACAGAGCATACAGCAGGGTTCTCCATACGTGCTCCAACAGAGCAGACAGCAGGGTTTCGAGCGAGGCCACCGATTGATTGACAGGTCTCTAGCAAAGTGTGTTTTTGTATTACAGCTTTAAGTCTTTAATGATCACGTACTCCCATTCATAGAGGCACAGAGCGGCCTTCATAAGCCCCTCGGACTGCTTCTGGAGGCAGTTTTGCTGCTGTACCTTGACCTGCACCTTCAGATAGTCCCGCTAAAGACTCACAGCCCAAATAACTACTGCTGCACGGATTTGACACTACATTGTGGACAATGCACAATTAAAGGATGTGCTCACAGGAATATTGAGCACAAGCTGCTTTCAGTAATTTTCCGCAGCCTTACAAATGAACATTACATTTCCATCGCAGACTGACTTTTGTAAATGTGTTTTCTTTTTGACACCACGCCTGTATTTAACTGCTTTAACTGTTTCATTGTAAATGACGGCCAACCACTGCTGAATGTCTACATTATTCATATATTTATGGAAAATATGCTTTCATTATTATCATTAGGCCCCGGTTTTAGTTTTCTTCCCGCTGTGGGATAAACACACTGCGGCTGCAGCCACGGAGTGCAGCTGGATCATTTGCTGTGAGTGTCACCTCCCTGGTGCCAGCGTCTCTGGCTGAACGTCCACTGGAGCAGGAGACAGAGTGAGGCCAAAGACAGCGTTACTGGTAACTGATGAAACGTGATGAGTGCAAAATATTCAAAGAAATGTTACATGCAGCTTCAAATCTAGGATTCATTTGGGGCTTTTAATTGTCGCACACAAAGCAGAGCATGTAAATTGCACACGCATGAGGGTGAAAACAACTGAGCCTCCTCTCTGAGTGCAGGCTGCTTTCAGACTGTGACACTGCGTCGTCGCCTGGGGACTTTCCAAGCTTCAGATATTTCAAAGCCAAACGTGAGGCTGCATGACGTGTGGCCAAGGTCACCCACCCAGATGGTCCCACTCTGCCGGTCATCTCAAAGCTATCACAAACATGAGTCATGTGCCCTCTCATCCCTCCTTTAATCACTCACTGCCCCCCCTGCTGTCCACCGACGGCGTACAAATGAGTCCTCTGCCGCTCCACATGTCGAGACACAATGACACCCGTCCACACACATGCGTCCACCTCAAAGGGGACCTCCGGAGCCCGGACCTCTGGACCGAAGCTGCATTTTCCTCTAAACGCCAAAGAATGTCAGAACATTCCAGAAATAGCCCTAAAATCAGCAGTCCTCTTCCACTTCGAGGTGTTCACACAACTGTAATGACCGCATTAAGGCCCAATCAGGATTTCTTTTCCTCTTGTGGCCTTTCAATAGAGCCTCTCTTTGCAGATGTGATGACATTTGTTTCGAGTTCCTTCCTTCTTGCTATTGAGGGAAACTGCAACTCTTAACTGAAACCAGAGTGGTATTGATAAAATGAGCAACAGAGGCCTTGATGTATCCATTCATCTCTGTAAAGTTGATGAAAAGGTCACATGGAATGAGTGTAGCTTAAGAGCGTCTTATTGATCATCCCATCGACACACAGGGGGACAGAAACCCCTGCACCACATCTGTCCCCCTCACCGGGCAACATTGGATTTTGTATTACTCAAGAGTAGTGGAACACTGAGCGCATCAATCTGTACGTCAATACATGAATCCCACCATTTACCCCACATGCACCCAGGAGACAGAATATATTATCCAAAGGCACTAATATCTTCATATATTGTTGCTGAACCTTTTTGCCAGTAATTATTGACCAAACAGTGGACTGATGAGGCATCACCACTGACTGTTCAGAGGAAAAGAAACCAGAGCTTTATAATCTTTCTCTCTCCTGTGTCATGTCTCTGGAGAGTTTACCTCATGGCATCCATCAGTCAAGTAGTGCAGTAATGGATCCTGAAATCTGTTTGTACTGTATCACAGATCAAAGTCCAGCACAAGGAACCAAATGTAACCGTCACAGAACCCTGATGAATTCACTGAAGACAAATTATCCTTTACCTTTACTGAGTGTCTTTTTCCTTCATAAAGTTCAGATAATGGATTGATCCAAATCTTCTCATTACTAGTTGATCCACTATAACCTGCTTAGAGCTGCTGTTAGCTCACAATTAACTTCCAATATCTATTTCACAACTGGATTTATTCAAGTTTCACCATGTTTAAGAGATTGCACGAGATTACATCCTGATGGTGTCATGATTTGTCATTAATAATTTCACAGAACAGAGCCTGAACGCATCATATTGTAAATTGTCCGTTACAACAGGGAAGGAACCTCAGGGAGAGGTTACAAACTACAATGTACCTTTTGTTTTATTACAGTCAGATTCAAAACAGTTGGAATGACTTTTTTACCATGTAATGGTATTGTGTATTCCTCCTGTGGGCCCTTGGTGTGGTTTTGATATAAATTTCCTATTTAAAAAGGCAATTCTTGCCCCTATTCCAAAAGAGGCAATTTCTTTGTGTTGCTGGAACAAAGAAAATCGCCGTTTCCAAAGACCCGTTTCCATGAACCTTTACGCTTTGGGTAAACAGGACCAGGAGCGTGAGCACTACACAAAGCTCGCACACTGCAGGGAGGCCATGCAGAGCCGGGGTCCTGACATCCGCTCCCGCCCCCCTCTGCTACGGCGGAAGACAGACGTAATCTACAAACGCTTCGTCCACTGAAGGTGTCGACACCAAAGGGGTCCAGCTGGGCATTGTGTGACCTGAGCAACAAGCATGCGTCCTCATCAGAGCAGCTCCACCCACACTACCCCCCCTCTGGGCTGCCTTTTAGTGTACCCCCCCCACAGCGTCAAGCTCGTCTCCGCGTCGTTTTTCCCTCCACTCTTGACGCTCAACACTCACACCACTTTTTCCTCTCATCACTGCACAGTGGGCCGTAACTGCGCGTTTCCCCCCACAAGCTATTAGCACAAAGGACCCATTAGGTCTCCACATTCTCCTTTTCACCCTCATCCACCAATTCAATCCCCCCAGTCGCCCATCCAGCAATACATTCACTGGCTGCTTGCCTCCTCCATCTGAGCTCGTTCACTCGGCAGCAGGATTATCATGGAGACGCTTCGCCGTGTGGGTTGACAGGAAATGTGCCCTTCGCTTTCGCTTTCCATCTCTACACAAGAGTGACACCACAACGGTGGATGGTATCTTTTCTCTTCTTCTCGCACCTTCAGGCACTAACAGCCCACACCCTGCTGTTGAGCACCGTGAGTGGAATTACATAAGCGCCATAACGCGAGAGGAGGCTGGGGCGGCGGGGGGATATTAGCGGCTCTGGAGACTGGAGGAGGATGAGGCAGGAGATACCCACAGCAACATCTCCCCTGCTTGGTTGGCTTCCCACGACTGGCTCAGTGTCAGCCCACTCTCAGCCTGGGGAGGGAGAGGTGGAGAGGATGTCTGAGACTGTGAGACCACAGCGACAGATGAGGCAGACGAAGGAGGGGGAGTTGGAAGGTAGAAAAGTTGGGGGAGGAAAACTGGAGCTGAGAAATGTTGCATCCCCTTTGGCCATAGTCCTGATGAAGCCAGGAGACAGATGTCGAGCCACATCCTGTCTGCCGAGGAGAGGCGGAGAGGGGGCTCCAGCACAAGCAGCAGACAATTAGTCCTGAAGCCACAGGCCCTTCTTGCACCACATTTCTGCCTCTCGCCTACTCCCATCATGTTTTGTCTCTCATTACATACACCCCCCCCACCCTGTCTATCTCCCCCGCCTCCCATCTCAGAGCATCCCCAGAGCTATCCAATATCAGCACTCGATTCTTCTCCATTTCCACAGGCTTCCCGGAGGCCGATCGAATGTCCCTCCCTGGACCGCAGAGGGATGCAAGACGGTGCCGACCTCACAAGGTGACTGAGCTCTCTTCCATCAGATGAAACCCAAAACCTTCCATTTGCCTCCCTCTGTCCCTCGTCCTTACCCCTACTTCGGTCAAGTCACTTCACTTCACGCTTTTGAGCCAATGTCACAATTATCCTCATTTATTCAAAATCATACACGTCAACCAGCTTGATACCGAAGATTCCGTTTCTCTGTCATGTTGCTGACAGCAAATGCCAAGTATGACCTTCTGAGGTCACACAAAATCAGTTTCTCTCATAGTCTCTTCTGTCCTTCTACTTTTACAGGGAAGCAGAGATCATTGTCAATCCCAAAAATCCAATTATTTTAGAGACTGAGCAGTTTATGGATAAAATCTGAAAATACAATTTGTAGATTACATCCACTTAAATGCTGTTCGATGTGTTTCCTACTCACCATTTATCTCAAAGTTCCCCCCCTCCTCTTTCACGCTGGGTAAACAGTTTTCCAGGTAAACTCCATTGTGATAACAGCTATCTCCCTGGCTGAGCTGAGGCGGGGGCTCCCAGCACAAACATGGAGTCTGCATGATTCCACATGGCCGGTTGGAAGTGCTGGAGGTCAGACAGTCCTCCAGCCACTGGCACAGCATCTGACAGGCCGCCATGCTGGGGTTGCGCTTTCCCACCACCAGGTACTCAGTTTTGAAATCCCCATTGCCATCCGGAACGGGCGCACCCGCCCGAGGGGGTCCCTTCCTCATTTGGAGGAACTGCTTCCCTGCCTCCAGGAAGGCCACCGGGGCAGAGGAGTCGCACAGTCTCACCACCTCGTCGAAGCTCTCCATGCCCAGGTAGGTGCGCGTGGTCTCCAGGAAGGACTCGTACTGAAAGGTGCGGAGCTGGGACGGCACGCAGTCCTCTGTGGGTTTTGTCACCTTAATGAAGATAGTGTAGCGCCGCGGGTCAGGGTTCTGCAGGGTCCAGGAGCAAGGCATGGTGGGGAACACAGATGATGACAGGAAGTAGCCAAAAAAGCGGCTCTGGACTAACGTGGAGCAGGAGTCAGACTCTGGGCCTGAGGGGGCTGCGTGGCAACAGCCCTGCATCAGGAGCAACCAGAGCAGCACTGGGATGGGCCGCCGTGGTTGGCCAGGATTCCTCAAATCAAGGCTTGTCATGGTGCGTGGACGGAGGGAAGGAGAAGGTTTCATGGCTTTGGAGCGCTCCTCTTGCAGCAGTGTGGGGCAGAGCTGGAAGCGATGCAGGGGGAGGGAGGAGAGGATAAGGACGCGGGTTGCTTTCAAAGATCCAGCGATGGGCCCATGGCTGCATCAGTCCACCCGGAGATTCACAAGCACCTGTGGAGCGGAGACAAGAGATGAATTAGACTTCATATCGTATCAGACAACAGATTACATTCATCGCCGCCACAAGGAATCAATTTATCCGCCGTAATCGTTTGCTCTGTAAACTGTGTGTGACGGCAGTGACTCGGGCCCCGGAGAACAACAACAGGTTGGACAGAAGCAGATAGAGGGAGGTACTGGAGACACATGTCGGCCACCATATGTGATCTGTCAGCATTTACCCAATTAGAAGAATATTAATTAAGAAAGGCAACACCTGCAGCCATCCATTACTCATTACCCGGACAGCAAAGTCCTCATCAGCAGTCCTTTTAGTATTAAAGTTGATGTTTGGCCTGTAAATATGGTTCATGAGATGTCTTCTATTACACATCTCCTTTAGCGTATATGCAGCCCCCTCTTGAGTAGCTCTGCTCTTTCATTTTGTTGTCAATGTTTCTTTGTTGACCAGCTATGAAGTGTCCAACACTTTTCAGCAGGCTTTAATTATACCCCATTTTTAAAGTGATAAACTTTTTTTTTTACTTAATTCAAAACTGTCCGAACAAAAGAGGTCATTAGGCGGAACAAACAAACAAACAATCTCAGGGACATTGGGCTTTTTTCATAGGAAATGCTGAGCAGTCTGAGCCAGGTCTCGAGTTCTAGTCGAGCTCAAGTTGAAATGACAACAAGGTAAACGTCGCAGAACCTTTGACAACAAAAAACGCCCAATATAGATCCCCAATGCAGCGAAGCTCCGCACTGATCGATCCCAATGCTCTGACACAAACACTGTGCCTCTGTGGCCATGGGATGGACTTAAGGGATGAGATGGGATTTGGTCACAAAAAGTGACATCCAACAGAAAATCCTATTAACGCTGGCCTTTAGGGGGAATCGCACTGTATGGCTTCTTTATGCTCTTTAATCAAACTGCCATCTGGCCTCGTCAACAAAGGCTGATTTCTCCTTATTGATTACGGGGGGTTATTTTGTTGAAGCATACAGTCCGTTTTATTCCGATAACCTGCTCCCTGTAGACTCATGGCAGGGCTGCCACCTTTAGTACAGAACAATAAGGGATGGGGGGAAGGGGGGTTGGTGGAGTTTGATTCTAAACGGGACGCGCTATTTTATTCTCAAATACGAATTCGGTATTTTAAGGGGCAGGTGGCACCACCTCATGGACATGTGGGATTACGTCACATGAAGTCCCAGACTTCCTCAGGGCCATGGAACTGAACTAATCGAAGCTAACGCAGCAGTACACGGACATGAGTAGCCACCATGTCATCACTCATTGCTTTGTGGACTACAGTTCTGTAATCTGGAGCTCTGCATCTTGGCCGTCGCCATCTTGTTTTTTGTTACCAGACGTGTTTTTATTCCACCAAAATGTTGGAGTTAACTTTTATGAGGTGGAAATGAATCGTGAAAGGGAAAAAGCTCAAAGACGATCGATCCCACTAGCCCCGCCCTAAATCACACTCTGCTGTCGGTTTAACGCTAAACGTACCACAATTTACTACATGACCATCATGCTGTGTTGAAGAAGAGTTGAAACTAGGGACTGACATCAATCAGGTTTACAACAGGATGAGGGAATAAATCAAGACAGAAGTCATTTTGTCACAGACTTCTATAGAAGGTGAGGAGCACCGCCCTGGTGGTAAATAGAGAGAATGCAGAATGGCTTCACTGTTCACAGTGGGAGGTTGAGCACAATGCTTCCAATCTGTGAGTCTTCTAAAAAAAAGTAGATTTAAGATCTTGTCAAATTTGAGAAATACTTTGCTTACTTTAGATAGAAATGCTATTGAACTGTTCCCATCATGGAAAAACACTCGAGCTATGTCAAAGAACCTGGATCTAAATCACTCCCAACCAAGTACAGGGATTCAGCCTCACGTCTCAATCTGCCTCTTCCTGCTCGCTTCTCTTCACCCCGCACCAAAAGGATGTCAAGGGAAAACTACCTGGGCCTCTTTCACCAGACAGGCCTGACAGTAATGAAATGAATGGAGCTTTAACAGAGGATGAAGAGCCACTCATTATTGACAGCCCTGCCGCATTGAACAGTGAACGAGGTGATGGAAGTGTGGGGAAATCCTGGAGACACTCTGCTGTTACACGTGGTATTAGGAGTCGGGGTAAGGCTATCAGCTGCAAGATCGCAGCTCACGAAATCACGTCGCACACTTTATAGGCTTTTCCAGACGGAGCACAGATTTCTGGAGAGGTGGCGCTGAGTATTGCATGACTCAATGTTCTTTATCTAGAGTATCAGATACTTAAATAGATACATCTAATTCCCTTCTGATGGTTGCATTCCAAAACCACTGATTCCTACTTATCCCATACAAGGCCTCGACCCACTGTCGGAGAAATAACTACTCCTTTAAAAAACAAAGTTAGACAAGATAACGGGGGCTCAGAGCTGCTCACATCGGTCTACCGAATTCCATTGTTCAATAAACAAAACTAACGGTAAAAGAATCAATGTTGTCTCAGGCTTTAAAGCAGCTCAGCGTATCCCCTCTACGGCACGCTGGATGGCTCGATGGGCTGGAAGGAAGTGCAAGGCAGAACACAGGCGATATTAATAAACTTTCATTCAAAATGTGATCAGCGCCGCACAGGAGGTGTTGCTCCTGGATTCTGGATATACTAACATCACAAGACAACTCTTCTTAGAGCATTTCTCCCCAATGCTGCACTTCCCGGGGCCGGGCAAGGCGCTTTGGATTGGACAACGCATCATGAAACCCGATGAAGCTTCTTCAGCCTCTTGGAGATCTTTGTTTTGGTTTTCCAGCACAGAAGCCATCAAAAGTCAAAGAGAGGCTGTCAGGTGAAAACAAATCATATTTTACATACTGTCACTTCATTGGTGGAAGAAAAAGAGCCAACTTGTGTGTTTGTGTGTGTGTCGCGCTGTTGGTGGTATGAAGGCTCAATACTCCCCTCTGCCTGTAGGTGGCGCTACGCAGCGTAATTAATAGGCAGATTTGCTGAGGCGACAATTTGAAAAAGTGCGATTTAAGGTCTGCGCGTGTTTCTGCGTCGTTGCGTCGACGCACTCGTTTCACTTCATGGTTCTGCGTGTGTTGCAGAGCGATTCACCTCCAGAACAACAGGCGGACTGACGTGTTTTGTTGAAGACGACCTAGAGAGTCACGTCTATTTATTTATTTGTTTGTTTATTTATCATAGACTTTATTGCCCCGTGCATCCACACTGCTGCTTTTCATCGCGGACACATTTGTCCCGTATTTTCCTCCACGACTTTGTTCCTCTCGACCAGCAAACCGGCGTTTGCGGCGATCTCCCTCCGTGAATCCAACCCGCTTCTAAACCCGCCAATGGCGGCTTGTATAAGCGTCATATTTACGCATTTCTTCCGACAGAAGTTCTTAAATCTGCTCCGTTCTCTCGTAAACATTCTTGTGAGACTCCGTAAAGGACGTAGTTAGCGGACCGATCGCAGCCTGCTGCGCTGCGGGAGAAAAATGGCTCGACACGCGCAAGGACGCGGGGAGGTGTGAAAAGCGACGCAAGGGACACGCAAGGGGGTCTTGCGTCTGCGTCGCTGTGAAAACGCAGAAGCATAAGTCAGGCTTAAGAGATACTGGGCATAAAGCCTGCGCCATCTTGGCATTAGGATCATGTTAAGTTTAATAAAACACAACAAACAGAACACGCGTTTCCCTGATTTCTTAGAGTTTATTATGCTCATGCTGAAACTATGTTTGGGATTGATTTCCATATCATTCCGGTTGTTGGTGTGCCGTGAGATGTTTTCTGTGTCTTAAGCGTGCCTTGACGCAAAAAAGGTTGAAAAACACTGATTTATGGGATCTGCGATGAAGTTATTTTTGTCATCAGGGTGATTCTCAGACCAATCAACTCATTTCTTTTAGTTCTGAGACAAGACTGTAAATAATGACTTGATAAGATGTACAGGTAGTTTTCATATATCTAATCAGCGCTGATATCCAACGGGATGCCTGAGCACATTCAGTGAGGACGTTCTTCACTGGGTAGACATTTTAGTATTCTGTTGCGTCGGCTTCCTTCATTCCTTTCTGCCCGTGGCGGGAACAGCAAGCAATTAAAAGAACAAAGGTGTTGCATTAGCCAGCAGCCTGGAAGCATGGATCCATGTAAACACGGCCAACAGGCCGGCGCTGTGAGCGAGGCAGAACAATGGCCCAATCACGGGAAGCAACAGGCCCTCAGACGTAGATGTGGAGGGAGCGAGAGATGGAGACGGAGACAAAGAAGCCACTGATGAGAGAATGATAGAGTCACACGGAGCATCCCTTCTCACATCGGATTACGGCCTGATTAGCGCTGCATTAAACTAGCAGGAACAAAGCGCCGGGGCTCCGAGGCGCAGACGGGTTCCCCGGCATTCTGCGGGATCAAACCTCCTTCACGGCAAAACTCATTCTGCCAGGACGAGGCTACTCGGCCCGTGCATGAGCAATGGGCACGGGACATGAGGGCGCTAGCTTAAAGTCAGAAATCATTATTATTCACAGCAAGACAAACACACACTCACTATGAATTTGGCCGATTATACAAAACCAAATGAAATAAAAACCAGCGTGAATACTGCTGTGTTAAGAGGCTGAGACAGGATAGTGGATTGGAATTTAGCCGCGTGCAGAGGATTTCATCGAGGACAGCGCAGTGAGACGCGTTGCTTCCGAACGCCACATGTTCTTTTTACACTCACTGGTTTGTACAAAGACTTTTTGTAGGCAGCATGCAGACAGCAGCAGGTTAATTACAGCCACAATAAACTATCTGATGCAAAATATTTCTTCTTATTTGCACAAATAGGAGTTTATTTCTATTGTGCTAACAACAATATTTTCTTTTAAAAAGGAGCCACACATTTATTATTCGTATTATATCTTTAAACCTGTACAGCTCTGTTGGGGCAGTGGGGCATGAACATTTGGTTTGAGAACCAATGCTCTACAGGAAGCCGATGGGAATACATCTCGTATTTGCACAAACGTAGTAGTAAAACTGGACAGTTCTAACGTACAGGAGATGGGCAGCAAAGGGAGAACGACCCAAATGCTGACAAGAGACGTATAGCAAAAAATGATTATCATGCTAAAAGAAGGATGGTACACTCCAAGGGTCCAAGGAGCAGAAGGTACAACAGAAGAAACTGATGAGCAGACAATGAAGAAAGGCAGGGAAACTTGAGAAACAGCACGTGAAACCAAACACAGAAGTAACCTTCAAAGTGAAACTGGGACCAGACTAAATGAAACCGCACACCACCGCGAATCGAACACAACTCTGCATCTGTTCAACTAAATCGATGGGTGCTTTTACATTTGATGCTCAAGTTGCTTAAATTGGTGTCCTCTTCTGAACGCTAATGGTTCATAACACACAGGGATGTAGCATCGAGAGCCTCAGTGGTCCCTTGTTAGAAACACATGTTATCCTTTTTGCAACTGAATTTTCTTTAATACCTTAAAAATCAAATGATCAAAATGTTCCCCTATATAAGCCAGACAAGCTGTGTGCAATCTTCAGTTGTTGGAACGTGCTAATTCAAAAGAATGCTGTCCAAATCCAAATCTAGAAACTACACACGTTTCAGACACCTCCAAGAGTTAATTAAGGACACTGGCAGCAAAGAAAACACCAATAGTAGAAATGTACACTTTGTTCAGTGTCACACTTTTTATGTTCATCCAATAGTATCTTCATGTCACTCAAGCAGGTCGAGGTTATCAGTGTTTTCCTTTAATTGTGCCACAAGTCCAATTTGCTGTGTTAATGGTTGGGTTACAGATTAAAGATAGAACACTCCGGTCCAAAAGAGAATATCCATAATGTACGATCAAATGGTAGATTATGAGACAATGGGCGCCAGTATCTCCCACGGCAGCACGTTAACAACCACACAGTGAACCCGTTATCATATTTCACCAACAATGTGTTGGTAAAGTATTATAATGTTGATCTGATCATTAGAACACTAATGTCAAATATGTCAAATGAGTGAAGCATGTGCTAAAAGTATTTATTTGAAACGTTGTCTTCTGGTGTAATTAAGGTTTGCAAATGATTTGGTTAATCAATAACAAACACTTTTAAAACACAGTTCTAGTCATCAGAATGTAATGATTATTATCTCATATTGGCTCTATTTTTTACAAAGTTATAAAGAAATATTTTTGAACACAAAATGATGACTGATAATAAGTCAATATAATTGTGTTATTTGTTAAGAGTAAATGAATTGATCATTAATGACCATCTAACCAGAACACAAATGGACTCGTGGGCTCGGGTTCGGGGGGGTTAATGAAACGGGAGCTGGAGGGAACAGTGCTGCGTCTCTTCAGCTTCAACAAACATAACAGGTCTCCAAAATGAAAGATAATCATCTGTCACTGTTGATGAATGGGTTTTCCATTGAAGTGTCAAAGTCTCTAATGGGCAGAGGAGACACTAAACACGAGCACACAGCTGCTGGGACACAAGTTTCACTACACGTCCCGCAGGGTCAAAGTGGGGACTGTTCAATGGGTCACAATACAGTAAAAAAGGTAAAAGACTGAGGGGAAGGTCTCATGCCGTGGAGCAGACCAAGCATAATGGAGTAACAATTCACGTGAAATATCATTTGTAAAAAATCTATGTTTTTTTCACAAATAGACTTAATTTAAATTTAAAATGTACCATTTATTAAATAGATACACTTCAGCTCTTCCTTTTACGTACACACCAGCTAACGTCAGCTAACACATGACCTTTGGCCGGAGAGGGAGGAATCCGAGGCAATAGAATCTGTGTGTGTGTGTGTGTGAAATCCTCCCTTTTTATTCATATCTGCTTCTGAGACTACGCATGTGCCACTATTTGTTCTTTACGTGGTTTAATGTGTTCAAGTCATTTCAAATTGCCCTACATCGTCGTGATGTGTAACGGTAATAATTTAGCTGCTATGTGTGGTAATTGTAAATGGAAGATGATGCAGTCTGCCTCTGAGCCGGTGTCCTGGTCCTTATTGCTCCTTCAAAGTGACCTAAATGGAATGTATAGAAACTTTGTTCGGTCTGTGTTCACACTGCGACATTTAACAGCAGACTAAACAAACATCACGCGTGAGCAAACTGTTAATGCAGCTATAAATTAGGGCTGTTAAAATTGCTCAAAAATTACGTTTGAATATTTGCCTTAAAAAAACACATATATTTGAATATCTGGTTGTACATTAGACACGTCAATAACAGGACAAATTAGTACAGCAAGACGTAATTTATTTAAGTTTAAACATATTTAACAACATATTACCTACACAAAAATAAGTAAATGAACTAATGGCCAAGACCGCAGACCTCTCTCTGTTTTTAATACTTGTTGCTTTGCATCCACAGAGGCTTTGCATCCACAGAGGCTTTGCATCCACAGAGGCTTTGCATCCACAGAGGCTTTGCATCCAGAGGCTTTGCATCCACAGAGGCTTTGCATAGTGTGTTACGAGAGACGTCACAGCAGCAACGTGTGGGAGGAATGTACAGTTCAGCGTGAACATCGGCAATGCAGCATGGAGACGGCAATAAGCCTCCTCAACAAACGCTATTAAAGCACTTTGAGAAGACTAGAAAGTCTTAAACAAGTACGAGTCTATTTACACTATTCTCGCTTAAAAAAAGATGACGGTCCTTGCTAATTTGTAAAGAATACCTTTCCACACAAAACAACATGAGTTCCTGAAACGTTGGCAGAGCTTTCCAACGTAGGGCTGCACCGCACCATATCGGTTATTGTTGACACATATATGTGTATGTGTTGTATGTTTTAATGCTGTCATATACGGTAGTCTAGTGCGCGTGCGCACATACTGTGTGTTATACGGTAGTTGATGTTACGCCTGTAAAGGGAGACACGGTGATCTATTAAACCAGCGCGGCTAACGAAGAAGCCTCTAATGCATTAATTTACAAATGCCATTTTAAATTCATCTCATAGCACTTGGTTGTTTTTTAGCTGTACTTAGATGGCGTGTATACATTTACTTAACTTGCACTACAACGATGTTAATCATTTAATGAATAAGCTTGTGAACATGGGGGGAGGGGGGGGGGGGGGTGCGTCTGAGTGTAGTAGAGAGAACAAGTTCTGACGTTACAACAAATCCTGTTAAACTTTCTGATTTGTATTTTTCTTTTTATAAATGACAACCTGTACTTACTGAAGTATTTTTGCAACATGTATTTGCAGTTCTGTTTTAGAATAAAGGGTTGGAATTCAAAGCTTTGTAATGCTGTTTTTTAAAATGTATCCGATTCATGGATTATTAATCCATGCAATCAAAGAAATTAATCCATTTCTTCTATTAGAAGAAATAATCGACCGATTAATCAATTATCAAAATAATCGCAGCCCTAGTTTTTGGTTTTGGAAAATCCAATGATCAGAAAACGATTTACTTCTAAGTATGTGGAGCCTCTGGTGGCAACGCTAGCAGCCACAACAAGCTAACGAACCAAAACGCTAACGAGCTAACGAGCCGCCCAGTTGCTGTCAGGGGTGCGGGTAGAAGGCAGGACTCAGATGCAGACTTCTCCGAAACAAAAGACTTTAATAGTTACTAGATCCAAAATCCAAAAGGCCAAGGGGCAAAAACACACAGGCATGAACCTACGGACATCCACAACAGGAGACAAGAACATGCGTGGCGAAAAACAATGACGCGACCAGTGACAACAGACACACGGCTTAAATACACAAGGGAGGTGCAGGTGATTGGACACAGGTGGAAACTATTAGACAATCACAGGGGAAGACATGACAAAGCAGGAAGTGAAGTTACCCGGGGACACGAGTGGCAGAAAACTACAAAATACAACAGGAAGTGAACCACACCGTGACAGTTGCGAGCTACTTGGCCAGCGAGCGGCGAACAGCTGTTTTTGTAGCCGCGGTCCTTTTTCAATGAATTAATGTGTTTACCGTCACATACAGGGATACCGTCACAATCGCTCTAAATACCGTGGTTTGTATTTTTGGCCGTACCGCCCAACGTCTAATGAAGGTCTGATGAAAACCTATCCGTTAGGTGGACTTTGGTCCTGAAGGTGGTGTTAAAATGGACGGCATCCACCCTCCTGGGAGCTCTTAGCGAATCAATAAATATCATCAATAGATTGAAATGAGTTGGCCTGCCAAAGGTGCAACTGAAAACAGACATCCTGCGGCGATGACTCTCGGAGCTCCATGGCCCTGTGCTGAGTGGTCTCCCCTCGGACTGATGTGGGGGACAGACGCCCTGACACGGCCCACAGTGAGGGACGCAGACCGCACGCCGGAGCACTGGAACCACTAAAGCACAACATGTCTATTACCAGGTTTACTGTACACACTAGGTGTGTGCTGGTGGAGCACAGCGTATACACAAAGACACACACAACCATCATTTAGGGCTGCAACCAACGAGCATTTGGATCTTTGAAAGGATCCACTAGGAGTTCTATCTGACATGGTCTGAAAAATAGTCCTTTTCTACACAATTGCATTTCCAGGGAAAAGATGGGTTCTGTATTTACTCCCTGTAAGCTCCCTTTACTCCCTCACTCACACACACTGCAGCTGGGACACATGTGGAATGTTGTGTCCACTGGATCCACTGAGCTCCCGATTGGAAGCCTTGCAGTTTGGACTATGTGCAGGATGGCACCAGTGAACAGTAGTGACCATATTAGCTGCTTTGTGGTTTATCACTGAGACATCCCCATGTCTCATGTCCTGCATAAGATTCACACACATGACAAAATCCATGCAAACTATTGTAATCAATTAGTTTCTGCAGTCCCCCAGAGTGGAGAAGTATTCCACACAACAGCTGCATTTAAGTGGATCTACAGTTTAATGCAGCCTAATTGGCTTTTATCGAGATGAGAGTTTATGTTTAAGTGTTCAGCTTCAGATTACTGTCTCGCCAAATATGGAGAAAACTGCACAAGTTGTTTTACCAACACATTAATGGGCTGATGATGACAAACCCGTGTTTCTGAGTCTCATGGATGCTCCCCCACAGCCAGAGGAAAAGAGTCTTGATGCAGGCGGGGGTGTTATCTCTCCCTCCTAATGCCCATATCGCTCAGAAGGGATGTTGGCTGATGGCGATGTGATGGTCATGTTTTTTTCCCCACTAGCGCCATAAGTCTCTGTGTAATGGCCACTTTGTTCTACGACGTAATCGCATTAATATGAAAGGCAATTGCTCTGGATAGCAAATCAAATCAAGTCAGATCCCATTCAGATGAAAATGAGCTAATCAGAAAAGCTGTGTGTTTGCACAAAGGCAAGAGGATTAATACAGAGAGAGGACATCATACGCAACTGGCTGCTTTCAAATGTCAAACGTACCACTGTAGACTGCAGACCTTTCACACCCACCGATAAGTCAGACCTGCGTCCAACACACTCGGTTTGTATATAACCTAATCCGCTAATCAACTAATCCAGTGTATTCTGCCTCCCACAGCCCACTGATGTATTAGTTCCATACGACTCTATGGGGGATGCAAATACCTCCTGCAGGTAGAAATGAGTGTTTTCAGCTGACTACCAGGATCCCTTGATGAGTTAGTATGTGTTCGTCAGCTCAGATTGAAACCGATTACCATCCGTTTAACAGCAAATACGGGAGGCTTTCACCAGGGGATGAATGTGGCCACAATTCAAGGTCGGGCACAGCAGGGGGGACGATACATGAGAGGACATTTGTTTCATTTGACTGAGAGCGAACAGCTTGCTGCTACAAGCTTAGGAGTATGTGAACTTAGTTCTGCTTGGGGAGTGGACTTTCCTTCCCTGGCCGTGGGACCCCACTGTTTCCCAAAGAAAGATTACTTTTGCACATCTGTGGTTTAACATATAGATGTAACTTTTAGGAGGGTAGATGGAACCGGCACTCACTCTCTTTGATGGACAAAAACAGCAGATCGATCGTTTCTGAAACCGAAAGTGATATCAGTGTAATGATTATGTCGCTTACTGCTGAGGGCCCAGAAGAAACAGACTTTTGATTGAGGAGGGGGGGAGGTTACATGAACACAATGCCAATATGCCAAGTAATACCGACTGAGCCACAATCAAATACTTGACTTTATGTGCCTTCCACCTGCATGACGCGGTTACAACATGAACTGTATGCAGCTCTGTGGGAACCACCATGATTCAGAATCCAAACCCAAGTTTAAATGAAATGTTTTTTGAGGCAGTTGGTCATTGTAAAATAATTTCTTAAAAAAATGATCCCCACTTCAACTGAAAGAGTTTCAATTATATTTATTCTATTAAAGACTTTTGCCAAATTTGCTTCATTTTTACATTTTTATTCATCTAATTCCATTGTAAAGACTCCCTTTTACAACCAAGTGCTTCGTTGCCAACGGTGATGAAGTACTGAAGTGTTGTCGAGTGGAGAGGAGCACGAAAAGGATGGTATCCGTTACACCGTCATCCGCCATGTATGGCAGTAAAAGTACACCAGCAAATGCATGTTGTACATGGCGTCCTGACAGTGTTCAGTGACACACACACACACACACACACACACACACACACACACACACACACACACACACACACATACACACAACACCAATGACTTGTGGAGCAGCCATTTGTTTAACCACCTCAGAGGATGACGAGGCAACTCTTCATCCACACATGACCTCACAGTCGATGAAGACATTCAGCTCTACGCCGCTGCTGTATGGAGCGAACGCCTTGATAGCAAGTTAATCACAATATCATTATTGTTAGTCTGCTCATTTTTAACTGTATTTCCTAGTTATTACGTCTGTTGATAAATCCATTAGACTTTTACGGCCTCAATCCAATAATGCTAAACAGCTTTTGGTGTCTTTGCCAATTCATTTGAGCATTATAGATATAGTTTGATACGGAGTTAAATAAGGATATAATAGTTAAATGGAGCAGCACTCTCAGAAAAGATTTGAAAGTCCTTTTGCGATGTGACTCCAAAGCATTTGCCCAGCGCTGTAGAGGCCAACGCTGGATTGAACGTTCACATATTGATGTTTACGGCACTGAGAAAACTAAAAAAACCTAATCGGAAAATACATTTCATACATGTGTCATCGTGGACAGTGTGAAAAAGAAATGATTCACTGTGATCCCCCTTAAACGGGAAGCCATCCGTGCCACAATTTCAGACACATCAACATCTACGACACATATACTAAAGAATTATGAGTTTTATTTGACCACATCATCTGCATCCATCCCCCTACTTGGCCCAGCGTGTATTTATTCATGGCATGTATTCACCTTCACACAGTGTACCAAGCCAACCATCAGGTGTGCTGGGAGACGCCCACACACTCCCTGCACTCAGGACCTTTGTCCCATTGCTACTCAAACACAGTTAAAAATATTATTATAATGACTATTATGGTTCTAAAACCGGCAACTATGTGCAATTACAAGAGGGCCATTAGTTGTGTGAAACCTTAATTAGAATCAAGATTTATAATCATAGTTTCTTAACACTAAGCATACTTTTCCTCTCAGCTTAGCAAAACACTAATTGTCCAGCACAGATATTGTAACAATTATTATATATTGTGTCACCCATTGCCTCTTATTAAAAAGTTGATTGACAGGAGCCGACGAGGTAAAGGAGGAACATTGAGGAGGCCTCAGCACTAACCAACCCAATGAAATCCAACTATACCAATACTGTCACGGTGTGGTGCACTTCCTGTCTTATTTTGTAGTTTTCTTCACTCGTGTCCCCAGGTAACTTCACCTCCTGCCTGGTCCTGTCATCCCCTGTGATTGTCGGATTGTTTCCACCTGCACCTCCCTAGTGTATTTAGGCAGTGTGTGTTGTTTGTCACTCGTGGCGTCATTGTCTTTTGTCTCGGATGGCCCTGTTTACCGTCTGGATGTTCGTTCCTGCCTGCCTTTTTCCCCCCCGGTTCGTGTGTGTGTTTTTGCCTGTAGGCCTTTTGCTTTGTTGAAGTTTTTGACTATTAAAGTCTCTTTTGCGTTAAAGTCTGTGTTTGAGTCCTGCCTTCCTACCCAACCCTAACAAATACATTCTGTTTGATAATTGACGTCTTTTTGCTTTGAAGTGGTCAATATGACACATTTGAAACTCTATGTGTCAAGGTTTGGGTTCACGTCTTGTTTTATTTTGTAGTTTTCTGCCTCTTGTCTCCCTGGGTAACGTCACTTCCTGCCTTGTCCTGTCTTCCCCTGTGATTGTCTGTCGCGTCATGATTGTTTCCAGCTGTTTCAAATCACCTGCACCCCCCCCAGTGTATTTAAACCATGTGTGTCACTTGTTGCATCATTGTTAGATGTTCGGAAGCTCACGTCCATGTCACAGTGCTTGTCTCCCGTTTCTCGACTACGTTTTGTCTTCTTGGAATTTTGGAGTTTTTGACTATTAAAGTCCTTTTTTGTTTGGAAACTCTGCGTCTGAGTCTTACCTTCCCCGCACCTATGCTGACACTATGAACATTTGTCTTACTCATTGCAGAAGTATGTGGCGTTCCGAGGGCCCGTGCACAGGGGGCCTCTGGAGCTAGTGAGCGAGAGAGCAAGTTCACAGGGAGAGAGTGAGAGCACAATGAAAGAGCTTGTCAAGTGTGTGTTGAGCGAGCAGACGCTGTGGCTTAATTCCTCCTCAGACTATTTCCAGCCATGAAATCTAATTTCACAGGTTGTGTTTCTGTTTTTGTCTATTTTGGGGTTGAGGGTATGAATCAGTGTAATTCCCTGGTAGACGACGGAGAAGCCTGCACACGCTTGGAGATCAGGTTCTGTGACTGCACTTGTTCTCCAGCCTTATCTCCTGAACATACACTATTGCAACACACATTTAACATCAATCTATTGACAGTAACAAAATACTTCTTGGCCCCTGACTATGGACATCATTGGTACATAGTACACAGTCATTCGGATGTCCATCGGGCGGAACTGCCTTGCCCGGCGAGGAGTTGACAGTTGTGGCCCGGTGTTACGTTCCCCAGTTTTCTGTGTTTGGTGGCTTTGTTTTGTGCCTTGATAGGTGATTGATTCCAGGAGCAGCAGTCCCCAGACTGGAGATCTGGCCCCACCCACTCGTCAGTGGCTGCACCTGGATTCCTTCCCTCGCAACACATAAAGTGGTGCCATTTTGTTAGGAAGCTCTCGCTCGTTGGGTGTGACTTGGAGTCTCTGTTAAAGCTTGTTCTGTGTGCTTGTGAAATTTGTCATTTGTGTTTAATCCTGTTTTTTTTGTCTTTTGTTCCCAGGGAAAAGGGGAAGCACCTTGGGAGTGGGTAGGCAAGCTGCCCATGGGTCTACACCACCCGTAGTCATCCTCCTGTCTAGAAACACTAGGCAAGACCTGGGCGGACCACCCCCTGTATTTGGTTAGTGAGCCTTGCTAGTGCTCAAGCTAGGTTAGGGGGGGGGGGGTGTTTCAGGTCAGATAGGCAAGAGGGACTATTTTGTTTTGTTCATTGTTTTGGTTCCGCCCAGCCCCTTTTCCCAAGCAACCCATATTTATATATATATATATATATATATAACACCCGGTGCCAAATGGCCTACGGACCATGATGGGTGCAAACAGCCCACAGCTACAACACATCCAAGTAATCTGAGGAAACCTCAGGTTTTTATTGTTCTGATCAGAAGTCTAAACTGATCTGATTAAGATCATAGATTGCGCCAAAACACGTACAATAAAAATAATAATAATCCAGTATCGGCTGTAACTTCTATTTAGAGTGAAAGGGTCAAGATGTTTTATTGCAAAGACCACAACATCACCTTTTCTCGTCTCACTGGAATCAAAGGAATGCTGGCCGGCCAGTAAATGTTCGGATCGACACGATTCACGTGGATGACATATTTTGATTTAAAAATGGCAAGTTTTGCCATAAAGCGCCATGTGTGCAGGTAGGCTATATATGTTGTCCGTCCATCCATCCATCCATCCATCCATCCATTGTCAAACTACTTATCCTGCACACAGGGTCGCGGGGGGCCCGGAGTCCATCCCAGCCAACTTCGGGCGATAGACAGGGTACATCCTGGATTGGTCGTCAGCCAATCGCAGGGCTACACAGAGACACACAACCATTCACTCTCACATACACACATCTACGGGCAATTTAAAGTCCCCAATCAACCTGATCCCCAGAGCATGTCTTTGGACTGTGGGAGGAAGCCGGAGAACCCGGAGAGAACCCACGCAGACACGGGGAGAACATGCAGACTCCACACAGAAAGGCCACTGGGCGGAATCGAACCCAGGACCTTCTCGCTGTGAGGCAACAGTGCTAACCAGCACGCCACCGTGCCACTGTGCCGCCAATTGCTATATATGTTGTGTGTGACTAATTGACTAATGAATCTCAGGTATGCTACGTAATAGAATCCTGCTGAACGCTCCGATATTGATAATCCTTCATATTCCGCTGGGGAATCAATTCTAAATTCAGAGAAGGATCCATGCATGTATCATCTGCACTCCGAATACAACTGTTTCACTTTGTACTTGTTCAATTAAGGCTTTACTTAAAATACACCAGTGGGGGATTTGTGGAAGGAGACTGAAATAACCGGGAATGCCGTTTTGTTTCTGTCCAGTTTTAATTAAGTTTAAAAAAAGGCAAATGGCATATGAAATATCATATCAAAACGTAGAATGTACTAAAATGTAGGCGATCCGCTCTAGAACGATTGGGTCTCGATTCAGAAAAGTTCATAATGGAAATTTAAAAAATATCTGGCTTATTTAAGTCTCTAACATGAGTGTGGAAGTTACGGTGCTACACAGCGGAAAATAACACACTCAGCTGAGCGCGCTTACAACCGCTAGCACCCCCCCCACCACTCACAGAAGCGCACGCTAGCTATCCACTGACGCTAGCTATCCACTGACGCTAGCCGGGTGCATGTAGCTAGCTAGCACGGCTACATACTCACAGAAGCGCTAGCTAGCTATCCACTGACGCTAGCCGGGTGCATGTTGCTTGCTAGCCCGGCTACATTCCGGCCAGCGGTTGAATGTTTTTAACGGACGTTTAATGGGAACGACGCTTCAGTTATACGTTAGCATGCTGGCCGGTGTGTAAGCATCTTTTATCTGGTGGATGCTCACGGAAACACCAGAGCATGTCGACCAGCTCCTGTTCACAAGAACTCACACCCACCAGTAACTGGAAATTAAGCACCTTTACCATGTTGCCCTTTCACGGTACACTGCCATGATTTAATTTAGCACTGTTATGTTATTCCTGTTTACTTTTGAATGATGAAATGTGTTATGCGCCATAAAGTAGCATAACTTTTTTCTGTCTCAGTGATGTGCTGTTATTACCTATAAGAGAAGGGACATTTTGTGTTTGAAGTCTTATTCTTATCACTGACTAAGAGCCGCTTTTTCTTTAATAATTTAAGAATAATTAATCAGTTTAATATTTTTTACTTAGGCTACTTCCATTTTGTGTTAAAATTCAAGCTGCATTGGTTATTCCATTTTTGATAGAAAGTCACATTTGTGACAATAAAAAAATTATAAATAATTAATTATAAAAAATTGAAGGTAATTAATTTGTTGATTTTGTTTAATTATCAAACAAAGAAGGAAGTGATTAGCAACCTCTGGAGTAGCAAAGTCAAATGTTTTAAAAATCGAGATGCATCGATAATCGTTTTATCGATTTAGAATTGATAATCTGTTTAGAATCGAATCGTTGACCTCTGAATCGAAATTGAATTGTGAGGTGCCAAGAGATTCCCCCCCCGACTAAAATGTTTTAAGTGAAGTAAAAATGAAGACCTGCCTTGACTTTCTAGGAAGGTCCCATCCTTGACTTTGAGACAGTGCCTCCATGGCCCATAGTACCTTACTATTTACTATGGCAAAAAAAAGATGAAGTATGTGTCATTACTAAGTGTATACTAGCTCAGTGGACAGCACGGTCATCCTTCAATCAGAAGATCGGTGTTTGGATCTCTGGCTTCACTAGTGTCCATATTAATGTGTCCTTGGGCACTGAAGACTGAATAGCTGGCGTAGGCGTGACTACGGTGTTTGAACGTTAGTGACTGATGGGTGGGTTGGACTGTGTATGGTAGCTCCTGTCATCAGTGCGTGAATAATGACATGTAATGAAGAGCTTTGAGTGGTCCGAAGACTGTAAAGGAGACATCCAAGTACAGTACATTTACCACTAACATACTATGTCAAATGCAGTGCTTCAGATATACCAGTGGCTTTTCCCTAGGTTTACAACTTCGGGGGTGGGGGCTGTTATACGGGATGGGAAACACTACTACATACAGTTGTAGTTGGTAAACATGCGTTTGTTGCCTACGAAAAAGGTAGAAAGAGAGGAGGGAGAGGAAATGGGGCTGGGCGGGTGGGCTTTGCATAAACGGGACGGGAAGAGTGGGTTAGGGAGGCATTTACGGGAATACCAGAAGAGGCGTGTTAGAGGCGTGGTCCTGCTGCCAAAATTACGCTAATTCGCTTAAAAACTGGAGAAAGTTGAAAAGGTTATTAACTTAAAGGAGCATTTAGCTTTTTTTTCTTTCAGGCATAAGAAACATTGTGAGCAGCTGCAGAGAAAGCTGTAAGGAAATGCCTTCATGTGTCCCAGCATGCATTGCATACACTGGGATCTTTCTGAGGGCATCATACTTGATGATTCAATTATATGTTTGATTCTTTACTTGGCAAAAGCTTGAGCTGTTGACTCTACACCCTGATAGTCACAGCATTGATTTATAGGCACAATAATACAAGTCATCTTTTGTTGTGGAATATGAGTAAAATGCGTCCTCAGCAAAGGACTAGTCGTGTTGTCAGAAAAAAGCTGCCTCTAAATGCTGCACGAAGGGTGGGAAATTGAATGCACCTTGGTGCTGCTGATCATGAACTGCAACGTCCCTGGTTCCACGTCTTTGTTGCACTCCAGGTTCAAACTAAACATGTAATGTTTGCATACATTTTGCACAGAAACAATGACATCCCCAAAAACATGTCTTCAAGTTCCATTGTAATTGTTCCTTTCAGGCATCTGGTCTGTACGTTTCAGGTGGGACCCCTATGCATGTATTTGTTATCTTTTCCACTTCTGTCATAAGGTCTTATATGGTTGCGTTGACCTCAGCCTGGTGACTCAGAGATGCATTCTTCATAGAAGTGCACCCTTGATCACTACGCTAACGCTTTTAGGTCAACACACACATTGGTAGTAAGCAGACGCCGACACATACTCAACTGATTTACTTCCAGTGGATCCTCTTGGGCCGAGCAAAAGTAGGACTTTGGCTTTAGAGAGTACAGCTGCATTGAAGCAGAGCCGGAGACCTGGTTGTAGAGGCTGTGATGAGGATCTGAGTGTGGGAATAGTCTGAATAGACAGACCTGCTCTGTGCTATGTGTGTGGAGGGTTCCCGGGGTTGAAGGGCTCCATTGAGGCCACTCTCCTCTTTTCCTCTCATTGCCATGCCAGCTGCCCACACTCGGCCGTGACGGCTGAAATATTTACCACTCTGTTTACCAGGGACGTCCTGACTGAGACCCTGCCACCGCCACCGCCAAGCTCCTCCTCTTTACCTAAATCTCCATCCGTCCCGTTCTCCGTCCCCCACCACTCCTTCAGCCGCTCTGAGCGTCCGGCACTGCTTCCGTCTGTAATAGGCTCTTTGAGTGGCAGCTTTGAATCCTGTCCCATTCTAATGATTTTTGCACTTCCCTCAATGTTTCACCCGCAATCAAAATGTCACAAGGATATTTACAAGTGCACAAGCTGCCAAACAAAGCTTATTGTAGTGCGGGGCTGCATGGCAGGGAGCAAAATCCATATATACCACCAATCAATGGGGCAATTTATGGCAGGGACATGTGGACTTAGAAGTGTGGACAGACCGCGTATGCACAAAAGAATAAATGGCATGGATGGATTTGAACTATGGATGGATGGATTTGTGTGTGTGTGTGTGCCTTGTCCAGTCTATTGCAGCGGTTTCCTGTACGTGTCATAATGAACCTTTTACGAAAATGTGTTTCAGCATTCGCGGAAGGAGATTATCTTTCTGGTTGATTATGCAGTCTTTTGTTCCTCGTTTAATTAGTTTATTTCCTGGGATTGCCACCAGCAGACTTGTAGCAATGAAGAGGGTTTACAGGTTGTGTATTTATTCTTTTGAAGCATAAATTTAAAAAGGAAACTAGTCTAAAGCAAGAAAATCCATTTATGCATCTTCCGAGCGGCTTATCCTTCATAGAGGGTCGTGGGGGGGCTGCAGTCCCAGCCAGCATCGGGCGAGAGACGGGGGACACCCTGGATTGGTCACAAGCCAATCGCAGGGCTGACACAGAAACAAAGACCCATTCATATGATCAAGGGCAATTTAGAGTCAATTAACTTGATCCCCAGAGCAGGTCTTTGGACTGTGGGAGGAAGCCAGAGAACCCGGAGAGAACCACGCAGACACGGGGAGAACATGCAGACTCACACAGAAAGGCCACTGGGCGGAGTGGAACCAGGACCTTCTTGCTGTGAGGAGACGGTGCTGACCACCACACCACCGTGCCGCAGAGTAAATGGTATACATTTCTATATTATAAAAGCACTCATAAAAGCATGAATCTGTTTGATAGTTAAGATATTTAGATGACAAGGCTTACTGTCAACAACTGTGCAGAAAAAATGGGAATAAGGGCACAGCCTGTTATTGTTTCCTTCCTACATCCACCTTCCTGCTGACAGACTCCCTCTAGTATTGATCTTCTGCTGAATAGCCCTGTAAAAATGACCTGCTTCCTTAAATCTGATAAAAACTACATAGAGAAGCTGTTTCACACAAAATTGCTGTGCTTTTTTTTTGTGAATGACTATATCTCAAAGCGGCAGACTAGCGAGCTCAAACCCCCACACGGGTCCTACTTCTAATGACCACTAGGGGGGCTAATGAGCGCTTCTCCTCAAGTCTGCCTGTATACAGTAAACCTGACGTGACACAAGAGTCTCTTCTTCTATCTGTGCGATCTCCTTTCCACGTCCTATCTATCGCCCTGCAGTTGCCATCTTTGCCATGCTCGCCTGAGGGGTGTGGGTGTGATTCCTCAGTGCAGAAGTACAAATAAATAATAGTTCAGAAAAATAAACACTATATGCCTTTAGGGCACAATTACCCAATGCCAGCCTTTATTACTGTACAATCATTCCCTGAGGGATATGGCCATGGAGCCAACACAGCACCTCCCTGCTCCCCCGAGTAATGGGTTTGTGATATCCCGTTCACCATATGGAGCCGTCGGCCAGACATACATACCCAACCTGACAGCTTCTCTTCACCCACGTGTTCAACCAAAGCTGTCCTAAAGCACGTATGCATTTACCATGCACACCGTTCATGGCCACGGTCATGGCATATAAGGATTATAGGACCCTCTTTACACTGCTGTGTGTCCATGTATGAGGTCTACCATTAAAGTTCGTAATTACTCGTCTGTCTGTTGTTCTTTTATTACAAATTCCACATGAAAGTCTGATTTTGATTGTAAAGATGAAAAAAGTGAGTTTATCAACATTCTCTTATGTAAATTCATGTTTCATTTATTTATTTCAATTCATTTAAATAATCAAATGTCATGGTTAGGCACGCAGAACTACTGGTGGAAAACAAAGGAAGAATGGACAGGACAAACAAAAAGGACGTTTCCCCAGGAGAACGCCGACAGGGTCCCGTTGACTTCTCTTCTTCTTACATTACTTACTTACATTATTTACGGTTTACCACACCTCTCCAAATACTTAAGGTTTGGTTGTCTAAACATAAGAATGTCAGAGAAAAAGGGTCCACAACCACGTCATGTAAGTCAAAGTATTTGTCCGAGGGCCGTTACACTCTCAAATGATGTTATGGGAAACATTACGGTTATCTTGCTTAAGGATTTGATCCATGACAGCTTGAAGACACACACCTTTGGACCATATTTCCATCTGATATGGGGAAATGTGAGCTCTATAAACTGTGTAGAAATGAATTTGAGAAAGTAGCGCATATGATTGTCATCTATGGTAAAAGTGTTTGGAGCGTTTGGTAGTTAGGACGACGACCAGTGTCTCTCCAAAGACATCTCTAAACCTCTGCATATGAACATGGTCTTCCTGAGTGTTTGGGTTGACAGGAAACACATTGAAATGTCTTATTGGAAATCAAGTATGAATGGATGTGTGTGTGTGTGTGGGCGCGCACGCTGTCCTCCTGTGAGAGACAGTGTGTCTTTGGTAGCTGGACATTATGTACATGGCCGATTATACCCATCAACAGGCCTACTTGCGGACCAAGCCCCACCCCTCCCCAACGGCACGTCCACCCCTTCACAAACATTTTGCTCTTTTTCTTGAAGACATATTTTTATCCATATTTTATTTCCACTCAGTAAGCCCACATTAAACTAATGGTCTGTGGCTTCTATATTTCCATTAACGTATGTTTTTCCTGCTCTTACAGTGGTTCAAGCAAAAGTAAAAGCAGTTAATAAAAGTTTGAATATTTCGAGTTCAAAGAACAGTTACTGTGAAGTCTTTACCAAGACAAATCATTGGGTGCACAGCCAGCGAAGCGGCGTGTGTTTCCCCATTTCTTTGGCAGGAAAAGTTAGCACAAGCAGTGTCAGAGCGCAGAATGAAAACAAAGTCAAGCTTCATCAACTTAGAATCGAATCTGTTGAACTGGAAGCTTTGAGAGGGCAGATGGTGGGTACAGTGAATTCCAACACGTTTAGCTTCTTCATTGGACACCGGCGGCCACTTGATTCGGAAATCAGTTTGCGCCAGGGCAAAGCCATTGGTCTGTATTGACCAGCTCCACAAAGGGTTTCCCTGCTGCACTGAGCGGATAACAAACCTGAGGACAAAGTATGACTCACGCAGTTCACGTGCTCCCAGATGTGTCTGAGCTCAGCTGAAAATCTACTGTGAGAGCTGAGATGTTGTAGTTCCAACCTATCCTACAGACTACAACCACAAAAAACGCAGGTATTTATTTGTTTAACCCTTTGAATTCATATAGACATGTATGGTTTTTGTCATAACCCTGTTTGAATTGCAGTTGATAAGCTGGGGAAACATGTCTCAGCCTCTCAGACCATCAGCACCGGTTCCCCCCAAGGCTGCGTTCTCTCCCCTCTGCTCTTCTCCCTGTACACCAACAGCTGCACCTCCAGCCACCAGTCCGTCAAGCTCCTGAAGTTTGTGGATGACACCACCTTCATTGGACTGATCTCTGGTGGGGACGAGTCTGCCTACAGGTGGGAGTCTGACCATCTGGTGTCGTGGTGCAGCCAGAACAACCTGGAGCTCAACGCTCTAAAGACAGTGGAGATGGTTGTGGATTTCCGGCGGAACAGAGCCCCACCCTCCCCCATCACCCTGTGCGACTCCCCCGTCACTATTGTGGATTCCTTCCGTTTCCTGGGCTCCATCATCACCCAGGACCTCAAGTGGGAGCTGAACATCAGCTCCATCACAAGAAGGCTCAGCAGAGGTTGTTCTTCCTGAGGCAGCTGAAGAAATTCAACCTGCCAAAGACGATGATGGTCCACTTCTACACGGCCATCATGGAGTCCATCCTCTGCTCCTCCATCACCGTCTGGTACGCTGCAGCCACAGCCAAGGACAAGGGCAGGCTGCAGCGTGTCCTCCGCTCTGCAGAGAGGCTGATCGGCTGCAATCTGCCGTCCCTGCAGGACTTGTTTGCTTCCAAAAGTACAAGATGGTGCTGGCCAAAGATCTGGACCGGAGGTGTTACGTTAGTACAAAAAGCACAGGGTGGCGCCACGGTTACTTGTTATATGAGGTCTACAGTAATTATGCAGAGAAAGTTGTGTAGGTGCTGGGGGTGTATTTTGTCTTTGTACCCTTTTCATTCAAATTAGCACGCAGACGCAAGAGTCCCTTGCATGTCCCTTGCGTGTCTTTTCACACCTCCTTGCGTGCGTCGACCCATTTTTCTATTTACGGAGTCTCACATTTCTGTTTTCACAGCACAATACGGCCATTATTAAAAGTAAGAATGTTTAGGTGAGAACGGATCAGATTGAAGAGCTTTTGTGGGAAGAAATGCGTAATATGAGCACTTGTACAAGCCGTCATTGGCGGACTATGAGGACGCCGGATGGCCTCTGATTCATGGAGGGAGATCTCCACAAACGAGGGGAACAAAGTCGTGGAGGAAAATACGGGACAAATGTGTCCTTGATGAAAAGCAGCAGTGTGGATGCACGGGGCAATAAAGTCTATGATCAATAAATAAAGCAACCAACGACTTCCACACACAAAGACGTGACTCTCTAGGTCGTCTTCAACAAAACACGTTGCCAGCCTTTAGTGTTCAGAAAAATATTTTTTTCATGTTTGTAGATTTCGAAAACATTCGGATACATATGTGTGTGATATTTTTATAATTTATATTGTTTACAGAAACATTAAACATTTAGTAGAAAAAGACAAAGCAGAATCAAGAAGGGAGTGAGCAGGAGCACACACAACAGGAAAAGAAAGAGAACTGAACTAATGACTAAATAGTATATGTTGATTCTTAGTAGTCCATGACCCCTTTAAAGAGCTTTGGATGACCCGCTTGTTTTTTGCAACTTTACTTTTTTTGGGCTTTAATTTAGGAATAATACATTCTAGATTATCGTTTGCCCTATTCGCTGTTGTTTGCTAGCGTTTGTATTTGTTTACGTTGCTGAACCTAGCAGGGAACGTAACAGACGTGACACATGATTGAATAAAGTGGCGCTTATATCTCAGAGAAAGCACTTTGAGCCAAGTAACGTAATAATGTCTACATGTAGAGATTATTACGTTATCCTGATCATTCATTTCATGTTGCTTCAGGAAAGACTGAAACAATGCCAATGACAGGAGTAGACTGCCGATAGGGGGGGGGGCATTACGCTAACAGCCACAGACTGTGACCGGTGACAGAGAGGCTGCACACGGACCCCCACCATCCATCACACCCTGCCGAGCAGAGGATGACAGCGCAGCACAAGGCGGGAGAGGGCAGTTAAAACGTTGGAATCAGGGAAAAAAGAGCAGCGGAGAGGACATTTGAGAGGGGATCACATGAGAGGTAAAGAAGCAGAGAGCCAGATGGATCGCAGAGGAAAATAAAGAGATAGACAGGAGGAGAAGAGAGCGAGACAAAGAGCTTTAAGAGGACATATTTGCATTGGAGACTACAGAGCAGGAGCTGATGCTGAAGGTGAATGTATGGAAGTAAATAAACAACAAAGGGTCCCTCAAATTGCACTTGCTTGTTTTTGTATTTATTAGTCCACCATTAGTTCCACATGAAGGAGCATAACAGCAAATTAACAAGTGCTCAAGTAGACAAAATATGCCGAGCTCAGTATCCAACTGCAGTGTCATCTAAGCGGAGGAACACAACATTGCAGATGTAATGAGGTGGAACGTGGAGGGGTCATAAATAGATGCCTCACTTCAACAACACAGCTGACAACGGCAGATTGAAAAGTCAGCATCCAGGGCCACATCTTTTCCTTTTCTGGGAGTAAAAAAGTTTACAGAGGCATTTATCTTACGGAAGACAGACTGCCACCAGATGTGTCCTGGATATATGGTCCTCCTTTAGCAGGAATCCAGAGTTATTGTCGTGACAGTGACAGCTAAGCCTGCGCAAACATCTGCTTGGGGAGAAAGTAACTGCAGGAGAAGCATGATGGCCACGTCCTAGATTAGATATTACTGTAGATCAGAGCTACTGATCAACATTCTGAGCAGCAACAACTGGAAGCTCCATCATTCCAATACGTGCTGAGCTGTGGATCGTCTCATTTAACAGATGTCCTCACAGAGACATGGAGGGTTCTTTAGTCTCAACCTGAGCCCTGGACTTGAGACTTTAAATGGACAAAACAATCTTAAGGGGACTTTCTATTTCATGTACAGCTGCTTCACTAAAACAAACCCTGGTGAGAAAGTGATTAGCATCGATACATTTGTGTTAAATCTTTTTGAATGGAGGATCTAAAGACGCTAACAATGCTCAGGCCAACGGTCACCATGCCGCAACCTCCGTACCCCGCGGTGCCCATGAGCAGCGCTCACACAAGCCCTCAGTGACTGATGCATGATCCAGGAGAGGGCGGAGCCTGTGTCAGGTACAAGAGGGAAGAACTGACCACTACACACACTGCTGTACTACAGAGGTTTGCTGCTCTACTGAGATGCTGCCACGCCTCCAATGACTTAAGACATGTCATGTCTCCTGGCATGAGACTTGACTTGATTTTAATTTGACCTCAACTTCAGATGTACCATGACGGATGAAAAAGGACTTGTGCTGCTCTCATCCCCAGTGAAGGAAGCATTTGATGTGTCCAGTTTCACCTTAGATTCCAGTCCAATTACAAGTACGCCAACTGGCTTGAAAACGTGAGCCATCATACAAAGCGTGGCCCATTGACAAGTGTTCAAATGTGCAAAAGTTTAAATGTATATTTTATTCTATGTATAAATGTATAATTGAGCTAAATGACATTCTGGAATATTGTCGACGAATCAGCAAACAGATCAATTAAACCTGCACAATCTGAAAGTAAAGAAAAGGAGCGGACCCCACATCTGGAGGAGTGTGCCCTTCAGTGGGGAGAGGAGTAATAACCGTGATTAGTTCCAGTGCAGATGGCGCTTCCAGGGGCGAGTTGAATAGAGATGGAAATCAGGGCTCAGCTACGGATGATTATCCAGCCACTTCAGATCCAAGATTTCTCTCGGCCTCACCACGGAGGATAAAGAAAAGATCATTTCCCCCGCAGTCTGAAACTACCTGAGCCTGTGATCCAAGGATATTCTGAAAGGAGCAGTGGGAATGTCTTCAGTTCAACAAACCGCCATCAAACAGGGCCTCGGTTTCAGAAGTGGCAACAAACTCCACCTCCGAGATGATTTGAAAAAACAAATTCTTCTGAAAATGTTTATTAGGCCGTGTATGACCACTAAATGCCTTCATCAATAAAGAAGCGATGGGAAGGCAGGAAATGGGAGCAGAACCTATGACCCAGAAGTCATATTTGCAGGCAGAACCAGGGCTGTGGAGGAGGAGCAGAGTGGACCATCTGTAAAAAGCAAGGTGTCTATGCAGCTACAGTCTGTGCGTGGGGGGGGGGGGGGGGGGTAGTGACTAATATCTGTGGTGCCGGGTGCACGAGCTGGCGCGGTTGTGTGGAGAAGTTGGCTCATTGCAGGATTTAGTCAATAGTGTCCACTAATTATGAAGCCTTTCAGCTTAACGTAGAGCGGAGGAACACAAGATCCTAGAGAATCCTCTCGCTTACCATTCAACTCAAATTCAGAATACACTGACTGTGCAAATATGACTAAACATTTTTCTATAAAAGGTCACCCATTAAGTTTTTGACAGGCAATTCTTTTCAGTTTACCTTTTTGAAAGGAAAAGTGCAACAGGCACTGGAGTTCAAATGATCTCATCTTTAGATTTCTCTGCAGAAGAGACATTTTTATTAGTGTGATTTAGAGGCAGCACAACGTCTAAGAAACCCTGCTGAAGATAAAGCAGGCGCTCAGTGTGGTCCCCTCCCACTGTACTGGCGTGTGTTCCTTGAAGGCAGCAGGCCCCCCGGGGTGGGGGTTGCCCCAACTGGAAGCACCTAGGTGAATAGTATGAGAGGAAGACAACGCTGGAGATCCTATATATGGGTTGAGAAACTAAGAGAATCATCAGCACAGGGCTCCTTTAATACCTGTTATGAGTGCAAATCTGTCCCATAAGGTGTTGCGTCACCTTTAACATCTCCTCTTTCAGACTTTCTATCCTACATCAGCTCACATGAATCCGCCGGCTGCCCGGTTTGGCTTTCTTGTGATGTGAGGTTTCCAGAGGTACAGGCTGAGGTGTGAAGGTGTTTCCTCTGCTTCTCTCACACACTCATAACATTAAGATAAAAATAGAGAACCGGTGAGAAAAGCCTGGTAATTGGGGACCTCCGCTCACAGCGATGCGCGTTGGTTCTGCCAGCATTGGGGCTCTGGTATCAAAACACCTGAGAATCTCAATATTAGGTTTTTCATCAACAGTGATTAGTGCACAGATTGGTGTCAGACAAGAATGCAACAATAAAATAATAAAAACTGATTGTATGCATATGTGCTGTTTAGAACAGGTTGTCCAACGGTAGATTTTTATTTTCTTTCTGATCTGTCCCTGAGCTCTGGCTATATGTTTAGGATCATTGTCCTGCTGGAAGTCTCAGGTCTTTTGCAGACTTCTCCTGGTGGCTTTGTGGTTGTGCCGTATGGTTTCTATTTTGGGATGATGCCATGCTGCTCCTGACCCTGCTGTATACATAACTAGGGTTTGGTGAGCTCCTTGGTCTTCATGATGTCCTTTGTTCAGTAAAGCTCGCAGGTCTTTATTTATACAGACCGGTGGACCCTATTTACTAATTATGTCACTTAAAGGCAATCGGTCGCACCAGATCTTTGTTGGGAGTTTTACTGTCGAGGGATGAATGCATATGCACTCCACACTTTTCAGATTCATTCGTAAATCCGCAGACTTCAAGATGATGTACCAATGCAATCCACTGTACTTCCTTCTTCAGGGTTCATGGAAAGCTCAAAAGCATCTCCCCAAAATAGTGATAGTGATAATAGACCCCTAGACGCCTTCATACCTTCAGAAAGGTATCCAGTCAATCCTTTCAGGAGGTGATTTAATTGCGGAAGCAGCAATGATGTTATTTTACGTTTTGCGATATTCCTGTTAACTTTTAAAGTGAATTTGTGAACCAATACATTTACAAAGCATTACAATGCTGTCACCCTACCAGCGTTAAGCTCAGTTTATGCTCGGATGCTCTCTCTCTCTCTCTCTCTGGAGACAGGTGTCTCCAGAACATATAGCAGGGATCTTCAACTAAGATGTGAAGAGGTCCAGTTAGAGAAAAGTTCTAGAAGCAAAGGTCCAGAAGATCATAATGTGACTACTTAGTGGGATAAAATAGGCTAAATAATGACAATAATATCTGTACTGCTGTGATGTTGCTGCTCTTCCTCTTCTCCTCTTACAAATTATTATTATTGTCTCTTTTGGAAGGTTATTCTTTTGTTTCAGTTTTAGTTTATTTAATTTAATTTAATAATTTAATATTTCTATCTTATTATATTGTATATAATGTGTATCTTTTTTATCTTTTTTCTTCCCTATACGTGCTGCTGTGATACCAAAATTTCCCTCTTGAGGGATCAATAAAGTATCTCTCTATCTATCTAGAGGAATAGAGTTGCATGTAATTAATACACAACTAACAAATCAAATAAATTCATTATGATTCTAAAACTCTTGACAATATTTATTGACGCGTAACAAAGACCTGAACATAAATGTGTGACTGCAAATATAAATAATGTTCTCTCAACTAAATAAAAGTAGAGCTGCATTTAAAAAAAATAAAGTGCTTCAGTTCAGAAAGAAAGAAAAAGGAAAAAGCTTGAATTTCCCACTTTCTGCTTCACATTTGCACAGTCAGCAAATTATAAATAATAAATACACATTTTAACAATTGAACAGTTTAATAGAACATATATTCCCCCACTGTTTTAGTAAGTGGGAGCATTAAGATGTAGTTTCTCCTGCCGTGATGTTAGACCTGGTCTTAATGCACCATGGCCTTCTGAGCACACGAGACACTGGTTTAGTGCTGCAGAGGGACGTAGGAGCAGAAACCAGTCAGTCTATTGTGGATTAAATGCTCGTCGACAGCGTCCTGCCTGGAATGCAAGGACTCGATTGGTCGCGTAGTATCACATGGGAAGGTTTAACTTGAATGCAATTGGTCGGTGCTTCAAGTCACTACCGTAAAGACGACCTAAGCTGCGCCGCTCGAAAAGTGCGCCGTCACGTTTAAATCACAACCGTCTCTTGTTAGCTGTTGGTGCGAATCCGGCTGGGACGGCTTCTGGGATGCGATCTGCCAGTTAGTGACCTCTGACACATAGCAACTGACCGAGCTTTTGTACCATAGCAACAGGAATGATTAAGTGCTTTACTACGAATGTCGGCTTCTCCCTCGTGAATACTGGTACTAGGGTCTCAGGTCGAAGGGTCCCTGACAGTCACCGAGCCTCTACTTGATCCCCGGGCAAATATGTGAAAAGCCACGGGTTAATTATGCAATGTAGGCCGCTTTGGATAAAAGGACCTGTAATGTAATGTCATATCATTTGATCGGTTTGGGTTTATTATTCTTGGTCGTCTCAGTGCCCACGTGTTCACGCACTATGTGGCCCCGCCATGATTCCATCTGCTGTTACTCAACCGTCACCGTCAGCGCCCCATATTTAACACTACATCAATAAATTAAACTGAATCTTGAAATAAAACTACAATACACACAAAATCTTGTTATGGAAAATGTCCATCAGCGTTTCCGCGCTAATGCTCGTCTGGTCTCAGCTACGGTTACTGCGTTCGCACCAAAAGCGAAGCGAATTACTCGCCCAACTAGTTGTAGTTATTGCGCTTCATTCACACCTGGAAGGGGGCGTGGCTTACCTCTGCAGCGTATCGGCTCCACCATGGGAATAACTCACCACCACTTCTGCTCTTTATTTGTTGTGTGAGTTAGACAAACGTCTGACCACAAACAGCGTCGTGTTCGGGTTCACGACGTCATCCGTCGCCGCACGCAGCTCGTATGTCACCGACTCCTCCAGGAAGCGCGTCTGGATGACTGCTGCTTCAGGCTGCTTCAGGCGGACCTGTTGCGTCTCTCGGTTACACACTAACTAACTTACAGGCGTTCAGGCTCATCGGTGTGTGTGTTCACGCTGTGGCAGCAGGACGGAGGTGATGGCGAGCCGAGCATCTCAACGCTGATTGGCTTTCGTAAGACAGCGTCGGGCAAAAAAGCGACTTATTTGCTTCACTTCGTTTGGCGTCCCACGCGATTTTCACGCCGCCCGTTTAAAATTCGCCTCATTCACGACCAGACGCATCTGTGCATTTACTTTGCATGGAATCTACTCGCATGAAGAACGCGCTTCGCTGTTGGTGTGGACGCACCATTACAGGCCTAATAAAGAAGTGGCTGGCTATCGGGTGCCCAAACGTACTGCATATTTCTCTAAACCGGTAAGTTAACTGACTGTGTAATGTGAGAGGTGTCACGGGTAGTGACGACCCAAACTAGTCCACACAGCTCTTCTGAACTTCAGGGTCAGAGGTCAGGAATGAAGGTGAACATGGTGGAAGGAATCCCACATGTTACAGGTAGGGGGAACCACAGCATGTCCCATGTTAGAGCTGCACACTTATGGACCTGCCTAGAGCTGCACGGTGCACCGTACGAGATATCCGTACAACACACAACAATCACTCGTTAACAGGGTAAAACACCACAACACAACAGGTTGTGACACATAAACAATGTGTAACACTAATAATTGTGCATTTATAGAAATGACCCAGTCGAACTGCATGCTGGGTAAAGCTCACAACAAGTAACTCTGCTGCTACATGGAAACACGCGAAAGAGCGACACAAGAGGAACAACGAGATGCACCAACACAACTTGTCCCCTACAGAGGAGCCGAGTGTTTTGGTTTTGTAAAATCCAACATGAGTTAAGTTAAACCATTTATTGCAAAGTCTGTCGAGCCTCTGGTGGCAACGCTAGCAGCACCAACACGCTAACAAGCTAACACGCTAGCGTTAGTTGGCCAGCGAGCGGCGAACATATGGCGGCAAATCACTGTCAAAATTCGAGATCAAAAATCAGGTTGATGCGCTCGTAAATCAAACATCCGCCAGCAAATCTCCGTCTCGCACGAGATATTTGCTCGCTCGCGGAGCGTGAACTTCCTCGCTCGCCAGGTGAGTCTCTGCTCGCGCTCGAAGGTGTTCTCTACGCGCTCGCTGTTTTTCTTTTTGACAGTGAGGGGGCGGAGCCAGTCACTATGGTCTCTACACCTGATTGGTTACAAACCCCGTCTTTGGATTGGCTGGAGTGATGCATTCACACAACTATAGAAGCCCGTTTCTGCACTAATGTAAGGGGATAAAAAGTCTAAATTATGAGAACAAACGCCCCCCTTCAGTAACCGTAGTGGAGCGTAGATGACAACCAGCTACAAGCATCATTTACCATCATTACCGGCACATTAAGACCAATGCGTCCAGCTCGCAGACCCAGTGTTCATTTTGGCAGCTATTTCTGATTTAGTCTTAGTCTTTAGGGAAAAATGCATATTGAGTCATTTTAATCCTTTTTAGTTTTAGTCGACGAAAACTAGACTAAAATGTAATTAGTTTTAATCACATTTAACAGCCATATTAAACTCCTTTTCTTCCCTTCTCAGGCCCAGGGACCCCCTGTGTTGTGTCTACAGCTGCATAATAGTCTAGCTTGCAGTACTTGGTTGTCCATCAGATGTCCCTCCTAGGGCAGGTCTATAGATGTCCCTCCTAGGAGAGGTCTATAGATGTCCCTCCTAGGACAGGTCCATCAAATGTCCCTCCTAGGACAGGTCTATAGATGTCCCTCCTAGGACAGGCCTATAGATGTCCCTCCTAGGACAGGCCTATAGATGTCCCTCCTAGGACAGGCCTATAGATGTCCCTCCTAGGACAGGCCTATAGATGTCCCTCCTAGGACAGGCCTATAGATGTCCCTCCTAGGACAGGTCTATAGCAGGTCGGCAAACGTTTTGACTCGGTTGTAAAATGTGACGGAGGAGCCGGGCCAAGAACAAATGGTCGAAGTCAAAAGATTTGGATTTTAACAAATAGCAAAGTATTTATTTGAAAGGCAATTTAACAAATTGGCAAAAGTGTAACAACTTCATGAGGACCAGGGACCTAAACGCAACACTTAGTTGTCTTTGTCTGTTTACTTGCAATGCTTTTGACACTTCATGGTCCTTTATTGTTTCCACTGTCCCAACTAAAGAGACCTTAATGTCCTACAATCGTTGCAATACATTATTTTCTTGGCTGCATCATAAATCATCCATTCTAAACTGGACCCCCACTTTTCATTCAACAGTCTTTTCTTTCTCTTTGTCTCTTTGTTTATGTGTTGGTTTCATGACCAGTTCTTCTCCCTTGTGTCCTGCAGGTTTTCCTCCACCTGCACTGCGCACTTCTATCAAAAGGATCCACCTGTCATGTAAATGGTAAATGGACTGTACTTGTATAGCGCTTTTCTAGTCTTCTGACCACTCAAAGCGCTTTAACACTACATGACACGTGTGTGACGCCTCTATGTTGCTTAGTAACGAACGTACGGTGGCCAAGACGGTTTAACGTCTTCTCACGATGTCGCGCGTGAACTACAGTAGAAATGCGTGAGGCTTCAGAACCTGCAATGAGTTTATTACGTTAGAGGCGTTTGTGACGGAGCGTCTCATCCAGCCGAGGAAACGCTGCCTGCCGTCGCCAGAGAACAGAGCAGAAAGGTCCGACGGTCTTTAAACGCGTCTTCATGTTTCTGTGAAGCAGCGCGGCTTCAGCCCGCTAACAGGCAGCTAACAGGCAGCTAACAGGCAGCTGAGCTAAACTAACGAAGCCGAAGCGTAAAATAGTCGTCGCGGTCCGTAGTCGGTGCACAAGAACCACCGCTGCACCGCTGCGAGCGTTGTGGGTTCGTGGGTGACGTCATCATGGCGCGTTAATATCCGCCGTACTTGTCTGTCTGTTGTCTGTCAGCTGCGTGCGGATTTAGGGGGAAAAAAGTATCGTGACTTTGTCAACCACCAACATGTTCGTCTCGTCTCGTTAACAAAAGTTAGAATAGATTTAGTCTTAGTTTTTATTTTTTAAGATCGGTTTCGTCTCGTCTTAGTCAGGGAAAAAAGGTTCGTTAACGAAACATTTTCGTCATAGTTTTGTGTGCCGGTAATGATGGTAAATGATGCTTGTAGCTGGTTGTCATCTACGCTCCACTACGGTTACTGAAGGGGGGCGTTTGTTCTCATAATTTAGACTTTTTATCCCCTTTCTTTAGTGCGGAAATGGGCTTCTATAGTTGTGTGAATGCATCACTCCAGCTAATCCAAAGACGGGGTTTGTAACCAATCAGGTGTAGAGACCATGGTGACTGGCTCCGCCCCCTTAGGGTCAAAAGAAAAACAGCGAGCGCGTAGAGACTAACGAGCAGAGACTAACCTGGCGAGCGAGGAAGTTCACGCTTCGTGAGCGAGCAAATATGTCGCGCGAGACAAACTTTTGCTTGTGCGAGACGGAGATTTGCTGGCGGATGTTTGATTTACGAGCGCGCATCAACCTGATTTGCGCTCTCGAATTTTGACAGTGATTTGCCGCCATACGAACAGCTGTTCGGGTCAATGAATTAATGTGTTAACTGAAAAAAGCAATACAGGCACATAACAGGATACTGTCTGAATGGTTAATAGCGTGATACGGACTTTTGGCCGTACCGTGCAGCCCTACATCTGCCCATCCTTCACTACCATGTTAAACACGGCCTCAGACAAGCCTTTGTAAAGCTGGGATTGGCTTCTACTATTGTGAAATGAGCTCTAAAAGTCCCTAAAACTAGACATGAAGTGGCTGAGTGGTCCCTGTGGTCTTCAGATATCTCTGAAGCCACTACCTAAAAATGGTCATTATTAGCGTACAGAATGCACGAGCATCAACAAAACGAGTCCACCACAGACCCAATTTAACGTTTGGGCCACAGAACTACTCAGTCCGATAAAGGAAGGAAAGGAAGCTTGCTTTGGTGTAAATTATTCCACATGTATGCTAATAACAACTTTTGATATGACTGATTTGTGGGGCTACAATGTCACAAACAACAGATAGAAACTGACCTCGCTATCTTGCCATGTTTGTTGAATATGGATTAATGTCAGCAAAGTTGATGCTGTTTCATTCAAAGTAAGCCCACCCCCGCTAGGTAGACGACTAGCATAGCAATTAGCTGCTACAGTTTGTCACATATACTTTGCATGACTGCATCATCTCATACAGCATGAGGCACACGTTGACTCAGAGTCAATGGCTGAGGCGTGAACCTTTGAGGCTTTGAGCTGTCTGTTACAGGCCTCTCAGCCAGAGTCCCCGTGTCCCTCCGCACATTGGCCAAGCCTCATTACGCTCCCTTCCCAAGCTCCTCGTTGGCTCCCTAATTAGGCGAGCCAATGGTGTCACTGGATCCCGAACAACTCGGGATCTTCTCCCCACAGCAGAGACGACAAGCCATTAGGAAGTTTCAGGCCACGGGGTATTGCCATGTTTCACCTTCAATGTGCCTACGCTGTGTGTGTGTGTGTGTGTGTGTGTGTGTTGAGTGATTGCCGTGTTGAGCCGGGCGTCACACACAAAGCGCTGTGGAGCTCAGAGGAAGCAGGGTACCACTGTCTATCTCTGTCACGTAGCCCTGTGTCTACAGTCCCTCTCTATCTCGCCTCTAATCCATCTTCTATCATCCTGCCGACCATCTCCTCCACCCATCTATTCATCAGCCCCTCATTCAATGACTCCCTCTGTCCCACCCTCCCCCACGGCCTCCTCTTCCTCCCTCTGATGTCACAAATCCAGATATGAGGTCCAGTGATGGCACATGGCCTCAGACACTGCAGCCTTGTTTGGAGAGGAGTGATCAGAGGGATGAGAGCGGGGGGCTGGGGGGGCAACGGGAGGATGTAAGATGCAGAAACAAAGGAGAACATCTAGGTTAGAAAAGACAACATGCATGAATACCTCTGAAAAGGCGTGTTTGTTAAATGGTTACTCAGAGCCAGCAGTGCCAGTCAGGGATTACTGTCCGGTCCATTTATGTTCTCGCCTCCTGGCAGATAAAACAGTTCACTGCTAATATTCATACCTGGGGGGGGATGATGGGCGCATTCTCAGACTCTGAACTGGCCATTGTCCCAGAAAGGCGTGTGACAAGAGCAGACAATTCCTGTGCGCTTGGCTCTCTTCAGAGCCTCGTGGCAGGTCTCGTCTAGGACGCACTGGGACACAACTGCGGTTTTCTCTTTTGTTGGAACAAATATACGACTTAAATTACAATGAATATTTGTGATTGGGTTTCCTTGGTGGCTTCATGTGTTTAGGTTGACATGGGACAAACATCTGCAGGGCCTTGGTTTGAAAATATGAATGAGGTCAAAAATAGGTTCAAATCCCTCGACTGCAAACGTGAAACGTGAATGAGTTTTCTACATAGACCCAAGAGTGATTTTGTTCTACCAGACTTTTCCAACCTCGTCCTCACCTGTTGAAACCCATCTTCACCCAGAAGGACACACATGGCATCATCTGCGAACCTGAACTCCATTCTTACCAGAAGGTTTGCGTGTGCAGTGCAGCCTCGCTAAGGATTGGACATTAAATGAGTGTTGCTGAGGAGGCTCCTGCACCAGAAGGGGCCACTGGATGACTGCTGGCCCCCAGTGGGGGTTTCTGGCTGAAAGTGCGCCACAGCAGTACATGGGCTGCAATCACCACGGGTTAACCCTCACACCCTGCTCGGAATGCCTTGTTCTTTTCTTTGGTTTGGGGTTCCAGCTCATTGCTCAGCCGGCTAATACGAGAACAACATGCGGACCATTAAAATGTGACAAACTCCGAGAAGTCACGGTTCCTCTTGGATGAAGATCACACAAGTGAACCGCGATGCGTTTAAATGCAGCCATCAGCTGGGGTGAGACACCTGAGAGACACAACTTCACACCCGGGTGGTTCCGTGTGCGCGCTAATCTAATCTAATGAGTTGCGCTTGTTCATTGGAAAATAACGTCTTCGGTCTGCGGCCGAGCGCGCGAGCAGCGCCGCGTTAAGCGGAGTTGATCCCCGGAGGAGCCACGCGGCGACCCGCCGGGGATCGGACCGGTTGGCGCGCGGAGCCACTCGGTGATACACCTCCAGCCCACTGAACGCACGCCGCGTTATTAGAGAGGCGACACGACACAACGCAGGGAATCTCCGCAAAATGTCCCTGTTTCCCCCCCAAACAGAACAGGGCGCAAACCGCGCGGGAGGTCACGGGGAGTCAATGCGGTCCACGTCAGTAGAAGAGAACCGGCGCGTTTACCTGAGTAAGTTAGCGGTCCCTCGGATGCTCCGTCGGTGGTCAAAGGCGCATCCGGAGTCCACGCAACGCCGCTATCTGCCCGCTGCTGTGGCGGTCCGTACGGTCCCGGTGCGTAAAGTGGGTTTAAAAAGCTCCACGGTGTCCACCGACAGTATTTTCTCACATTGTTCCAAAAAGACACGTCCCGCGCTCCTCTTCGGATTTCGAGCAGAAACTCCTTTTTTTTAAATAAATGTTCTCTGTTTGTTATTCCAGAGATTCTAAGGAAAAAGTTCTTCCCGGGATGTGGTGCTCGGTGAGCCGGTCCCGCAGGTGGACGCGATGGAAGGTGGTCGCGCGCGTCTCGGGAGCCGTCGTCCCCAGCTCGCGGCTCTGTGTGTCCGCGCGCAGCAACAGCCGCCTTCCTTATTGGGGAGCCCGGGGCTCGCGCTGCCGTCAAGAGAGTCAAGTTGTAGCGAAATGACTTCCAGCGAAATCTTTCACAATAAAGAAATAGCGTCATGGGAGGAGGCGGAATCTCTGGATTAAAGCAGAATTCAGAAAGCTCAGTTCAGGAATGTGAATAAAAAAATCCCGTTAAACATTTTTATAAAATCTATTTATAATTTTCAAAAGCCGGTCAATCTCTGAAAATGAATTAGTGTATGGGTGCGAGTAGACACGATGCAGGTTTTCTTAACTAGCTTATAGTGAGATATAAGATAGTAAAACACACTGTTGCCACCTCGTTTTATCAGCTAAGTTGGCCTACAGAGAAAGAACCTCTTAATAACATGTTTTATGGTGTTTCACAAAATGTGAGTGTAATTGCTGGTGAAGTACAGCCTTCTACTGTTTTACATTTCTAAAAAAACTATAATGATACAATGTTTAATTAATAGAGGCTTCTCCCTTGAGACTGCTTTTATTTTGAAGGCAAAAGCACTCATGTTTCCTGCCATATTCTACCTCTGCTGTGGTCAGAGCTGAGGGGCTTCCTCTCCTCGCCCATCAGCCCCCTCTTCTGGAGTCAAACAGCTCAAATGGAGCTCAAATGGACGTGTCCGGTCGGCAGCACCGCCTGTGTTCCCCAAACAGAGAGGACTCGTTGGAGACAATGATTTACTAGGTGGAGACACCACCCGCCCGTGTCTCCACCTAGTAAATCCCACAGCGCAGCCAGAAGGAGAAGACCTCGAGGTCATCAGGGGGATTTTAAATGTAGTGGGTTTTGAATGTTGCGTTTTATATTTACAGATCTCAGTGAGTTGTAAATACATCTTAAGATATTTAATCATGCAGAGCACAGCCGACACACGACAGGTGTATATAGCTACTGTCAAATCTGTATATTTTAGCATTGCATTTGTATTTGACCAGGGTCCCCATGAGAAGACGAGGTGTCCTGATGTGAGACATACAAATACAGGAGCGACTCTTATGTAATATGTAGTTACATTTTATTTGATATCATCGTGGGTTCTAGGACATCCTGGTAGTGTGTCTTCGGCCTACGCAAATCTATTCCAACCTTTTATTGAACAAGTGCCGGCATGAAGGTCATTTTCTGCTAAGATTAGCAGTGTTATGCAACATTTATGGTTCCTTCGTCACCTCCCTGATGGACAGGCCGTAGGTCTTCAGATGTGCTTTATTGTCCTCGGGGCTCTGGGGTCCCTCGGGAGAAGTGCTGCCGTGACTTTCTCCAGGACTTCTTGCCCCAGGGCAGCTGAGAGAGCACTGACCCACACGCAAAAAGCATCAGTCAGACACCACCAGAGGAGCAACATCTGCTCTCTGTAAGTTTAACCCTCTCGGCCTGCTAGTATGAAGTGCTAATGCAGTCGCTCAAAGCCGAAGGAGCTTTTTAGTCGCTTGCTAATATCAAGAAGAGAGGAAAAGCAATAATGTGATTATTATGCAACAAATAACTCAACGTTACCTCTGGATTCACACAGGACACAAACAGGGGTCTCCTGGGTAAAAGTCTGTGTAAAAGACTGTTATCCAGTCTATACATACATATATATATATATATAATGTATATACACATATATATAATGTGTATATATATATATAATGTATATATATGCTTTCCTCGACCACAATAATTCCATAAATTAACGCATTAGCTTTGACAGCCCTGATATACGCGCACACATATATATATATATATACACGCGTAGATGTTTGCTTGTCGTTCTGCAGACGTACGTGTGCCTTTCTAAATCATGTCCAATCAGCTGAATATAGCAATCCAGTTGTAGAAACAGCTGGAGGAGGATCAGTGGAAGCGGCTGTGAATACTTATGTACATGCTAGATTTTTATTCACTTTGTCATCATGGGTGTTTGTAGAATATAATTATTAATCGCCAAGATAATTCACAAAATAAATAAATAACAGGGCCCTGCCCCGTGCAAACAGGGACTAATAACCAGACGGAAAATCTAGTCTCATAATTGATATTAACAGTTTAAGTTTGAACACTGGGCCTTTACCACAGCATCTAGGCTCAAAGTACCAAACCAATCAGATCAATGCTGTTTGAAATCAATAAAAGCTGTTTATTGATATTCTATTATTATCAAAATAAAAAATACAGTAAACCTAATGACAAGAACAACGATGAAACGTGCTAATTCAGCTACTGCCCAGACAGACCGACATGGGCTGGACAGGGATGCCGTGTTACAGTTGTTGGTGGCCTCTACAGGCGGTAGAAGAAGCCTTCTTTCTCGCTCAGGCCGCCAGTGAGAAGGTGTCTCTCCCCGAAAAGCTTCAGGTTGCAGAGCGAAGGCGGATTGACCACACAGGTCTGTTAGCATCATCGCAGCGCACTGGGACCCCGGTGGTGTCACATCTCAGTGGCGAGTTTAACACAAAGCTGTGAGAAGCAACTTCTTTGGGGGGGTTTTGTCCCATAGCAGCCTTTGTTCATGCACGGGGCGAGCACTACATTTATTCTCTTTACCAAAACCTTTCATTACTACAATGTAAGAAAAGTAAGCCAAGAATGAATCTCTCTTTATTCCCACCAATTAAACGTGGCGGTCTGGGCTTTGCTCCTCCCACGAACTGACCAGCACAGCTGTAAGGCGTTTGCCAATCACGCTCCAGGCTCGGTGTTGTCCCGCCTTCCACCCGGGGAGTAACGCACGCAGCAGTCCTTCCCCACGCAGTGGAGCACCAGCCCTCCACCTCCTGCGTCCTGCTCTTGGGTCCCGCACCACAACCGACGTGACACTTTCTCTGCTGTGTGAGGAAATTGTTTTATTTGTTGTTGTTTTGAACCCCCATCGACCGGACCATCCGCACCATCCGCACCATCCGCACCATCCGCAGCCCAGTAGTGTGCATTTATTATGCTCCATGAATTCAGAATTTGTTTTTCCTCGTTAACTGTAAAAAAGGTAAAAAATATATTAAATAATGCAAAAAAACCCAAACACAATAAATAAGAGGAAGAGGAAATGTGTTCCTCTATCACTCCTCACATGAGGTTCTATGCGGCGATGATTACAAGTGATCTTCTGGGGACCATGAATACCTGAAGCAGATTCAGTGGTCAGAGCAGCACGATGAGACGATCCAGACACCGGGCAGGGACCCTTCTGATGAGCCACCCAGACAGATCTGAGGGGCTTCTAGAGGCGCCACAACACACAAATGCGTCTTCCCTCCTCGACAGTCATTGTCTCTGCTTCAATCAAATACAAACAGTCATGTACGAGTGCACACGGGGGCAAGTCCATACAAAAATCCATCCCGAGGCCACTTAGCAAACAGCTTGCTCGTACGTACCCCTGACAACAGTGTTTCCCATTTGAATATTTCATGTTGGGGTTGAAGCGTTAATGCCTTCAAACCTTTTCTTTACAATGGAAATGTCTGGTCATGTTTGCAAACATATTTCCTTTTTAAGCGGCGGAATGCGCCAAAGCCTTTCCTCGCCCACTTCCCCCTCTCCTCAGGAAGCAATCACATCCCTGGCACAATCAAAGCCAAATGCAGCCTAGTCATGAATTGCTTTTACAGGAGGCTGCTGGTATATTTTCTGAGGCTCTTTGTATTGGAATTATGTTGAGCTGGAGTACTGAGAGTGCATAAGGGAAAAGCAGCTGTGTTAGCAGCTGAACCATCACGAAAAACATCACGTCTCCTCACTGACGTTTCCAGGAATTAATGAATGAATATTGCCATTCAACACTAGTTAAGGAATAACAAAAGCTTCCCTCAAATCACGCCGGCCATTCCATTGTTGCATATTTCGTAGGCTGTGTCATCACCTTGGTTTCATTTGCTTATGTGTTTGAACCCCTCATCAGATAGCAACCGTTGGTTTGGAAACCCAATGCTGCCGAAGTGCCTTTAATCATCCATTGCCTCAATGTCGCCAGGCTGCAGCCTCCAACAACCACAGGCTGAAGCGAGCGGACTCTCAGATGGGACGGTCTGGCCTGCAGGGGGGCTTCCTACCGGCGTCATCACCTTTACCTCCACTGCTCCCGTTGCCTAGCAACCTGCTGCGCTTGACAGGAAAAGCCTTAAAAGCCCCAAAAAGTACAGATAAAGAAGATAATCTTCTTATTTTGTTTAATTTAGGAAGATGCACTTCTCCTCCGGAGCTTGATGTATTTCAGGCTGAGAGAAGAACTTGTTTTGGTTATTTTAAATTCAAATTAAATCAGTTAGGCCGTGTACTTTCAGCTAAAAGTAATAATGCAATCTCAAGGAAGAGGAGATTCCATCAATACTGTCAATAAAAACCACAACAGCAAACATGTATTTTTTTATGTTGCAATATATTTTAACTGTAACTTATTACAGAATATGTTCAAGCTCCAGCAGCTCAATGTCACCACACACATTGTTCTCCTTCAGCGTGATGCTGCTTCCTCCTGCTCCATAAAACACAACAAAGTAGTTTATAATCACACAAGCAAACAGAAGGGGCAACGCAAGTTCCTTTTCTTTGTGTATTTATTCTGTGACGTTACTGACTTTCAGGTTCATAACTTGTCTACCTGAGCTCACTTTGATGCATTTCTGTCCAGAGTATAAACTATATATAAACCGTCTCAGCCTCAGTAAGATATAAGTTGCAGCGGCTCCCGGTAACGTGAGCTGCTTGTTGTGTATATAAGTGATAAATGTGTGTTGGTACGAGCTTGTTCATAAGAACATGGACCCTGGGGGGTTCAGGTGAGAGTTTTTACGTTATCACTACGAGCAGTACAGCAAGTGAATTCTATTAATCAACGTTACGTTTGAAAGTGAACTCTGAATAAATGAAATCCTCGTCGGACCGCCTGCATGCTGGGACAGATCAGATGTCCAAATGGGCTCCTGGAGGACTGGGTCCCTCGACGGCGTTCGGAGGAGCTGCAGAGGAAGAGACGACTTTGAGACACAGCTACTATGTGGTCGTCCCCAAACCGAAAGCCAGCAACAGCAAGACCACGTCGATCCCAACTTAACCCGGAAAGGTGTGAACCCCCTCGTACTAATTGTTTCATGCTACAGAGAACCTGCTGCTGGTTACTGAGGGACGGTTCTTCGTATATCGTGCTGTATTTACACAAACACTGTTAAATGGTAATGCAGTTACTTTTCACATGCATGTATACAAATCACTTCTTTTTATATTTATGGGTATGGTCTCTACCAAGGCGGGTGGCAACTATCTGTTGATGGAGATTGTGTCTTCTTTGTCGAGTGGAGAAATACTACCAATAAGAATTCTTCACAATAAAACACAATAGGGCTTCGCCCGACTTTCAGTCGGCTCAGGCCTCAATAAAAATGACCCTCCCTCCTCTGAAAGGTTACTACCTGTTGCCTTCGTTAGTTGGGTTGTTGAATCTTAGTCATGAGCCTCAATAGCGTGGAAAATTACTTTACTTTCTTTCTTCTATGTGATTTGCAATTGACATGAACACACGTTCATTCATGCACAGTCATCCTGTTCATCTGCTCATTTACAAAGTTGGTAGCATTTGCTGAATTGCATGTGGGTCACCCTTACCAGCCTACTGCACAAAAGAAAGTGAGGGAAAGGTAGAATAAGAATGCCAGAATGTTGTGTTGTGAGGTCCATTATTAGCAGCAGGCCTAGCCGGGCTAGCAGTTCTGTCTGCCTCCAAACACGTCCTGGAGCTATCCCCGCAAACACAGATGGAATCCAAATTGATTTTTGTTGTGAACAGCTCTTATGACAAACCAGCATATTTCCATCAAATGTTACTGGAATTGCACTTGAAGCTTTCATGTTCCATTATGGTCTTTTTAAAAAGTATTATTACAAAAAAACTCAACCCAATAAACTTCTTTTCTATTTGGTGATTTGGACAAACAGGTTGTGCTGCGGGGCTCAGGAGACTGTCATTTGCACTGCACATCATTATCAGACATGACTAATTCAGCACGTGGCCAAAAGACTCTAAATGTGTAGTTAAATATTTATCACATCTCTCTGGCCATTTCTGTGCAGCGCTTATGCAGAAATTCAGTGGAAGCTCGGGGCTTTAAGCGTACCTGAAAACAGTGTAGCTCTCACGGCGTGCACTTGTCATCTTTGAGAAGACCTCGGTCACGTGTCCTGGGAGATTTAATAAATGCATGTGCACTTCATACACAGAAATGCCACTGTGAACCGTGATGTTTACACACGTAATCGTCCTGGTTTGGCCTCATTTGTTTGTTTTTGTGTGAGCTCTTGTCTCTAATCTGTGTGTAGATGTCATTTGAATGTGTTCAGCTTGTGCTGGATAAGACAGTCAGGGAACTCAAACCCAAATTTGAGAGTGATTTTTTATTCTGCTTTTATCCGAATGACTCAAAGAAAAGACGGCTTCTCTCATTTTGGGGATTTCTCTATAAGTCTGCTCAGTAGCTATTCATAAATTAGCTTTTGTCCCTGCCTAATATATGCCAAATTGTCCAAACCGTACTCTTACACAAGCCTAATAACCTTTTACATTGGGAGGGAGCTACATTCCCTGTGACTTTAATCAGACACCACACAGTGCTATTTTTAAAAGCCACTTTTTGTAAAAGTCTTATTTAAAGTGATCCATTGATTCTTGCTGCCTGGCTACATTTAAGCCCTTGTGTAGTCCAGTGTGCTGAGCTGAGATCTGGCCCCGGTCCACTTCCACTGTGGCTGGGGTGTTAACACTGCGGGGGTGGCAGGGACCATCCAAGGAAGAGAAATCATCGCCACTCACATCACATCCCAAAGCAATGTTTTTTCTGAGAGAGGAAGAAATGGGCGCCAGAGACGTGAATATGTGTCGGCTTATGAAGCATACACTGAATAATGTGATCTTACAAGTGTGTGTGTGTGTCTGCGCTCATGCACTAAATGAGGCCAGGCCTATACATAGATACATGGCGGTGATGGCGGCCAACTCTTGGTGCAACCATTCCTGCAAAGCAGGGGTCTTCAACGTTTTTCAGGCCAAGGCCCCCCAAACTTATGGCGAGAGAGAGCAGGGACCCCCGATTCTACGGAGTTTGGTGCTACATTTTATTTTGGAGCTTTACGCTCTTTAGACGTGAGCATGAATGGATGTGATTGGCTGGTGCCTGTGATGTCGTATCAGCATGATGAGTGAACCGGTGTCCAGCTGCAGAGAGCTGCTGTGGGACTGAAAGACAACGTCTCCATCAATTTATCCGTTTGCTTCAATATGTTGGATTCATGTTAATGTGTATTTTAGGACAATAAATACAATTCTGATTCTGAAGACGTTTAAATTTGTGGTTAAAAATTGTCTTATCAACCAAAAATGACCCCTGTTGAAGGCCTCTGTGATAGAGAACCCGCGTTTACCCAGGGCCTTTGCCATTGTGCTTTGTTCACAATTGATTTCGGTTGGTTCTTTTTCTATCTTGGTGTTTATTTTCTAGATCATTTTTGTTCTTAGTTATAGTATAGGGTTTTTTGTCTTCCGAGAGCAATTTTCATTTGTAGAATTTTGCGATAAACTTTGTTTTTGAACCTTGCCTCTGGAGTCGTGCATCTCGGTTCAGGTCCATTGTCCGGCCGTAACAAATCCCCTCCTGCTTCAAACGCACCACCATCACGCCGGGCACCAAGAAATCCCCCAACATAGGATGATAAATGACTAGAAGCCCAATTGTCCTGACATCTGTGGTGGTCATGAAATCCTTTGAGAAGCTAATGTTTTATTTTTATGGTTATATGGTTATTTTATGGTTATCGGTCAGAACAAACTGCTGAACAAGCTCAACACTGTGGAGATGACAGTGGACAACTCCAGCCTGCCTCAGGTGTCAGGAAATGGGCAGGAAAGATTACTCCAGACCCTACACCCCTTGGACAGAACCTTTTCAGACCCCCCCCCCCCCCCCCTCTGGTAGGTGCTACAGAGCACTGTACACCAGAACCACCAGACACAGTGGTCCTCTCTCAATATGCGTTCTTGTGTGGACAGGTGAAACGTCTGTCGCAGCCCGAGCACTGTGCAATTTCTAAAGTCAGCATCTCGCCGAAAACGCTCATAATACCTGGATGTGATTCCCCCTGCTCATTTTACCGAGAATCAGGAATCAGGAAACATTTATTGCCAAAATATGTCAAACATACAAGGAATTTGTCTTGCCGGTTGGTGCGTGACAGTAGACAGTGTAACAATAGACAAGACAGCAGTGCACAAGTAATAAAATAAAGTAAAATGAAATGATAATGCAATGGGTTAGTAGAATAAGGCTATGGGTTAGTATAAAACAAGAGAATCAAGTTAGAGTTAAAAAATTTTAATATTAAAAAAGTTAAAAAATATTAAGCATAAAGTGCACTAGCGAACAAGTAACAATGACACAAAAGTGACGAGTGACGACAAAGTGAAAAATTACAGTTAAAGTGACATGTGCAGTATGAAGGGGAGTGAAATGTTATAGTCAGTCAGTGGGGGACCGGCTCTGTTGATGAGCCCGACTGCCGACGGGAAGAAACTGTTCGTGTGGCGGGAGGTCGTAGTCCTGATGGACCTCAGCCTCCTGCCAGATGGAAGGGGCACAAACAGGTTTTGTCCGGGGTGGGAGGGGTCGGCTACGATCTTTTTAGCTGCTTCAGAGACCTGGAAGCGAACAAGTCCTGCAGGGACGGCAGATTGCAGCCGATCACCCTCTCTGCAGAGCGGATGACACGCTGCAGCCTGCCCTTGTCCTTGGCTGTGGCTGCAGCGTACCAGACGGTGATGGAGGAGCAGAGGATGGACTCCATGATGGCCGTGTAGAAGTGGACCATCATCGTCTTTGGCAGGTTGAATTTCTTCAGCTGCCTCAGGAAGAACAACCTCTGCTGAGCCTTCTTGGTGATGGAGCTGATGTTCAGCTCCCACTTGAGGTCCTGGGTGATGATGGAGCCCAGGAAACGGAAGGAATCCACAATAGTGACGGGGGAGTCACACAGGGTGATGGGGGAGGGTGGGGCTCTGTTCCGCCGGAAATCCACAACCATCTCCACTGTCTTTAGAGCGTTGAGCTCCAGGTTGTTCTGACTGCACCAAGACACCAGATGGTCAGACTCCACCTGTAGGCGGACTCGTCCCCACCAGAGATCAGTCCAATGAGGGTGGTTTCATCCGCAAACTTCAGGAGCTTGACGGACTGGTGACTGGAGGTGCAGCTGTTGGTGTACAGGGAGAAGAGCAGAGGGGAAAGAACGCAGCCTTGGGGGGAACCGGTGCTGATGGTCCGAGAGGCTGAGACATGTTTCCCCAGCTTCACGTGCTGTTTCCTGTCAGACAGGTGGTCTGTGATCCACTTGCAGGTGGAGTCGGGCACGTTCAGCCGGGAGAGTTTGTCCTGTAGCAGAGACGGGATGATGGTGTTGAAGGCAGAGCTGAAGTCCACAAGCACAAACACACCTCACGTCGATTCTTGTGAGAGCCAAATATCTCTAACCACTGTCTTTTAGGGACACGGTGGTGGTGGTCCTCCGCAGACTGTGTGCCGCGCAGGGTAACGTTAAAGGTTGAGATGGAAGTAGCCTAGCAGCTACCGTAACATAGCAGTGCTTTAAGTCCGTGGTCCCCGACCACTGGTCCGCACCACAGAAAGAATATATATTTTATTTTTAAAATTGACCGGATTCCTAATTACTGTATGTGCGCTTGTCACCAAGCGTTTTTCTTCACGTTTACAATTGTTCTCTTACCGTGCTCGACAGTTTAATAGTTAATGTTATTAATTTCTAAAGTAATTGTTCATTACTTGTAAGATTTAATCATTTCATTTTACATTTCTCATGTCTATATAATAAACTTTAGCTACAGTATAAGGAAAGTAAATGAAAAACATATAGGTATGCTTAAGCATACATGGCCAATAAAGCCAAATCTGATGACATTGGCCAGTTCCTGCACTCTCTACCACCATACCTGCTGGGTCACTTTAGGTTGGCTGTTGATGTCCTTGGGTACTGTTCTCATTTCTGATTTTTATTGCTACATTTTTTCCCATCAGCGTCTGCTTGAAGTGTGGATACTGCAACTTTTGAATAAATGATCCATTTTCCAAGGTGCTTTGAAGGTCTCCTGGAGTGTAAGGTAATTTGCTTTCGTTTCAAGGTCTCTGCTCTCCATCACAAGACCCAAGATTCTATGCATGGTCCTGCTTGTGCATGCATCTGGGTCACCTCTATGTATTCAATTATGCACATACTGTGCATGTCACAGAACACTCTCTAGAAAACAAGGGCTGACACATAAAGACATCCTCCAATTCACCTTTGATTTAATATCTGTAATGGTTCCAACAGTGTTGTCCAAAACTTAAAGATAACATTTTCCGTGGTTCTTTTAAATTATAAGCCATACATACAAACTTTTCCATCGCCTCAATGCATGGCTATTTGAATGTTTGGCGTTGGGGATATGCCTTTATTATATAATTAATTTGTGATGTCTCAGGAGTTTTTACATACAGTCAGGTTCATAAGTATTTGGACATTGACACATCTTTCATCATTTTGGCTCTGTACACCACAACAAGGGAGTTGAAATAAAAAAAAACTTTAATTTGAGGATATTTACATCCAAATCAGATGAACGGTGTAGGAATTACAACAAATGTGGCCACCCTCGCGTTAAGGGACCCAAAGTAATTGGACAATTGGCTGCTCAGCTGTTCCAAGGTCAGTTGTGTGTAATTCCCTCGTTATTTAATTTACAAGGAGTAGATAAAAGGTCTAGAGTTGCTTTCAGGTGTGGTTTTTGTGTTTGGAATCTGTTGCGGTCAACCTTCAATATGAAGTCCAAAGAGCTGTCACTAGCAGTGAGCCATCATTAGGCTGAACAAGCGAAACAAAACCACCAGAGAGATGCAAACACATCAGGTGTGGCCAAATCAACTTTTTTGGTACATTCCTAAGAAAGAATGCACCGGTGAGCTCAGCAACACCAAAAGACCTGGAAGACCACGGAAGACAACTGTGGTGGATGACAGAAGAATCATTTCCCTGGAGGTAGGAGGTGTATCTGTGTCAAAGTCGACAATCAAGACAAGGCTTCACTTTGTGGGTTCACCACAAGATGTAAACCATTGGTGAGCCTCAAAAACAGGAGGACCAGATAGAGTTTGCCAAAAAACATCTAAAAGAGCCTGTGCAGTTCTGGAAGAACGTCCAATGGACAGGAAGATAAACTTGTACCAGAATGATGGGAAGACAAGAGTATGGAGAAAGAAAGGAACTGCTCATGATCCAACGCATACCACCTCATCAGTGAAGCATGCTGGAGGTAGTGTTGTGGCTGAGCATGTGTGGCTGCCAATGGAACTGGTTCCCTTGTATTTATTGATGATGTGACTGCTGATAAAAGCAGCAGGATACATTCTGAAGTGTATTATCTGATCATATTCAGGCAAATGCTTCAGAACTCGTTGGACGGCGCTTCACAGTGCAGATGGACAATGACCCGAAGCATACTGCGAAAGCAACCAAGGAGTTTTTAAAGGCAAATAAGTGGAACGTCAAGTCAATCACCTGACCGGAATCCGATTGAGCATGTATTTGACATGCTGAAGACAAAACTGAAGGGAAAAGAACCGAAGACGGTTGCAGTAGAGGTCTGGCAGAGCATCACCAGGGACGAAACCCAGCGTCTGGTGATGTCTATGAAATCAAGACTTCAGATTGTTGAAAATCCTTTGCAGTCAATGACAAAGTATTACAAGTGACAATTAGATTTATGATTGTCTAATTACTTTTGATCCCTTAAAAACGGGGTGGCCACTTATACATTTGTTGTGATTCATACACCTGATTTGGATATAAATACCCTCAAATTAAAGCTGAACGTCTGCACTTAAAGCACATCTTGTTTTTTTTCATATCAACTCCATTATTGTGGTGTACAGAGCCAAAATAATGAAAAATGTGTCAATGTCCAAATATTTATGCCTGACTGTATTTGTAATGTTACCTTTGCTTAAATTCCCTTTGAATATGGTGAGTTTGTCGGTCAACTTTCCCTACATGCAGATGGTGATTTAAACATTGATCTACTTCATCGCTTCAAAACTGTGGGGGGCCAAGGCCTTAGAAAACAAACAAGTAAATGCCTGAGGATTAGGTCTTGTCAGAAAGGGTTTGACAGGTGAGGAAATGTGGATTTTCACTTTCTTGGTCATGGAGTTCTTTATGCTTAATTTGTTATCAGTGGACAGAATGTGTTTTCAGCCTTGTGGATATGACGTAGTAAGGGCCTACTATACCGTGCTATTCATATTGATGCTTACTGATAAGTGGGTAAGAAAACAATGTAGATATCAGGTTTTGACCGGAGACAGGGAGGACTCAAACACAGAATTTCAAAATAAAACGACAAAGTCTCCTTCAACACGACACCAACATCGACAATAAACTCAGAAAGAGACAAGGGACACACATGGTTTAAATACACTGGGAAGGTGCAGGTGATTGGACACAGGAGGGGACAAGAGAGACAGGAAACTACAAAATAAAACAGGAAAAGTACCCAAACTATTACAGTAGACCTATGTAGCAAAGCAGGAAGTAAGTAGACACAGAATGATGCCTGAAAAAGTCTGCAGAGGGTGGAAGTTAGGTCACGACTCCCAGAAAACCACTATTTGTGTCCTTTTGTAAAATCAAAAAGTCCTCTAGTCTGGGTGGAAAGTGAGCCTGCCACAGTAAACAGGGTATGGACCCAAATTAGACACTGACTTAGGAAATCAAATTACAGACTTACAGCTACATAGGGGCTGCACAAGCAGGAAAATAGGCAAACAGAACCGTAAAAGGAAACATTGACCAATCAGAAATGGACGGAGAAAATTACTATCATAAACAATTGAAATGAGGCTTTCTTTACAGCAGTGTTAATTTTGTCGACGAAAACTACGACAAAAAACTTTCGTTAATGAACCTTTTTTCCATGATACGTGATGAAAACTATCTTAAAAAATAAAAACTATGACTAAATCTATTCTAACTTTTGTTACGAGACGAGACGAACATGTTGGTGGTTGACGAAGTCACGCTACTTTTTTCCCCCCAAATCCGCACGCAGCTGACAGACAACAGACAGACAAAGTACGGCGGATATTAACTCGTCATGATGACGTCATCCACGAACCCAGAACGCTCGTATCGGTGCAGCGGTGGTTCTTGTGCACCGACTACGGACCGCGACGACTATTTTACGCTTCACCGAGTTTGAACGTGGCTTCGTTAGTTTAGCTCAGCTGTCTGGTTTGCTGCCTGTTAGCGGGCTGAAGCCGCGCTGCTTCACAGAAACATGAAGACGCGTTTAAAGACCGTCGGACCTTTCTGCTCTGTTCTCTGGTTCTCTTTTCTTGTTCTGAAGCCAAGAAAATAATGTATTGCACAGATTGTGGGACGTTAAGGTCTCTTTTGTTGGGACAAGCAATTTCACAAAACAATAAACAAGGACCATGACGTTTCCGGTGGCCATGTCAAAAGCATTGCAAGCAAACAGACAAAGACAACAAAGTGTTGCGTTTAGGTCCCTGGTCCTCATGAAGTTGTTACACCTTTGACAATTTGTTAAATTGCCTTGCAAATAAATGCTTTGCTATTTGTTAAAATCCAAATCCTTTCATGTAATGATTTTTCACATGTCATTTATATCAGCTCACACAAACACTTCAACCATTTGTTCTTGGCCCGGCTCCTCCGTCACATTTTACAACCCACTGTGGCCGCGAGTCAAAACGTTTGCCGACCTGCTATAGACCTGTCCTAGGAGGGACATCTATAGACCTGTCCTAGGAGGGACATCTATAGACCTGTCCTAGGAGGGACATCTGATGGACAACCAAGTACTGCAAGCTAGACTATTATGCAGCTGTAGACACAACACAGGGCGTCCCTGGGCCTGAGGAGGGAAGAAAAGGAGTTTAATATGGCTGTTAAATGTGACTAAAACTAATTACATTTTAGTCTAGTTTTCGTCGACTAAAACTAAGAAGGATTAAAATGACTAAATGTGACTAAAACTAATTACATTTTAGTCTAGTTTTCGTCGACTGAAACTAAGAAGGATTAAAATGACTAAATGTGACTAAAACTAATATGCATTTTTCATCTAAAGACTAAGACTAAATCAAAAATAGCTGCCAAAATTAACACTGCTTTACTGGGAGATACTGTGCAGAGGCAGCACTTGCCACTGAAAAATTACCTAAGAAGATTGTTGAATATGAATAGAATAAGGCACGGTTTGGCTTGCAGATTATCTATATGGACTCCAGGGGGATCCATATGGTCCATATTACCCGATGGTCCCTCTAAGGGGAAACTCTTTTTTTTTCCAGACACCAACAGCATAACTAACTGCAGCGTACACTGAGAAAATGAAAGGATTTTGTATTCATTCATTAACAAACCTTACTGCAAGAACTAAAGACATTCAGAACCTTTCGGAGGAGCGTTTAGTCCGTAATCGCCAGTTCCTGTGCCAGGACAGGTGTCCCATGACAGAACTCTCTAAGCTTCCTTCTGGTTCCCTGCTGTTGTATGGCTTCTAGGGAATCTGGAATCAGACCATCAATAGATCCTAACTTCTTGACTACCTACTCATGCCATTTCTTTTCCCAGCTGAAATGCTGCCATATGTAAAAGAGGCCGGCTAAGATGAAATGACCCAAACTTCCTGAGAAAAAGACGGTGGGATATGAGAAGTACTGCCAGAAAGAGATGAAGAGGGATATTAAAGCCATCAGACAAAACCGTACAATGAAGTCAATAACAGAGAGCTGCCAAAGCTCAAGCCAACTGTTCAGCTAATCTTGTGATCATTTGGGAGGCTCTCACACATCAAGCTTATAGACAGAGCTGCCTCCTCAGGCCTGCTTGCACCTGCTCTCTATCTGCTGCAGGCTTTGACAACTCACAGCCTTCCCCTTCACTTGCTGCACCTTGATCCACTAAATGTACGTCAGTGTCCAAACATTACTTTGATTCCTCCGTTATCCATAACCTCCTACCCTATTCAGGGTTTTGGGGGAACTGGATTCATCTAAACTGACACACATCCGAAGGCAGGGTTTACCCTTGACAGGTCGCACATAGACACAGGCAACCATTCATGCTCGCATTCACACCAAAGTTCCAGTCTTTGACAGTCTTCAGGCTCTCTATTAGATGTTGGAGTCCGGCGGCAGTTGTCCGCTCACATTCAGCTACCATCACTAGTAGGTTCAACACTAATGTTGACCGATGTGGTCTAGCTTGCAATTTGTGTTACAGTTCAAGTCGTTGTTGTTAGATGGGCTTTCACTGCAATTCTGTCATTCTGCCCCAAAGTATTTTATGACACTCCAGCCAATGTTTGCGCATTGTGATCTAAGCTGTCCTATTTCCTAAGAGAAATGTAAGACACGGTGTCGGGCAGAACCAGGGTCTGGGCTACGTCTAGACTTTATCCAGCTCATCCATCCTATCATACACCCCAGGCTGAAGTTATCCACCAAACAAGTTGGTTGTAACTTAAAATAGGGAACGTGGTTAGCGATACAAAATAATTTGGTCAACCAAGTTCATACACTTTGTTTATTGGTTCAACAAACTGAAGCTAATGCCTTTCTGCATTAACTCTGGTGCTACCTTCTGGTGAAGAATTCAAACCCATTCTCACTCGTACCCACGGCATCTAATACCCTATTTGCGGCTTTGCAGGATATACTAAAGAGCAAACTTCCTTTTAGTTGCAATTCTCCTTTCTAGAGTCCAGCGTCACTCTCAAAGAGCCCGCAGCACTATCGACAGGATGATCAATCTGGGAATTACTCAAGTTATTACTGGAGTCCTGTGATGTATAACGTAAGGAGTCTACCCTTTAAATGTGGCTACAGCGCTCAGATAAACATCAACTTTAGAGACTTTTGCCGTGTGACCTACATTCTGGTAGTAGGAATTCAGAAGTTATTAGATAATGATCGACAAAAGAGGGTTCTGTGGAAAGAACAAGATCAAGGATGTGGAAAAAACAATGAGTATGTTCCTGTACAAACTGACAGAAACCAATTGAATCTAACTATGAGATAAATGCAGTATCAAGGCTATCATTATCAACATTAACATGAGTATTAAGATCTCCAACAATAATTACTGATAAGAACTCTGAAATTCAGATAGTTCCCGGGGCCCTGTACACTACAACAAAGAGAACTGGCTGAATTGTTTTCCAGGTTGGATGCAAAAGACTGATAACCAGGCTTTCAAATGAGTTATAATCTATTTTAGGTTTAGGGTTTATTAAAAGGCCAAATTCAAAAATAGCTGCTACTTCACCTCCTTGGCCTGTGCCTCGAGGAACATGAGTATTAACATGATAAACACTGCAAAAGCACACACAAACTAGAACATTGATGTTTCAGCCCAGATGAGTTTTTGTTTTCCATCTGAATGATTAGTCTCTTATTATTAAGATTATTATTAATTAATATTAATTTTTTCTCTTTAGTTACATACTTCAGTAACCGAAATGTAGTTTTGGTTAAAATAACAACCAAAGCAGTTTTCGTGCTTAAACCTAAATATGCATTTCACAACATTTTTTTAGCCTAAACCTAACTCAGATGCTTATGTGAATTTAGGGAACGAGTGAAGCGTTTTCATATCATCGTATTATCTGTGCTTGCTGTAGTTTCTATGTTTACCATGCGGTTTGAAAAAGATATCAGCACACAGCTTCTCATTGGACCATTCTCGCTGCCACCAAAGTCCAATTGGCTACCATGGTGATAACGTTGAAAATAACAGGCAAGGGTGGCACACCGCTGTCTAAAAGGACCTTTTAGTTTGTGTGCACAGGAAACACGTCACAATGCCCTCTAGTACACCTCTTTCCTGAGTGTCACAATGAAGGATTAACCATTGTTACATTTCTGCAGGGCCTATGGCTTTTTAGGTAAGCTGTTCCTTCTAGATTGTTCCACCTGACAATAACAGCAATGCACAATTTGAAAGTTACCAATAACACCCATTGTAGTTGGTCTGTTTAATTCACATCTTTGCATTTAGTGAAAGGGCGGTATCCATATACTGTTGGATGTATAGTGTAACCTTGCCACTTTTTACTAACTTGCATATATTAAAGGAAGGACTGAAAGCTACTTGATTGACTCTGCAGACAGTATACTGTCAGAGCTGTAGGAGTCTTGTTTGAAGGTCCCACCACAGTGGAGTACAACTTTTTTGGCTGGTGATTGTGAGCAAATTTGAAAAGCTAATCATTTAATCCTACCCTGATTAAGTAAATACTCCTGAATAACAGACTGGCTTTGCTGTACCTTAATTAGTAAAATTGTTCAAATCAGTAATAATTAACCTGATTCACTCCGTCCGTCATATGCCATGTCAACACACGAGTCCCTCTACATGCAGAGAAGTTTGAATGAATGAAAGCAAACACCATACACATACAGCACAGACATTCTAAGCAGGTACAAATGATTATCACTGATCTTTGCAGAGTACCATTTACTAGTATTGATAAGAGAGTAGTTTTATATATGAGAGATTGTTGATAGGAAGGAAAATTTGTAATTACATTACTTTACAGATGAAGGTGAATATTGCCTTCAAGCTGGTATATTTATTCGTATTGCAATGATGTATGCATTTGTAATGTATGGTGTTCTGAACTGGAAACTGGAGCCCAAATGCAAACAATTTTATACACTCATTTAATCTGTTGTCATCATTACTACTACTAAAGAGTTTCCAATACACAATACTTGCAAGTAATGATGATAATTTAAAGTTTCCATGTTTCCAGCACTGTACATCAAAACCACCAGACACACGAACATCTTCTTCCCCCAGGCCGTCTCTCTTATGAACAATTACAAAGAGACGCCTACCCCATTTGCACCATGCCATTGCATTAGTTGTTGTCCGTGTTGTACAGTTTATGTTCATATATATAATTCTGGGATGTATATTTTCTTGTTTATTTGTATGTATGCGGAGAACAGAGTGGAAACTGGAGTCAAATTCCATGTTTGCATGAGCATTCATAGCAAAGCTGATTCTGATTTTCATTTGTGAGTCCTATGCTAGTGAGCTTTAGGCTTTTTTTCCCCATGTCATATAATGCCAAACCATAGCTGTGAAATAAACATGGTTGTGTTAAGGTTACAAAGCTATTTAGCAATAGCTAAATACGTAAACAGACAACAATATACAAAGTATAATATTTTAGCAAACAACGTAACAGGAGAAGATAACTCAAACGTCACAGACATTACTTACTACAATCACATCCTGGAACACCAGTCTCCAACTAGATTCTCCTGTTTGCAAGCATTAATTGGACCAATTCACCTGCCCTTCCTGCTCATTGTCATCGACCGCAATTACGTGGGTGCATTGCAGCTTGGATGCGGTCACCGCATATCCAATGAAGAGAGATTTACTGTGAGTTAAAGTCGTTTTCAAAAAGTACAGTTGTTCTCAGCTACTGAGTGGTTTCACATTGTGAAGTAAGTGATTGTATGTCAAGTGCTGGAGGGTTTCAAACTGAAGCTGGCCAAGTGATTCATCATCAGCTGTCCTATTAAAGAGGTGTCCTTTCAATGAGAAAAAAACAAGTAAACAAAAATATATATGACTTTCAGTTAAGAGCACCAACTACGCATTGTGAGTACTTCCATTGTTCACCATTTATTTTGTGATTAAAAAATGTGCCAGAACAATTCCTTAAAGTGGTGTCTTCACATCTATGGTTTTAAATGAACAGCTATTTAAAACAAATATTTAATTTCAAATAATATAACAGACCGACAGAAGTTTTTCTTGTCATCAATGACAAACAGTGATGTTGTTGAATTATTATGTTCTGTCCATTAACTAATTGATTCATTGTTTTTGTTCAAAGGTCCATACAAATTATTGCATTAAAAAAATCAGCCTGTGATCATGGTTCATAACACTATGGCATGCCTTTCTTACTGTAATGATTACAGAAGTTATCTGAAGGAAGAGGTTTTTGAGCAGTAACAGCACAAACCCCAAAGTGGTTAAATGCAGAATGGCCTGCGTGTTACTGCATTAAACATTATGTAACCATCATCCTTTAATTGGCATGACACTAAATGAGTGGAGTATTGAGTTATGGATTACTGAGGTATTGATCTGAGCAGCTGTACCTGACAGGAGGCCTTGATCCAACAGCAGGAACCTTCTCGTCTCTCAGTCCGCAGTGTTTTTCTTCCTTCTTATGTTCCCAATCCTCTCACTGATCTTCAGGACTTATATATTCTGGATTCACCTGTAAACAGAAACAGGATATTAATCTCTTTCTATGAATGCTTTGTTCATCAGATTCTAATGCCATGTTGAGCAGCCATCAAATCAGCAATGTATTCCAGTTTGATTACTTATGTAGCAATAAGTGACGTTGGCAAGATTCTTGTGGTCGATTTGTATTTCACAAGCTCAACTCAGAACCCAAACAAAAGAAAGCATCGGAAGGCAGATTTCCCCTCACAGGCTGTGTCTCGTTTTGAGGCACTGATCGATTCTGTCACGTCCGAGTCGGCAGACGATAAAACTGCCTGCTAATTTATCAGCTTTTGCGATGGCAAAAATCAAAACACATGTTGTGAGAAAAAGATTTGCTCACATCCTCTTCATAAAGCCCAGAAGCGACAGGAAATCCATTTATGTCGCATGCAATTACCGGCATGCTTATTCAGGGAAAACACTCCTGCTTTATATTTCATCAAGGCTATAGAGGAGCTGAGGTGGCGCTGAGTACTGGTCTTGGAAGCAGCACACACACTATAGGTAACTACTAAATGTACGGACAGGCCAAGATTTGGCAAAATGCAGAAATATAAAATATGCCTTTGAGACGTACTGTCAATTTAGTTGTACATACAAAAACATTCAACGAATCAAAAAAACTACTAAAATAAAAAAAACAGGATCAGACCATTTCATGTCCAATAAAAATCCATGTAGACACGCAGCATAAACAGTCTCTGTTCAGTAGTTGTGATATTTATTATGAATGTATGTTAGTACATCTATATATGTTCATGAGAAGCAGTACAGAGGGACTTGGGACCCAGGAAGGATTTAGGCGAGGGGAGCCACCTGGGGGGGATCAATTTTGATTGCGTGAACAGAGATACTCGGTGCGGAGTATTGTGTGCTATTATTTACGTGCCCGTGTTTGATTTGCACATAGACCACTACACTGAAAGCCTCTCACAAATGAGAGAGGTCCAGTTTAACAATGCGACTTCAACCGGTTTTAAGTCAAGGAAATATTACCCAATATTGCTCAATATTTTGCCACTCTCAATTGGTTATTAAGACATGAATCAACTACAACATAGTAAAACTATTGTTTCCACTTTTTTACAATTTAACTTACCTTAAATAATACTTCCCGCACTGGCACTCAACATTTATTAGTGGACAGAAATTGTGTTCTGCAGAACGGTCCGACTGGGCTAGTACTTATCTAAAGAATGTTGACACTATTAAACTGGACAGGTGTAATTGAGATGAAATTAATTAAAAAAAGATTCAAAATACAAAAAAGTTTTAGTCTGTGTGTTTGTGTTGTTGTGTGAAAAGGACCAACACTTGGGTTCTGGCTGGCCATCTTGTAGAGAGAGCTTGGAACGTCTTCATGTAGGTGTTTGAAGAAGGATGAGGTCCTGGGAAAAGCTGGAATGTGTGTGCGCGTGTTGTGCATAAGTGAGTAAAATGTGCTTGTGAGAGATGTAGTGGAGAGGTCCAATGTGCGCACGCATGGGTGTATAAGTGCTTTTGTCTGTGTCTTCTAATGTGGAGGTTTTTGCTCTTTGAATTGTTCTAAATAGAAAACTGTTTTTATCCATAATTAACAACCTCTTTGTTTTCCAGTTTTTGTGAAATGCAATAAAATGAAAACTTCATGAGGGTTTCACGCATGAAAGGTTTGCTAATAATAAATAAGTTAAATGCAAACGTTGTGTTGCCTGCTGTTCTATCTCAATCTAAGAGAAGTAACTGCTGAGTTCAACAAAGGGAACAAGGGGAAAATGACTCCTCAGGTCAAGTTTTTCCTATAATGTCTTAAGAAACATTTGCTCCTGGATTTTTTTATTGGCGCTTGGAGTTTTCTGTTAGCAGAAGACTAGATTAAAAAAGAGTTCCCTGTTTCTTCAACCCAAATTACGCGGCTGCCAAAGTAAAAATGATTACACTGACGTGTTGATGTTTGTATCTTACTGGTGAAAATAGTATACACACGCGGCAGAGGCCTTGGAGCCGTTATACCGGTAAACTAACAATAAACTCGGGTTTTACACAGCTCCAATCCATAGCATGCAATCATTTGCCTCATTTACCGACAAAATTCAGAACATTAAACAAGCAGTCAGTCCCTCCACACCAAGCACAGGATACACGTTTTCCCTATCCACAATTTTGTTCAATAAACCATAAAAGACTGAAACAACTCCATGACCACTGATCTTTTACAAATTGTGAACTTATCCCTTCTGAGGCCGTGAAAACTACAGTTATAAAACCACTCATGAAAAAGTATATTTCAGACAATGCAACATTGAAAAATTATAAGTCAAGTAAAATAATTGCAAAAGTGTTTTTTCTACAGCTAAACAACTTGCAAACCCCTAAATATCCGTCAGGATTTTGGACAGTACCAAACTAGTGAAACTTGCACTTCTACACTGTCATTGAGTTTATCCTCTGCTCCTCCATCACTGTCTGGTACGCCGCAGCCACCGCCAAGGACAAGGGCAGGCTGCAGCGTGTCATCCGCTCTGCAGAGAGAGTCCCTCCAGGACCCTGAAGCGAGCTAGAAATTGTAGCAGACCTCTCTCACCCCGGACAAAAACTGTTGGTGCGCCTTTCATCTGGCAGGAGGCTGAGGTCCATCAAGACCAAGACCTCACGCCACACAAACAGTTTCAGAGCCCGGGTCCCCCACTGACCAACTCTGACATCCCTTTTTCCACTGGCCACTCCCCTGCATACGCATTCACATTCCATGTGTTTATTCACTTGTCACTATTTGCCTGTGCACTTTATTAGGGCCTGAGCCAACTGAAAGTTACCCTATTGTGTTTCAAAAATTTCTTATTAGGGTTCTCACCATGACTACTCGTAGAGGAACCTATTGTATTTCAAAGAATTCTTATTCTTATTCTCTCTAACAAATGCTTTGTGGGGGCTTTATCATATTCAAAAAGTTGTTCAATTTGGCATGCATATCAGAACTGGTGAAAAACGTGATAATTTGAGGGTCTCTCATTTGGGTATCAAGAAATGTCCCTAAAGCGCCCCCTATAGTACCGCACAAGGCCAGTTTCTTCCCCCGATTGGCTTGAAATTTGGCACACATGTGCTCTTGGAGATGCTCTACAAAAAAGTCAATCATGGTTTGCAAATGCGCCGAACTAGTCAATTTTGAATTTTGTGAAAAGCACATTTCTGAGATTGAGACAAAATTTTCTGTGGACCATTATTCATGTTTATATCTTATTGTTTTGATATGCGCTAATAAACTTTGCAAGGGGTATGGTTAATCTGAAGAATGAATTGGCCTGCCCTCACCAATATTGTAACATATGTAAGAGATTGAACCCCTGAACACACCCTAATTTTTTCATAATATTTGAAGAATAAGGGGCGCTGCAGTTAATCGTTGAAAATCTGCATTTTTAGCCTATTTTCATCATTTCCTAGACTTGTAAAAGACCGAACTCCTCCCAGTGATTAAACTTGATTCTTTTCAAATTTGTGCAGTGGGATCTTGAGACCCTAGGCTCTAAAAAGTGCATTTTGCCGTAAGAAATGTGTGTAGCATTTTTTTTAAAACACCATTTGCCATATTTCTCATATAGCATGAAATTCTCACCCTGTAGACATCCATATGATCATTTTTAACCTTAGTCATAGAGCCACCTGGTGACAACAGGAAGATCACTGGAAAAAATCTAAATCTTACCAAGTATATTTGTCTAATTTCTAGTCAAAATATCTCATTACACTTAATATAAGACACAAATGCCTACCACATACCATTTCAGCAAGATATAGGGACTTGTTTTAAGACAATACATCTTGAATATCTTGTTAAGTGAAAAGGTCTTGAAAAATATCTTGTTTTGAGTCATATGTCATATGAAACAAGCTTTTTTGACATTTGAAGCTGCTGTGTTGTTTGCAAAAGATCATCTTGTTTCAGGAATTAGACTTATTTGATTTAAGAAAATATATCTTGTTTATAGGAAATCCTTAAGTTTCAACAGATTTGGACAAAAACTCATGCTGATCACAAGACTAGGGATTCCCAGAATGTTGAACTATTCTTTCAATCAAAATTAAAATCTAACAAAATGGAATAAAATACAATGATACACAAATTTATGTTCAGTTACATAAACATCTCATTTAACAAACATGAGTCTATCTGAATATTATTCAAATAATACCACAATACCATAATGTTACTACACTGAAACCCCATTCACACACGAATACAATACATACATGAACTTATAAAAGTATCTTATACACACCGGCCTTATCTAACCGTTCAATGCCGGGATAATTGCACTGTTGAATGTGTCTAACTCCATATGCCCTGAAAGCTATGTCCTAAAGATGCTTTAAAACACATTTGATTTCATATGGGGCAACACCTTCAAGAATAATATGCATGATGTCTTGTGGAGTTTGATTGATTATATCAAAGTGAGGAAATTCTGTTAATTTGCTTCTCCTATTAATACCATATGTCGTCTCCACACACAGTAATAAGCGCCCCAAAAATGGTCTTCTCACCATTTGCAGTGACAACTTTAACACCATCATACAGCTCAATCAAGCCACAATTAATCCTCTCAAGCACCTTATCAATACCACAATCAGAAATATCTTTTGATTTTACCAAGGCAAGCAGACAAATGGCAGCAAGTCTTGATCTGTATTTAGGGTCGATGTTACCTAAGGTGTAATAAATTAATAACAATTGGTTTTTGTTCGCCCGAGATCCAAGAGGATTGCACAATTCAATTTCATCTGTATATTAAATCAATTGCAATGCTGTGGGAACTCTCAAAAACAGTGGTTGTGATGTAAAAATGTCTGCATCAATTAAATGGTGAAAAAAATCCATCCCGGCATGGCTGTGGCCCCTGTTCAATCATTGCAAGAACTCTTGGATGCATTTACAGCTGTTCCAAACTTTTCAACAATGGTATATAATAAAAGTAATGGTGTTTAATGGTAAGGACTCTAGAGTCTCCACTTTTCACATAACATATTGTGTTTTTTGATATAATCGTCTCTGGTTCAACTTGCTGTAACTTTGATTGTCTTATCCTGCAAATATGTAGCGATATGACTGAAAGGGTCATTAAACTGGTCAAATACTCCCATTACATCACTCTTCAGTTGACCAAGGTCCCCAGAATGTGTCTCAATCATGTTACTCATTTGATGTCTTAAGTGCTCCAGTAATGCTGCCTGGTATTGCTGGACTCCGGACACCATCTGGTTAACAGCTCTCTGGAGAAAAAACTAAACAAAAGAACGACAAACGAATGAGAGAAATGTGAACAAGTCTGTAGTTGGAATTGAGGTTATAAATGGAATCATTTATGCTCATTTCCAGCTGTATAATTTTATTCTGAGACTGAGGCCCTTTATGCAGCCCCTCGTCCTCTGTCTGAAACAAGCCCTTTTTGACAGCATTCCAGGAGCCTATGATTACTGTTCTAATGACGTAAGCTTATTGTTATTAAGCTTGCTAGAAAACGACAGAACACATTAAACTAAAAATTACCTGTGTAAGTCGATGGGTTTCTCTGGCTTAAAGAAGAAATGCAGTTGCATATTTGGATAAGTCAACGTTGACACGACCTTCTCCATCTTCTTGAAATCCAGCCTGAAACAGATTAACATCTCTATTAAAACAGGTAAAATGTTGGCATTGCTATCGCCACCACAAAATGTAATAGTAGCCTAGCTAAACAAATAATAATAAAGACTTACCGTTGGAGTGACAATGCTTAAACCCTCTTCAGTCTCTGATGAATGTTGTTGGGTTGGACGGACCTCAGCCACACTGTTCACATTCGTTTGGTTGCTCGTGGCAGATCGTCTTGGAGGAGCAAGGTTCCTAACGTTACGGCAACAAGCCAACACGTTACATCCTGCCCGGGAGAAATTACCGGTAGTTCATAACTTTTACACTTATAATTCATTCACAGAATAATTCATCTGAAATGGGCAACAATTTAGTCAAGCTGTACACAATTGTAACAAATAAAACTAGTTGTTTTTAATTCATTTGAAAATGAATTACTGCCATAAACCCATGTTTTGTAAATGGTAGCAGTCTACGGCTCAGCAGTGGCCAGGCTGTCCTGCTATTTTACGCCTCATTAAAGATTAAACAAAAGAGTGAGGACCCACTCCATGACTATTTCCGACTCTGAAAAAACAACGTGTTTAATTTAGAATCTAAGTGAGCATTATACAGTCACCCGTCACTCCTTTAAAGGAGTGAGACGTCTCACTTGTTGCAGCATTAACTAAGTGGTTTTGGAACAGATATGTTAGCCTGTAGGTGTGTTCAATTGTTCTATCATGTTTATTTACATTTTTTGTTGATGAAGTAAGTTTATTAATTTTCTGCTTGTTTAGTAATTATTTATATGTAACACCACAAGGTAATAACCGAACCTACCTTTAATAGGTACGTATAAAAGGAGAATATTGAGACAAACTATTTATGATTATTGCTATATCCTTAGTGGAGTTGTCAATGCTGCATCACAATTTATGTTGAGACAGTATAAATTAAAAGTTGCTTTTACGAATACTTAATTATCTTTTATTTTACAGGAAACTGTAGACTCAAAATCAACGAGCAGTACTTTGAATTGAAGTACTATGAATGGGTCACCCCTACCTCAGACATCCACTCCAGTAAAAAGATGTCCTGCAAAGCACACAACACCTGAAAAGGTTGTGAAGTTATCCTTCCCAGAATATGTATTGCACACTGACACCGAACTAGAGCAATGCCGAAAACAATATTTTGAGTTGGCGAAGACCGGTGAAGAGAGAAACTGCCAAATGTCAAAGGACCTCAGATGTCGGCTCATCCGAAACACCATGACCAGTATGATCGCAATCCTGAGGGCAACGGGGGACGGAGACAGATACCCGTCAAAGCCAGAATGAAGAATGAAAATGAATGCACTACTTTGTTAATAGGTTTAATTGACCTAGTGAAGACCTAAAAAGACTGGCCTAGCCCAACAAATGTAAATACATTTATATAGATTCAAATACAGTGTGTTAAGCAACACAATTTTTACAGTAGACCCACAGACACATTTTGATATTCTTTATATATGTGGTTCTAAAGGTTCTTAGACAGTGTACCACCTCAGTAAATATTGGACTCCTCAAGTACCTCTAAATCACTTTTGTAAAAGAAAAATCCAGAGGGGGAGCTATGGTTTTCCCATCACAGCACTTGAACGTGACTACATATCTGGTTTACTTAGCGCAATTGCTTCCATACCACCATAGGGAGCTCCTTTGTATGATTTCAGTCTTGTGGAAGGCTTGATTGTATGTGAACAGGAAATGCATTGGGAACCGTTAAATCTGTGTTTTTCAACCTTTTTTGCGTCAAGGCACACTTAAGACACAGAAAAAATCTCACGGCACACCAACAACCGGAAATGATATGAAAATCAATCCCAAACATAGTTTCAGCATGAGCATAATATACTCTAAGAAATCAGGGAAACGTGTGTTCTGTTTTATTAAATTTAACATCATCCTAATGCCAAGATGGCACAGGCTTTATGCCCAGGTACAGATCATTTTGGACAGGCTGCACGCGACAATACATTTATTATGAAATGACATAGTACTCACTTAATGCGAAATCTGGGCCTGTTTAGATTCACACAAACGTGGTATCCGGGCAGGAATTGATGAGAGGCACACACGTAATTCCTCATCAAGGGATCGCAGACGTTCTCTATCGCTGTTGAACTTGAAAATCCCAGCTCGCATAAGTATGTTGTGGAGAAGGGGAGCAATGTTGAGACAGCCCTGTTTGCCACAATTGGGTATTCCTTGGCAGCAGTCACCCAAAGGTTATCCATAGGTACATCAGCATGGAGCAGTTTTAATGTGCGGTCTTCTTTGAGTTCAATCAATTGTTCTTGCTCCTGCAAAGTCAAATTTGTGTCATCCAACACTGCCCTGTATGGGTCCCTGACCCAGTCAAAATCGTTGTAGGCTGAGGGGAAATAAAAGGAAAGTTTCTCCTCAAGTGTCGTCAGGTGTTTCTCGATCACTTCGCACAAAGCCGCGGTGTTGACTTTTTCTTGCCATTTTTGAGTGAGGGGAAACATCTGAAGAGTACCCCTTCCGAGGTGTTGTCGCCAGAGGGAGACAATTGAACGAAATCCATTTATTTTGGATTTATTCGTGCTTGTGAGTAGGTTTTCGTCACAGCCTTGCATTCTTGAGTTAAGGTCATTGAGATATCCGAAAATGTCTGGCAGGTACGCAAGTCTTGCGCACCACTCGTCACTTCCAAGCAGCTTGGCACCATCGAACTTCTCATCTGTCAAAATTTTTTTCAGTTCCTCCCTCAGTTTGTAAACGCGAGCTACAACTTTTTCCCGTGACAACCATCGGACCTCTGTAAGGAGCAATAAGGCACTATGCTCTGCTCCCATCTCCTCACATAAAATAGAAAACAGGCATCTTTTTAGTGGTCTTGTTTTAATGTAGTTAACCATGCTCACAACTCTTTCCAACACACCGGTTAGCATCTGGGCCTAGCATGACATTCACAATGGCTTTGGAGGCGGGTAATATCAATGATTTCCCCACAGTGTGTGGCTTTTTTGACTTACCTACAAGTTCCGCTACTAAATAGCTAGCTTCCAGGGCTCTCTCGGACACCTTTGTCATCATAGTAGCCTGTTTCATAGTGTTGTCACGCAAACAAACAAAATAGTTTGGATCCTTGTCTTGGAGCGCAGGGTGTTTAGTTTGCAAGTGGCGTTTAAGCTTGCTAGGGACCATGGCACTGTTAGCTAGCTTTTCCCCACACACAACGCACAACGGACTCGGTGTGGTGGGAACCCCAGTGAAGGAAAATGCAAATGAAAGATACTCATCACAAACTGTCTTGAGCTCACCGTTTTAGCCTTCTTTTGACACCCACTTGTACTGGGCTCATCATCTGGATCTGGATGAGGTGTGGGGGGGATCTTTCTTTTCAGAAATTTCTCCATTAGACTTTTATGCGTGTACTGTAACTATCTCTTAATCTCTCTTTTAAATTGTCGCCTCAGCAAATCTGCTTATTAGTTACGCTGCGTAGCGCCACCCACAGGCAGAGGGGAGTATTGAGCCTTCATACCACCAACAGCGCGACGACACACACACAAACACGCAGGTTGGCTCATTTTTTTTTCACCAATGAAGTGACAGTATGTTAAAAAATGATTTTTTTTCACGCCACACCTGACAGCCTCTCACACTGGTTGAAAAACACTGTGTTAAAGTACCGACTTCAGCTGTAACTTAATACTGCACCTTTCATTTTGCTTTAGAAGGTTATTTGATTGTAAGAAGGGCTTAGTTTAAAAAATATGGAATTGATCATTTAAACAAAAGTGCTTTATCCTGTTGGAAAGATGTCCATATTATGTGTTTAAGGAAAAAGAAGACCCCAATGACTATTTCAAGAAACGCCGTCTCTCCTCATTAACGTGAGTTTGTCCAACTGCCTCGTGGCTGTAGGAGATGTGCCGATAACTATGCTCACAAAAGACAAGGTTACCGAGGGTGTTTTATACCTTTATTTTATACCTATACTATTATGCTCTACACCTTACTTACCCCAGGTGCGTAGCCATTCTGCTTTCTGTCATACAAACAGGTTCTCTTGGACACAATCCATGAGCGAGACCTCACAATCTTTCAAGAAGGGCATGGCTGACTGGAAAGCTTTTGTTGGATAAAAGTAAAGCTGTTTCCATTCTTATTTGTTATTTAGCGAATGTTGCCCAATGTTAAGGTTGCAATAATAACAATGTTGTTGATGTATTGAGGGACACGGTAGTCAAATATTTATGTTAATGTTAGCCCAAGACCCTTAACTTGCAATAATAAGCACATGTAAGTGTATTGAGGAGACAGATGTCAGATGATGATGTCTGACTGTAATCCATGTGTTACACATATATGGCATGTTTTGCTATGTTTTTTTTTTTACTATTATTAGTATTTTATTACAGTGCCATACCCAGTCAGTGTGTTTACATGATGGTATAATTGGAATCTTTGCTTAGTCGGACTATGCTATCTTTCGGGGGGAGGTGCTTTTATCCCAATATACATGGCAGTGAATAAATTGAATCATTGGCCGAAAGCACGTCATATCCGATACGATAGGTGGCGCTGTTTTCATTACAACTAGTTGTGATACAGCCATTTACGCTTGACCTTTTCACCACTACCAACAACAACAACATCAACATTACCAGAAAGATGGTGAACGGAGAGCAAGGTGAAGCTACATCCCTCTACTATTTGTGCATGATGTTAATAGCAGTACAGCGAATGCGAATGGCGCTATTGGCTGATTTGATAACGGAGAGAAGACGCCGTCGGGATCTCAAGCATGCGCAAAGACGCAAAGTCCAGTTCCTCATCCGATTCACCGTTACATGCCGCAATAGTCGAACTATCAACTGGATCGGATCGAGTTATCCAGGGGTGTTATTCGCTATTGTTATTTATTTCATTGAAGTATGCGCTTGTCTTAAATTTAGAACAGTATCACTATTGTAGAGCTAACATTAAGTTAAATGCACTTGAATTGAGATTAATTGTGCCTAATTATGATACAAAAGCACTTATGAGTAAAACAATGCACAATGAGTATTTCCAGCTACCTTCATGACATATTTTATCCTAAAATGCTTAAATAATCACTTTCTAATCTTATTTCAAGTTGGTGGTGGTCTAAAATCTAGGACAATGCCACTATTTTAGAACTTTAAATGAGTTAAATACACTTGAAATAAGGTGAATGCCATGAACAGTGAAAAAACAAAAAGCTACTTTTGAGCATGACAAGCTTATTATGATAAGATACTAATACTAGTGAAATATAGCTCAACATAAGTTTTCCTAGCCAATTTCAAGATCCTAAATATTACATCTTATTTCAAGAATTCTTGACAAGCCGATTTTCACTAGTTCCATTGGCAGATGTTGGCTCATGCATGACATTTTGAGTAGCTTTGACTTTGAAATGGTGCATCATTTTTCAGAATAGTTAAACATAGGTGCAGTCATTTGCTGAGTTTTTGCTTGTTTTCTCCAATTTCCATCGGATTTACAAACGAACAAAGTCTTCCGAGAGTTTAAACCCAATCAATTTAAAATTCGGGCAAATTAATCCTGTGTGAACCTGTGTTGTCAAAACAAGATTGAGTTTTTGTGCAACTACCTGGACGTGGCCAGGCATCCATTTTGGTAGATTTTCTTGAAAATATAAAATATTATTACTTCAAGGAACATTTTTAATTTTTGTCCAAAATGTCTTATTCATAATGTTAGTGCAGGCCTTAAAGTATTCCCATGCAGTGCTTTTCAAAAGATTGTAGTACCACGGAAGTTTGCATGCAGTTGATGTGCTAATCCTAGTCGTTAATGTCGTCGACCTTTAAATGTCGACTCAGACATCGATGAGAGAGACAGACAGACTTAATCAGGCAAGGTCAAAACTAAAAAAAAGAATCCACGGATGCCCTCCTGGTTTTGACCTTGCCTGATTAAGTAAATCCATCTCGGCCTGCCCCTTAGAACCAGGATGGCAATAAGGCAGGCAAAAATATCCAAAAAGGAGCAGGCAGGGAATCCGTGGCCAGGCAGTCCAGGTCGGAACCGATGCATAGCGGGCTAACTGAGAAACACTAAAAAACTTGGCAAACACACAAGACAATCTGGCAGGCAACAACAGATGGTGACAGGCTTAAAGGGTGAGTGGCTGATGAGGGGATGTGCTGCAGGTGAGAAGGGCAAGGAGAACCAGGTGAGGGTAGTGAGCTGATATGTGGGAGGATCTGAAATGACAAGAGAGTTCGTAAACATGCAGGTGAGATGAAAACAAACTAATGTGTGATAAGTAAGTAACCATTTTTAAATAATATCGTATAATATAATGCATTAAAATCTGCAGCTTAGCAGCCCGTTCTCATCCAACTCTTAGAACGGAGTCAAATTGATACTTTGTGTTCAAGTCAGTGGATGCAAAAACTACTTCTGGCAGTTCAATCATGAATATTCTAGCCAGATGCAGCATGCATCCGTTGGTTACAAAGCATTGTGTATGTGTTTGATAAGCGTCACTAAGCATGCTTATTGGGGGATCAGTCAGTGATCAGTCAGTAAGTTGGGAGCCCCCACAAACTCCCATGTTCAACTGAAAATACAAAGTCTGCCGGAGGAGGTAGAAGTGCTTAAGTGCACCACGGAGCCTTAATCCAGCAGTGTGGTTTTCGTGTACTTTGTGGAACAACAAGTCACAGCTGGGTTTTTTGTATTAGCCTACATACCTTTTAGAAACAAACAAACAATGTGTCCCTTTTAATTCCTACTTGCTTCAACTTACATACGAATGCAGTTATTGTCATTTTGCCCCATGAAATTTGTTTTGTCCTTTTTTTTCATCATCAAACAAATGCATTTGCGTTTTGTGGGAACAATCATTGCATTCTGCACGACAGCCCCAAAACTCAACATCTGTTTATCTTTTCTTTTGTCCGTTATCAGTTAGACAGTACCGTCAAAACATCCTGAAAGAACACACTGTAGGCTTAGAGCTCCCAAGGCTACGAAAGAGATTGATAAATGTAACTGCCTCAATGGAAGTTAAACAAATCACTTCAGAATGCTACCCCTGTGGAAGAAAAACAAAGTGCCCATATTTATAATATTGCTATTTTTTATTTCTTGTAACAGCTGCTAGGCCTTGGAACTTTTTAATCAAAGCCAATGTGTGGGATTTTAATGTCTTGGCAGCAAAGGTTAATCTGAAAGCACATCATATTTTCTAAAAGTATCTCTGCGAGTAAGGAACAAGCACCAGGGCCTCGTTCCTCGCACGTGGCTAACTGAGTTAGCCGGATAATTGTTAGGATAAGATGACGTAGATCAGGCTTTTCGGTTCCCCGAAGCGAGTTTAGCTAAATCACCATAGCAACACATCGAAAAACTTGAACCTGGAGCTGCTGGTTTAGTTCGCTACTACGGAAAAAAGGGCAGCTCACTTCCTCATTGATGAAGGAGCGACATCAGTTAGATTAACGTTTTATAGGGAGACACTTCTCCGAGATCACAAAGACCCGTTATGATATGACGAAGGCGTCCCGAACGAGCGTTATCGATGCTGAAGACAAAGAATCATTTATTTACAAGAAGACCTCCTGGAGCCGTGACGTTACGTGATGAACACGACCCACTGTGGATGCTGCATCCGAGCATCCACGTTCCGACCGCAGACTGTTTCACACGCTGTCTCTTATACTGTCTCACACACACATATATACTGACTCACCCATACACAGGTTCACAGTTCTATATTCAATTCATTTTATTTTGCATAGCCCAAAATCGCAAATCACGAGTTAGCCTCAGAGGTCTTTACAGTCACATGCGACATCCTCTGTCCAGAAACCCTCACATTGGCACAGGAAAAACTCAGAAAAATGAAAAAAGCATTCGATGGGGAGAATAAAGGGGAAAAACCTTAAGAGAGACAGAGGAGGATCCTCCCTGGGACGGACAGACTGCGTTGGTCGTACAGAATGAACAACGTGAAAGATGTACAATACGTTCAATTTATCCGACCGAAACAAGACGATTTGAGCGTACCAAGGAACCAAGATAGCTCGATGTCAATCATCTCGTTAATTTGAGCCGGATAATGGGACATTTGATCGACTAAAGGCTCTTTACGCACCGTCGCGTCGACGCACCCGTTTCAATTCATGGTGTCCCTCCATAAATCAGAGGCCATCCGCGCGTCCTTATAGTCCGCCAATGACGGCTTGTAGAAGTGCGTCAATCATGCGCCATATTTACTAATTTCTTCCGACAAAAGCTCTTGTGGATCACACTGGATTTACTTAATTGCAGCACCCAAGCAAGTAAGTACAAATAGGATCAGACAAGTGCTGCTAGGCGACAGACCCTGTCACACATCACACAGATATTTTCAATGATTGTAACTTAGCTTCAAGATGTTACTTCACAGAAACTGTAGACAACACTAGCTAGCTAACTAAGCTTATGGAGCTATAATATTAAACTGAATAAGAAGTTGCAAATAATTCACAGAATTTACTCCTGTTAACATGTCATGTCTTACAACACAGGGGGGTACATTAAACATGTTTCACATACAGTAGAGGCGGAGTGTCGTCACTACCTGACGTCATTGCTTGCTGACTTTGGACCCGTTGCATCACCTTTGCAAGTTTCGTTGCTAAAACGCTGGAAGACTCGTGGGGAGAAGGGGGGGAGCTGTGATTGGTTGAAATGAGGGCGACATCTGATTGGCTACAGACAGGTCCATGTTGAAAAAAACGCATTTGTGGATCTGCGACGTCAGCAGAGTCTCAAAAAACCCACACACAATCCGCTTCACATTTGTAAATGCAGTGTGATCCGCAGATATGATTTGTAATCCGCAAATAAATGCAGTGCCATCAGCAAATATAAATCGTAATTTATTGATCTGTGCTCTCTTTTCGTCACAACGGTGCGGTAAAGCGAGTGCAATACCACCCCCGCTGCTCCGATTCTCCGGCCAAACTCACACTCCATCTTCCCCTCACTCGTGAACAAGCCCCCGAGGTACTTGAACTTCTTCACTTGGGGTAAGGACACATTCCCTACCTGGAGTAGGCAATCCATCAGTTTCCTGCTGAGAACCATGGCCTCAGATTTAGAGGTGCTAATCCTCATCCCGACCGCTTCACACTCGACTGCGAAACGCTCCAGTGAGAGTTGGAGGTCACAGACGGAAGATGCCATCAGGACCACATATCTGCAAAAACCAACGATGAGATACGCAGCCCCCCGAACTGTAGACCCTCCTTACCCCGACTACACCTCAATATCCTGTCCATGAAGACCACAAACAAGATTGGTGACAAGGCGCAGCCCTGGCAAAGGCCGACCCCCACCGGAAACGGCTTCGACTTACTGCCGAGCACCCGAACACAGCTCTCGCTTTGGGATTGGATTGCCCCAAGCAAGGACCCCCCCTCACCCCGTACTCTCGCAGCACCTCCCACAGTTTATCCCTTGAGAGGGATACCACCATCCCGGTCTGCTACTCTTTTGGCACTGTCCCAGACTTCCATGCAATGTTGAAGAGGCGTGTCATCCAAGACACCCCCCTAACACCCATTGCTTTCAGCATCTCTGGACGGATCTCATCAATCCCCGGGGCTTTGCCACTGCAGAGTTGTTTGACTACCTCAGTGACCTCCACCAGGCAAATTGACAACGATCCCTCCTCCGCCTCTACCAAAGAGGGCGTAGTAGTTGGATTCAGGAGTTCCTCAAAGTGTTCCTTCCACCGCCGATAACCTCCTCAGTCGCGGTCAACAGGGTCCCATCCTTACTGTACACAGCTTGGACGGTTCCCCGTTTCCTCCTCCTGAGGTGCCGGATGGTCTTCCAGAAGCACTTTGGTGCCGACTGAAAGTCCTTCTTCATAGTTACCCCGTTCTCCTCCCATTCTCCTCCCATATTAGCTGCTTTGCCTCCATCGTCGGTACACTGCAACTGCCTCCGGAGTCCCACGTATTTCCTAACCCGGAAGGCCAACTTCTTCAGTGGGACGGCTTCCCTGACCAACTGTGTCCACCACGGGGTTCGAGGGTTACCGCCCCTTGAATAGAGTCCATCCCCTATCCAGGAGTGGGGTTCCAGAGCCGAGGCTGTGTGTAGAGGTAAGCCCCACCAGATCCAACTGATAACGCTCAAGCTCCAGCTCCCCCCCCCCCCCCCCCCCAGAGAGGTTACATTCCACATTCCACTTGTCCCCCTCCCTAATACAAAGAGGTGGTTTGCATTCCTGAGATCCAGCTTTGTGAATACGGTTGCTCCTTGTAATGCAGAGGAAATTAAAGGGAGGGGGTACCTGTTCTTGGTGGTTATTTCGTTAAAATCCCTGTATTCTACACTGCATGAAAAGTGAGATTTTCGTCCCCGTAAACGCCCGGAAAGCTCCCTAATTTCCGACAATTTGCAACCCGCGCACGTCGCGTTTGTCTGTGCCACAAATTGTCGGAAACGAAACATGACGTATGTGGAGAGCTGGCGGAGGTGCGAATGGCCCGAAATTAGCATATGAATGCAGCAAAACTGCGGGTGGCCGAGTCGAGCGGGCTTGAATATCTGGCTTGTTATCCCACTAACAAATAAAATCACTCGCGATTGGCAGCAAAACCAAACCCGGGCAGACCAGGCTTGAGTTCCCTTGTTCATGATTGGATGAAACCACAACTTTCAATCACTCGTGATTGGTTGGCAGATCTGTCGCTATTGGTCACCCGCCTCATTTTATTTATATATATTTATATATTCATATTATGCTGTATATTAATTTCATGGTTATCCTATGTAGGCTACTACACTATTATTAGGATACCAACCAGGACATCAATGAATTTATAGAGAAAATGAACATTTGCCACATGTTTATGCAAAGAAAGAGCTTTAATAACAACACACAATCAACAACTACATACAAAGTGAGGATCTACCCACACTTGGGTAACGGCGGTTTAAAAAACTACAGCTCAGTAAACTGTCCGTTTGCCTCCTCGGGGTTGTAGACCGTCACTGGCGCCGTGTTTTCCGAGGCAGGTCTGTTGTGCAGGCGCCTAGTGTGCGTGGCTCTGTATTTCTGAGTCGCCTCTAACCGGGACTGACTCAGAAATGGCGGGGACCGTACAATCCACCCCGAGACCCCGCCAACAACGCCATCCTCTCTGTCCGACGTGAGCTCTACGGTGGCAGATTTCGCCACCTCGTCATCAGCCAGCACACTTTGTCTCGATTCCAGCAGCTGTAAAAACAACAATGAATCAGTACTGTGCGATGCGTACGGACACAACACATCTATCAATGCACCTGAAAAAAGTCAGCAAATAAACTCTTACCCTCTTTCTTCTCGCTTGACTCCGCGCTGAATCCTTCGCAGCTTCCGCCCGCAATGAGTGTTCCGGCTGAACCTGAAGCTCCTGCGTACCGTCTCAAAATACGTCTCACAGGCGGCTGGAAAACAATTAAATGAGTGTGGTGTAAATACAAAAAAAATCAAACGCAAGTCACAGTAACATTTAACAAGGAAGGAGAAACAGTGTCACTTACACACAATGACGTCGTCTAAATCTGGACTTTTCCCGGAGCAAATACGAGGTCACCGCCTCATTATGAGGCGAGATTAGTCTGTGAAAACAAAATGTACAGTTATGACCGGTATCCATATGTATATATTTCCTTATAGCGCAGAATGAAAGCATATTCTTTAAATCTGACCCTTGCTCCGTTTCGTAGCGCCTGTAGTTCGTCTCGGAGTTGTGGAGACGGCGCACCGCTTCCTGTAAACGACCCGGCAAAGAAAATACGCTTTAATAAAGCTGTTTCTGCTCACTTGTAAGGCTACTAGGCTACTCTTAGCTTAGCTTGAGGCTACGCTACTTTTAGCTTAGCTTGCAGTCATCGAACGAATTCTTACCGCTATCGTGGGATTGTGCTCCCGTCTCCTCTTCTTTGAGTCGGTTCCTCTCCTCCATGGACAGAAACCCGCAGAGTCCCGAACGCTCCAGTGGAGCGAACCGCTCGTTGATATCGGCAGTTTGTAGTTGGAGTTGACGAGACGATCCACTGAGAGCTTTCAGCAGCTTCTTCTCGTCTGTCTGCGGACTGGCCGAAAGTTGGTGACCGCGGAGAGGAGTTGAAGGCGAGTTGAACGCGAGACGTCGTCCAGCCATTATTCACAAAGCAGCAAAAACCAAACAAAGGAACTGGAGATACAGTTCTTCTGAATATAGTAACACACTGTTTGTATGCTCGTCTTGCAAGTACTGCTGTATCAGTCATGCCTATGACCTCACACGTGATTGGACGAGGAGTCTAAGGGTCCTCCAATCACATACGAGGTTATTGTTATACGGAAGGACCAGTATTTTAGGAAGACAAATGGTTGGGACTTTGAAACAGCTGATATGCTTTATGTAAAGCAGTGTTTTGGTGTCAGCAGAACGACTTTCCCTAGAAATCTGTACAGTGGTGCCTCTTTCTCCATTCCACCAGACACTCTAGAGTCTGACAGACATGCAATGTTGACAATGTATCATCACATGTACCCTTGTGTCACTGAGGTTGAATGTTTTGCCATGACATGTAAACGGGTAACATATATGAATGTAACTTACTCAATCGATAGATGCAGAGCATAAAGGTCAGCATATGTTCATGCTAAGTGGTGTGGAAACACTAACAGTTTTGAGGAACCCGTCCTTGACCCTCTAGCAGAACTACGACCAGCCATTATAAAGCAGTTTATAGTTGTTAATGTTGTTTAAAAGGGTACGGCATAAAAATAATAAGATAAAACTCCCTCTGCGACCCTGATTTGCATTTGTATAGCTCACAGCATTTTCATTTACATGTCAAAGCCTCCCCTAGAATTAGGAGGAGGGGGGTCGTGAGGGGACAACTGCCAAGGGAGGCCCACGTCAATTTCTGACAATTTACGGCAGTTTTCGGCGTTGCCCGCAAATTGCCGTGAACAGCCGCAAACCTGAAATTCCGCGACAATTTACAGTGCCGCATACTGCCGAAAATCCCACTTTTCATGCAGTGCTATACATGAGTGCAGGGACTTGTCCTTCTTCCCAACGAAAAAGACCCCTGCTCCAGCTGGACAGGACGACAGCTGGTACCGGCTAATGATACCGGCAGCCAGAGAGCTCTAGATGTAGGTCTCCATGGCCCCTCGCTCTGAGGTGAGGTGCCCGGTAGGAAGTTAATAGCACAAGGTGGAGGTGGCGCGGGACTTGTTGAAGACCTCCTTTAAGTCCATGAAGGCAGGGGGAACAGGAGATATGTCTAGAAACTCTGAAACAATGTCAATAGGTTTGGGAGAGGCTGAAGCAGAGATTAGAAAGACTGCATGGCAGTGATTTCCCCGACCCAAAATTAATCCAGAAGACCAGTCAATATGGGGGTTGTGCTCCTTTTAACCAAGGATGCCCCAGAATCAGGACAGCTTGTGGTGATATGATATCTGTTCAGAATGATTACCTAATAGTAGAAGGCCCATGGGCTGGGTGCAGTGAGTAACACGGAACAGTAATCTACCATCACATTCACCTGTGTTTCTTCCTGCACCATGGCATGCCCATTTCTGAACGTGCCCCCCCAACAAATGTGCCTTCTTCTTAACTGCTAAAATCAGTTTAGATATGTGAGCTGGCATCTTAGGCAATTTCTACATACCATTTGGAAACTGTTAAGGCACTTACAAAAATGTTTTTATATTTTATCTCGGCCTGTTGCCAGGATCATTTGTTCTGTATGAACATTAATTGTAGAAAGATATTTAGAATTAAACACTTGTAGTGATTTGTGCATATGGTTGTAAATTAGCCTTTAGGGTAAAAGCTCACTTTTAAGGCAAAGTAGGCTAAATAGTAATACATTTGATTTATATAGTGCTGACAAGTGGCTAAAACAGTCAGAGGAAAATCTGTCATGTATTTAGTTTTCTTTTTTGTTGCTCTGCATGTGAAAAATATGCTGTGCGCGTCTCCATTTCTGCATCAGTAAATCTGATCAATAGCGTGGTCTACTTAAGAAAGCCGTGAGCGTGCACTTATCCCAGCGATGTACACCTGGATTGACTTAGCTGCCCCTTCTCATCCGATGATGGTTATCTACAAAAAAAAGTGAATCACGTTTTCCAATAAAAGATGTTTGGAGACTCCTAAGCAAATCTGAGAAGCTGGGTGACAAAGGCATAGGTAAGAGTAGTGACTGCTGGAGCTCCAGGGATCCTTTGTGGAAGTCACAGAAGGAAAACTACCATTGCAACGTTACACTATTTGTCACAGTGTGGGTTTATTTCCTTTCTCATTTTGTAGTTTTCTCCCTCTTGTCTCCCTCGGTAACTTCAGTTCCTGCCTTGTCCTGTCATCCCCTGTGATTGTCTGATTGTTTCCACCTGTGTCCCATCACCTGCACATCCCTAGTGTATTTAAGCCCTCTGTGTCTCTTGTCGCGTCATTGTCAAATGTTTTTGATGTTCCTGGTTCCCGTCTGCATTTTTTGCCCCTTGGCCCTTTTGGATTTGGACTAATAAAGTCTCTTTGTTTTTGAAGTCTGCGTTTTGAGTCCTACCTTCTGCCCGCATCTCACTATAAGAGACGGTAACGCATGCGCCACCACTTCCAGACGTACCCTCTACAACTAATGAACGGTATTGTTGTGAGATGGCCCCCAAATCAGTGGAATTACCATTACTCAAAGGAGGTGAACATGTTTCAGTACAGTCTCGTATAATCGTTTCTATTGCATTTAAAGAGAAGTTATTATTTTTATGCATTTACCTATGCATGTCTAGCAACATGAGAGATCAGTGCACCTCTGCAAACCCCTGTGATGTGTAGGTCAAATCAAATTCTACCAAATACACTGGTAAGAGTAGCTCTATTCCAATAGGGCTTAATCATGGGTTCATTTTCACAGTTGCAATTAGTGTCTGAGAAGTAAAAGTTTAATATTGTACCTGGTTATCATCAGGGTGAGAAATATTTTTTCCTTTGAAGAGTGTGAATGGCACACGTGCCTGATTATGGACACAGTAATTTCAATGATGTATACAAATAGGTGCTGCCCACATGATTACAGGCAGTCAGACAGCTATCATGGAGAAATGTGTGAGTTCCATCAAATGACTTTGCTGCAGTTTCAAATTCACCTCTGTGAAACCTTTTCACTTTATGGCCCTCATTTTGGAGAGTACGCACCCTCCATTCACTTTATTAGGCTGCCTGAGTGGGTTCACACGCAGAACCACACTATAAAGCGTGCATGAGCTCCTTCACATGGAGAGCAGCCGTCCGCCAAAAACCTGAAATAGCTACAAGCATGTAAATGCAGTGTTGGCATGCTATCAGCCTTTATTCTGAATAGCTTACTGTAAGGCACACTTACAGTAAGCTATTCAATTTGTATATATGCAAGAACACCTTTGGTCCAGATTTCATCACTTTCTTGGTAAAACACCTATCAATATCTTAATAAACATGTCTTTATTTGTATGTTTTTTTTCTACCAATAATTTTTAATAATCTTTTTTCAATGATCGATCACTGCCTGGTTAAGCCATACATCCTAATGTAATTGTACTAATTTTAAGACAAAGTTTGACACTTATCACATGCTTAGGTATCCACTCTACTGTGGCATCTTTGGTCCAGGCCGTCTCACCGTGATTCATCAAACACCCTTTCATTTTCACGCTCCCCTGTGTAAAGGCCTACATCGGCGCTACTTCCTAAAAACAATGAAACTGTAACGAGTAAGAATGAATAAAAGAGGAGTGAGAGAGAATAATCACGATGATCGAACTGTGATGAACAGGATTTTTCACAAGGATTTGAGGTGCAATAGTTGAAAAAAGCAGCCAGCTCCCGGCCCCATATAAAGCTGTTGGGGATAAAAGCCAAAGTTCATGATGACATTTTTTTATCATAAACACTGTGTTGGAGCCATTCTGAATACGGCAATGAGATGGCGCTGTTTTTGCCACCAGCCTATTTAACGCCAGGGCTAATTAGTGCAGGTGTGGCGCACAGCGAGGCAGATAACTTTTGAACGTGAGGCACGGCGGATTGGGAATTGAATTGTTTGTTATTTTTGTTATAAATAAATGGATTGACATATCCGATGTTAAGTTCAGAAGTTTTTGAAAGTAAGTTATTTTTATTTTAAGACACAAACAATTCGCCGGAAAACACGAGTACAAAACAACTTAAATGTGCGGCAACAATTAGTCAAAAGCTTGGCTCAGTATGAGAAAAAGACCGATCAAGTTTAGACGGCACGATCCTTGTGCTGTTTGAGCACCTTGTCTTCGACGGCGATCGGCTGAATGGAAACGCTGTCGCGTGCTTTGGATATAGCGTTAGTCGTATTCTACGGGCGCAGCGCGTCTCACATTGGACAGTGGAGCAAACCACGCAGCCACGGGCGGAGATCGGTGACCGGTAGCGGGGATCGGCGGCGGAGGACGGTGAAACTACGCCGGAGCCTCACAGTGGATAGTGAGGCAGTCCGAACTCGGTCACGACGGAGGTTGGTGAGCGTTCTCACATTGGTCAGTGAGGATTGGACACTACGTCACCAAGTGAAGAAAAGTTGGTTGGACCTGGAACGAGCCGCGAGGTATGAGCAGTTAACACACACGAGTAAGAAGGAATGAAGCAGAGCTGCCTGCAGTTATTAAAGTGTAAACGGCAGGACTAACGAGAACACAATGGATGGACATTTGGTTTATCGACATTGACATTTTCCAACGAGGACTTGAAATAAGAGACATTTGGGTTTGCAAGAAAATGAAAGTGTTAATGGTTTGTTTTTTATTCTGATGCTCGTTTTCATGATATTGTGAAATATTGCTGTTTTCTGGGTGGTTGACTGGAAAACAAGGTAAAATGGATGAAGATCATCAAGGTACTGAGGTAGCAAATGTGTCAGCTGACTTACAAAAGGTTAATGAGGATGAAGCCTCTGTGGAAAAGAGACACTTCGAGACACTAAGGAAATCCAAGTTAAGTAAAGCTGCCAATATAAAACAAACTGTTCAAGGGTTAATGTGTCAGTCTGGTTATGAAGCTGAAATAAAAGGTAGCTTCAGCAAATATCAAGCCTTGATTAAAGACGCAAAAGTTGCACATAACCAACTGCTTGAGTTGCTACCCGTAGATGAAAAGGAAAGGCATGAAACCTGGTTCAAAGCAAAGCTGTTAAGTGTGAACGAATTTTGCCATTGCGTAGAAAATCGTTTTAAGAGTGCAAACAATGGTACTACTGAAACCGTTGCCCTTGAGGATGATATAAAGCCAACGGATAGTGTATCAAATGTTGGCACATCATCATGCACTAAAAGCCGTACCAGTGAAAGATCAAGTCGATCAAGCAAAGCTGCATTGGAAGTTGCACACGCGCAAGCAAAGGCCAGGAAAGCTGCACTCATAGCACGTGCAGCAGCGTTAAAAAAGAAACATGAATTGGAAAGGGAGGTGGAATCAATAAGGAAAAAACTGGAACAGGTGGAAATGGATGCTGAGATTGAAGCCTCAGATGCAGAATTGGCAGTACTGCAAACATTTTCAGATCAGGATGGTATGGAGTCGTACATTGAGAAGCAAAAATCAAAAGAAAGCCCTAACATTTCTGAGGCGAAGTTGGAAAAATCTACAAGATTGATGAGTAATAAAGGTTTATCTACTGCTAATGTTGCACATGCAGTTGATGACAATTCTACACAACAGATTCTGCAAAGGCAAAATGAAATATCCGAGCTGCTCTTACAACAACACAAAGCAAGCCAACTGCCACCTAGACAACTACCTGTTTTCGAAGGTGACCCATTGAAGTTCAAAATGTTCATGCAAGCTTTTAAGCATTGTGTGGAGGAGAAAGCTGCATCTAAAGGGGATTGCATGTATTTTTTGGAAAGGTACACCAGGGGGCGTCCTCACGACCTTGTGCAAAGCTGTTTACATATGAGTGCGGAGAGAGGTTTTGAAACAGCTAAAGCTCTCCTACGGGAACACTTCGGCAATGAAACAAAGATTACAGCAGCATATATGGAAAAGGTTCTCAACTGGCCTGTGGTGAAGCCTGAAGGTGTTTTGTTTCTACAGGACTATGCATTATTTCTACGTGGATGCTATAATGCAATGTCAGATTTGGAGGACATGAAAGAGCTGGACTTGCCGGCTAACCTCAAAATTATTGTTTCAAAACTTCCTTTTAAGTTGAGGGAAAAATTTAGAAGTTCTGCTTGCGGTATTCGGGAGCGACAACTCCGCAAACCTAACTTTAAAGACGTTGTACACTTTGTGGAATATGAAGTAAAAATCTTGTCTGATCCTATTTTTGGTGATATTCAATCTACTGAAAGAGAGAGGCAGGTTAAAAGGGATGTGTATACAGCCAAGCCTAGGTCGAAGCAAGGTAACTTTGCTACAAACGTCTGTGCTGTTAGCAAAGTGCAACGCAGGGACACACAAGAAGGTAAACACAGGGAGAGCAACATCGGCATCAATTGTTTATTCTGTTTGCAAGATCACAGTCTGGATGAATGTCAACAACTTGCAAAAAACAAACATCGTGAAAAGATCAACTTCTTAAAGGAAAAGGGAGTATGTTTTGGGTGTCTCAACATTGGGCATTTGAGCAAAAATTGCGATAAGCGGAAAACCTGTGAAAAATGCAAACAGAGCCATCCAACAGCTTTACACATTCACGTCAAACAAGTGGACAAATCGATGAACAGCAGTGGCATCTATCCCAAGGAACCTAAACCAGCTGTAAACCATACGCTTGTGTCAGCTCAGACATTTGGGAGCCAGACCGGGGCCGGTGGTAGTGGAATGCTCTCCATCCTGCCAGTTCAGGTAAAAGCACAAAAGGGCAACAAGGTCATTCAGACTTATGCTTTTCTGGACAATGGCTCGACATCCACATTCTGCTCTGAAGTTCTTATGCGTAGACTTAATCTTACTGGAACAAAGTCCAAAATAGGTTTGTTAACGATGAGCCCAAAGACATCAGTGTCAACATACATTGTGAATGGACTTGAAGTAGCTAGCCTTAATGGAACAAGGTACTACAGTCTTCCAAATGTTTACACACAGAAAAAGATGCCAGTTGACACCGCAAACATCATAAAACCAGAAGACATATCACAGTGGCCTTACCTTGATCACATTGAAATCCCTGAAATTGATGCTACCGTGGAGTTATTAATAGGTACTAATGCTTCAAAGTTGCTAGAACCATGGGAAATTGTGAATAGCCAAGGTGAGGGTCCTTTTGCTGTTAAAACCATATTAGGGTGGGTGATCAATGGCTTAGGAAAGGATTCCAAAGACAATAGGAATGGCATTGGCTATCCTTCTGTTTCTGTAAACAGATTATCTGTAGAATCACTTCAGCTGTTATTGGAGAAGCAGTACCAAAGTGACTTCAATGAGAAAATCGCCGACAATGAAGAAATGTCAAGGCAAGAGGCAAGATTCATTAAAATAATGGATCAATCTGTAAAGTTAAAGGATGGACATTACAGTTTAAAGCTGCCATTTAAAGCCCAAGAGGTAACTTTGCCAAACAACCGTTGTATTGCTCAACAGCGCCTCATTGGACTAAGAAGGAAAATGGAAAGAAATGAGAAATTCCACCAAGAATACACGAGCTTTCTTGAAAATGTCATCAGTAGTGGCTATGCAGAAATGGTACCACAGGATGAATTGCGTTGTGGAGAAGATAACCTGTTCTATATACCTCATCATGGAGTATATCACCCACGGAAGGGCAAGTTGCGAGTTGTCTTCGACTGTGGAGCTAAGTTTAAAGGAACTTCTTTGAACGAACAACTTCTGCAGGGTCCGAACCTTACAAGTTCCTTAATAGGAGTGTTTCTACGATTCAGACAAGAACCAGTTGCTTTTATGTCTGATGTGAAGTCTATGTTCTATCAAGTTAGAGTGGCCGACAAAGACAAAGACTTTCTAAGGGTCCTGTGGTGGCCTAATGGAGATCTGCACAAGCAAGTTGAAGAATATAGAATGACTGTACATCTCTTTGGAGCAGTGTCGTCGCCTAGTTGTGCATGTTATGCTCTAAGGAAGACAGCAGAGGACAGTCGGAATGGGTTTTCGGAGGAGGATGATCCAGAGGTCAAAGTGGAAATCTCCACAAACGCAATAACCATTCAAGAGGATAATGCAACCAGCCAACTCATCACCTATTTCTCTGACTGGAAAAGGTTGAAAGTCGCAGTTGCATGGTTGCTGTTGGTCAAAGGGACTCTATTGGAGTTGAGTCAAAGAAGGAAGCAACTTGTGAAAGATGGAATGGCTAATCTTGATGTTGACAGAAAAATGTTGGAAGCCAGAAGGTCGTTCAAACGAGAACGTGTATCAACGGAGGATCTATTAGCAGCAGAAAACGCTATCCTTCAATTCTGTCAGAGGGAAAGATTTGACACTGAGATTTGTGCACTAAAGACAGGAAAACCTGTAAAAGGGTGTAGCACTATCTACAAGCTGAATCCTGTCTTAGAGGAAGGACTGGTAAGAGTTGGTGGAAGATTGTCCAGGACTGCAATGCCCGAAGAGAGCAAACATCCAGTCATCCTGTGTAAAGATCAGCACATCTCCATGTTAATTCTTAAAAATATTCATGAACAGACAAGACACGGTGGGAGAAATTACATCCTTTCCAAATTGAGAGAGAAGTTCTGGGTCACTCATGCCAATGCAGCAGCAAGGAAAATCTTGTCAAATTGTCCTTTTTGCAGACGTCACCAAGGAAAATTGTGTGATCAAAAGATGTCGGATCTTCCCAAAGAGAGGATTACTCCAGACTTCCCTCCATTTACTAACGTGGGCGTGGACTATTTTGGGCCTATTGAGGTAAAACAAGGACGTTCTTATGTGAAACGTTATGGAGTTATCTTTACATGCATGGCCAGCAGGGCAATTCATTTAGAAGTGGCACACTCGTTAGACACAGACTCCTGCATCAGTGCTATTCGTCGATTCATATGCCGAAGAGGACCCGTGGCACACTTTCGCTCAGATAATGGCACAAATTTCACAGGTGCAGAAAAGGAACTAAAAAGAGCAATTGCAGATTTAAACCACAGATCAATTGAGAAGGCTTTAATTCATGACAATATCAAGTGGACGTTCAACCCACCTGCAGCTTCCCATCATGGCGGTGCTTGGGAAAGCATGATCAGACTGGTCAGGAAGGTCTTGGTATCTGTTTTACATCTACAGACTCTAACTGATGAAACATTAGTCACAGTCTTATGCGAAGCCGAAGCAATCTTGAATGACCGACCAATTACGAGAGTTTCTGAGGATCCTAATGATTTAGAGCCACTAACACCTAATCATCTTCTTACTTTGAAAAGAATACCAGTTTTGCCTCCAGGTCTGTTTGATCAAAAGGACCAGTACGTAAGACGAAGATGGAAACAGGCTCAGTATCTTTCAGATTTGTTCTGGAAAAGGTGGACGAAAGAGTATCTTGCAACGCTACAGGAAAGACAAAAGTGGAACAAAACACAACGTAATCTTATGGAAGGAGATATTGTTTTGATTGCAGATGCTACAGCACCACGAAATTCTTGGATGATTGGAAGGATTATTAAATCCTTTCCAGACAAATCAGGCATAGTTAGATCTGTGCAAATCAAAACCAAAACAAATGTAATTGAAAGACCAGTGACAAAACTAGGACTATTGGTAGAGCAGTCAATGTAAAAGTAAAACAAATGCACCAAAAGAGGGTTGATTTTGCTTTTGTTTATTATTTTTGTTTGCAAACGTTGTTTTTGTTGTATGAATGTCTCCATACATGAATTGTTTGTAATTGTCATGTCTTGAAGTGCCATGAACAATTAGGGGCCGGTTGTGTTGGAGCCATTCTGAATACGGCAATGGGATGGCGCTGTTTTTGCCACCAGCCTATTTAACGCCAGGGCTAATTAGTGCAGGTGTGGCGCACAGCGAGGCAGATAACTTTTGAACGTGAGGCACGGCGGATTGGGAATTGAATTGTTTGTTATTTTTGTTATAAATAAATGGATTGACATATCCGATGTTAAGTTCAGAAGTTTTTGAAAGTAAGTTATTTTTATTTTAAGACACAAACAATTCGCCGGAAAACACGAGTACAAAACAACTTAAATGTGCGCCAACACACTGACCATTAGTACATTGCCTGTACAGAACTAATGCATACCCAATTCAAAAAATCGAGAGAACTTTTAACTAGATGACCTGCTTTCCATTATTTGGAACTTGCATGTTTTCAGTTTGCTATTTTCTTTTTACATAGTTTATGTACATTACTTATTTCGAGCCCAACCGGGATATTTTTAATATGTGATTTTTATCATTGAATCAAAACAACAGTTTGGTTTTTAGTCACGTTAACCCAGTGATTGCAAGCGCTCAACGTGCTGTTGGCAACACAGTGCGTTAAATTGTGGTGGAGAGGGTACTGACCGAGCGCCAGCGTGTAATCAGTTGTCTTGTCAGTTTAAGGCACTCAAGCCAGTGCAGAGGGTCTTTAGCCGTGGCAGTGTCAATTCAGACAAAAACTCAAACAATGGGACCGTCAGGCCAAATGTTTGACGACGACGAAAATGCGTTGTCCCAAAAAGGCGAGTTGGCTGACTGGGAAAGCGCCCGCTCTGCCAGATGGTCAGCGAATCATTGGCCAACACTCTGAACCCTAAGCTGCTCTGATGGGAAGGTTGCACAGCAATGAGTTGTACATTTCTAATATTTTATTAAAATATGAATATATTATTCTAACTTTTTGGGGGTTTTATATACTTTTTTTGTTAATAATATGGGCTCGGCAACATGTTTTTTTTCATGTGCTTTGCAACTGCACCATGAGACCACGTTTGGGCGCCAACTGTTAAGGGTTCAGAAAGCCCTTGAGGGAGGCCTCACTCCTTTGTTCTCGTCCCGGCCGGAAACAAAGAATTAAAAGAGTCAACTTGCTCAAATTTAAAAATCAAAAAGTATCTAATAACTATACAAAGTGAAAAACAATCAGTAAAATATTTCGCAAAATAGAGAATTCTCTGAGCAAGTGACTCATCAAAGCGGCTGCAGGAGAATTGTAACAGTCCTTTCCCCGCTTTGGTAATTTGAAAACTCTTGAGGTGGGTCTTCTTGGGTGCATTTGAATGTTATTGGCTTCTCCTCTAAACGTGTCTCCTCCTGGATTGTCCCCTTCACATCCAGGTGTGAAGCTGCAGCTGTGACCTGAAACATCTGTCATATCTGTCCCTCACATTCCAACACATTCAATGTAGATACAGTTGGCTTCATGTCTCAATGAGTGAATATAACAAAGCATACATAGTCTTCATCTTATAACTAGTACACTAACCCTAATTACAACACATCATAAATGATCACACTACATCATAAGATCTAATACAGTTCATGTGGTCCAATACTCAAGATATTTGCCTCAATCGGCTGTCTTACATTCAGTTGCCCATCTACAACTGACAGGAGAAAAAACTCCCAAAAAATTGGGAGAAATCCATAAAGGACGGCAATTGGCATCCGTCCCCAGGTTTTAACATCACATTGTGACAGAATGTTAATGTGTACAGTGTTTATATGATTAACATGACTATACATTGTGTTTGATCCATATTGCATTCACTTCATCTAACATGCTAATGTAGTAACTAATATCTAACAACACACAAACTACAATTCTTAAATTAAACATTATTACACGTATTCTAATTTCCACCACTAGTGGTGCACTTCTTGCTTAAATCCCTAACAGATGTCAAGACTATACATCCAAAGACGTCTTCTGGCATTTCTTATATTTTGGTATGGGCGATTCATCATTCCAGGAACCAAATCAGCAACCCTCAAGTTGTAATCCGGCTTCTATAACGCTGTTAAAAGAAGAAATAAAACACATAATGCAAGTATTAGCGAGAATCAGGTTGAAAATACAAGATTTATACCACAGTCACATGAAGGTACGATGCACTGTGAGTGGATATTCAAGAACAGAAGTCCTGTAGGGAATACTGATGCATGCTTCATGTTCCCCTTAATTCAGACAATTTCAGGAGGATGAACAACAGTGCATCAAAGTGAAGTGAATTGCTAAATTAACCTGAGGGATTGTGTTTGCTATAGACACAGTAGGCTGATGAACAATGGATCAGCATGCGTGAAGTGAGCTATGTATTTGAGCGTGTGCGTGGTGACACTGAAAAGCCCTGACAGACTTGTCCTCTGTCAGCAGATGGAGGCATGCATAATTCAATCTGGAGGCAGTTTCATGCTGTTTCTCTTCCTGTCTCATCACTGTTCCCAAAGACAGACAAAGCAGGACTTGGCTACAGCGGAAAGGTAAGGGTTACAAGGTGTCTTCCCTAACTGCCCCATCAGTCTGCCTCCCACAAACACTGGCAACCCTTCAATTACAAACACCCAGAACAGGCATATGGAGAATGCCAGCTCCACAGCAATAAAATCATGCATTTAACTAAATTGTATTTTAAATGACAGTATATTAGGTTAGAAGACCTCCCCTTCTTTTACAACATTGGCATCCAAAAGGAATGTGTGCAGGGTCCTCTGCTCTATTCCTTCCTCACCTAAAACATCAAGATTGCAGAAGACAAGGTGTGTCAGTCAAACCTCCGGGGCTCATTGAGGTAGAGTGGCTGGTGTGTTCCTGCTTCCTCCTCCCAGAAAAACTGTCTGGGGTCCTTGAGCAAGACACTAAATACCTAACCACTTATGCAAGATAAGTTTGGTAGCCTTTGCATTTAGTTTATTTATATCTCTGCGTCATTAGGTATTTGTTTTAGTGTTTTATTGAAATGTTCTACCCGGTCGTCCATCTATGGATGGTACACTGAGGTCCTTATTTGGGAATCAGGAATCAGGAAACATTTATTAGCCAAAATATGTCAAACATACAAGGAATATGTCTTGGCGGTTAGTGCGCGACAGTAGACAGACAAGACAACAGTGCACAAGTAATAAAATAAAGTGGAATGAAATGCTAATGCAATGGGTTAGTAAGAATAAGGCTAAGGCTATGGGTTAGTATAAAACAAGGGAATAAAGTTTAAAAAATTTAAATATTAAAAAGAAAAATATTAAGCATTAAGTGCACTAACAAACAAGTAACAGACAAGAGACAAAGTGACAAGTGACAAAGTGATGAATTGCAGTTAAAGTGGCATGTGCAGTATGAGGGGGAGTGACCGGTGGAGTGTTATAGTCAGGCAGTGGGGTCCCAGATGGAAGGGGCACAAACAGTTTTTGTCCGGGGTGAGAGGGGTCGGCCGCGATCTTTTTAGCTCGCTTCAGAGACCTGGAAGCGAACAAGTCCTGCAGGGACGGCAGATTGCAGCCGATCACCCTCTCTGCAGAGCGGATGACACGCTGAAGCCTGCCCTTGTCCTTGGCTGTGGCTGCAGCGTACCAGACGGTGATGGAGGAGCAGAGGATGGACTTGATGATGGCCATGTAGAAGTGGACCATCATCGTCTTTGGCAGGTTGAGTTTCTTCAGCTGCCTCAGGAAGAACAACCTCTGCTGAGCCTTCTTGGTGATGGAGCTGATGTTCAGCTCCCACTTGAGGTCCTGGGTGATGATGGAGCCCAGGAAACGGAAGGAATCCACAATAGTGACGGGGGAGTCACACAGGGTGATGGGGGAGGGTGGGGCTCTGTTCCGCCGGAAATCCACAACCATCTCCACTGTCTTTAGAGCGTTGAGCTCCAGGTTGTTCTGGCTGCACCACGACACCAGATGGTCAGACTCCCACCTGTAGGCGGACTCGTCCCCACCAGAGATTAGTCCAACGAGGGTGGTGTCATCCGCAAACTTCAGGAGCTTGACGGACTGGTGACTGGTGAATGCAGCCTTGGGGGGAACCGGTGCTGATGGTCCGAGAGGCTGAGACATGTTTCCCCAGCTTCACGTGCTGCTTCCTGTCAGATAGGAAGTCTGTGATCCACTTGCAGGTGGAGTCGGGCACGTGCAGCTGGGAGAGTTTGTCCTGCAGCAGAGACGGGATGATACTGTTGAAAGCAGAGCTGAAGTCCACAAACAGGATCCTGGCGTAGGTTCCTGGGGAGTCCAGATGCTGGAGGATGTAGTGGAGGGCCATGTTGACAGCATCGTCCACAGACCTGTTGGCTCTGTAGGCGAACTGCAGGGGGTCACCTTTAACAGTTTGCACATCTCCTTCATCACCTGAGACATGGAGCAGGTTCCCTGATCAGTTAGGACTTCCCTTACGATGCCAACCTGACTAAAGAGAAGGAATAATTCCCTCGCCACTGCTTTGGCACATGCATTGTGTAACAGGATTGCTTCTAGGTAACGGGTGGCATAATCCATAATTACCAGGATTTAACGCTGCCCCCTACTGGTAGGTAGGTCTCCTACATTACATGTCATTTAGCTGACGCTTTCATCCAAAGCGACTTACAATAAGTGCATTCAACCATAGGGGTACACACTCAGAAAAACAAGAAAGTGCAATTTCCTCAAATAAGCCAATTTACAATTTGCTAAAGATGAGTGGCGTTACAAGTACAATTTAAGTGCTACAATTTGTAAGTCTTTTAGCCGAGGTAGAGTCTGAAGAGGTGTGTCTTTCGTTTGCGGCGGAAGATGTGAAGGATCCTACTATATCCATGGCCACCTTCTAGAAGGGAATGTCAAATACAGGTAACGGAATCAAGGGATTCTCATATTGTACCTTTTTGGAGTTGTCTTATGGCATTCCAGGCATATTTTGCAGTAATCCTATACTTCCCTCTTCACCTCTGGCCAGTAGAAGGATTCTGTTGGAGGTCTTCTTTACCCCAAGATGAGCTCTCAAAAGGTGTGAGTGAGCTAAGTACAACACTTTTGGAATGTGGCGCTTAGGGGCTTGCAGTTGTTCCGTCAGGGTAGCTACCCTATATAGGAGGAAATCTTTTATTGCAGAATTGCAAAAGTGGTAACACTCACCCCTTCCACAGGTTTCCCCTCGACCACCATCAGCCTCGGTGCACCATCAGAGCCGGCCCCTTTAAAACACATCATCACCTGGAGAGAACCCACGCAGACACGGGGAGAACATGCAGACTCCACACAGAAAGGCCACTGGGCGGAGTGGAACCAGGACCTTCTTGCTGTGAGGCGACAGTGCTAACCACCACACCACCATGCCGCGTCTTGGAATGTGAATAGTTCTCTTAACTGGGCTATTTAAACCAAAGTAATGTAAAAAAAAATAAGAAGGGAAAATCACACAATTATATTTCAACAGGAAACGCACTTACCCAATACTGAACACAAACAAATTAAATAATTTGGATAAACAGTGCATCCGGAAAGTATTCACAGCGCTTCACTTTTTCCACATTGTTGTTACAGCCTTATTCTAATATGCATTAAATTCATTATTTTCCTCAACATTCTACACACAACAACCCATAATGACAACGTGAAAACTGTTTTTTGCAAATGTTTGCAAATCTGTTAAAAATAAAGAACGAAAACATAACATGTACATAAGTATTCACAGCCTTTGCCATGACACTCAAAATTTAGCTCAAATGCATCCTGTTTCCACTGATCATCCTTGAGATGTTTCTACAACTTGATTGGAGTCCACCTGTGCTAAATTCAGTTGATTGGACAGGATTGAGAAAGGCACACACCTGTCTATATAAGGTATCACAGTTGACAGTGCATATCAGAGCATAAACCGAGCCAAGGAATTATCTGTAGACCTCCGAGACAGAATTGTATCGAGGCACAGATCTGGCGAAGGGTACAGAAAGATTTCTGCAGCATTGAAAGTCCCAATGAGCACAGTGGCCTCCATCATCCGGAAATGGAAGAAGTTTGGAACCACCAGGACTCTTCCTAGAGTTGGCCGCCCAGCCAGACTGAGTGATCGGGGGAGAAGGGCCTTATGGTGCGTTTCCACCGAGCGGTACGGTACGGGTCGGGTCGTACCACTTTTTGGGTACCCTTCCGTTGGGGTACCTGGCACAGTTGTTTGGTACTAAAGGGTGGAGCTAGACTCACTGCAGAACGTTGATTGGTTGATTGGACTTGAACCCGATTGAACATCTCTGGAGAGATCTGAAAATGGCTGTGCACTGACGCTCCCCATCCAACCTGATGGAACTTCTGGTTCTGCAAAGGAGAATGAGAGAAAGTGCCCAAAAATAGGTGTGCCACGCTTGTGGAATCACACCCAAGAAGACTTGAGGCTGTAATTGCTGCCAAAGGTGCTTCAACAAAGTGTTGAGCAAAGGCTGTGAATACGTATGTACATGTTATGTTTTCGTTCTTTATTTTTAACAGATTTGCAAAAATGTGCAAAAAATAGTTTTCACTTTGTCATTATGGGTTGTTTTGTGTAGAATGTTGAGGAAAATAATGAATTTAATCCATTTTGGAATAAGGCTGTAACAGAACAAAAATTGGAGCGCTGTGAATACTTTCCGGATACTAACTAAACCATTAACTTTGACTTGGTTAAGGAGATCGTACAGTGACGGTGAAGGTGAATATGTTCTGGTGCAAGGCAAAATCAAAAACACATTGACCACACTTATCTGTGTTTACTGACCCCCGCAAAGCGACCAAAGTTTTATGAAAAAAAATACTTGATTTGAGCTCTTTAGAATCAAAAGGCACACTAATATGTGCAGGTGACTTTAACACAGTGACGGGAAAGTGTGCCCACAGTCCAAATAGCTGAGAAAAGGTATGGAGGAGATGGGCTTGCTTGATGTTTGCAGGGATCTTCACCCATCAGAAAAATATTCCACTTTCTACTCTGCACCTCAGTTTTCTCAAGACTAGACTATATTTTTATGTTTCAGAATGATAGACATAGGATCCGGAACTGCAATATAGAGATCGCTCTGATAACTCTCAAGTGTGTGTGTGTGTGTGTGTGTGGGGGGGGGTATAGTACTCAATCTAAACGGTAGACCAAAGAAAAACATCTGGAGACTTTAAATCTTTTCTTGATCTTAACAACAATGGGGAAGTAAACCCAAATATCTTATAGCACACCTTAAAGGCAGTTATCAAGAGGAAAACAATATCTCTCAGCTCAGCTGAGAGATGTTTTCAGTTTGCTATTTTCTTTTTACATAGTTTATGTACATTACTTATTTCGAGCCCAACCGGGATATTTTTAATATGTGATTTTTATCATTGAATCAAAACAACAGTTTGGTTTTTAGTCACGTTAACCCAGTGATTGCAAGCGCTCAACGTGCTGTTGGCAACACAGTGCGTTAAATTGTGGTGGAGAGGGTACTGACCGAGCGCCAGCGTGTAATCAGTTGTCTTGTCAGTTTAAGGCACTCAAGCCAGTGCAGAGGGTCTTTAGCCGTGGCAGTGTCAATTCAGACAAAAACTCAAACAATGGGACCGTCAGGCCAAATGTTTGACGACGACGAAAATGCGTTGTCCCAAAAAGGCGAGTTGGCTGACTGGGAAAGCGCCCGCTCTGCCAGATGGTCAGCGAATCATTGGCCAACACTCTGAACCCTAAGCTGCTCTGATGGGAAGGTTGCACAGCAATGAGTTGTACATTTCTAATATTTTATTAAAATATGAATATATTATTCTAACTTTTTGGGGGTTTTATATACTTTTTTTGTTAATAATATGGGCTCGGCAACATGTTTTTTTTCATGTGCTTTGCAACTGCACCATGAGACCACGTTTGGGCGCCAACTGTTAAGGGTTCAGAAAGCCCTTGAGGGAGGCCTCACTCCTTTGTTCTCGTCCCGGCCGGAAACAAAGAATTAAAAGAGTCAACTTGCTCAAATTTAAAAATCAAAAAGTATCTAATAACTATACAAAGTGAAAAACAATCAGTAAAATATTTCGCAAAATAGAGAATTCTCTGAGCAAGTGACTCATCAAAGCGGCTGCAGGAGAATTGTAACAGTCCTTTCCCCGCTTTGGTAATTTGAAAACTCTTGAGGTGGGTCTTCTTGGGTGCATTTGAATGTTATTGGCTTCTCCTCTAAACGTGTCTCCTCCTGGATTGTCCCCTTCACATCCAGGTGTGAAGCTGCAGCTGTGACCTGAAACATCTGTCATATCTGTCCCTCACATTCCAACACATTCAATGTAGATACAGTTGGCTTCATGTCTCAATGAGTGAATATAACAAAGCATACATAGTCTTCATCTTATAACTAGTACACTAACCCTAATTACAACACATCATAAATGATCACACTACATCATAAGATCTAATACAGTTCATGTGGTCCAATACTCAAGATATTTGCCTCAATCGGCTGTCTTACATTCAGTTGCCCATCTACAACTGACAGGAGAAAAAACTCCCAAAAAATTGGGAGAAATCCATAAAGGACGGCAATTGGCATCCGTCCCCAGGTTTTAACATCACATTGTGACAGAATGTTAATGTGTACAGTGTTTATATGATTAACATGACTATACATTGTGTTTGATCCATATTGCATTCACTTCATCTAACATGCTAATGTAGTAACTAATATCTAACAACACACAAACTACAATTCTTAAATTAAACATTATTACACGTATTCTAATTTCCACCACTAGTGGTGCACTTCTTGCTTAAATCCCTAACAGATGTCAAGACTATACATCCAAAGACGTCTTCTGGCATTTCTTATATTTTGGTATGGGCGATTCATCATTCCAGGAACCAAATCAGCAACCCTCAAGTTGTAATCCGGCTTCTATAACGCTGTTAAAAGAAGAAATAAAACACATAATGCAAGTATTAGCGAGAATCAGGTTGAAAATACAAGATTTATACCACAGTCACATGAAGGTACGATGCACTGTGAGTGGATATTCAAGAACAGAAGTCCTGTAGGGAATACTGATGCATGCTTCATGTTCCCCTTAATTCAGACAATTTCAGGAGGATGAACAACAGTGCATCAAAGTGAAGTGAATTGCTAAATTAACCTGAGGGATTGTGTTTGCTATAGACACAGTAGGCTGATGAACAATGGATCAGCATGCGTGAAGTGAGCTATGTATTTGAGCGTGTGCGTGGTGACACTGAAAAGCCCTGACAGACTTGTCCTCTGTCAGCAGATGGAGGCATGCATAATTCAATCTGGAGGCAGTTTCATGCTGTTTCTCTTCCTGTCTCATCACTGTTCCCAAAGACAGACAAAGCAGGACTTGGCTACAGCGGAAAGGTAAGGGTTACAAGGTGTCTTCCCTAACTGCCCCATCAGTCTGCCTCCCACAAACACTGGCAACCCTTCAATTACAAACACCCAGAACAGGCATATGGAGAATGCCAGCTCCACAGCAATAAAATCATGCATTTAACTAAATTGTATTTTAAATGACAGTATATTAGGTTAGAAGACCTCCCCTTCTTTTACAACATTGGCATCCAAAAGGAATGTGTGCAGGGTCCTCTGCTCTATTCCTTCCTCACCTAAAACATCAAGATTGCAGAAGACAAGGTGTGTCAGTCAAACCTCCGGGGCTCATTGAGGTAGAGTGGCTGGTGTGTTCCTGCTTCCTCCTCCCAGAAAAACTGTCTGGGGTCCTTGAGCAAGACACTAAATACCTAACCACTTATGCAAGATAAGTTTGGTAGCCTTTGCATTTAGTTTATTTATATCTCTGCGTCATTAGGTATTTGTTTTAGTGTTTTATTGAAATGTTCTACCCGGTCGTCCATCTATGGATGGTACACTGAGGTCCTTATTTGGGAATCAGGAATCAGGAAACATTTATTAGCCAAAATATGTCAAACATACAAGGAATTTGTCTTGGCGGTTAGTGCGCGACAGTAGACAGACAAGACAACAGTGCACAAGTAATAAAATAAAGTGGAATGAAATGCTAATGCAATGGGTTAGTAAGAATAAGGCTAAGGCTATGGGTTAGTATAAAACAAGGGAATAAAGTTTAAAAAATTTAAATATTAAAAAGAAAAATATTAAGCATTAAGTGCACTAACAAACAAGTAACAGACAAGAGACAAAGTGACAAGTGACAAAGTGATGAATTGCAGTTAAAGTGGCATGTGCAGTATGAGGGGGAGTGACCGGTGGAGTGTTATAGTCAGGCAGTGGGGTCCCAGATGGAAGGGGCACAAACAGTTTTTGTCCGGGGTGAGAGGGGTCGGCCGCGATCTTTTTAGCTCGCTTCAGAGACCTGGAAGCGAACAAGTCCTGCAGGGACGGCAGATTGCAGCCGATCACCCTCTCTGCAGAGCGGATGACACGCTGAAGCCTGCCCTTGTCCTTGGCTGTGGCTGCAGCGTACCAGACGGTGATGGAGGAGCAGAGGATGGACTTGATGATGGCCATGTAGAAGTGGACCATCATCGTCTTTGGCAGGTTGAGTTTCTTCAGCTGCCTCAGGAAGAACAACCTCTGCTGAGCCTTCTTGGTGATGGAGCTGATGTTCAGCTCCCACTTGAGGTCCTGGGTGATGATGGAGCCCAGGAAACGGAAGGAATCCACAATAGTGACGGGGGAGTCACACAGGGTGATGGGGGAGGGTGGGGCTCTGTTCCGCCGGAAATCCACAACCATCTCCACTGTCTTTAGAGCGTTGAGCTCCAGGTTGTTCTGGCTGCACCACGACACCAGATGGTCAGACTCCCACCTGTAGGCGGACTCGTCCCCACCAGAGATTAGTCCAACGAGGGTGGTGTCATCCGCAAACTTCAGGAGCTTGACGGACTGGTGACTGGTGAATGCAGCCTTGGGGGGAACCGGTGCTGATGGTCCGAGAGGCTGAGACATGTTTCCCCAGCTTCACGTGCTGCTTCCTGTCAGATAGGAAGTCTGTGATCCACTTGCAGGTGGAGTCGGGCACGTGCAGCTGGGAGAGTTTGTCCTGCAGCAGAGACGGGATGATACTGTTGAAAGCAGAGCTGAAGTCCACAAACAGGATCCTGGCGTAGGTTCCTGGGGAGTCCAGATGCTGGAGGATGTAGTGGAGGGCCATGTTGACAGCATCGTCCACAGACCTGTTGGCTCTGTAGGCGAACTGCAGGGGGTCACCTTTAACAGTTTGCACATCTCCTTCATCACCTGAGACATGGAGCAGGTTCCCTGATCAGTTAGGACTTCCCTTACGATGCCAACCTGACTAAAGAGAAGGAATAATTCCCTCGCCACTGCTTTGGCACATGCATTGTGTAACAGGATTGCTTCTAGGTAACGGGTGGCATAATCCATAATTACCAGGATTTAACGCTGCCCCCTACTGGTAGGTAGGTCTCCTACATTACATGTCATTTAGCTGACGCTTTCATCCAAAGCGACTTACAATAAGTGCATTCAACCATAGGGGTACACACTCAGAAAAACAAGAAAGTGCAATTTCCTCAAATAAGCCAATTTACAATTTGCTAAAGATGAGTGGCGTTACAAGTACAATTTAAGTGCTACAATTTGTAAGTCTTTTAGCCGAGGTAGAGTCTGAAGAGGTGTGTCTTTCGTTTGCGGCGGAAGATGTGAAGGATCCTACTATATCCATGGCCACCTTCTAGAAGGGAATGTCAAATACAGGTAACGGAATCAAGGGATTCTCATATTGTACCTTTTTGGAGTTGTCTTATGGCATTCCAGGCATATTTTGCAGTAATCCTATACTTCCCTCTTCACCTCTGGCCAGTAGAAGGATTCTGTTGGAGGTCTTCTTTACCCCAAGATGAGCTCTCAAAAGGTGTGAGTGAGCTAAGTACAACACTTTTGGAATGTGGCGCTTAGGGGCTTGCAGTTGTTCCGTCAGGGTAGCTACCCTATATAGGAGGAAATCTTTTATTGCAGAATTGCAAAAGTGGTAACACTCACCCCTTCCACAGGTTTCCCCTCGACCACCATCAGCCTCGGTGCACCATCAGAGCCGGCCCCTTTAAAACACATCATCACCTGGAGAGAACCCACGCAGACACGGGGAGAACATGCAGACTCCACACAGAAAGGCCACTGGGCGGAGTGGAACCAGGACCTTCTTGCTGTGAGGCGACAGTGCTAACCACCACACCACCATGCCGCGTCTTGGAATGTGAATAGTTCTCTTAACTGGGCTATTTAAACCAAAGTAATGTAAAAAAAAATAAGAAGGGAAAATCACACAATTATATTTCAACAGGAAACGCACTTACCCAATACTGAACACAAACAAATTAAATAATTTGGATAAACAGTGCATCCGGAAAGTATTCACAGCGCTTCACTTTTTCCACATTGTTGTTACAGCCTTATTCTAATATGCATTAAATTCATTATTTTCCTCAACATTCTACACACAACAACCCATAATGACAACGTGAAAACTGTTTTTTGCAAATGTTTGCAAATCTGTTAAAAATAAAGAACGAAAACATAACATGTACATAAGTATTCACAGCCTTTGCCATGACACTCAAAATTTAGCTCAAATGCATCCTGTTTCCACTGATCATCCTTGAGATGTTTCTACAACTTGATTGGAGTCCACCTGTGCTAAATTCAGTTGATTGGACAGGATTGAGAAAGGCACACACCTGTCTATATAAGGTATCACAGTTGACAGTGCATATCAGAGCATAAACCGAGCCAAGGAATTATCTGTAGACCTCCGAGACAGAATTGTATCGAGGCACAGATCTGGCGAAGGGTACAGAAAGATTTCTGCAGCATTGAAAGTCCCAATGAGCACAGTGGCCTCCATCATCCGGAAATGGAAGAAGTTTGGAACCACCAGGACTCTTCCTAGAGTTGGCCGCCCAGCCAGACTGAGTGATCGGGGGAGAAGGGCCTTATGGTGCGTTTCCACCGAGCGGTACGGTACGGGTCGGGTCGTACCACTTTTTGGGTACCCTTCCGTTGGGGTACCTGGCACAGTTGTTTGGTACTAAAGGGTGGAGCTAGACTCACTGCAGAACGTTGATTGGTTGATTGGACTTGAACCCGATTGAACATCTCTGGAGAGATCTGAAAATGGCTGTGCACTGACGCTCCCCATCCAACCTGATGGAACTTCTGGTTCTGCAAAGGAGAATGAGAGAAAGTGCCCAAAAATAGGTGTGCCACGCTTGTGGAATCACACCCAAGAAGACTTGAGGCTGTAATTGCTGCCAAAGGTGCTTCAACAAAGTGTTGAGCAAAGGCTGTGAATACGTATGTACATGTTATGTTTTCGTTCTTTATTTTTAACAGATTTGCAAAAATGTGCAAAAAATAGTTTTCACTTTGTCATTATGGGTTGTTTTGTGTAGAATGTTGAGGAAAATAATGAATTTAATCCATTTTGGAATAAGGCTGTAACAGAACAAAAATTGGAGCGCTGTGAATACTTTCCGGATACTAACTAAACCATTAACTTTGACTTGGTTAAGGAGATCGTACAGTGACGGTGAAGGTGAATATGTTCTGGTGCAAGGCAAAATCAAAAACACATTGACCACACTTATCTGTGTTTACTGACCCCCGCAAAGCGACCAAAGTTTTATGAAAAAAAATACTTGATTTGAGCTCTTTAGAATCAAAAGGCACACTAATATGTGCAGGTGACTTTAACACAGTGACGGGAAAGTGTGCCCACAGTCCAAATAGCTGAGAAAAGGTATGGAGGAGATGGGCTTGCTTGATGTTTGCAGGGATCTTCACCCATCAGAAAAATATTCCACTTTCTACTCTGCACCTCAGTTTTCTCAAGACTAGACTATATTTTTATGTTTCAGAATGATAGACATAGGATCCGGAACTGCAATATAGAGATCGCTCTGATAACTCTCAAGTGTGTGTGTGTGTGTGTGTGTGGGGGGGGGTATAGTACTCAATCTAAACGGTAGACCAAAGAAAAACATCTGGAGACTTTAAATCTTTTCTTGATCTTAACAACAATGGGGAAGTAAACCCAAATATCTTATAGCACACCTTAAAGGCAGTTATCAAGAGGAAAACAATATCTCTCAGCTCAGCTATCAAAAAAGCGGAAAAAAAAGAAACTTGAACAACTGGAAAGTGTCACGGTTTGTTTTATTTTGTAGTTTCATGCCTCTGGTGCTCCTGGGTTACTTCACTTCCTGCCTTGTCATCCCCTGTGATTGTCTGCCGTGTCCCTGATTGTTTCCTCCTGTGTCCAATCACCTGCACCTTCCCAGTGTATTTAAGCCGTGTGTGTCTCCTGTTCCTTGTTGCGTCATTGATGGTTCAACCCTTCATGTTATGCCTGGAACATCTACCCTGAACCTTGTTCCTGTGTGATGTAAATCCCTGTTCCCCGTCTGTGCTTTTTTGTGTCTTCGTTTGTTTCCCCCTGGCGTTTTGGATTTGGGATTTTATTAAAGTATCGTTTTTGTCATAAACTCTGCGTTTGAGCCCTACTTCCGCCTATGCTGGCTGTCCCGAGATACAGGTATTCTGGGAAAATACCTGTAGAACTATGCAGCATATCCTCGGGGACCGGATCTTATCAACATACAAGTTACTCTATTTAGAAAATCTACCAGAATAAATAACAGGAAATGATAGATACCTCCTAAAAATACAGAACAGTAGCAGCAAAGAAAGCAATTACCCGTAAATGGTTACAACGTCAGTCACCATGGTAACTAAAGCTCAGGGTCAGTCACCATGGTAACTGAGCCTGTGAACATCACCTGGACTGGAGCAGGTTTTCTTTCTCCTTTCACAGGCTCCTCCCTCTGACAGCAGCCCAGCCAATCACACAGCGCGCTTTCATTTCCTCATTACTCTATCAGTCGGATTTTAGCGCAGTTTACACAACAAAATAAGATTAAGACTGAAGAGTTTTTTCGAACATGACACGTCCTTTTCTGGACGATCTTGTTGATGAAGCGTTTTTACTTCGCAGGGTGTTAAACACGTTGGGGGAGAATATTGAGGCCCGATTAGATACATTGTCATTTCCAGATAACTACTTGTTTAAACGGTATCGTTTTTCTTCACAGTCCATCAAATATGTACATAACCTCACCCGTCCTCATAAGTAACGTCCCCCATAGTGGACATACTCTCACATACAAGCAGGTTCTTTGTGTAGTAATACGTTTTTCTGCAAACGGCAGTTTCCTTTACAACATTCTAATATTAGTAAAGCTGCTGTATGCAGAGCCGTGAGAAACGTGTGCATCACTCTGAAATGTTTTAGTTCCCTGGACACCAGTGAAGCCATTAAAGAGGAGTTCCACAGGATGCACCTGAATAAAATACATTAGGTTCAATAACATTGTACCAGTTTTTACCAGCGATTATCCTTGTGATTAAATATGAACATGGGTGTGTATTCCAAGCCTGTGTGTAGTGCATTCTAATGGAGTGTAAAAAATGTAATTTTCCCACTGGGAATTAGTAAAACGTATGGATTATGATTAGTGTGTGTGCATTAAATATTAACGGACAACATTATATTGGAACTTACAGCACGTTTCTCCCACAGTTTCTCTTTCCTTTGCTGCAGTAGCCGTGTTGCTTTTCTCTCTAATTACAGGTTCATACTCGGCGTTCGTTGCACTAATATTTCCAGCTCAGTAGGAGTGACGTACGCCGACCGATTGCTTGTGGTGGTTGTCATGGTAACTCGTAGTATCATGGTTCCATTCATGCTGCCTTCATACTGTGGTGGTGCACACGCTCAACTCTGAGTCAACCTACTCCGAGTTGATGGAACCAACTCTAAACAGCTGTTCTGAAACCCAAAACTCAACTTCCCACCTCAGGGTAAATCAACTCAGAGTTTAGGGTTTGACTCAGTTTGTTAAACCTCCTACTTGAAACGGACCCCTGGTCCGCGTCTGCTCTCATAGAGTTGTTCACTTTCTTCAAAAGTAACACTACACCTAACCAAGATCCAATGTTCTGCATCTACTTATGCATGTAGCCCTTGAACCAAAGTGTTACGGCTGCCGTCGGCAACCTCATGAGTGTAAGTTAAATATATGCAAAGCAGGCTGTGACATCCCCCACTCGAGAGTGGAGGATCGAGAAGACCCGCCCAGCAGTCCCGGCCAATCGGAGGATCGCCATCGCCGGTCCGCCAGCTCAAAAGGCCTGACTGAACGCAGCTGAGGGCGGCTGTCAGACCGGATTGGGAGAGCGGCTGGAGTGCGAGAAAGCGGGCCTAGGATAAGAATCCAAAATACTGATACCACCGGTTGCACTTAACATAAGCTTGTTGTTCAGTCTCACTAGGTTCAGAGGTGCTGTGAGTAGCCTATTGTATCTTTGGTTATTCGTTAAGTTAGTGAGGACTTTTCTGTTTAACCGTTTGTGTTCTAGATATCAAGAATAATCTTCCTTTTGAGGATCTCCTTTTGTTGTATTCTGTTTGAGTTCCACAGCACCCATTTGCCCCATTCTCTTTGTTTTTGTAAGCTGGGTTCAGTTCTGCCCAATTCCTAAATACATTTTTTTTTCTTCTTTTTAAATACCGATTACACCTGGTTTATGTTTATGTCCGTCTACCCCTAGCCACCGGACTGAAAGTATGACAGGTTATTACATCACAGGTCATTTAGCAGACGCTTTTATCCAAAGCGACTTACATTACACTTTTAACCCATGGCTCTTACATTTGGCGCAGGGAGCGGTTAGGGGTTAGGGGTCTCAGGGACACTTCGACTTGAGACATGGGGCAGCTGGGACTCGAACCACCAACTCTGTTCCCAGCACACCCGCTCTACCCCCTGCGCCACAACGACCCCCGGTTTTGACTAGAAGAGCGGAATAAAACTACAATCTGTCCGTTGGACAAATAGAACATTGATCTGACTGACATTGTTTGTGTGTTGCAAAAACTTTGTCAGGTGTGTATTTTTTTGTTGTTGTAGCACTTCCAGGTAATGGCTTATTGTTTGTTGTGTCTTCTCCTCTGCCAGGAGCCTGACCCTTTGTTGTTTGTTTCCTTTTGTCTTTACTTTCCCTTTCTTTGTTTCCCCCCCATGAAGTATTTTTTTCCCTTGAGAAAAAATCTGCATCATGAAAATTGATCATGGAAAAAAAACAAATCTCTCAGTCAGAAGGCGGCGCAAGTACTGATTCAGGTGCTTGTCATCTCCCGCCTGGACTACTGCAGGTCTCCCTGCTACCGCCATCCGACCTCTGCAGCTCATCAATTCAATTCATTTTATTTTGCACAGCCCAAAATCGCAAATTACAAATTTGCCTCAGAGGGCTTTAGTCTGTACACATGCAACATCCTCTGTCCCAAAACCCTCACATCTGATTGTACCTTGAGCAGCAGCACAATAAATCCCCCCAGGGGCTCGAGACCTGGTGGTGGTGTTGCCTGATGAGGCTGCTAAAATGATGAGTTGATGAAGATGATGAATCTGATGAAGATATAGGGAGGTGGAGGGATACTAAATGGCAGCATGAACATACTGAAGTATGGGAGACATCCATATTTAAAAGAGCAGTAAGAAGATCTAAGGCTAACGATGCAATTGGTTTGTTGTGCTTATCGGATTGACCAGCTGATGTCCTGATTGACAGCTTAAACAATGACTGCGAGGAAATAATGAGTGAGCCCACGTGAGGAGTGATTGACAGATGCACTACAGGCTTAGAAATGCAAAAATGTTTTCTGTCTGAACTAGAGCTTCATTAAATTAAATTTATTTTGTATAACCCAAAATCCGAACTTGCAAACGTTCCTCAGAGGGCTACAGTTTGTACACATGCAACATCCTCTGTCCTGAAACCCTCACATCGGCACAAACTCCCCCGAGCAAAACCTTCAACAGAGGTAAAAAAATGGCAAAAAGAAAAGGGCAGAGGAGGATCCCCCTCCCAGAATGGACCGTGCAATGGATGTCATGTGCAGAGAATGAACAGCATAAAAGATGTACAATACATCAATGCGCATGACAGAAATGATTAGTATAATGAATAGTAAACCACATAATTATATAAATGTAAATAATTAGCTGTAATGGATGTAGTATTCTAACAATGATAACAAAGGAAGTAATGACTTCCTATAATAATGACTGCCGGGCAGGACGCCTGCAGGAACAACCGCCGTCCAGATAGAACTGCAACGCACAGAAGAAACGGCACAAAGACTCCAGGGAAGAAGCCAGCCAGTAATGTGCGTTTATGAGGACAGTAACAGCAATGTCACTAATAACTACAGTAATAACGATAGTAGCAGCAGGTCAGCAGGGCAATGGCAGGAGGCACGATCCAGATAGAACCATGGAAACCTGGGAGGAGAGAAAAGAGTGGACATTTGGAAGGGATATTTCCACGGCCAGTACAGACAATAGGAATGTTCCCAGCAACCAATAGAGAGTGTCTCTCTGTACCTCTCATGGGAGGTTTTTAACTACGTTGTCTGTGTAATGTAGTAACACATGATGTTGTCCAGGAGAGGTGGCTGCTGCATGAATGCACTAATGACAAATCTAGTAAATCAGTACATCAATAATACTTTATCATTATTAGCGCTGGGTTAGATGCTTAAATTCTTTTAGTTTACAGTCTAACACACATTTCTCAAAACATTAAGGAGATTCTCAAAGCTGCACACAATTGAAAACCAGTGACCCCTTTGCTAAATGACTGTCATCAAATCTCTTGACTTCACAAAATGGAACTTGTGTTTTCATTTGTAGCACACAGCCGTATTTTCAAATGACACACATTCCATTCATTGAGTACAAATAAGCATTTGCTGCACACTACCAAACATTTACAGCATACTGAAGTGTAAAATTGACACACCATATGAATGACAATGACTCGGGCGAATGAGCCCTTTCTCCTTTTCGCGTCCAGGGACAAGAGACACAATGGGAAGGGGCAGGTGATTGGACACAGGTGGAAACAATCATAGACACGGCATGACAGGACAAGGCAGGAAGTGAATCTAACCCAGGGACACAAGAGGCATGGAACTACAAAATAAGACAGGATGTGAACCCAAACCGCGACACAACTAAATATTTTCCTATTCTTGAGAGTCTTGCTGAATTAAAAGAAAATAAATAGTCACATAGAACTGTTTTTGTAAAACACATACTTTCGGCATTTCTGAATTAGTACTTGCACAGTTGTTTCCTTCAGTCCTCCTTGGAACTCCTTGGATGTCCTGTGCAGCGTTGACTGTGGTAATGAAGCATCTGTCCGGTTAAATGTCCGTCTGTTGCTGTGTGCACTGCCACTTCCTAACGCTGCTGCTCCATGTTCATGCATTTTGTGTGTGGCATGAACTGCCATGACTCTCCACCCTGTTCGCCAATGCAAGGTTAGTCAGTCCTCTTCTATCTTCTATTCCGCTTATCCTTTAGAGTCGATGCCAGCCAACATTAGGCGAGGAACGGGGGTCACCCTGGACTGGTCGCCGGTCAATCGCAGGGCAGCCATAAAGACACATGGGTCACCAATGAACGTTGGACCGTGGAAGGAAAATCCACGAGGAGAACTCCACTCCTCCGCAAACTCCTCAGAAGGGCCACTGGTTGGTTTTGGATGCAGTATAGTTAACAATAATTATAATACTTTAGTTTTATATAGCGCTTTTCTAGATTCCCAAAGATGCTTTACATAGAGCAAGGACAGAGACAACAAAAAGAGAGCAAACCAAAAAGCAACTGGGGCCTTATGCACAAAGGGTGCGTACGCACAAACAAGTGGCGAACGCACTTTCACGTCAACGATCAGATGTATCAAGAGCAAAATGACAGTGGAAATGTGCGGCTCGTCTCTCTCTGCGCGTTAAATGAACGACAACAATAATCAAATGCTGAGTGCTGATCAAGAGTTTTGTCCAAGCAAGGTCGTGATTCTTGTTTCAAAGATGTCAGGCTTCATTCGGTGATTGAAACTGAACGTTTTACAGTACCGACATTGAACGCTGTGAGCGAGCTGTGCTGTAAACACAGAACTTTTCCTTTGGCATGAAACGGCAAATAATCAAAGCAGTGCATGAACCTGTTTTAGCATAGTTGTTTTTAGTGGTGCAATGCACACTATTAAAACAATGGCTGCTACTAGAAGACACTGCAAATGGTGCAATAAGGAGAGAGCGCATATTTAGAGACAGAGAGGATTTGCTTGCACATGAGGACAACTGGCTCATCAGTCGCTTTAGGTTCCCGCGGACAATCCTCCTCGAACTATGTGCAGAGCTTTCTATCGTTTCTGATCATGCAGAGGGGAATCGCAGGTGCAGGCCTCATTTAAATATGGTTTGCATATTTAAGTAGGGGCGTGGACAGGGAGGAGGCGGGTACTCCGACATGTGCGCTCACTTCCACGTTGGTTGGGATGTACAAAGGAAATGCCCTTGGATTCATGCGTTCGCACACATTGATCCGGATATTTTTGGGAGGCGTTCAGGTTTGATCGTACGCCGTGTTTCAGTAAGAAATCCACGCTAGTCTTTGTACATGAGGCCCCTGGAGAATGTGTGGAACGAGTCATGAGGTGGGTTTGAGGGCTTGTTTGACCCATGATGGGGAGGGCGATGGGGAGGGCGGTGCTGAGCACCACACCACTGTGCTGCCCTGCCATCCTGAGGTATTGTAGGTAACTGTCTTAGAATTGTCCCAAACAGATTTTGATTGTCCGTCTTCTTAGGATCACTGAATAATGCCAGTTATTATATATGTGATGTTTTTGTACCTCTCATGGGAGGTTTTTAACTACGTTGTCTGTGTAATGTAGTAACACATGATGTTGTCCAGGAGAGGTGGCTGCTGCATGAATGCACTAATGACAAATCTACTAAATCAGTACATCAATAATACTTTATCATTATTAGCGCTGGGTCAGATGCTTAAAAACTTAAATTCTTTTAGTTTACAGTCTAACACACATTTCTCAAAACATTAAGGAGATTCTCAAAGCTGCACACAACTGAAAACTAGTGACCCCTTTGCTAAATGACTCTGCCATCAAATCTCTTGACTTCACAAAATGGAACTTGTGTTTTCATTTTTTAGCACACAGCCGTATTTTCAAATGACACACATTCCATTCATTGAGTACGAATAAGCATTTGCTGCACACTACCAAACATTTACAGTGTAAAATTGAAAACACATAGAAATGGAACACACCATATGAATGACAATGACTGGTGACTGAGTCATTTCTCCTTTTGCTTCAGTGTAGGTTTACTTTTTTCAGTCAAACATCAGAAAAGTTTTATTTCGGTGAACCAAGAGAAGAGTGCTCAACCACCCGCAACGATTGCGAATAATAACTTTATTACGGTCTTATTCTGTTAACCACTTAACTCTCTGCCCCAGAGCGGAGTTCAGTTTACCATCGCCCCAATCACCCACTCATCCATCCCAGGTTATCCATCGTCCTACCCCCAGTTGTAGGTTCAGTGTTCCTAGTGATTGTTTTTTTTCTCCCTCTCCAGCGTGTGAAGTCCTCTTGTGCTACTTGGTTTGGTTAGTAAAGTTGACTTTTTCAGTAAAGATCTCGAACGTGGAAAGTATTTGTTTAATTCCTCTACGCTTGAGTCTCAGTCCTGATCCCTTTCACCCCCCCACAGTCCCCTTTTCAGAAATAAATCTGGTCTGCCCTGCTCCTCGTACGTGGTTCAACCAAGTCGATGTCCGATTATCCAGCTCAAATTACCGAGATGATTGACATCAGGCTATCTCGGTTCCTCGAAGAAGGATCTGCGCTCAAACCGTCTCGTTAGTTTGAACCAGTTGTCAATCATCAGGATAATCGCGCGTCTTACGTTAGAAGGCGGAAGAGTCGATCACCGAAACCAGGATTTAACAGTGTAATGGCAAATAAACATAAAGGAAGAGCTGTCAGACCTGGACTTAAATCAGGACTCAGGGGCAGAAGGGTGAACAGATTAGGCTGTTTTACGCTGCGATAAAATAAGCAGCCATATTAAAAAAAAACTGTATGAAACCTATTAAGAAAATCTGAAAGAAACTATCTATAAACAGAAAATCACTTCACAGAGGAATACCTAGAAAACTCAATCGCTCCATTAGGAGGAAAACCAAAAATACCATAAAAAGGTCGAGGTCATTCTTAAGAACACTGATAAACAAAAATTCCCTCGTTAGGAGGCGAGACGAGGCTCACTGCATCTGTGGTGGCAGGTTTGGGTAGACGAATGGTCGAAACACTCCGGCACAAGACAAAGGGAGACGCAGACTATAAATGTGTATTTGAATCATTGAACGTATTGTACATCGCTCACATTGTTCATTCTGTACGTCCATCGCAGTCTGTCCGTCCCAGGGACGATAATCCTGTGTCTCTCTAAAGGTTTATTTCCTTTATTCTTCCCATCAAATACTTTCTCATTGTTTGGGGAGTTTTTCCTGTCCGATGTGAGGATTTCTGGACAGAGGAAGACCTGAGGCTAATTTGCGATAATGGGAGATACAAAATTAAATTAAATCAAATCATGGCAAAAACTGACACCGCCCCCCTGCGAGGCTACAAGCCCGACGAAGTATCGCAGACAAGTTAACGTTATGTGTGTTGGTAAAATGTAACGGCTCATTTTAAGTGCCTCATCACTTTAATCAGATTAGATTTCTTTAAATGTGCCTGCTCGCCGAAGGCTTCATGCATGATCATCATCCAACAAGAATAATGATCTCAACTCTTTATAATAAGTATTAAAAAGCCCAAAGAGTCTAATTCATATTTAAGAATAGTTGATACATGTACTGTTCGTCCGGCCTAGGGGAGCCAGAGCGCAACATACCAAAGAGTCTCCCCATCTCCCAAATTAGGACCAATGCTGCAGGGTTATTGTTTAACAACTGTTATTTATTGTGAGCACGGGGTCATGAGCTCCCTTCAGGATGAGCGCAGCCCAAAACAATCTGTGCAGGTCACCTAACTTCCCTGGACCACACAAAGTACCTTACCTATCCCTCTATCCAGAAACAGGAGAAAACACAGTCAAACAAAAAGGGCTTCTCACCCCTACCACTGCCGACCCCCTCGCTAACCCCACCACCCAAAGATCTGTGCGATGCAGCATGGCCCGGTTGGAAGCTGGAGAGACAGGAAAGAAGGGCCCGGCTGGCTCCCACAGGATCCTTCTTATACCCCAACGGCCAATCACCTGCAAAGAAAAAGAGGCGCAAAGCAAGGCAAAATATAACAGCACCCCCCCCCTCAGGCAAGGAGGTGAAACGCAACTTACACATGACGCTCTGAGTCATTACATGTAATAATAACACGGTATCAGCTTATGTATTGTGTGTGTGTGTGTTGATGACCATATAGAACTAGGAGTTTTAATATATGTGTGTGTGTGTGTGTGTGTGTGTGTGAATGTGTCTGGGCAAAAATCAGTACATGAATTATTCATAATCAGACATTTGATCAATTGAAGCAGTGAAATGTGGAACATCCAGAAGTTTATTAAACGACAAATAAGTGATGAACTAATCCATCAGCTCAGATGAACCTGCGCCGGAGCAGGTTCAAGTTTTGGGATGTGTTGCTGTGGTGATTTAGACAAACCTGCTTCGGGGAACCGAAAAGCCTGATCTACGTCATCTCATCCTGAAGATTACCCGGCTAACTCAGTTAGCCACGTACGAGGAACAGGGCCATGAATGTTTAGAGATTTTAATATTTTTGTGTTGCAGGTTGATGCTTTGAGATTTTAATTAAAGGTGTGTGCAACAACTGAACATTGTGTGTAGTGTTTAGCAACACGGTGATGTGTATGTGACATCACAGTGTACAGAAGAGTGTGCTAAATTGGGACGAGCATGAAGTAAAAGGTTGTGATAATTGTGGCGAATTTTCACTTTTTGTGTGTTAACATTTGTGAAAAAATGAAGTAAAATGTTCTTCCATTGAAATAGTTTTTCAGTGGGTTTTGTGGTTGTTTCTACAAAGAGCTGTTAAATTGTTTAACTAAAAGTTTTTGCTGCTATTACTCAAATAAAATGATTAGCCAAATTGACAACCTCTATGGAAGCAGTTCATGATCGTACAGAGAGAAGGAGAAAGGACAAAAAACCTCCCGTTTTCCTGGTGAGTTTTAAGATCGGAGGAGGCTGAGCTGCCACACCAATAAGCCTTGGATTCATTAGGAGATCGGTTCTGTGAAAATGTCCATATTGTCTAGGGTGAAACAAGATTGATGTCAGCAGATAGACTGAACCAACACAGTATTTGGTCCATTTGGTTCATCAATAGTATTGCAATCTGTTTGCCTGTGTACTTTATATCTCATTTTCTTTTCTATTGTTAATCTTACTGTATACTTTGCACTTGGTGGGTTGTGTTTGCTGTGCACTCACCCGGGCACCTAGCCACGTTTTTTGCTCAGCCCTGAATCCTAAGAACCTGCACCTGATATTCCGGACCACCATCACCACCCTGTCACTGCTTTTCCATTATTGCCCCCCCAAGAAAAAAATTAATCCTTTGTTGTTCACTTTACTCTGTTCCGGTGGGGGATACCTGACAGAAAAGCACAAGTGATACTATTACTACTACTACAAAAGCCTTTTCCAGTGGCTGCAATTGTACTTTTGAAAGAAAACGTTGCCTCTGCATCATCTTGCACACCTCAAAGCCAAACTCTAGTTACAGTGCATCCGGAAAGTATTCACAGCGCTTCACTTTTCCCACATTTTGTTATGTTACATCCTTATTCTAAAATGGATTAAATTCATTATTTTCCTCAACATTCTACACACAACAATCCATAATGACAAAGTGAAAACTCTTTTTTGCTAATTTTTGCAAATCTGTTAAAAATAAAGAACGAGAACATAGCATGTACATAAGTATTCACAGCCTTTACCACGACACTCAAAATGTAGCTCAGGTGCTTCCTGTTTCCACTGATCATCCTTGAGATGTTTCTACAACTTGATTGGAGTCCACCTGTGCTAAATTCAGTTGATTGGACATGATTGAGAAAGGCACACACCTGTCGATATAAGGTATCACAGTTGACAGTGCATATCAGAGCATAAACCGAGCCATGAAGTCCAAGGAATTATCTGTAGACCTCCGAGACAGAATTGTATCGAGGCACAGATCTGGCGAAGGGTACAGAAAGATTTCTGCAGCATTGAAAGTCCCAATGAGCACAGTGGCCTCCATCATCCGTAAATGGAAGAAGTTTGGAACCACCAGGACTCTTCCTAGAGTTGGCCGCCCAGCCAGACTGAGCGATCGGGGGAGAAGGGCCTTAGTCAGGGAGGTGACCAGGAACCCGATGGTCACTCTGACAGAGCTCCAGCGTTATTCTATGAGGAGAGAACCTTCCAGAAGGACAACCATCTCTGCAGCACTCCACAAATCACGCCTGTTCGGTAGTGGCCAGACAGAAGCCACTCCTCAGTAAAAAGCACATGACCGCCTGAAGGACTCTCAGACCATGAGAAACAAAATTCTCTGGTCTGATGAAACAAAGATTGAACTCTTTGGCCTGAATGCCAAGCGTCATGTGGAGGAAACCAGGCACTGCTCATCACCTGGCCAATACCATCCCTACAGTGAAGCATGGTGGTGGTGGCAGCATCATGCTGTGGGGATGTTTTTCAGCAGGAGGAACTGGGAGACTAGTCAGGATTGAGGGAAAGATGAATGCTGCTACGTACAGAGACATCCTCGATGAAAACATGCTTCAAAGCGCTCTGGACCTCAGACTGGGGCGACGGTTCATCTTCCAACAGGACAACGACCCGAAGCACACAGCCAAGACAACAAAGGAGTGGCTTCGGCACAACTCTGTGAATGTCCTAGAGTGGCTCAGCCAGAGCCCTGACTTGAACCCGATTGAACATCTCTGGAGTGTTCTGAAAATGGCTGCGCACCGACGCTCCTCATCCAACCTGGTGGAACTTGAGAGGTTCTGCAAAGGAGAATGAGAGAAAGTGCCCAGAAATAGGTGTGCCACGCTTGTGGAATCATACCCAAGAAGACTTGAGGCTGTAATTGCTGCCAAAGGTGCTTCAACAAAGTATTGAGCAAAGGCTGTGAATACTGTACATGTTATGTTTTCGTTCTTTATTTTTAACAGATGTGCAAAAAACAGTTTTCACTTTGTCATTATGTGTTGTTGTGTGTAGAATGTTGAGGAAAATAATGAATTTAATCCATTTTGGAATAAGGCTGTAACATAACAAAACGTGGAAAAAGTGAAGCGCTGGGAATACTTTCCGGATGCACTGTACTACTGTAACTACTTTACACAATGAAACACAAACATGAAAAGGTTAAAAAAACGTCCTTCACATAGCAAACAAACATACTTTCACAAAAAACGCAATTGTCCTTAAGCGCCAACCACGCCTACGTGTTTTCCCACAAGCAACTAAACCAAGCACAAAAATGTTGGAAGTTTATTTTGTGCAAACTTCACAAGGGTTTGATGAGCTGGGAATGATAAAATGTTGATTTGATGTATTGTCAAAATGAAACATTTGATTCTTTACATCATTTTTGCATCTTTCCTCCAATGGGCAGCTGACAAAGAAAGGAAGCATGCTTCTACATTTACCCTAATTACACATACAGGTTCAGAAATTGAAAAAAAATAAGAATTGTAAAATGAAGCGGTATTTTTAGATTTTTTTTGTAAAATCTTTAACGTACTGTTAAATATTCATCCATTCCAGGTAAATTAACAGTAGTGAACATCAATATCATATTATAGTGCCTGTAATGACGAGAATTGTATTAATCAAACCACTCAACTAATTTGAGTGAAAAGACTGTTACCTAAAACTTCTGAGATGAGATCCTAATTACATTAGGTTAATAAAAATGTCATGCTTCTGGCAAATGTGTGTTTACTTATTATCGTGAGGGAGGGGGACCAGATATCAGCGGTATGTGTTCAAAATGAGCATTCAGTATTAAAGTAAATATGGAATTAATTTGTATTGCTTTCTTAGCTTTTCGCTAATTAAATGCATCAGTATAGAAGCTTGTATTACATATTTTTCAATGAACAATAATAGTGTTCTCCTGGTCTCATTAAAAAATCCTTGGCCGAAGACGGCCTCTGTCAAACTTCAGGGTCAGAGGTTAACGTGTCTTTGAGGCGGAGCCTGTCTCACACACTGAAGAGGACAAAGGTAATCTTGCATCACCACATTAACGTACAGTAAAGCACTGACTGGCACAGATCCAAAAGAAGTCATTAACAGCTTGAATACACGATATATCAGCCTCACAGTGAAGGGGACAGCTGGCCGTGGTCTCTGCAGTTTTCCTTGCCATAAAGGGTTGAAAGATCAGGCAGCGGGTGGGGGTGGGGGGCTATGAAGGTCACTTTGGTGTCAGTGAGGCAGATGTCTGCGTGGACGCACTACCCCTGAAGATAAGACATAAGATGGACAGATTTGTGACTGGTCTCAAATAAGATGCAGTATCGCCACAACAATAACACAATAGAAGGTAAAAGAACAAAAATATAACAAGTATAGGCCTGCTACAACAAATTGATGCAATTTGTTTATTAATAGAGTTGCCAAAAACTGTTATTATTGATTTGTTGTGCCGCGCGATCATTATGCAAATGATTGCCGGATTATTTTCTGCATGGACTAGATGCTCTGCACAAAAGGTTTTGAGAGGATTCTTCTGGTACAATCCGAATGTGTGATGTAAGACACAGACTGTATCTACTCATTTACTACCCATAATGGTTGTAATCCGACACTAGTAAACAATTCTACATTTATTAGCGGTATAAATGAATGAATAAATAATTAATTAGCAATGTTGTAAAATTACAAACTACCTTTTCAATAGTCTCCTTAACCATCTTTTGGTTCAGGGATGATAATGAGGACTCACATTGAGCTAGTACTTTTTTCTGTGGTGGAAATGTGTGAGAGCCTCACCCTACGCAGGTTCAACAATTCTCCCCCAACATTTTCCTCCTAACAGTTTTGCATCCATGAGCTGGCTTCCTATTGCCTGAGCTGGCGTGGAGGGATTCTGCAGGGTTCTCTTCCTTTGGACACCTTCTATGTGGCTGTAACAGCAGAGGAGATGAAATACACCTTTGAGTTCCTTCAGAAAGTCATCATGAACATAAAACCGGACTGAAGCTCAGCAGAAACACATGGGCTCAGAAACAAACTGCTTAGATAAAGCCTGTCCAAAAGGTCAAACACATCTCACATTGGGTTTTTTCTACCATGTACTGTTCTGAAATGTAGAGTAGTTATGTTAACATATAAAACCTTTTGTGAGGGACTAACTTAAAAAAAAGATTATAGAAATGTTTAGGAAATTGTATTAACATGAGTTAAGTTGTGTTTTTATGAAGTTATCTTTATGTACCTGAAATGAACCATTTGTTATCTGTCATTTGTCAATGTAGAAAACCACCATCAGACCCCAACCCCACCTACTGTCAGTCTCCACTTGTGTGTGTGGGAACAATGTTAAACACATGCAGCTATGTGGATGTGTTGTAATGCACCTGTACCCATTGTTAAAGCCTGTGTATTCAGTCAAGTCACCATTGTTTGTAAGTTGAAACAAATTGAGGTGCGCCCACCTTTTGACGAGAATGTCCACACGGTAAAACATTTCAAGCTAGTTCAACTTGCAGACGAAAGTTCAGCTGCTGCCTTCAAAAATCTAGTTGACTCAACTTGAAATTTCCTTTTGATTTGAAATGGGGAAAAAAAGCTCAACGTGTTGTCAATTGTTTCAAGTTGTTAGAGATGAGTGAATTTTTTTGTCCCTTGTTGTTTGTACATAAATTAAAACAAACATTGTTATTACATTATAAGTTCAAAAAAAACTTTCCATACCTAGTCAAACAAACAGGTTTCTGCTTTATTGTAACTCAGTTTAAGTTAAAATATTGACAGCACGTGTGTACAACTTTATATTTCAACTTCAGCAGAGGCTGTTCATTCTGAGGCAGCTGAAGACGATGATGGTGCACTTCTACACGGCCATCATGGAGTCCATCCTCTGCTCCTCCATCACCGTCTGGTACGCTGCAGCCACAGCCAAGGACAAGGGCAGGCTGCAGCGTGTCCTCCGCTCTGCAGAGAGGCTGACCGGCTGCAATCTGCCGTCCCTGCAGGACTTGTTCGCTTCCAGGTCTCTGAAGCGAGCTAAAAAGATCGTGGCCGACCCCTCTCACCCCGGACAAAACCTGTTTGTGCCCCTTCCATCTGGCAGGAGGCTGAGGTCCATCAGGACTAAGACCTCCCGCCACACCAACAGTTTCTTCCCGTCGGCAGTCGGGCTCATCAACAGAGCCCGGTCCCCCACTGACTGACTCTGACGTTACACCGGTCACTTTCTTACACACGTACATATATTCGTCACTTTCACAAAGACTCACTACACAATTGTGTAGAGTATGGTTATCTGTTTGCGTGTGGACTTATTTTAAAAAATGTTAATCTTTTGTTTTATTCCATATTCCTTCTGTTCATAGCCTTGTAGGTGGTGTGGTGGTTAGCACCGTCGCCTCACAGCAAGAAGGTCCTGGGTTCGATTCCGCCCATCGGCCTTTCTGTGTGCAGTCTGCATGTTCTCCCCGTGTCTGCGTGGGTTCTCTCCGGGTTCTCCGGCTTCATCCCACAGTCCAAAGACATGCTCTGGGGATCAGGCTGATTGGGGACTCTAAATTGCCCGTAGATGTGTGAATGTGAGTGTGAATGGTTGTGTGTCTCTGTGTAGCCCTGTGATTGGCTGGTGACCAGTCCAGGTTGTACCCTGTCTCTCGCCCAAAGTTGGCTGGGATAGACTCCAGCCCCCTGCGACCCTGTGTGCAGGATAAGCGGTTTGCATATGGATGAATAGCCTTCTATTTTATACTGTAGATTTAAATGTGTAAAATGAACATGTCCATTTTCTCATTGTCTTATTGTCCATTGTTATGCAAAAATTGTCTAAAATACTATGTTTCAAATTTCTGATTAGATACTGTTGGATCAAAATATCTTTGATATTCAGATGGCTAATTGTCATTGTTTGTCATAATCATTCATGTTACATCGTCATCCTATAATAAGTTTATACACCAAAAATATTAGTTCAAGATTAATAAATAAGTGAAAATGTCAGTGTTTCTTCTTCATGTTACAATTTACTGCATTATTAAATAATCCAACAATTTATGTATTGTCCTAATATACTTAAAATTTAATTGAATTATGTTAATTTATCAAAATACATTAAAATATTCATTCTAAGATGTAAGCTATGAAGCTGAGAATGTACACCTCCCACTTTGTGTATTAATGACCACACAGGATGTTATATAGAATAAAATCCCGTCATTGCCATCCCCTAAACTACAAATCCCAGAAATCCTTGCCGGGGACTAATCCTGTCATATGACCAGGCAGCAGGGGCAGGTGGTCTGGTCACATGATGTTGTTAGCCGAGGCTGAGGAGCAGCAACATCTGAGCTGAATCAAAGCCCACATCACTCCCTACATTGAAAAGGTAAAAGCTGGAGAAATCCCTCCTTTTCTCCCTGTGTTTTTCTGCCTTAGGTGACAGACGCTGCATCTCACAGAGGGATGTGAGGAAGAAGAGGAGGAGGGGAGGGGATGAGTTGGGAGGCAGGCAGGACGGGGGATGGGAGGCCATCAGGGGTGCCTCTCCGTGGCCTTCTAAGATGATTGTAATGTGTACATGTATGCTCTGTAAACACGTTGTGCATGAGGACTGTTTGTCCTTGAAAGGATCCCACGTTGTTGGAGATTTGCAGAAATAGGACAAAGAGAAGGAATGGCAATGTGAGGGTGTTCCAGTCTGTTCCTCTTTTAACATAAGAGCTGTGTTCTCCTTCTGGCAGCAAGCCACATGTGGACGATTATTCTATTGTTTTCATTTACACTCCAGTCTTATTACTATATTATTTTTTATTTTTAACTGTTTTTGCAAAGTAAGTTCAGTGCCCTTTTGTGATTTCCTACGTTTAACACTCATGTCGGCTGACTAATTGGTTCAAGAATGGCAGTTAAGTGAAGGCAGGGAGGATTTTTATTTCCATTTAGTTTGTGATTGATGTAATTTAATAACATTTTATACAGAAAGTGGACTCTTTCTCTTTCTCTGAGTTACTCATTCAGCAAATAACCATTTCTATATCCATTTACAATTAAGTGACACAAGTGTGACACGGCCCTGAAATGGAGCTGCTAGTAGGAGCTAAGCAGCCATTAGTAGCAACTATCACACACACTGTGCTGTGAGGTCACCGTCACAAGAAGCACATCCAAGGCCCTTTGAGAGAGTAGCTGTTTGCAGACACAACACTGGTACTCAAACTCTACTAAAAGCCGGTTTGTTTGCTTTTGGCTGAGGTGATCAGACCTCCACTGCTGGGCTTTGCACTGGCAGAAATAAGAGGCCCGGGCTCGTTGCTTAGCAGGTATTTGAGACTTTAAAATGAGTCAGCTTTGCTTCCTAGAATCCCGGGAAATGAAATAGTTAAATGACCAAAATACAGCAAACTACTGCAAGACAAAAAAATAAGCATAAAAAACAGATGATAGTTTTCTGAATGTGAAATAGGGCCCTGTGGTGTGTGTAGGTGCATCATGGAGATATGATTCACTGTATCACCATTTACATATTATATAACTTGAAAGTTAGAAAAGCAGATTGAATGTTTTTTCAAGTTTATTAATATAATCTGAGCTTTTATTATTCTATGGCATGTCTGAGATGAATTCTTCCTCTGTGGTGTATCAGCCAGAGGATATGTAACAGGATGCTGACTGGTGGGTGTTCTCTGCATGATTCATCGCTCATCTAGTGGATCTAAATAGTTCACTTTTCTTTCTTCTGCCTATTTGTTATTGTTTGTTATCTGCAATTTGTCATGATTATTCAGCAATGATTCAGTATATTGCAGAATGAGTTAATACATTTATATATGAGACCAACCCGGTTCTGGAGGGTAGGGACCTGTTATGGGGTCCCACTGTAGAGGCTTTTGCTACTGTTGTATATTGTTAAAAGGATCCCCATTCGCTGTGACCAAAGTGGGAGGAGCTAATCTTCCTGCAGTCCAACAAAAAGAAAAATCACTTAACGACAATAAACTAAAAGCAGTAAAACATTGTATCATTATAAACATCATCAGAACTATTTCAGAATAAGTTATTATAGTATTACATTATACAGTAAATATGTCCATTCCCTACTCACAATTTTAAGTGCATTCTCAGACAGTACTTGATAGAGACTTTATTATTCATTTTACGTATATTCAGAGGGCATTTATTCCGACGAATGACAGCACGATAAATAACTTCTCTTTAGAGCATTAGATTTTGGGTGTGGTAACATCATCTGGCCATCGTCAGCTGATCGAGTCAAATGAACCTGATCACACCGAACAATTTAGTTTGCAAAGAAAAGACAGTGTTTCTGTTTAATTTTGCCTTCTTTCCAGACAGTGGGAAAAACACCTTTCATTAAACATGAATTGAATATTTGACATAACAGACCGCAAACATAGTCAGCTGCCAGGCCAATTACTTTACTGTCCAGCATGTCAGTACCCACTGATCTGTATTCAGGCCGGGACCTCGACAACGTCCTTACTTCCCGCTCCTCCACACTATTAAACTGGAAAGTGCACCTCTTATCTAACATCACATTTTTTTATGAGCTTTAAATAATTAGAATCAGTATTGTCCATATTCTGCCGTAAGCCTAGTTTATGCTTCTGCGTTTTCAGAGCGACGCAAGGAAAAGGTGCGAAAAGACACGCAAGAGACAAGAGGAGGTCCCTTGCGTGTCCCTTGCATGTCCTTTGCGTGTCTTTTCACACCTCCTTACGTCGACCCATTTTTGTAGACTAGCGTCAAAAGCGACGCAGCCTCCTGCAGCACCCGGCTGTGATTGGTCTGCTGACTACGTCCTTTACGGAGTCTCACATCTCCGTTTTCACAGCCCGATAGCGCCATTATTAAAAGGAAGAATGTTTACGAGAGAACTGATCAGATTGAAGAGCTTTTGTGGGAAGAAATGCGTAAATATGAGCGCTTGTACAAGCCGTCATTGGCGGACTATGAGGACGCCGGATGGCCTCTGATTCATGGAGGGAGATCTCCACAAACGATCTCAATGCCACCATTTATTCTTTGCAAGTAATATTCTTTTTTCATCAATCTATTTAGTTTTGTAACATGATTTCTCAGTTGTACTTACATCTGTCCTCCACTAATCCAGACTTTACTAATGTAGATTTAGCTTCATCTCTTTCCTTCCTTCAGCCATGGAACTGGTCTCTCTTTCCATAAAAATATTGAAGGAGGCCTCAGGCTCCTCAGCAGCATACACATCTGTCCAGTCAATATCACTAACCTCTACCAAAAAACCTGTCTCACACTGATAAGTTGCCAGTCTCTTGGCTGTAGAGACACAACAAGTTGGTTTGGAGGCCACCAGGGGTCCGTTTCAAGAAGCGGGTTTAGTGAAAACTCAGTTAGTTAACCCTGAGGTAACTCTGGCTTGTCTGTTTCACAAAGGGAGGTAACTAAAGCTCAGGCTCAGTCACCATGGTAACTAAAGCTCAGGCTCAGTCACCATGGTAACTAAAGCTCAGGGTCAGTCACCATGGTAACTGAAGCTCAGGGTCAGTCACCATGGTAACTGAGCCTGTGAACATCACCTGGTCGGGAGCAGGTTTTCTTTCTCCTTTCACAGGCTCCTCCCTCTGGCTGGGCTGCTGTCAATCACACATCACAATCATTTCCTCATTTATTCATTCACTCTATCAGGCGGATTTTAGCGCAGTTTACACATACAGTGTGAACTAAATAAGATGTTACGTTCAAGACTGAAGAGTTTTTTCGAACATGACACGTCCTTTTCTGGACGATCTTGTTGATGAAGAAGCGTTTTTACTTCGCAGGGTGTTAAACACGTCGGGGAAGAATATTGAGGCCCAATTAGATATATTGTCATTTCCAGATGACTACTTGTTTAAACGGTATCGTTTTTCTTCACAGTCCATCAAATGTGTACATAACCTCACCCGTCCTCATAAGTAACGTCTCTCATCTTGGACATGCTCTCACATACGAGCACATTCTTTGTGTAGTGTATTCCTTTTTTGCAAACTGCATTTTCCTTTACAACATTATAATATTAATAAAGCCGTGAGTCGTGAGAAACGTCTTTTAAACCTTTTTGTTCCCTGGACACAAACCAGTGAAGCCATTAAAGAGGAGATCCACAGGATCCACCTGAATAAAATACATTATAGGTTCAATACGAGGGGTCGACATGGCGCAGGGGTAGAGAGGGTGCCCCGGGAACCACAAAGTTGGCGGTTTGAGCCCCGGTTGCTCCATGTCCCATATTGAAGTGTCCCTGAGCAAGACATCTAATCCCTAATTGCTCCCTGGGCAAAAATGTAAAGCAAGTCGCTTTGGATAAAAGTGTCAGCTAAATGACCCGTAATGTAGTGTAATGCCATTGTACCAGTTTTTACCAGCAATATTATTCTAAATAGGTTTCTTTCCTTTTTTCCCTCTTGAAAGGGTTTTCATTTTTTGGGAAGTTTTTCCTGTGCTGATGTGTGGGTTTCTGGACAGAGGATGTCGTATGTGTACAGACTGTAATGCCCACGGAAGCAAATTTGTAATTTGCGATTTTGGGCTATACAAAATAAAATGAATTGAATTGAATTAAATATGGGCATGGGTTGTAGTGCATTCTAACAGAATGTAAAACATGTTATTTTCCCACTGGGAATTAGTAAAACGTATGGATTCTGATTAGTGTGTACATTAAATGTTAACTGACAACACTATATTGGAACTTACAGCAATTTCCTCCCTCTCTGTCTTTTGCTGCAGTAGCGGTGTTGCTTTTCTCTCTAATTACAGGTTCATACTCGCCGTACGCTTGCATTAATATTTCCAGCTCAATAGGGGTGAATATATTGTTTGTGGTTGTTGCCATGGTAACTCGTATCATGGCTCCATTCATGCTGCCTTCTTACTGTGGTGGTGCACGCGCTCAACTCGGTTGATTGAACCAACTCTAAACCCAAAACTAAGAGTTTCCCACATCAGAGTAAATCAACTTAGCAAAATCTTCCACAACATACTGCAGACATTCAAATGGGCCATAAAAGACCCTTTGAAACAGAGACGCTTATCATCAAAGGGCCTGCTAGCCATAAAATAATTTAGGTCAGATCAGTCTATATGAGCTCAAGTTACTAGGATCCCTACCAACGAAGGCATTAGGAAACCTGCACTAGTAGCCAAGACCCCGGACGGTGTGGTGGTACTTGATGCAACTATAGTGGCCGACACCGGCATTGGAACAATGGAGGCAGCCGTCAACCAAAAAGTAAGCTATTATGACAAACATGACATTAGGAGATGGATTGGAGGACTCTGGAATGTGGAGCCAGAATGCATCAAATTTGGGGGTATGGTGCTAACTTGGAGAGGTGCACTACACCGAAAATCAAACCGCCTCCTTATGGCTCCATCAGGACCGCCAAAGCATTCTCTAGAATAACTGGATGCCGGAGGGATGCCGGATGAAGAGGAGACCAGGGCACCATCTTGGAAGGAAGCTCAGGGTACGAGCCCATCACTGGATTAATTAAGGGGGAGATAGTGTCAAAACCAGATGAACCGCAAGTCACATTCAGGGTCAACCTCCGCACCAAAACCTTTAAAGGAAAACTCTCACGACCGGACAATGGCCCTGAACCCAAATGCACAACTCCGGAGACCATGTTCAAAATCAAGGTTTATTAACAAAAAGGCGGCAAATGAAAATCACTCTTGGTAGAGGAAAAAACCCTAAGCTAAATCTAAGAACAAAAGGATTGAGAACTGTGAACAAACATCAGCCTCCGAAATTGCATCTTTGCTTTTCAATCATAATTTTTCACTTAATTTCGTATTTTTCCTGTAAAAATGATTTCCCCTGTGCAAAGAATGGTTTTACTTGTGTTTTTACAGATGATATTACTTTGTTTGTAGTTTTCTGTTCCAGTGGATTCATGTAGTGGTTTTTCAATTGGAGATCATATATAGAGGTCTAGTTACATTTTCTTAAAAAAGCCCCAAAATGTTGTATTTGCATGTATTGAACATAATATAAAAGGGAAATATATAGTTTGGTGAATGAGAAAATTCAAACGGTGCCAAATTCTTCCCCACGTTTTGACTTCGATGAGGTTTTAGCCTGGTCTCTCCATGTTTGTGTTGGATAAAACCGGCCTCGGCGGACTACATTAAACACTATGTCTTCATTCACCTATTCACACCAATGTATTCACTGATGACTGTAGCAGGCCCTGCCCATCAGTTACTAATATTACCTCCCACTTGTCCATCAGTTACTAACATTCACACACCGTGGTCAGAGCTATGGGAGCTATTTGGGTCATTTAAACTAGCCGAGGCGGTGATTGAACCAGCGATCCTTTGATTGAAGGACCTCCACTGATCCACAGTTCCTTTAATAAAGGGAACATCATTCATTGAATGACGTATGTATGAACTGAGGTCACCTAAGCACGGATCTATTTTTTGGACAATGATATTTCTAATAAGTGCAACAGATCTACATTGGACACAAAATATCTAGAAATATAGCCATTGAAATCCTAAAGCAAGTTCATGTTAGCTTTCAGACACTTCTCCCATGGCCTTGCCTCTAGCAGTAGCATGCTGTTTGTTATCTACTACACTAATGTCACAGGGTTTAATAAACATTGTAGCCTCTAGCGGGGCTTTACATCTTTATTCTTGCTTTTACAAAAAAAAGGGTTTTGTATTTGTTTTGGTCCTGCCTATCAGAAAATGAGCCTTGTAGCTCACCTAATAGCTTAAGTAGGTGACTTGAATGCTGGATGACAACTGGGACCCTTAAGCTAGGACATTTTTCCGGATTTAATTTGCGGATTCGAGGAGACAAGCGGCTTTGCAGTTTGTGATTACAAGGCCAGGCTCTGTGATGTGTGAATAATGGCTGGACAGAGGTTTAGACATCATTAGAATAATCAGTCCTGATGTGGCCAGACATGCACGGCGGTACATGGGAGGCCTGCCGATGGTTATACAATAATTAAGATCCTACTGGTGCAACGCAGACATGCTCTGATCCAGCCTCTGCTTGGGCCTTTTGTTTCAATACGGGTCTGCGTCTCGTTTCCTTCTAATATGCCAATTAGTCTTCATTTATATTTAGTTTTTTATTCATTAGACCTCCACGTTTTCTTGCATAAATTGTGATCTGTTCTGTCAGACATTTCTGCTTGAGAAACTTCATTTTAAAAAGACAGATTTTTCAGCTGATGTATAACAGTTTGCATCTCATTGTTGCTGGAGAGGTTTTATCGTATTCCGCTACTCATTTTGCTGTCCCCCGATTTGGAAACCCCATTGATCATATCAGATTGGTTAAGTAATTGATTGTTACTGGTTATTAACCTCCCAGAACTCTGGACCTGTTTGCCAGCCACTGAGAACAGCCTGTAATCAGTCACAAATGGCAGCCGCTAATGAAATTAGTTCCTGGTTCTGCCTCACAACTTTGTTTGTTCCACTAAGTATTGGCAAGGGCATAGGGATGCCATGGTTTACTCTCCCCAGAGAATGGAGTGATAGAGCATCATAATGCCAATAATGAGTAGCGTGGCTGGTATTGTCTCTTTGTAATTACTCATGTGTCTGACCAAAATATAAAAATAAGACGTGAATTCTTGCATATCATATTTACCTAAATGTGTTTACATCTTCTGTCCATCACAGCAATGGATCCTATTTGACTATATATATATATATATATATATATATATATATATATATATGACATTGTTTGAGTGTTACTTTAACATATTCACACCCCACGCAATGCACCTCTCAGGTATCTTTTTTTGGGGGGAGAACACCACATAAAAGGAACACTGATTAGTTAAACAAATGAGTCAATGCAACAATAGCAAACACTTTGGTCCAACAGTAATCACTGTTTGGAAGCCAGAGGATGACTCATCTTTAGTTCTGCCACCAAAATGCATCTGGTACGGTGGGGTTTTGGCATAACAGCAAATTATATTACTAATCTTAAACAATTCTTGTTATGTTGGAGTTCACAGAATGAAAACTGAGCTTACACATTTTTAACACTTAAAATATCTAAATAACCTGTGGTGCCATTAAATACATTTCCTTAATGATTATAAAATAATGTCCTCCTGGTAATAGGGTTGTCAGATCAGAAAACACACTTTCTCTGAATTGTTCCATTCAAACGTCTCTACCAAGCCCCTCTTTAGCCTCACAGACCTTTGGGACCTTAGAGTGGGTCCCCCCACACACCCAAAGGTCCTAACGAGGTGCTCACAGATACTGCTCATTAGCATGAAGCCCAATCTAACCGGTGGCCAAAGCTGCCTTTGTCATTGTATTCTTCATTCCTGCAAAGCTCTTTTACGTGTGTTTTACACCGTTTTGTCCACCTGCCCGTGTAACCAGGACGTGCACAGACATTTGGGGAGCAGGTGCTCAAACCAAAACAAATGGGAATCCATCGCCAAAATAGTTCAGGAAATTAAAAATATTAATAATAAAATCAATAAATAAAAAGGCACAGTAGGATATATTTCCCGTCCTTCTGCTTTTGGAGTCTCTCTTTATTGGCAATATGCTGCAAATTTAGTAAATGACATAAGTCAAAGTTGTGCATAATAATCAAGAATGACATAATCTCTCTAAAGCTGACGACACAGACATTCTTTTTACGGTTTTCTGACAGAGTTAAAGCATAAGCACTATTACACTGATAATATACCACAATATACCTCACTAGACTGTCATATAGCTCAACTTAACTTTCATTTCAATAATTTATTTAAACAAAACTACTGAACTTGTCGAATTTGTCTGCCTGTCTGTATAGGGTTAGGGTTAGGGCTAAAACATGACAAACGTCAGCAAACAGCTGGACAAGGCTTTGAAATATGGATTTCGTGAATTTGTCGGACCAGTTGCGATGTAATGTTTTCAGCGGCGCTAATGTTGTGGTTCATTTATCACCAAACAACTTTGGGGGTTTGCACAAACACCGCCATCACCTGTGTGTCTGATGCTGCAGACGTTTGGCGCTCAGCGCTGCACGAGCACCTGGAAGAGGAGAGAGGCGGGGCTTGTGAGCGCCATGGAGCATGTTGGTGCAAAAGTCTCACAAGAACTCAAACAAATGCTTCTGTTTGGGGGGAATTGATGACAGAGAGAGTCAGTCAGTCAGATAGTACAGAGGGTACAGAATTACCAGTGTGAGTTGGGCTAAGAGAATGATATCAAAAAGTGGCTTGAGAGGGCCTCACATGTGGTCATTTAGGCCTTCACGCTGGCGCAAAACATGTGTGTGGGCATGCGTGTGCGCATGCACAGAAGTCTGGCTACACAACTGGGATTGTGAAGCCATGGTGACAGTTGAGGGACTGTGAGAAAGCAATCTCCAGGAAGTCATAGCCGCGGGATGAAGCATATGTGGCACAAGGATGGCACCAGCAGGCTGCGTTGTGGATGTCCATTTGGCCATCTGTTGTGGTCCTGCAGGGCCAGGAAGCAGCCCCCCCCACACTCCCTAGGAACCACACAGAAAGGATGGCATTTTCAAATGCCAGGCCCCGGGAGGTTCCTCGGCACATCCCAGACCCGGAGCTTCAGACGCTCTCGGTGGAACTTCTAAAAAGCATCGCTGACTGGAGTGATGACTCTGTGTGGTGCATTGGTTTGTGTGCAGTGTGGGACAGCTGGAGTGGAAGCGGCCTCAGCATGCCTCCCTCATTGACCAAAGATCCTTACTCAGGCCAAGTACTCGACTGCTCCGTACAGAGAGCCCATTACTGTAGCAGCCTGCTCACTGGAGGCCCGAGGAGACCATTCCACTGCTGTTTAGGGCAACATCTGTACTGCCGTGGGCCATACTTCACCATAAATCATATGCAATGCTCAGATTTCTTGACATATCTATGTTTCGTGACATTTCAACATTTGAGCTTGGAGGGCCCAAACCCACAGTTCTCTATCTTACTGGGGATTATGATACAATGTTCAGAGTGAATATCGAAAAACCTTCTTGAGTAACTTTGGGACAATAGTTCTGTGTGGTTGAACACATGTTTTCACATGACAGTAGAGCCTCTGAGGCTACAATATGCAATGATTGTGCATGACTGAATTTAAATATTCTTTAACAAGGTATTAAGATATGATATTTTTTCAATTAAATGTTTTCATCTTATTATTTTGTGTAGTTTTTTCATGTGATAAATTGGTGCAAATAGTCAAATCAAACACTTTGCATTCATTTTCATGGGGCTCCACATAAAATTTGCACCATGGAAGGAAGCTGTAAAACCGTAGCATATTATGTCCACACGCGTGCCGCTGTGACATGACTCCGTGTCGCCTGCTTCTGTGAGTGAACGCTGTGAGTGAACACGTTTGCACAAATCTTTAACCCTCCTGCCGCATTCGTTTCTCCCCCCATTTACTTTAGTGCCCAGTTAAATCTGAAAAAAACATTCATTATCACAAAACTTACTTTCACACCTTTTTAAGCTGTAAACAATGTGGGACACTAGTAGTTTAATGAATAAGTGCTGTGGATGAAATGTATAGTTAAACACACCCTGTCCTGCATAACACCCTCATTGGACGCTGGTAAAAAGGGTTGGAAGCTGGACTCGATGTCATCCTATGGAGATGTGGCATATTGTGTTGGCCTTGGTGTCGCCCTCATCGTGTTTACAACTCTCGCTCTGCCTTCTCTGTCTCCGGAGGACGGACGTAAGAGCAAGTTTCACCCCCCGGGGTTTTGTTCCTCTGCTGCCACTTTCTCACCCTGTGTGGACTCGTCTGTCTCACTATAGTCAGGATCAAAGTTATCTTTCCATTCTGACACACCTTCCTCTACCTTCGGTTCCATATACAGAGCAGAATGACCGCAAGGCACAGATGAAGGTTCATCGAGGGGAAGAGTGAGAAGATATGAACGAGTGTTTGGTCTGGAAGGTGTGTTTCATATATGGGAATGGGCATACAAGCACTTTAAAAAAAATGTTTACAACTTTGTGTATGGTGACGTGAGTGTCACACAGGTGTGTGTGTGTGTGTGTGTGTGTGTGTAGGCGTGTTTGTGTTTCTGGATGTGTGTATGGGAATTCTTTCCATCTAAAGAAAGGACAAATAAAGCTTTTCCCATTTATTTCTTGTGGTGGTCACTGACCGGGACACCAGGGTTGTTACAAAGTTGACCAAACCACTCAACATTCAATGGAAGTGTGATCAGCAGTTTCATGTTCAAATGCGTAATGTGGAGGATATCACACGGCCTTGAGGCAGTCAGATGAAGAAAACAACTATTTTCTGAGCAGGGAATGAACCATAGCTGCCTGTTGTCAGAGCTTACATTATGCACATGAACGGGACGGCTGCTCTGTGCCCTTTAGAGCATGTTCGGACAACCTTTGTGCACTGCCGTCACACGTCGGTCACAGTTGATAACGCTGTCCTAACCCATCTATCCTCGTGGTTGAACGGCGCCCACACACCAATTTACCCTCCGGTGAACATCGTTCACTTTTTCAGCACTTTTGGCATCGTCTGCGGTGTTAGAACCGCTAGCTGATATTAAGAGCTGTGTGAAGGAAAAAGATATGCTCTGAACTCTTTAAAAGAAGGACTTTTCTTCATTTCAAGACTCTGATAAGATGCCCGTTGAGGAGCGAGAAGGCTTCACAGGCAGCAGCTGAATCAAGGGAATATTCATTTGTTAGGATTTAGAGATGACGTGCTTAACACAATCTGAGTGGATGTGATACGGAGGAAGGCCTCTGATGATGGAAGGAACCCTGGACACTGGATGTGGCCAGAAAGACATTTTGATTACAATGATTTGATGGATTATGGAATATTGTGGCAGTCAGAAGAGACACCTAGAGATGGAATCTGAGGCATCAAGTCTTTCTGAATGAATTGTAAATCAAGCTTTGTTGAAATATACCTTCACATTGTGTGTCTGACGTCTTTATGCTTACTTACTCAGCCTTAGACTCAATCCAACATGGGCCTTCTGGATATGTTGTTATTTGCGTTCTTTTCCTTTTCCATGAGTCTTACAATCAGCTGAGGTAGCTGTTGACTCAAAGACTTGAGAAATGACTGTAGGTGTGTGAGTGCTCGTCGTACAACCCTGAAGAAACAAAATGGCTCCTTTTGCTTTCAAATGTCACGTGAAGAAGGCCAGCTATGTATCCGGAACATGCTCTTTAGATGCAGAGGGAAGCGAATGCCAGACAGTTGTTACGCACAGATTAGGGGCAGCAGTTTGTAGAATAATGAACGGCGGCAGAAAGCAGATCCTGCTATTGACAATCTAATTGAACTGTAAGTGCAGAGAGGCGTCCTTTTAAAGAGATGAAGCGACGTAGGTGAAGCTTTAGCTCCTGGACTCAAGGTCACCTTTGTCTGTAGTGTTGCGGTAACGTTGGGTGTCACTGTGGCTGGTGTCTGTATCAGCAGTGTTCATAAGGGTCACGCTGAGCACACATGTCTCACTAATCTAGATACGCTCAGTTCTTTTCAGACACAACAGCTTATGGATCTTTCTTACGCATAAGTGTGTTGTCACCACTGGGAACATGACAGCGTTACTAAAAACAAGTTGGGCAGTGTGAAGGTGCCACAACATCAGTACAGGTTTGCAAGCGTGAAACATTTAATCAAAACTCAATAAAAAAAACAGATTTAAAGCAGTGGAGGCCAGTTCCACAAAATCTCTTCTTATTAATTGCGTCAGAGCAAGAAATGGAAAGTAGTGACCGTGTTCCTCTGTCATGTTCAGCTGAATGCGTCCGTGGTGATTTACATAAATGTTTGGTGTGGATCAATTCCATTGAAGGCTTTTGCACGTGTTCTGTTGGTGTTTCTACAGCTGCCACCACTACATGTTTCTAAGTCACCAGCTAACACTCAAAAAGGACCAGCTCAAACCTCGGGGTCCATGTGTGTGTTGCATGTTCTGTACATGACCACAGATGAGATGAGTAAAGCATATTGTGACTTGTAAGCTAAGGTTTTGAATCATGTCAATTTGTTTAAGTTACATTAGTGATCTTTGGTAGTTAAAACCCTTACGTACTGTAGCTCAACAGGCTACTGAGCTGTTATACAGACACCTGTATTACACTGAAGGAGAGGTACACAGTAGTATAGTTCAGTTCAGCTTTCACTGGTTTTAGTGTTTACGTGATGTTATTGCACGGTGCAATAAGAGAACAGAACAGTGTCTTCATTTAGTTAAGTTCACTCTGCACCAATTTGTTTTGTTTTATTAGCTGTGAATGTTTCAGAACTATTCTATATACACAATGAGTGACAGATTTTTGATGATACATTTTGACTAAATGCTTTAATTGTATATTTATTCATTCATTCCGCAACCATTTCTGTGCCTTTGATTTTTTAGTGTTTCCGTTGTTGGACTGCGGCACCAAAACCGGCACATTTTAGTTTTTTATTGTGCTGCAGCCGGTTTCTTGGAATCTTCCATCATATGGCACCGAGCAGGCTGAGAGGTGATGCACCTCTAAGGACGTGGCGTTGATCTTTTTTTTTTTTGATGACTAAAAGCAGAGGAGGGTGAAGGCAAAGAACATTGCTGTGTCATTTATAATTCCAAACAAAGGCTGTGGAAACAAAAATGTGAAGGTAGTTCAGACGTGGAGTCACTAGTCATTTACTACAGCCATACAATTCCAATGTGGTCAAAGAGGAAGGACTTGAGAGGAGGGATTAGACCCCCGACTCAATCTGCTGTCATTCAAAGCATTTCACATTCTCAGACTGTCACTACATGGGGGAAAAGCCTTGCTTTTTAATATGCCAGCATGAGATAGCGTTATCAAAAAAGAACAGCCCACTATGCCAGACAAGCGTGGATGGAAACCGTACAATGTCCGCAAGATGTGAGTGTATTAGTGTTTACAAGAGACAATGTTGTCTCGTTTACGAAGCTTTGCAGTGCTCATTCTGGTCACTTTCATGTTGTTGTTTTTTATTTAAAGAGGCACTTTGTTTCTAATACTTATCCACAAAGTTTGTGGCCAAGAAGTGATAGTAACAATTGCAGAATTTAGACTTAAGTTGACCAACATCCCTTATAACTGCATGGAAATGGCTACTGAATTATTAATAATCTGTCTCGCCACACTACAAGTGGTTGGCTGTATCTGTTTTAAACTCCCCTCTTGCTGTCATTTTTTAAAACGTCTGTTTTAGCACCACGTCACTTAAATCTGCCTCAGCTCTTCCTTGCTGGAGGTCGTCTCCGTCACCTCAAAGCAGAAGCCACTCAGCCTCATCTCCTCCGTTGAAGGTGTCTCTTAAGCTTATCAGTTCAGAGACGAAGCGGGCGTCTCCATGGTTTCCCAACCCAGTTAAAGAGGCTGTTCGACTGTGGTGGGGGATCGCATGAAGACCCTAACCCTCAACCGGTCGGGTGTCTACGCCCTTCCTGTCCCTAAGCTGTCAGAGCGCTGCACTTTTGTCTCTTAACTCATCATAGTCCTGAGCAGAGACCGCTGGATTAGCTCCACATTGCTGAATTCTGCTCACATTGAAGCTACAGGCTGCATCAAGTGATGTGACAAATAGTCGTATTGTTCTTTTATCGTGGCAGTAATGGAATCATAATGTACATAGATTCATTCACTAACACCCGGACTCAAAAATCCATATGCAATCACACCACAAATCCACGCAAAACCTCGCATTGGCATGTGTGAGGTAATAAAAGCCGAGCCCTGCGTTCCGTGTCCCTCCTCACACAGCTGTCAGTGTTTGCCTTCCTGAAGCCGAAGCTGTGACTGAGGACAAACACAGATAACACATTCTGTGTGTCCATCAAAAAAACAACTAATATAACGGTTGACTTTATTGCTGCCAATTCACACACACGCTATTGAAAAAGAGTCCATGGCACCCTCTTGTTTGTGCGATGACACAAAGTGCTTTGCAGGGTGAGGAGGATAAAGATAGTTTCAGGCTGCTACCTGCTGCACATTATTACTGTGTGTAACCATTAGCTAGCTTGGAGCGGCGCGGCCATATTTGTAATCACTAGGACTACATATTGGTGAGCTTTGGCATCTCAGCGGCAATACACAACATTACATACACCACAGCACGGAAACATTGGCTGCACATTCGTTCATGGAAGAAATAAATAATAGCAGCGGTCAGATGTCTGACTTGGCTCTTAGGAGGAGCCAAACAATGTAACGTCATTAGCTGGACACTTTACCATGGCAACCCATCTCCTAAACCCCCTAAAAACGTCCCTGCTGTCCTACATCCCGAGAACCCACGCTAATGGCTGGCTTTTGCTTTTGGAGCCGGTCGCAGCGTACCGGCAGCCTGTCAACTTCAACATCTTCGAGCAGACTGGGTGAACAAGTTTGTAGGTTGTGATGAAATTGTGACCTACTTGGATTTTAGCAGAATTTGGCTATACAATGGTTTACAATTAGATGCCATATAATTTTATATTTTCAGCAATATTTCAATGACCCCTTCAAACTTCCCTTGAGTCAGACAAAACAACCGATGAGCCTTGTTGAGCAGGGTTGCAGAGCAACGAGGCACTCAAATGGAAATAACGGAGAAGGAACCCTGAGGCTGTTTTTTGGCCTCTGCTCCGAAAATGTTCATCCATGATAAAAAGAGTAATGACTCTAACTACTTTGTCTGGACTTTTTTTCTGTGGGAATAAAGGGGAACCCCTGTGCGTGTTCTGATGTGTAAAAGTAAGTTTATATGTTACCAGGAAATAAATCAATCAATATAACACCAAAAAAAAAAGAATGGACAGTAAGAATGGAAAGAAAGTTTCATGTTAATAGGGTACAGAAAACTACTCTAGACGAGGCCTTTATGCAATGTCCGATTCTGGACTTAGCTTTTTTTTTCCCCTTTCAACTACTTTTTTTTAATCTGTTGTTGGAGTTTCTCAGAGTACAGTCGTTTAGCATCTCTCACCGCCTTGCTTAACTATTGACTCTGTGTACAAGTCTTTGTCCCCACTCCTAAATGCCTGATCCTTCTGCAGGCGTAGTGTTCTGAGTTATGCTGTGAACCAGGGTTTGTCGTTGTTGTAACTCCCCCTGGTGCATGATGGTACACAGCTGTCCTCACAGAAGCCGATGTAGGAAGTTACAGCCTCTGTGAACTCATCCAGACTGTCAGTAGCTGAAAACATCCCAGTCTGTGCAGTCAAAGCACGCCCGAAGATCCTCCAGCGCCTCACTGGTCCACTTCTTGAATTCCCTCACCACAGGTTTGCAGAGCTTTAGTTTCTGCCTGTATGCAGGAATCAGATGGACCATGACGTGGTCAGAGTGTCCCAGTGCAGCACGGGGGACGGCGTGATAAGCCCTGCTGACTGTGGTGTAACAGTGGTCAAGCGTGTTCTCCTCTCTGGTGGGGCATTTCATAAACTGTCTGTATTTAGGGAGTTCATGGGTGAGATTAGTTATTGTCTTCGGGGACTTTAACTGTGTTAAAGAGTCCGGGTTGGTCCGCTCCACACGCCGTATCTGGTCGGCGAGTGTCCGCTGTGCCTCGTGCACGTTTCCCACGGGCGGCATGTAAACACGACCAGGATGAATGAAGCAAACTCACGGGGGGAATAAAATGGTTTAAGTTGATGATGATGAAGATGAAGTTTCCAGATCAGCAGTACAGTGTTCTAGGATCACGGTTACAAAAACGAAGCACACCGAAGCACCGTGGCAGCCATCTTCGGCGCCATCTTGGACGAAGATGCTTGAGAGTAAGGATTGGCTGAAAAAACAAATCCCAACCCTTAAAACCTGCGCGGAAACCTCTGAAACTGCTTGTGGTGTGTATACAATGGCAGCTAACCCAAACCCACGGCAGCTGCATGGGGAAAAAAAGCCGGAATAATTTCATTATATTGTTCAAAGCGTAGGTAAGAGGCATTTATGATTCATATGCTTGGTGGTTATTTATGCTGTGGTTTTGACAAAGTTTGTCTCAATGAAATGATGATATCAGCGTCTTTCGTGTCACCTCGGCTAGCGCTTCAGTGTCTCTTTTTTTTGTAATCTATATAAGCACATTTTCTGGACTAATTTGCACATCATATTTTATAACCTGTTGGGTTGGTTGTGTTTGGAGTATTTTCGGACAATTGGATATTGTAGCCAAGACTCCAAAGTTTTGAACGATTTGAACCTTTTTTGTGACGCGTACAGGATATTACTTTTGGCTTGTTTTTTCGCTCGGTTTCCACGATTAACGAGGGATATTGGGTTCAACAGGTTTTAACTTTGCCATTGATACGGTATTTATAATATTGACCTTTTTCAGTAATTTCGTGAGATTAAGATTATTTTATTAGTCTACAATAGTTTCAATTTCATTCATTTGACAATTAAGCAGGTTTTTCTCCACTTAAACTTCCTTTTGTTTGTATAACATGGAGGGTTAGTGTTTGGCAGAGTAAACCGAGAACAGCATTTTGGGGTCTGACGAGGGGTGGTACACATATCGACCCCAGCAAGTTTGGCGCATCCTCGTGGCGTAACTTCTGTAACTTAAGGGCTTCCTTCCCTACGGCAGAAGACCGAACCTCTGCGAACCAAAGGGGGAAAGGGCCAGCACCCCTCTTCCCCTAATTCTAACTCACTTCAAGACAAAATAAAGTAAAGAAAACGACACTGGCTGCCACTGCGGCTAGTGGAGTTAGTATAGACAGCCGAAATGACAGTCCGCATCAGTGTGGGTTCTGCGAAATGAGCTTCCGAACTAAACGAGGACTCGGAGTCCACAGAAGTGCCAAGCACCCTGACTACTACCATAAGATGGAGGTGGCCCGAAGGGAGGGCCAAACGAAGAACATCCGTTGGTCCGAAGAGGAAGTCGAGCTTGTCGCAAGAGCCGAAATAGTCGAGGAAGGGGCCCGGTTTATAAACCAAGCGGTTCTGGCAAGGTTCCCGGGGCGAAGCATCGACCAAATCCGATATATTAGGAACACTGACCGCTACAAGAAGGCCCTAAAGAAAATAAAGGATGGTATCCTCAATCTCTCTGTTCTATCCCTGGGAGGAGGGTAGCAACACCCCGGGAGACCACGAGTCCGCAAACAACTGCAGGGAACTAATACGTCAATGGCCTCCAACCCGGTCCCCAAATATGCCGAGCTCCTAAAGCTTCTAACCGTCGGCAATAGCGACCAAATTGCATCTGAACTGCATCGCATCCTCTCATGCCCCCAGGGAACCGATCATACGCTGGCAGCCACGCATCAAAGCGCCCGAGCACAACGTCAACATCGGCAGAGGCAAACCAAGGGCAACCACTGGCCATAAAACCAAACGCCAGCTCAGGCGTATTTTTTACGCCAAAATGCAAGCCCTTTACAGGCGGAAGCAATCGGAAGCGGCTAACATGGCAATCAAGGGCAATTAGGATAAGAGCAACTTACCAAAGTTTGGCAAGGAGGAGATGATCTCCTACTGGACGGCAATACTCGAAGGCCCAAAAATCGAGGAGACGCCCGAACAGGCATCATCCAATCCTCCAGGAGGCAGTAGCGCCAGTGACAGTACTGGAGGCTACCACCCTACTAAAGGAGCTGCCTATGTCAGCTCCGGGGCCCGACAGACTACTCAACTCTGACCTAAAGTACAAAGATCCGCGGGACATTGCGACCTTCCTCAACGCCGTGCTCTACACAGGAGTGCCCTCATACACATTCCTGGAGAGCCGGACCATCCGGACATCGAAGAACGATAACTCAGCGAGCCCTGGGCGACCATTTTCGATAAACAACGCCTATTGCCGCCTATACCACCGGCTCTTGGCTAAAAGATTGGCGCAGTGCTTACCCATACATCACTCACAGAAAGCATTTAGGAAGGTGGACGGATCAGCAGCCAACCTAGCGATCCTACAGACTGTCATCCGTGTAGCGAAAAGGCAGGTCAAAGGCCTGTTCATTGCTTTCATACATATGAGGAAAGCCTTCGATAGTGTCGCCCATCAAACAATAAGGGTGGCACAGGAGGCCGGGATACCGCAGCACATATACGGTTACCTCGAAGCATACTACGCCCTCGGATCCAAACACTGGCCTTCGCGGACGACCTGGTCCTTTTTGCCTCAAGTAGGCAGGGCTTGCAAACAACATCTGACGAGACCATGCCTCGCTATAAGTGGCGTAGAAGTCCCGGGCATGCAGCCGACTCAATTGTACTAATACTTGGGAATCAAGGTCAGCGCAGCAGGAAAGGTGCGGACTCCGGAAGCTCGTATACAAGACATGTCTAACCTCCGGAGGGCCCCGCTCAAACCACAGCAACGCATGTTCATCATCAAACATCACCTGGTCCCGAAGATAGGCCATCAGCTGGTACTGTAGAGGGTCAGAGGGAAACTTCTCCTAGGAATCATCGCATCGTGCGCGGGGAACTGAGGGGAGCGCTGAGGCTCCCCAAGGATACGCCGCTGGGTTACATCTACGCCGATCCCGCGTCTCAGAGCGATGTGGATGGGCCGAGGCAAACAACGATGACATTCAAGCACTGATCCAGTTCTTGACCAGGAATGACCTGCTGTGCTTCCAGCACGAGCACATTAGGTACCAAAGCCAAGGAAAGGCCGTTCTGGAAGAAGAAACTGTTTGCCAGTAAGAACGGCGCGGGCCTAAGCAACATCGAGCGTGCCGAGAGCCAGCCAATGGGTCATGGAGGGATCCAGTTTGCTATCGGGAGCCAATTACATCAAGGCCGTGAAGATCTGGGGCAATCCATGGCATACCTGGGCAAGGGGATCCTGCGGACGACCCATGGAAACACCGATGTGCAACGCGGGATGCAATGCTAGGGAAACACTGGGCCACCAGATCCAAAGTTGCGCATGATGAGCGAGCTCACAACACTGTGAACGACTGGGTCTACCGTTGCCTCGTAAAGAGGAGAGCGAATACCAACAGGCGAAGGCTTCAGGAAGCCCGACCTATTAGCGAGCACTGCGAAAGGAGTGGTAGTTTGAGACTACCATTATCGCGGACTCCTGCATCACCACAATGGCGGCCACGTTCAGACAGAAGGTGGACTACTATGACAAGAAGGACATTAGGACCTAGATTGGTGGCCAGTGGAATGCGGACCTCAAAGCAATAAGATTAGGAGCGGTGGTCCTGACGTGGAGAGGCGCATTACACGGCCAAACAGATCGGTTGCTGGAGGAACTTTGCGTGTCCAAGGCGGACAGAAAGCTACTCGCAATTAAAACGCTTGAGGGCTCAATTCGATGTGCGGAAGCATTTGCAAGGCAAACAACCTGCAAGAAGGGCCCTACCCAGAGAAGGACCCCAAAGAACAACTAGGGAAGGAAAAACAGGACGCGAACCCCCACTTGAAGAATGAAGGGTGCGATAGTATCAAACCCCGATCGGAAAAAGACTGCCATCTCGTTTGTCAAAACCAAGGTCAACCTCCCTTTAAAAGAGGAAAGACTGGATCGCAATGATGTCTGAGTGATAACAAAAAAAATTGGCTGGTGTTGTGACACCTGCAGCATGTGTCAGTATTTTAGCTCTACCTGTCGTATACCTGTTGGATGAAAATCCCCCCGGGTGCCAGAGATACCAGAGGCAGTACAAAACCCTCCTGGCAGACATAGCTTTAGTCCACAGAGCACGTGAGATAGCTCAGAACTGGACGGCAGGTGCCACGGTATGGCAGAGTTTAGTTATGGAATAGAATGGGGTGATTTATCTCAATAATGACTCCTTTTTAGTGTGACAAGGCAATTTCACTGCCCATGGGGTCTTTTTTTTTCTTTCTCTCTCTCTGCGGGCTGAAGGTTGTTTTCAAAGGGAAGCAGTGCTGATGGAATGGCCTGCGATCCCAACGAAGGATGGGGGAGGGAGCTTTCGTAAACACACACATGAGCAATCCAAAGTCTGGCTGTGTCAGCTGAAGAGGTGCAATAAAGAGAGAGGATGAAGCAGAGCCGCTGGAGAGACAGACACTGGTTTTGAGTTGGTCTTTCTTTGCTTTCCTGAAGAGGTTGCTGTCGAGGGTTGAGCCTCAAACACGCTGCCTTTTGATTCTTTCTTTCCTTTGATCCTTTCACAAAACCAAATGTGGCTGTGTAGCTGTGTACCTCAGAAATATGCACATCAAAAAGCTTTCAATCAAGCCAGCAGTAACTATCTACACAACATCATCTCACTTTAATATGAAATTACAAGCCGGCATACGGCTTATATTGTTTTATAATAAATGTCACTTAGAGCGGCACTCAGAATCTGCCACTTCTCTCGGATCCCGCTGTTATTTATATGGCGAATGGTAATTTTGGAGTACACTGAAGAATATTTTTGATTATGGAGGGAAAAATGAGAAATCACAAAGACAGGGTAATTTTAGGAAAATTGGGACAAAGATTGCCATTGGTCTGTTGAATAACAGCAGTAGACGTGCCCAAACATGGGTGTGAGGCTGAATGGATTAAATAAAAGAATTGTCAAATTACGAACAGGTACTTTAAACTAGTTGTTTGATAAGAGTGGAAATAAACTGAAAAACCCAAAGAAATCTCAAACTTTTTATGTTTGTCTTTCCTGAAGAGGTGAAAACATCAGATATATGTTATATTTTCTGTCCAACCCTTTTTCTAACTGTGTTTCGTTACAGGTCATTTCTCAATGCAAATGCGTTCGTCCTACCAGACAGTTTTTTTTAGGTCAAACGTGTCAGTTCACCGTGTTTATTCAGCTTGTTTAAAGAGTTGTGGCAGCGAAAATTTCTACTGATACATACAGATTTGCATTAAAGTTAAATGAGAACCAATGCAGTACACTGTGGAAGATTGAATAATTCCAACAGACATTTTTGTGGCTCGGTAAAGGACTCATAGCTAACACGTTAACATGTCCATTAGCCTGATCAAATCACTCAATTGAATTGTGTGTGTGAGATAATTAAGCAGGGAGCTTCCATCAGTCTTTGATATCAGAATGAGGAGGCTGCTCAAAAGGAGCGTAGCTGATTAGTGTCAGCCCTGTCTTAAGGAACCAATGTTGCAGCATAAATGGTCACGCCTCACTGACTTTAGGTCAGTCTTTGGTTCTAAAATTGATATTCTTTGAGAAGTCGGTGCAGTATCCAGACATTCATTGATACACAGGTATGAGTCTGCCATGCCTTTTATTACAGTAAATGTTGCATATCTACCATCAGTGACCAATCTCTCTTTCATTTAAAGACAGCAAAGTATCTCAGAGTTCCTCCTGTTACGGCAACATGTATGGTGTTTCACTCTGTTATCTTCAAAGAAGCTATTAATTTAGTCTATTAGTAAGCTCACACTTTTACATTACATGTCATTTAGCTTACATGTCAAAAGCGACATACAATAAGTGCATTTCAACCATAAGGACACAAACTTACCACGTAAACTTTCTTTGGTTGGAAAAGTCCCGGTTTTGACTAATTTTGACTTAACTAATTTAAAACTAGTTGGACATTAACGGGTCTCTATTTCCTTCATAACTTTACTGCATGTCCGGATCTATATTCTACGACGGGGCTGCATACGATACCCGTTTTATAGAAGTCTTTGAGAACGTGACCCTATGGTCATTATTATTGGTTTCAAGCGATTGTTATGATCGGTCCCTTTGCAACAAGTAAAAGAGAAAAGTTGATCTCAAAGGAAGACAATTTAATAAAATATATTTGCACTCGAAGAGGCAACCCGTTATGTATTTTGTGTTATGAAGCAGTTTTGGTGGTGAAAGAGATTTATGTCGGCATTTTGTCACCAAACACTAGCTAAATATGCAAAATATAATTAAAAGGCAGATTACAATTGAAGCAGGAAATGTTTACAAAAGCTAAAGCAGCAGTAAAATCTGGCTTTATTATGTCTGAAGAAATCGCCCACAAAGTGCTTTCAGACGGTGCCTTTTTGAAGCAGTGCATGCTAAAAGTGAATAGGGTGTCACTTTATCCGGAAACACCATCGCAAACCAAATTTGGGTCAAACTTCATGAAGGAGAAAACGTTCAGTCAGAAAACAGTTAGCACCATACACATCTGATTACCTATCATTACCCATCAAGACGCTCTGTGTGGAAAGACACTGGAAAGGGATGAAATGACGGTCCACTTCATACGCGCCCGAGGCCTGACAACGTTTCCAGCCGTTCTACAGAGATGGATACAGAGCACAGTCCTTAAACTATTTTTTGAGATTAACAAAATTGTTAATTTCATGCAAAGTAAAGGAAACCTTTGCCTGTTGGTCCAACCTGGCTTTGAGATTTTGCTATGTTTGACATAAGCGAGCGTCTTGGCCAAATGAATCAGAGGCTGCAGGAATGCAAACATGTTCACATCATTCAAGCATAAACTTCCCTTATGGAAATCTCAACTGAATCAGGACAATCTCGCCCACTTTGTTTGTCAGAGCATCTCAGCCTCTGTGCTCGGTGGGCTACCAAAGTGAGCCACTTATTTTTTTGTTTTATTGGCGCTTCTCTGACTTCAGAACACAACACTCCAGCTTTGTCACCTTTGCCATCCCTCGACAGCAGAAATCAACTGTGTGCCGCGCCACCTTCAGATGGAGTTAATAGAGCTTCAATCAGATAGTGGCCTGAGAGCAAAGTTCCAGGATTGAGGACTTATGCCGTTTAATGCAGGGGTCTCAAACTCAAATCAGGTGCGGGCCAGATGCAGCCCACCTCGACCGAACGCGGGCCAGACCATTACGGTCGACAGGGGGGCTGGCGGCGCTGCCGGTCTGACTGGCAAATGGTACTATGTAGTTTTGATCAATTCAAAAACAGCAATGTATTGAAAATAAATAAGTGGCCGAAAAATATTTTGGGGTTCAATATTAGGTTTGACTCAGTTTTATTACTTTTTAAAAAATCAAAAATTTTATTTTCATTGTTCACTATTTTGCTATTCACTGTATCGTAGGAGCGTGATTAGCTACGTAGGACTTCCACAACAGGTACATAGTCCTTAAGTCTTCCATGGTTGATACTAAACCAGAGCACTCAGATATATACTAGCATATTTATCTAAGGAAATAGAATTAAACACCGTTCCTTCACCGCTTCAGAATATTGAAAATACCTTGTAATAGATTCATTACAGTGTAACTTGTAATTTTCAGTCACTGTAAAGTGACAGAAAATCAGCAATAGTAACCAATAGTTGTTTCAACCAGAAAATGGTTTCAGTCTGAACAATGAGAAAAATAATAATAATAATAAATAAAAGTTTTAAGTGGAAATGTCCTTCAACAGTCTTACGACTTGGTCCCGAGCAAAAGGAGAAACGGCAAAGTATCAAATCAAAGTCCAGGCAGAGTTCTCAGTCTCCGATTAACACGGTGATTCCTCTCCACTATCGCTCGCTGATCAATGACAGTCGGCTTACTTCACCTCAAGTCTTTCCTTTAGTTTGCACTCGGGCGCTCTGAAGCATCTCTGGGTGGCAGCGAACTGCCGACCTCGGCGGCACGGATCAAAGGACAGCGAGCACAAACCCACGTGGTTCCAACTCTTCCTCTGCGCCTCGCCAACGTCTTAACGGCTACACGCTCCAAAGGCAAGAAAAAGCCATCACTTGGTGTGGCTAGCTAGTATTAACTTCATTGTTCACGCTCCAATTCTACTGCCCTCACGTTCTTTACGTCCGTTTTTTTTTTTCCTTCATCTGTATTCCAACCTGCTGATTGGCTGCTGACACGTAAAGATAAAGAGGAAAACCATATATGTGTATTGCTACACAGTGAATATGTAGTCATCCTCTTTAGGATGTTAACCCACTTACACAGAATACCCATCTGAATACAGCTGGAAAGGTCAAATCATCATGTGAACATGTGTTTCACCCGCGGCAACAGACACACAGATGAAGCTCTAATCAACAAACTCCTCTCGGCTCTTGAGCATCTTTATCAAAGGTCAGAATACGATACTGGTCAAGCGGCCAACACTCTTCCCCCACCGTGAAAGACAAGCATTCAGACAAGCAGGGGAATGCGATTACACTCAGGAGTCTTTGTGCAGCCAATTGTTGTGGTGGAGCCAGTGAAGACTGGGATTATGGGCACGAAGGGGGGCAGAGGAGCGGCTGCCCAATACAGGGAGACGGACCCACTGGGCCACGAGAATGTTTAATCCGATTAATTTTTCGGGAGAAGGGAGATTTATTTCTTTTGGCAGGCCATAAACAATCTTCTCTCTGCTTAAATTCAAGCCCAGTGACGGCGCCTCATGTCCCCTCTGAAGTGCGGAAATGCCTCGCTTCTATCTGCTTACAAGATGCCCAATCACACGCACACACACACACACACACACACACACACACACACACACACACACACACACACACACACACACACACACACACACACACACACACAGCTTTGCCTTTCACTTCTTTGTAGATTATAAGTCCCTGTGGTTGTGAAAGTGATAGTCGGGGTCATTAGGGGGCGATTTAAAAAAATAGATACGCTGCTGTCCCATTACTCATGCACTCAATGGCATCATCCCTGGTGACGTCAGTGGAACTCTGTCCTGCGAGTCCCGACCCCGTCTCTGAAGCATCAGCCCCATATTTGTAGTGATTGCTTGTCCAGATGTGTTAGAGGAGGAACAGATACATCGTGGTAGATTTATTGTTCATAGTGCTTGAATTCGTGTTACTGATTATCAACCCTCAAGTTAGTGAGACTGAATACACAGTAGCACCGTTATCCACGGCTCATTCACTTCACAGCTCAGAAGGGAAATGAACCATGTTTTAAATGACAGCTTCAGCTTGGTTACTCCCTTTAGCTGCACTGTTTCCCCTACCATTATACCGAGGGGTCGCCCCTTAAACCTTCAATTCATTTGTACATGAGAAACTGGTCTCAATGTGTTTTCTATAGTATTCATTACATGTTGCGTCATAGAACCCTCAGCTTTTTAGCCATTATCCTTGTTTTTCCAAAAGTCCATCATGCGGCATAGACATTGGATAACTTTCCAAATGACAATCAAAATATTCCAAACATTCTTATTTTAAATTGCTTAAATAACACGTTATGTTATACCATAACACTAATATATGATTTGAATTGTGATCTTATGAATATAAACCCGTGTGTCTCATTAGTAACTCCTCTCCTAATAAACAAGTCTGTTAAAGCAGTTTTACAGCACACAAAAAAAAAAACATCAAAAATGATTTGGGAGATTTTTCCAGCACATGAAATGCAACTGTTGGCTGGAGACAGTCCGGGCTTGTGCGGAGCAAAAAGGCGCTTAGCCTGGCACATAGAATACTAAAATAAAAGAGTGGCCTGCACCCCTGTGTGACACAGCAGGACACAAAATGATAGAGAATGCAGGCCTGGCAGGGCGGATTGACTGGCTCCTCAGCAACTCTCTACCTCATTGGTTTCATTCAGTCGCCCACTCTTTTCACAGCTGCCCTTATCGGCAACACAAGGCTTAGCTTAGCCAGAGCTGGCAACCGAGCAGAAAAAAGCTTACACCCTGCACACAAATGTGGCGTTTATCACAAAAAGGCAAGAGCCGACCTGTGGCAGGGCTGTGTGTGTTGGGTTGGACTCATATGTATTTTTTCAAAGGTTGAGTTCAACTAGACAGAAAGGACCATTTCAGGTCATTACTTTAATATTCAACCATGTTGGGACTTCACCTCACCTGACCCCAATCAGACGTCGAAAAATCTCCCCTATATGTGAGAATTGTTTGAAACCACACCGGTGGAGTCTTATTGGATAAGGGACATTAGAGTTCAATAGGCTGTATACAGTGAATGCATTTTAGCAGCATTCTAGAGGCTGCTGAAAGAAACCCTTTGAATGCTGATGAGCCAAGATCCATATGGAAGTGTACAGCAATGACTATTTGATCAAACGATTATTTAAATCTTGAAAAATATTCCAAATGTAACCTACTGTAAAACACAATCCGATTCTGTGTCAGATTTGTTTTGCATGGTGTACATTATTCGCTTGGTGCAAGCCCTACTAAAACCTTGATTACCAGTCCTTCTCCTGTAATGCCATCTTTTAGGAATTGTTTCCAGAAAGACAGTGAAAAAAGTAGAAATAAAATGTATTTTGTTGTTTATTGAACTTATGTTTCCCTCCCATGGTGGCTGCAGCACACTTGTTACCAACCATCAGGCAGAATGTCGTATGGGTCCATTGATGGAGGCTCCTTTGGCAGTCGCAACCCTTTTGGAGGTCCGACGAGGCAGGGCTACCAGCCAGTAGGTAAGGAAACATTTCCACAATGACCTCCATGTAACACTTCACAACAATACAAAATTTTCGCTATACATTTGTGAGGTTGCATTTTCAAAAACCTATTTTTCCCATCACCTACAGTGCATTCTTTAGAGTGAAAGGTTTACGTTCACTGGTAAAAGACAAAGATTACTGTTGCTTTTGTTAACTGCCAGTATAGATTGTGCAAGTAGTATAGTTTAGTTTAACTTCATGCAGTACATTGAAACGTCTCAGTGCAGATTTAAAAAGCAGGTGTCTAATAATAGGTAATTGGTTTTCACTGATTTTTCGGGAAAAGCCTGGTCTCATACAAACATGGGATGTTCCCTGCTCCGTATGTATCAGACATAAGACAAAGAGGTGAGGGTGCTGGTGTTTGGTTGGTAAAGGTTTTAAGCCTGGATAGCTATTAGTGCTGTTCAGGAAAAGACACTTTACTAAGCTGGACACTATAAAACAGGAGGGAGGGAGAATGTAGGTTAGAATATTTTCGAAAATCAGTTCAGGTCTCTGTATGATTTTCAGTTCATCCAGGTCAGTGAAGTCAAGTATTTTTAATATTTGTTCACAAAGTTAATATTTGTCAACAAAGTGGCTTTATAAAAGCTTGTATGTTTTACACAAGTCACACTTACTTAAGCAAGTAATCAGGCAGGTGTTCCAGTCATTACAACACATATGTGATTCATAAAGAAATAAACATGTCAAGCAATCAGGACAGTGCATGAGAATAAAAACACATCATGGACTGTGGGGAAAGCAAAGTAAAAATCAGCTGAGCCAGTTATGAATTATCTTGCTCTTGCTATTTTATATACTTTTATGTGCATGTGTTTTCTCTTGTGTAAAGGTCACCGGTTTTAATGAGGGTTAAGCAGGGTTTCGTTAGCCTAGTATTGGTATGAGCAAGATACAGCCCCGGAGGAATAACCTGCAGTTTGTTGATGACATGGGTAGAATAGCCGTGCACGTGAAGTTCGAGATGAATAGATGCTAAGGACAATGAACAAATAATCCAAGTTATCGGTTTGGACAAAGAGCTTTGTACAACACAGAAATATCCATCTGCATTGATTAGAAACCGAAGAATTCTGCTGCATCCTTGCGCTCAAAAAGATGTGACGTCAGTACCTTGTGAGACACCTGCGGACGACCTCACCATAAAACAGTATGTCGACTAAATAATAGACTAGTCCAGCCTAGTTTAGAGCCAATCCTTTAAAGCAACATTAATTTAATTAAAACTACTCTCCCGTCCCCACACAGATACAACATGCCTTCTTTAAATGAAGCGTCGTTGCCTTTTGTTGCCACGTCCACATTCTTGTGGGATGGAGCCTTTACAGTCAAATCTCTTCGACTAGAATGAGGGCACAACCGTACAGGATGAATGGAAGAAACTTTACAGGTGTGTGGTTTGAGAACCAACTGAAGGCCGGGTTTTGGTCCGAGTAAGGCATTGAGAATAGGGGAGCAGGAAATTCACCATTCAGTTCATAACGGTGATGAAGATGAAGTATATTTTGCGATGGTGCTCTGTGTAAAAGGAAACGTTAAAAAGGCAGGACCAATCCCTTCACAATCTGTTATATTCCAGAGTCCCAGTAATCCAACTTTGTGCAAAGAGAATCCTGCAAAACCGATATTCACATCAGCCTCTGCTGCATGTTGTGTTAATGTTGGCATTCCATCATGCAAAATAAAGATGGCCAACATGGTAAATATTACAGCTGCTTAACGTCATTATTTTTTCCATTGTGAGTTTGTGTGCTAATGTTTGGCTCACAGTCTAAGACCCACAGAGCTGCTTGCTTAGCTTTAATCTGTTGAATATTTTTGAATGGAAGGTTGTGAAGGATTTTTAACATTGCTGACTTTGGTAACATCCATGATTTACCAAAGTTGCAAAATGTTCCCAACTAGCTACTCACACATATTTAGTGTTAACTAACACGTAAACTGGAATTGTTTTTCATCAAAGTAATTGCGCAGAGAATTCATGCAGCAATGTGTTTACGGCAATCACAACCTCAGCCAATTCATGAAGAAGCTCAAATTATAGAGCACAGCATGTTGTGCAATCTTCCGTTGCTGCAAGTGATGAGTTTTAGGAATAAGGCCTACGGTGCTTTATTTTACTTTTGTTTTTTTTCTGTCCAATGTTCCCTATTTGGGGAGTCAGCGGCCAAATGAATAGGCTCTTATCTGTCTGCTTTGTAGTGTGCAGTAATGTTTACATTCGTACCAACTATGTGCCGTCTAGATAGGCTCACTTTCTCTCTCCCAGGCTTCTCTTTAGATGGGAGCCCTCAGTCCCCACAATAGGGGGTCTTTGATCACAGTGACGCCTGGCTACATTATGAGGGATATGGATGTTGCTGGTGGTGGTGGTGTAGAGCAGCAGCCTGTCAGATTTGCCGTCTGTTGCTCAGGCTGATCTGAAGGGGAGCTCAGGGAATGATCAAAGCCCAGGTTAAGTCTCTAATAGAGCTGTCTTAGGCTAATCTCTCTCCTCCCTCTGCTGGCAAAGAGACTCTGAACCCTCCACTCGGAGAGGCAGTGTGTCACTTCCAGCACAGCCAGAGTGCCTCATTCAGGAAGACATGACAAAGCTGCTTTTACCGCCAAACAAATTGATGCTGCCTAATAGTAATAATAATAACTGTATAAAAATTAAAAGGCACAAAAAATCACTGTTTTATGCAAGACAGTTGACATGCAGTTGTCAGCTATTTTAGTTTTTGTACACAGTATATTGTAATGGATATAAGTTATAAGGATACTTTTGTTTTTAACACCCATTTTTAAAAAAAATGTCCCTCCAAGCATGTAAAACAGGCTTTATTGATATACCCAAATGCACAAATCCCACATTTGACTGTATGGAGATATACTGTATATTGATGACCTGAAAAGAAACTCAAATCTCAAATGAAGTTTCATTATTGAAAGTTGTGAGAATGTATGCATTTCTCATACTTTAACATTGTTAATGTCTAAGTGTCTAAGTGTCTCTGAGCAAGACACCTAACTTCTCCCTGGGCAAAAATGTAAAAACCCTGGGTTAAAAATGCAAAGTCGCTTTGGATAAAAGCGTCAGCTAAATGACCTGTAAGGTAATATAATGTAATTTGTTCATTCCAAAAATGGATAACATGTGGGATCCTTTGTCAACTGGGGGGGTTGTAGGTTGTTCAATTAGATGAATTTAAATTCTGTGATGACAGAATAGAAGCTAATCAGTAAGCACAGGTGTGTCTTGCTATTTGACATATAAAAGGATGCTCTATCTCTCGAGTCAAACAAACCGTTGCTATATAGATCTTCTTAAAGCAGCCAGTGCCAGGGACGACCAGGGACTACTGATGACACGGCCACCCTTTGGGAAGTCCAAACATACAGGCCCGTAGTGATTAAGCTTCATCGTTCACTGAAAGTCATGGTGGTGGTGGTGGTGTAGTTCATGTGGAGTGAGCACTGTCACTCGGTTTCAGAAATATCAATTTAAATGTATTATTTTTCAACAAACGGATTCTTGTTACTTGAGAGGGAGGGACGGGCCTGGACATGCGCTGACTGGAGCAGGAGGACCTCGAGTGCACTGCAGGATTTTAATCCATGACGGCGTAGTGTGTTACTAATGGTTCTCTTTGAGACGATGGTCCCAGCTCTCTTCAGGTCATTGACCAGGACCTGCCGTGTAGTTCTGGGCTGATCCCTCACCTTCCTCATGATCATTGATGCCCCACGAGGTGAGATCTTGCACGAAGCCCCAGACTGAGGGATATTGACAGTCATCTTGAACTTCTTCCATTTCCCAATGACTGCACCAACAGTTGTTGCCTTCTCACCAAGCTGCTTGCCTGTTGTTCTGTAGCCCATCCCAGCCTTGTGAAGGTCTACAAATTTATTCCTGATGTCCTTACACAGCTTTCTGGTCTGTTTCAGCGAGGACGGGGTGTCTTTCATACAGGTGCAGTTAATACAGGTAATTAGTGGAGAACAGGACGGCTTCCTAAGGACAAACTAACTGGTCTATGAGAGCCGGTATTCTTACTGGTTGGTAGGTGATCAAATACTTATTACTTGAAATACATCTTTTTTTAATGTCAAAAAATGATGCGATAAAATATTTTTACCACCACTGTTTTTTAGGGACACAGTGGTTTGAAAATGTTTTGTCTAAATGTTGGGAGATTATTGGCAAACACAGCCGTAAATGATGGAGAGTGGCGAGCAAAGCAAACTGCACGACCTATATACATACATACTGTAAAGAGGTAGCCAGGGTGGGCCAGTGCCATCTTACTAAAAACTAGGCGATGTTAGAAGGGTTAAAAGAAGTTGGAGTGTTATTCTTATAAAAACAGAAAACTAATTTTTTTAAACAACAAAAATCTCCATCACCAACATAAAGTGTCCCCTAGGAAAAAAAAAAGTTCCCTTAAACAAAAATCTGAATTCTTTAGCCAACTCAATCCAGGTTACAAGCTTTTCCAATTCTTTGCGTTATCCTTCTTCCTTCGCAGAGAGGCCCGTTCCCAGTCTGCTCTTCCAGCAATCCGTCCTTCGAGCTGCCCAGCCCTGCATCAATTAGGTGCCTTAAACGCCTGCAGCTGGGTGCGTGCTGAAACCTTCTGGGAATTGTGTCGTGGGCAATGGCGGCCATTCTGGGATTTGGCCACCAATCCTGTGCAGGAATATAGCAGCCATTTACTAACTGGCCCCTTTTGATACCACAATATATACATATATTAGGGCGTTAATCTATGCGATTAATCTGTCTGAGATTAATGCAATAAAATATTTTAACACAGTCAACAGACAGAATTGAACGCTCTTGGAGTTAGCAGGAGCACAGCTCAAACAAGAAACGAGAAACAGGTCCCGTTAAAGTTGTTCGGACACAGCTGAATAAATAAAAGGTGTTTGTTTCATAAAGATTTATGGCTCCTCCCTCAACTCACAGTTCAAGGAGCCCCACCTTGTTCACTCAAGCAGAAAGCAGAGCACCAAAACCTGACCCAAGGATGTGGCCATATTGTTAGCTCCCCATGTTGTGCTCTCCGGAGACAGTCCTGCTTAATAAGCTTGAAAGGAGTGGGAATGACAGGGATGATGAGCACTTGCTCCTCCCGCTCCATGCACAGCCGATGGCCAGTAAGTGGCCAAAGTGGGTCATGGCTGAGACAGCCACACATGGATTAATGGTGTGACTGAAACGCCATTGATCTCAAATCCATCCTCCGGTGACCCTGCATCCTTTTATGAGCACTTTTGTTGGCTTCACTTTGCCCTGGCAGATGGCAAAATACTACTTTTTTTAAAAGCAGAAACTAAACCGGTTGCTTCTCAGCAACCAGCACAAGGCCAGGGGAAAAACTCTTCACCCTAATGAGGGTCACAGGGAAAACAATCACTACAGAAACTGCCACAGAACAGACAAGGTAACGCAGACAAAACCACGACTTACCAACAGCGAAACTAGAGACAAGGGACACAAATGATTTAAATACTCTGGGAAGGTGCAGGTGATTGGACACAATCAGGGGCACGAGAAGCAGGAAACTAAAAAAATTTAACGTGAAATGATCTCACACCATGGTATTACAGGCTTTGATCAATAATATAATATATATATTAATATATAAATATAATATATATATTAATATATATATTAATATATATATATAATATATATATTATTATTATATAATACATATATATATATTATATAATATATATATATATTATATATAACATATAATATATAATATATGTATTATATAATATATATTATATAATACATATATTATATTATATAATATATATTATATATAATATATATAATATATATTATATATTATATAATACATATATTATATATTATATAATACATATATTATATATAATATATATTATATAATACATATATAATTAATAAATTGTTCTTTAGATCCTGCACATGGCAAGTAACGTTTAGGTTACCAACTGTGAAAAGAAATTGCAAGTAAAATTTTGTGTTTTGATGCCACTTTTCTCCTTAACACTTTCAATGGAGCAGAATTATTTTGTAATCTTGCCAAGTATAAGAAGACAACCAAGTTACGCAACAAAATTGTCTCTCAGTCTCATTTTAGTAAATGCCTAAGCTAAATCTAGTTGATGACTTAACTTTGTTTCCTCTTGTTTTCCAATTGTCTGTCTCCCAATGAGCAGAGCCAGGTAGAAATTAAGAGCAAGCTTTCATCAAAGAACAAAAACATTTGGTCAAATCATCGCTTATGAGAATTGTCTTTGTTCAGCGCAAAACCAAGCTCTTCGTGGTTGTTTTCCTGCATTGTCGGCGTTGGACGCCCAACAGAGCAGAACACCGTAAACAGCTGCATGTGGGGGTGATGCTGTGCACAACATGCAAGTTTGGTGGATGGGGGGGGGGTTTGGATGCCCCAAGGTGAATCTTTCATGAAATCGTGTGGTTCCTGATTTCTCCCAGCTTGATTCCCTTCTTGCCTAAAATAGCTGTTTTTTTCATGACTGTGTTTCTCCAATGTGCCATCACTGATGTATAGTTTAGAAACTTGATATACACTATAGTATATCAACAATGTGACAGTGTTTCAATAAATTGTATAAGCAGTGCTGTTCAGGACTGGATGCGTCACTTGAAGTCGCGTGTGTGATGTCTGACCAATCAAATGGAGGTTACAACATTACAAATGGATTTCTTTGACAAAATGCACTGTCGCAAACATATATGCTGATACACTGTGATTGGATTAACTCCGACAAGTAGAAACCAGTTTGTTTTTAATGTTAGGGTCCAGCTCAAACCAACCCTAACGCAGACCCAAGTTTCTTTAATAACGAAGATAGTTTACGGGAGAGGGGAAGGTCCGGTGGAGGTGACGAGGGAGTGCAGGAAGGTGACGTGAGCTGAGTCCTAAGCAGAGGAGGGAGAGGTTAGAGGGTACCAAAAACGCGTAGAGCGACCGAGATTCACTACCACTGGTCGAGGAATAATCTGACGATGAGTGGAGAGGAACCCAGGGCTCTTAAGCAGTGGTGATTGTCAGCAGGTGTGGAGGTGCGCCAGGTGTGGTGATGAAGGCTGCCGCCCAGTTACACACACACACCCAAGGGAGGAGACATTGGCGTATCTGGAGTCACGGTCACCGTGACCGTTAACATCCGATTTATAGAGTTTATTGATAGGTAATAATTAGTGTTGTAGTGACCTTTTCACCTCTTCCATGTTGGTGGCTGATTGAGAGTACTTTTTTTACCGACTGGCTTATAGCGGCTGGAAAATCAGGAAATGAGGAATGTCCAAAAATGAAGTTAAAGTTGAATTTAAATTGAGTTTATTCCAGCTCGTATGATTAAAGATTGCAAAAGAATGAAATCAAAAACAGAAGGCAGCAGCAACAAAGACCAGACGTTTAAGGCTGTGTGCCTCCAATCAGTGGCACCTGTCCTCCTCCTGGCCTGGCCTTTTATACCTCATCAGCACACTCCAAACCTGTAGAGGGCGGCAAAGCACACTGGCAAACACATGAGAATGGGCTTCTACAAGTGTCTTGCCTTTCATCTATTCAATTTGCTCATAATAAGTTTGTTTTTTTTTGTTTTTGAGAAAATTACTAATTGCAAATTGTACATGAACATTGCTTAGGACATAATAATTGAATTGACACAGTAATTCAAAACGAATTTCAGTCGTTTTTAAAACGAATTCAGACAGAAAAAAAAGATAAGATCATATAAGATGTAAAATACACATGGCTAATCTCAAACTGGCATGTAAAGGCCAGATGTCTAAGAGTGTAGAGCTTGATACACCTCTTGACACATTCGTCTCAATATCTTCCACCTTGTAGAAGTCCCCACTAACAGTTAAATAAGGTTCCAGAGTGCTGCCTCCATAACTCAGCAATATTGTCTGCTCCTGAAATTCCGTCAACAGTGCATGCCAAAGATGTTTTACACATGTTAAGAACTCTCACTTCCTTCCAGAAATCAACCACATTATTATTTTTAAACTCCTTGGCCATTTTACGAATAAATCAAATGGCATACTTCCATTAGTGAGTTTCTTGTACTCTAGTACAGACCCTTGTCTAAGTCTCCCTGCGATAGTCCATAATTTGAAAGCTTCACAGGCTTCAGCGCGGTACTCAGCTACATACTCGTTCCAACCACGTTTGATGTTATGGGTCTTATTGTTATGCTTGTCCTTCTTTGTGAGAGTTGACCAGTTTAGTTTTTCTGCGTTTACACTTATTCCATTGCTAGTTTGTTCTGAGAGATCTTCAACATTTATCGAAATAGAAAAAGGTATATGATCAGGTGTTGCTGACCCATAAAGAATGCCCATACATCCTAATGAGGCATGTGCATCAGCTGCACTTATACAACGGTCCAGCCATGATGTAGCCTGCTCTTCGCTTGTCAGTATCAAATGATTACCTTTACAGAACTGAGCAATGTGATTGGCAAATAATGAGCAGTTGTCTGAGATATCTGCATTCATATCCCCAATGACACATATACAAGAGGAAGTATTATCTTGAATATAGGAATCGATAAAGGCAAGTCTTTAGATATTCATCCTCATTGTGATGACATTTAGAATGATGAATTCCTTATCGTGAGTAAACTGTATTTCAATGCACCAGTCAACACCAAGCCTGACCGTCATTTATCGATGAGTCAAGCTTCTTATTCCATAAATAGCCACACCCCCTGGTATCCTACCTTAGCCTATTCCCGTGCCACGGTCAGTTGTAGACTCCCCAGCCCCGTGAAAGGTATCATTGAGAGTTTTTCCAAATCTTGCTTTGCTAAGAATGTCCCTTGTATACATAGTATCTCACAATTCTCTAAAAGGTTGTCAACCACCATGCGGCGAGCTTCATCCCCTGCATTCCGGCCCACACGCAGGCCACGGCAGTTGTCTGAAAACACGGCAAGTTAGTGCCCATAGCACCAGCAGGCACATTTATCCCCCCACAGCGAGGCCAGTGTTCGGCCCGATGGAAAGATTGTAGCCGACCCCTCTCACCCCGGACACCCCGGGCTCTTTGAGCCCCTTCCATCTGGCAGGAGGCTGAGGTCCATCAGGACCAAGACCTCCCGCCACACCTTCCCGTCAGCAGTCAACAGCGGCCCGGTCCCCCACTGACTGACTCTGACATCCCACCGGTCACTTTCTACACACTGCACACGCACATACACTTGTCACTTTCTGTTCGTTGGTGCACTTTATTTTTAACTTATCAAACTTGTATTCCTTTATTTTTAAACTAACCCATAGCCTTATATTACTCGCCCATAGGACTATATTTTATTTCTCTTGCACTATGTTGTCTTGTCGTCCATTGACGGGCAGCATTAAACCGACCAAAGACCAAGTTGGTGAGTGTCTTTGCTACCAGGTTCTCACTAGATCGAGATACTGAAATGTTTTCTGTGTACCTCAAGGAAAAACTAAAGGTCAATTGTCAAAAGATTGAGATTGTCCACAGCAGATTCAGCTCATTTAAAGTATCTGCTGAATGCAATGAGGTTGATGACACGTACACCGCAGAGCTGTGGCCAGACGGGACATTTGTCCACTTGCCATTATGAGCCACGCAGGGACGGAGTCATCAGGATCAGGATCAGGAAACATTTATTACCATATAATGTCAGACATACAAGGAATTTGTGCACAACAGCAGATAAGCAGAGGTCGCACAAACTTTGCAATTGTCCCTTTATACTGATGTTGCTATCAATGTGATTGCTTAATCCCCGGTGTCTAATTTCACATCTGTAAAGCACTTTAACGATGTGAATGTAATGTGTAAATAACTGTATCAAGCATCGCGAAAAAGCACCAACCCACAGGTTTGGAAGTGTTCCACCATACGCCCACCCAAAAACCAGTTGTCTTGGTTCCCCCTGAACCAAAACGTTTTCTAGCCACTGGCGATGTACAATTTAATGATAAGTATAGAAAACAGTTTGAGTGGCCGATGGCGCATCGCGGCCATCGTAGAACATGTTGTTATTTTGCTCGACAGGGTTTGAATCCATGGTGTGGCGATCTTTTAGTAAATGTATTTTCTTAAATTACGTTCTCCATACATGGCAGTGATGTAGTGCTCACTAATACAATCGTAATCGCTGCAATGGAATTTGTGATGCATTTGAACATTTTCAGCAATATGTTTGCCAATGTGTGACCGAGGCAAACGACATCTGCCAGTAGTCACGTAACACCGGGCCTCTCTTTCCGTCCAGGGGCAACAGTACGCGATTGCGACTGAGCAGCAGGGTTCTCCAGACAGGGCGTCAGCCGGCGGCTCTTGTTCACAACGTTACTTCATTCTGGGGAGCTTGACAAAGATGTTGTCACAGCGCTCTCCACTCCCAGAGCGCAGGAATAAGGGACGCTACAGCCACAGTTTATGTTGTTGATGTCTTTCTTTGGGCCTTTATGGAAAACGCACCGCTGTGTAGTCTGGAAAAGTTTAAACAAAAGTCTTTGAGGACTCAATCCACTCGGAGTCCAACGCGCTCACAGCCAGCAGGACGATCTGCAACAGATTCCTTTTTGAAAAGATATTTTCTGTCCTTCAGCTACAGTGTCAAAAGCGAGGTGAGGTTATCCTCACTCTGCTGTCAGTTGGAAAATTGGATACAAACCAGAAAATAATTAAAAAGTCCAAAATACCCACAAAACGTATGAAACATTGTTAGTATTATCTGATCTTCTACAAAGGACTTGGACATAGAATGCAGCTGTTTCAATTGTCTTATGTATTGGTAAAATACCGCTGAGAATGACAATCTAACCTCATTATCTCCATCCGTAATTGCCAGTTGTTGGTTTTCATTCCCTAACTCACTTGCCAAGTGACTAAACTGCAACTTTTTGGAAAGAGTCAAATCTGTCCGTGCTCACTGATGAGAGACGGCCGCTGACCTTAGGCATACTGAGATGGGAGCTCTTGATTAAGTCCCTCCTCAGATTTGAGAGTATAATTGAACGTGTTTCAGATAGGACATTTGTGTTACTGACAAGCCACTCCATGAGGGCATGATGGTAATTCCTCCCTGGCATTCATTACAGTTGGAAAAATCAGGGCTCTTGGTATTGATTATTCAATGCTGGGAGGAAGAAGAAAATCAACCACACGACTAAAGAGAAAATCATCTATAATCAAGCTCGCTGGGGTTGATCATGACAAACTGGAAATATGCTAAGTTAATTCCTGCCATACAGCTTTCTATCTCCTTTCTTCCAGAAACTTGGTTTTATTTTGACATATATGTTAAAAGTAGAAACGTGCTGAAAACTTCATCCCTACCATCCAGGTTATATTAAGCCAATAAAATATCCAGTGTATTCCAATGTTGAAAGTAAACTTCTACCTCTTTACGTCACTGCTCAGAGAAAAAAAAAATACAAGGCAATTATTTTCTTTTAATTCAAATCATCTCTTCCTGACCGAAACATCAAAAGAAAATCTCGCACTTAATTACTTTTGGCAAATTAGGAAGGCCCATGACCGGCCCATTGCAATCATAGTGTCGGTAGATCGCTTGCCATTGGAAAAACGATGGGACGGAAAACAATCCTTGCTTGCTTACTAATAAACACATTTCATTTCGTTTAAAAACAAACTTCAATCAGTGCAAGTCATCGCCATGACTCGGTCGATTGAAAAGTAGCTTGCAAGCCGAAAAGGTGTGGGCACACCTGCTCTAGGCTAACGAGTGCCGCTGCCACATGTAATATGCCAAGAAATATGAACCCTGAACAAATTTTGGTGTCTTCAACCTGCTTTTATGGACATAGTATTTGTGAGCACCTTTAAGACCTTGTTAGGGAGCTAGGTCACCTCCTGTCACTAAGTTAAACCAAGCAACTCTTGTGGTCGGCTTAAGCGAGGTAAGGTGCTAGACATTGAGTCGAAGAGACAGTGCAGGGTTTTTTGAAGCCTCAAGTGATGGCAGGTCTCCCCCTGATTGCAATAGTCCGATGACCCTTGAAAGGCATTTTGATAGGGTTCCTTAAGGTTTTTCTTGAGAGGATACAATCCTCATACTGGTGTTACTGACTGGGGGTCGTCGTGGCGCAGGGTTTAGAGAAGGTGTGCTGGGAAGCACAAGGTTGGTGGTTCGAGTCCAGGCTTTCCCATGTTCCATGTCGAAGTGTCCCTGAGCAAGACACCTAACCCCTAATTGCTCCCCAGGCAAAAATGTGAAAAAGCCATGTGTTTAAAGTGTAATGTAAGTCGCTTTGGATAAAAGCCTCTGCTAAATGACATGTAATGTAATGAAACAAACAGTAATACCTGCTCAACATCTGCATTTTAACACTGTCATTGTATTCCAGTATTGAGCTAAAAGTCCTGCAATGCCAATTATTGGTACAGAGAGACGCAGGAGTCTTATTCTTTTATGGTATCGTTTGTATTTCGTACACCGTTCAGAAGCATTTCCAAAATGTCTCAGCGGGGATATAATGTCGCTCAGAATCTGTGATGACTGTATCAAACACCCTGCTCAAACCACAGTGAGAAGTCCTTTGTCCTAGAGTGATTTTGTGAAGGGAGTGCCTATCAGTATAGCTTTGAAGTTGCATGCTGATATTCGCATGTTACAGAGTCAACATGGTAATGTGAGGGAAAGTGTGAAAAGATAAAAAGCTGCTAAAATGATTCAAATCATTTACCAAAAATTGGGCTGGTTGTGAAATAACCCTCTGTAGATTGCTCAATTGAACAACAGGCCAATGGAGTTTTGCGAAATGATCAAGTGCAGAATAAATGTTTTAAGCCATAATGTGACTATTATTTGTTACTCCCTCAGAAAAAAGGACTGGGCACACAGTTTTCACTCATTTGTCATACATTTAAAATGTATCCATAAGAGTATATATGGTTAAAATAAGATTTAAAGTGAGTAGATTTTAAGGAACACCTTTTGTGTTAAACCGTACTGTATTTCCAGTTAAGTCTCCATATATATATATATATACACAGTTAACCCATATATATACACATACGTATACATGCACACACACACACACACACACACACACACATATATACATACATATATACACACACACACACACACATACATACACACACACATACATACATACATACACACACACACACAAACATACATCAACAACACTCAACATTCTACACACAACAACCCATGAAAGAATGTGAAATCTTTTTCATTACATTAACAGCATCAAGGCTTCAGACAACATCACAAGGAAAAAACTGTCTTGGTGGTGCTAGTGTCGCACAGTCTTATAATGCTGGTCGACTGTCGTTTCCTAGACGATTTGTTGTATAGCTAGGTGAGTAGTTAAGTTGAGATGTACAGTTTTGATCTCACAGATCTTTCTCCAGGCCACACTTTGACTGTTGGTTTCTCTGCACGGTCCCGCTTTGTTTTGGCTTTCACAGTTTTTTTTTTGTGCCAATGTTTGATCCCTCTGTCCACTTTGGTGCATTTTCCAGCTCTGAATTTTGTATATACCCCTGCACTTTTGAACCGTGTCAGAAAAAATGCAGTAATTACGGTAATTTCAGGGTGCAGTGTTTGACAAAAGGGGGGGTGAGATGGCTTGTTCGTGCAGCTTGTGCGGGTTATAATGTTGATCTCAGCCAGCTGTAATGATTCCAGGCCATTACCCTGCCTGTCATTTGTAATGACATGGGACAATATGCTTATAAAAAAAGAAAAAACGCATTGCCCACATAACTTACACGATTAACTCCCATCCTGATGCCAGCTTTTGGTTTAGTGACATGACAATTTCCCCATCCACTCCATCATCCTCACTGCAGTTAAGTTCTGCATTTGAGGCTCCCGCAGCATTTGATGTCCATTAAATCTCCACATATATTCATCATGATAACAGTACACAGTAGTTTAATACAATCACTAGGCCTAAATCTATTTCTTTCTCCCATCACTTAATAAATATAACTTTGAGGTGTGATATATTTAAAATCTTTATCAACTTGACCAATTATTCACATTTTAAATAATTCAAAAGAAAGTAAAAGCAAGAAGTCACCATCACATAGATGTCAAGCCCAGACTTTTTCCACAATTTCCAAAAAATGATGCTGTGGCATTTGTTGAACTAAACATTCCCCCTAAATAATAAGAACCATTACCATCAGAAAACGAGGCCTATGTGAAAGCTGGAACTCCGAGACTACTTGAAAAGGAGAGTCTGTGTCCACGTCTAAGACTTTGATTCTGGTTGTTGGTTCTGAACAAGCTAAGCGATTAAATACTATGACAGTATATTTATGATTTCACCATCAAGTCTAAAGCTAAACTTTTCTATAGACTGTGGTTAGTTAAAACTTGCAGTCTCTCTACTGAACGTAAGGGGGCAGCTCCTCCATTTGCAAAAATAAGTGTGATTTTATGGAAGTCTATGGAAAAATAAGTATACTTATCATTTGATATATTACCTCAGCAAACATTATTACCATGAGTCCCTGGTCCTAATCTCTAATTTTAAGTCTTCTTAACAGCATTAAATGGTTGTATATCTGGTGCTGCAACGCCTCTCTACATTTTTTGCCTTTAACAACAACTTATATTTATATGGACAGAAAATAGAAAAAGGGTGTGCTCATGGATACAAAATGCGCAAATAACAGCCAGTATTTAAATTCATGCAGCTGTGCTACTATATATTTTACGTAACACTTTCCAGCTAAATATTTCAGAATAATAGCCACCTACTATGGATATGAGTAGAACTTAGTTTAGTTTTCTCTAAGCACTATTTAGTAAGAATACAGCAATACTCACAGCTCTTTCTGGCTGTGCTTGAGCTAACATGCTAAGATGCTTAGATTGACATGATTAAAATGTTAATGTTTAGTAAATCAAGTGCTACTAAAAGGGCGACTGTGGGGAGCACGGAGGGTTGATTGTTCGATCCCAGACTCTGCTAACCCGCATACTGATGTGTCCTTGGGCAAGACACTTAACCCAGCATGGCTCCTGTAGCTGTGACCAAAGGGTGTGAATGTTACTGATGTGTGTGAATGTTACTGATGTGTGTGGTAGCTCTTGTCATCAGTGTATGGATGGGTGTTAAAGTGCTTTGAGTGGTCGGAAGACTAGAAAAGCATTATACGGTGCATTTACCATTTTTTAAATTGGGAATGTTGTTATATGACAGGTGTCATATGCACAAGGCTACGCCACATTTGAAGTGGATGGGCAATCCCCTCAGTTTTTAAGGTAAACTATTGCCAATTCATCTAATAGTTGGAATATTTCAGACGGGAATAAAGTATTGGATGGTATCATGTATGAATGGTTTGACCTTAATGTCTGTTGACCACAGATCCAAAGCCCCATGGTAACTGTTCCGAATGTGTCTGTTTGAGGCAGTGAGCGATAGTCCCAGACTGGAGAAGATCATAGGCATTGTGTCGGTGACATTTGCTTGGGTGTGGTGTTATTGTTTAGCGGAGTCACCGTCAGTTTTCCATGGCAGACAAGAAGTTTGGACAAAAAGAGGGTAGCTAGGTTGGATCTGCGGAGGGATGCAGCACCCAGTGTATCGGTATATCTGCGCTTTCCTTTCCAAAGTTGAGCCATTCTTTCCATGCAACGTTTACCTGAAAGTTGTAAATGTACAATTTTTCTTGCCAAATTCTGGTTGTGACAGGTAAAGCCATTGAGTCAGACCTGTTTAGGTTCTGGTTTCAAACACCCCCTGTCTGCCTGTATTCTGAACCTTTTCTTGCTGACTAACATTTACTGCCATCCAGCTGTGCTTTTAGAAATAGTAGCGGTGGAAACAGATTTTTTACTGTGTATCGATAAATGCTGCAGGAGATATTTTTTGTGTAAGATAAAACCTGCACAGAAAAGACTGAAATTGAGTGTGGTGTGCACACAATCGTCCGCAGCACGTATCTCGCTAAACAAATAAGGATTCATTTCATCATTTTGTTCAAAACGTCAAACGGGGCATTCGTGATTCATGATTTAAGGTTATTTTCACTGTAGTTTTTGCAAGGTTTGTCAGAGAGAAATGATACTTCTTCACAAAATAACAAAAGCACGATTAGCGTCGTCTCGGCTACCGCTTCAGTGTTTTGTTTTCTTCGCTGAGGAAATGTATATAAGCACCACTGTGTGCACACTTTCTGCACTAATTTGCATATCATATTTTATAACCTGTTGAAGTTGTGTTTGGAGTATCTTCAAACGGATAAGTGGACATGTGAAAACATTCTCATGTTTGTTCGTGATGAGTAGAGGACATTCTTTTTCTAACTTGGTTCTGCTCAGAAGAGAATTTGAGAGATCAGGTTGCACTCATACCATAGGTAGGAATGGTTTTAAACTACAGTTATGATGAAAAAGTACAAAGTAGGTGGTGGCCACATGCTGGCTTTCTGTGATCAGCTCCTTGTGTGCTGTGGTATTATGCTCCACTGGCCTGAGAAATGTTGGCTGATATCATGTTTTCTCCAAAGCCACACAGGTCAGCCCCTCAGAACTGCAAGATGTGTTTCAGGAAACCTCCTCCAATATCTTCCAGATCAACGCCAACGGTAAAAAGAGAATTCATCACTAAACCTGTGTGTGTGGCTTGCATTCGTTCTTGCGCTCGAGTTTATACATAATTACTTTGAGACCTGTTGACCAAAGATAGTTGGCTTTGGGCTTCCATCCTTCAAATGGATAAATACATCAATGTGAAAAAGTATTTGCCCCCTTCCTGGTTTTTTATTTCTGTGCATATCACACTTATATGTTTCAGATTATCAAACAAAATACACCCCAGTAAATATAAAATGCACTTTTTAAACAATGATTTCATTTCTTAAGGGAAAAAAGCTATCCAAACCTACATGGCCCATGTGAAAAAAGTAATTGCCCCGTAACAGGTTTTGGACCCCTTGGCGGCAACATAAGTGTTTGTGATAACTGGTAATGAGTCTCTCACATCGCCGTGGAGAAGGTTTGGCCCACTCTTCTTTGCAGAATTTTTTCAATTGAATGATCGTTTAAAAAAAATGCATTTTGTATTTACTTGAGTTATCTTTTGAAAGTGTGAGAAAAATGCAAAAAAAACCCCGGAAGGGAGCAATACTTTTTCACAGCACAGGTTTTTGGGAAGTTTGAGGTAGCTGAGGTAGTTTTAGGATTAGCATTTTGTCTTGGTTTTATTACTATATAAAGTAGAAGAGGTTTAGGCGATTGGATGGGTTCATGGTTCATTAGTGATTTAAATGTATGTTTTGGTTTTTGTGAGTATTAAAACAAGGTTTACATTTGGGATACATTTAGTCCAGAATGATGGCTGTGATTAAGTGTTAGTAATATAAGTTGTGTTTTATTTTAATGGTGAATAATCAGGAGTTATCCAGTGAGTCTTTGTTTTAAATGTTTGAAAGTAGCAATAACGCTAAAATTAGCTCTGTATTTGTACTAAATGTATTTTTAATAAAGATTTCAAATGAATTGAATAACTTTCATGGTACGGTTACAGAATGAATGGAGGGTTTCCTTTAAGATTTCATTTTGTTTCTATTGTTCTCTCAGTTGTTGCACTAGAAAAGAATCTACAGTCCCTGGGAACATCTAGAGATAGAGAGGAGCTACGACAGAATCTGTGAGTAACACACAGACACACACACACACGCTGGCGTTGGGCTCCAATCATAGCATAAAAACCAAGGCTGATTTTTGGAATGCATTGCTGCTGCAAGACAAATCTCACAAGGAATTGGTCCACGCACCTAGGTGTGATTTCTCTCTTGGTGATCTCCCTTAGATCTGATTGGTCAAGTCACAGACACCAGAGGGGATCTTCCCCTGTAAAACCTTCTTTCCAAATTAAGATCTATCAGATCTCTATCAGAAAGAAATCTTACTCTACCATCTTGCGTGTTGGAGAGCACAAACAACTGTTGCGTTACCAAGAAACCCAACAGTCCTCATATCCCCCAATCGATCCACACAACAAAGGACTGAGCGGACACGTTAAAGACTCTGGGAAACACAGCAAACCCTATCAACGCACAGTGAGGCTGTCTGGGCAGAAGTTAGCATGTTAGCATATATTGTTGTTCTCGTTTTGATGTTAACCGCATTGTGTCACTGTTCGGAATATTGGTTTTACTTTTAGTCTTTCTTTCTTTCTTTCTTTCTTTTTATTTATCATTTACTAACCAACAGACCTGTCCCTTCACACAGATAGTTTAACCTGTCTGTAGGTAAATGTCTGTGTGGTGTACAAACACAGCCTCCTAGCAACAGCTCGTAGACACATGTGGCCTGCCATGTGTGCTAGCTTAGCTTCCAGCTCTCTCCTCTGCTCAAAGCCAGAGGGCCGTCTATGGTGGCAAATTACTGTCAAAATTCGAGAGCGCAAATCAGGATGATGCGCGCACGTAAAGGAAACATACGCGAGCAAATCGCCGTCTCGCGCGAGCAAAAGTTTGTCTCACGCAAGATATTTGCTCGCTCGCGGAACGTGAACTTCCTCGCTCGCGCGGCGAATCTCTGCTCGCGCTCGAAGGTGTTTTCTACACGCTCGCTGTTTTTCTTTTTGACAGTAAGGGGGCGGAGCCAGTCACCATGGTATCTACATCTAATTGGTTACAAACCCCGTCTTTGGATTGGCTGGAGTGATGCATCCACACAACTATAGAAGTCCATTTCCGCACTATAGAAAGGATAGAAAGTCGAAATTATGCGATAAAACGTTGTCATCAAAACTGTTGATGAAAGCAAAAATTCAAAGGAGAAAGAAAAGAAGTGGAGGTCCAGTGGAGAATGGCTGGTTTAGAAACAGCGTGTAGTGACATTCGGAAGTTTAAAAAGTTTCAAGCAATTTCCATTTTGTAAAGCATTTTTGAAGTAAATGTACTTTAAATATTGAAATTGAAGTGGTGCAAGGTGGGTACAGTGCAATTATATATTATATTTTCACATTTAACAGGAAGTTTTACAAACCATTTTGTCTTTGTCGCACAGTGTCTTTTTTGCTGTCTTTCTGATGCGGCGTATCTCACTCTTTGGGTGGCATAGGTCGAACACACCATGCTTCAAGTGCTCATGTTGGTTTCGCTTTCATTTTTTTTCTTCTTAGGGTTGTTGATGAAGCCACGAACCTGCTGACGGCCCACCGTCACCCCACTGGGGGTCATGACCCCCATTGTCAAGTGTCTCACTTTTGTGAGGGTCAAACTGCAGCTCCCCACTTGAAAGGGCAGCTTGCTAAGAAGTGTAGACTGGATTCCACTCAATGACCAAGATTTGGACTTCTTTGCTTTCTTGCTTTTTCTTTTTAAAATTGTCCAAGTCAAACCAGGTGAAAAACCTTGAAATACAAACATGAATGTAAGGTCAAAGAAATATAACCCAAGAAACCGTAATCAATTCACATACCCAACATCACATACTTAATTTATAATCTACTGGAAATTAACCGCAAAATAAGTAGAAAGACAACCCAAATTTAAAGTATCCCAATACTAAATTAAATACATTTTAAAACACTATTTAATGATGATTTTAACCTTTAAACTTCACCAGATTTTAACTCCGCTGAATACACACAATTCAAGTTTTATCCAATTACTTTTAGCTTGAATACTTTTTAAAACACATTAAATATATGGACATTTGATTTTGCATTTCATGCCATAAGTAGTCAGCCACTCAAAAGCTCACCGGCTCCTTCTTCAGTCTTTGCAAGCTTTATTCCTGCAGTCTCCTCTTCCCAAGCTCTTCCATCTCGCTTTCTCACACTGCTCGCTCTTCACTGTCCTGTGAGTGAGTGCCTCCAACCCCCCTGATCTCCAGATCATCTCCACCTGGTGCATTAAAATCTCGGCCTCCAGCCTGAGAGACTCACCTAAACCTACCTCCCAGCCAGAGAGGGGCTCGGTCTGCAACTCAACTCAACACCCATTTTGGGAACCATTACTAAGACATCGTAGACATACTAGGATCTGCTAGCTAGCTTTCTGATGGACAGAAGTCACGCTGACCCACTGACCAATCACAGCGCACGTTACGTTAATGCAGGCGTACTTTAGAGGCGACCTCGGACCAACATGTCAAACTAAAGACCTGATTGGCTGAGGACTATGACAATCAACACTGTCGTTCCTGTATACTTTAATGTGTTTTGGGATGTAAATGTCTTTTAGAAACGGAGAATGTCCCCAGTGGAAATCACACACTGAACAAAACTTTTGACCTGGATTTGGCTCCATAGTGATGCAGCCACCTTTAACACACTTGATTCATGAGTGCGTGGAATGCACCTCTCCACCTTGTCCTCCTCCACTCTTACACAACACGCAGGCCGGCATCACTCTGCCTTCTCCAACCCACCTGAAAGCACCGATTTTCATACAGGCAGTAGGTGTATATTCCATTGAGATGCACATTTAAATGTCAGATGGATTTTAACTACTGCTGTGTAGTTTTTGATCAGCCGCCGCTTGCATGTGTAGTCATAAACAAAATACATTTTTGGACATTTAATGCCTTTTATTTGTCACATGTTCTGACACTTTACGATCAGCATTTAGGTTGGGATCAGACTCAACAATGTTGCTATCGTTTGCTATGTTGCTAATGTTGCTATTTAAGATGATAGGAGTGCTTTCTGTGTAGCCTAGGCTTGTATTATTTTCAATACAGCTGCCTACACAAGCATCAGGTTTGATGCTTGAATCTCGTACCCCCACCCACATCTGTGCTTATGCATTGGCCAAGTTACTGGAAAAATGTAAGCAACCACATGGTTTACAAAGATATTTAAGTACTCATTGTATTACTTTTGTTATTGAACACTACTCCCTTGAATGAAACTTAAAGCGGTTGGATCTGCTTGACGGGTTGGTTGAATTTCCTCGGAAACCCACCACCATCAGACACGTGATTGGTGGAGCTGTGGCCATCTTAAAAACCGCCTTTCAAACATTCTTCAACTTACCATCCAGAATCTATTGTAACTTTGATTGGCCAGCTCTATTGAAGCGAGGAGACAGTTTTTCAGGCTCTTTTCTTTTGTCCTCATCTCCCTCCTCTTGATGACATGTGTCCACTTTACTCCGTAGCCACTCAGCTCAAAACAGCTATAAGCACCTTTACCTCCTGACAAGGTTGGACAACACATCAAGTTAGCAACTTCCTGGAAACGTCCAGGCCTGTCCAGCCTCACACCTCCAGACCTGGCAAACCGCCAACTCATGCCAGACCCGTCCTCTGAACGCATAGAGATAAAGACTGAATTGCCTTTCTGTGCCGCTGGACAAAGAAATTCCAAAAACATTAAGCCTTTGTCTCCAGTGGCAAAGGTTACACCCACGCTCATTTTCAAAAGAAATAACTGCAGTACACACAGGTATTTATGGCCTCTAGCCGAAACATGACGCCTAAGTACCAATATATGCCTCTATTCTGGCAGGTTGCTATGAGACAAAGTTAATTCAATAAATACAATCAACAGGAGTTGAAGACATGGTATCAGTGTACATCATAAATAATTAATACACTTTCCTTAGGCCACCAGACTCCAGTTAGTCATTTTAACTTGTTCGTCATCAAAAGACACTTATCTCAACTTCGATAGAAATGTAATAAAACAGAACTCATTTAAAGGGCTGATCCATTCTGTAAAGCCCTCAAACTGTTGAAGCACCCCCACAGACCCCATCCTTATTCACAGCTGCCCCCGGCTGCTACCAGTCTCCTCAGCTCCATCATGACCAGCCATACCTCAAAGGAATATCAGACCCTGAGCAGGCAGGAGAAACACAAAGCAGAGGTGATTGATTGAAATTCACAGAGTGAGCAATTCCAATCTTTTGCATACTGTTTCTAGCGCCACACTTTCAAGCTTGTTGTGAAGGAAGACTGTGACGAGTAGATGTATCACCGTGCAGCTATAGTGCAAAGGTCTTCTCGGGGCTCCTCAGTGGTGGGCGAGCTCTGATTGTTTAGTATCACCGTATCAGTGGCTGGCAGGACTTTCACTGACAAACGGATGATCTACTAGGGTTCGTCAACACTGAAGTGCAGTTCACGTTGTCAGTGTGCAGATTATGACCTCATCCTTAGCTGACAGCTGCAACTTTTTAACAGAGTTTCCATTTTTAAAAGGCAAAGCAGCGATGGTGGTCAATTGGTCAGTCTGTCTGCATGATAAATGAAAACCTACTTGTCCATAAGTGGGAATCCTTTAACCTTTGAAGTCCTCTCATTTGACCATATTTTAAAGTTGAAATAAAATCAAAGATTACTTTTGAATTCCTGGTCACATTTAGCCACTTTTCTTCTTTTTAAAACCAAAAAATTAAGTTTGCTTAAGTTAGATGGTAAGTGATTTTACCCAATAATATCATAACATCCATCAGGAATCAGGAAACATTTATTACCAAAATATGCCAAACACACAAGGAATTTGTCTTGGCGGTTGGTGCGCGACAGTAGACAGTGTGACAATAGACAAGACAGCAGTGCACAAGTAATAAAATAAAGTAAAATGAAATGCTAATGCAGCTGGACATCCATCAATCTGTAACAATGGTTGCAAGGGTGAGAGCCTCAGTGCTCTATTGCCCAAACCTGCGCTATTACCGGCTTTTAGCTGTCCAATCAAATTTGTTACTCTGCACCGCTCATATTGTCTATTTGTGGAATAGTTAAAGAGAAACTAAAGTTCTCTAATTACCATTTCATTGGAAGTTTTATGCTATAGAAATTTGTCTGTCACCTTTTAGCTGCCAAGCTTGTAAATCTTTCTGTTGCGTGTGTGTGTGGTGGTGTGTAACCCTTTTTTAGGCTGAGATTGATGTGTCTGTATAAATAATTCCTAATCATAAAGCATATGTACCAAATGGCTCATCATGCAGGCAAATCAATAGAACAGCATGTAGAGTGCTTAGCACGAAAAATGTAAGTATAATGAAACGTTTTCATTTCATCGATTTATTCTGACAATACTCCATTCTTTGGGATATACCAATTTATTTTCCAATATATAATGGCATTCTGGTGGCAAGTCTTAAACCCTGATGAGATTAGTGACTTGCCCTCATAGAAGACACCCTGTGTGTCTGTTATGACTTTGGCCACGGAGAGACACTGGCTGCAGTCCAATTTAATTATTTCCTCACAGTACATTTTTATTTTTAGCAGCAACATAGAGCCTCTAGCCTGTTTACTTCATTGACTCGTCAACTCTTTAGCCCTGCTCTGCAAAGACATGATGGAGATTCATCAGTTTTTTTGCCCTTAATCACACTTTGGCTTTTTTGACAACATACACTGAATGATAGTTTCTAGCCCCAGAGCATTGTGGTCCGCCTGCTCTTCCTGCCACCAGCTGCAGGTAGATCAATATTTGAGTAGGCGACAGAGCAGCAGAGCGGTGTTTGTGTAGCTGCCTATCTCTGTGGGGCAGCCCGTTATGGTGTCAAGTCTGGAGGATTGGAGTTGGCCTCTGGTGGCGAGCAAGGCTGCAGAGTGAAAAGGAGGGTTGTAGCAGGGTGGCCTGCCAGGATAGACTTTTAATAACGGTCTTAACCCGGACTTCCAGTGGACAGTTGTGAATATGGCTGACCTATAACCTCTCACCCCAGAGAAGCTTATCAGTAAAAACACAGAGCTACGGAAAGGATTTGGCTGTGTTACACCGTTCAACTCCATCAGACAGCTATTAATGCTGTCAGGGATTGTGGGCGGTAGGACTCAGACGCAGAGTTAAAAATCAAAAGGCATTTAATTGTCAAAAAAGGTAAAGCAAAAGGCCAAGGGGCAAAAACACACAGGAACCAGGGGAAAAACGGGAGACAAGGACATGCGTGGCGAAAGACAATGACGCGACAAGTGACAACAGACACACATGGCTTAAATACACTAGGGAGGTGCTGGTGATTGGACACAGGTGGAAACTATTAGACAATCACAGGGGATGACATGACAAGGCAGGAAGTGAAGTTACCCGGGGACACGAGTGGCAGAAAACTACAAAATATAACATGAAGTGAACCACACCGTGACAAATGCTCCGTCCACCATCTGGTAAATGTGATCTCAACCCCATATACCTGAGAGCAGGCTGGCTCACTGACTCACGCTACACTCTAAAAAAAATGGTTGAGAATACTCAAAATAGCTTTGCAGCTGGTTGCTTAACTATTTTAAGTTTTCTCAACTTCTCAAATTTCACTGCCAAGTATACTCAAAATCCTTTGCCACACTGTACACCGCTTTGGCTGGAAAATTCAAAGAACAGCATTTAATAACAAGTATGTAACAAGTTGTATAAGCCGCAGGGTTCACAGTAGCTAATTGGGTAACCTCTGCGGTAACTTAAGTAAGTTTTCTCCACTTGAAAGGTTTCAGTGGATTGCACTACTTATTAGTAAAGTTGACATTTTGAGTTAGGTCAACTATTTTGTTGAAGGTATTTGTTGACTTAACTTTAAAAAAATGTACAAATTTGAAGTTGAAGTGTATGGGATGATCCTTTGTGTATTTTGGGGTATGTTATTTGGCTTTTCTGGTAGAGCAGCATTTCCAGTGCTTTCCCAAGGTTCACGAAGACTTGCAGAAGGACGCTTGTCGATTCCACTAAGTGGTGTACACCCATTATGAATAAAAGTTGCTAAATATTGAGCATCCAAAGTTATGTTCTGTTTGATTGGGAAGTTTGCTGATAAATGGTGTTTTACAGTGCAGGTGTTGTAGGCAAGTGGATTTACTGCTCCATACAAATAAAACAGCGTGGGGAAAATGACAAAGCAAAAGGAAACAATAACTTGTTTCAAATTTCTGCACCTTTGCTCACAAAGTGATATAAAAAATATACTTTTGAGGGGTAATGCATGAGGAAATGGCCCGTGTCTTGTTTATGTGTATTTGTGATGACGATTAAGAACATTTTAGATTTCTGATTCTAATTATGCACATCCTTAAGAACATAATCGTTTTACTTTTCTTTATTTTGTCCACCCCTCATAATTGCCTGTACATGTTTACTGTTCATTTTATACTATTTCATATTTATTATAATTACAAATAATCATTAATTCAATAAATGCTGTTTCCCCCTCTCTTGGTTTTTCTCCTCAGACACTCCATGCAGCAGCAAACCAACAAAGTCATCACCAGCACAAGCCAACTCATCAAACAGCTCTCTGATATAATCAGTGGCTCTTCACGGGTACCTCATGCTCCCCTTCCTCCCTCATTCATGGTCATTTCTGAAAAATAAACAGTGGATTAAACAGCATTAGAACGAATTAGTACTAATCTGGTTTTGTTACACAGCAAGATCGTCTGCACCTGACTAGACTAAAGACCGAACTCTCAGAGTCTGTGCAGCGCTATGGGGATCTGCAGAAGGTACACATGTATTTACTTTCAGTCAATATCTTCTTATTATCACGTGGTAAACAGACCACCGCATCTGACTGAGTTTTATATATATCTTAAGTGATTCTTGTTCCTCTTACAGGCAGAAGAAAAAACGTCTGATCTCTTTATTTAGGAAAAACATTTCTTAACTCTCTCATTTGATCCTCTCTCAGAAAATTGCTGAGCGTTCAAGGGCCTTACTCTCTCCGGCAAAGACCGACACGAAGAAGGTGAGCTGATGAGAACGTGCCCTTTGTTTCACTGTCATTCATAAAAGAGAAGCATGATGAGATGATATTTCTCTGCCCAATTGCATTCTCAAAAGGGCTCCTTTGAAGCTCTGTCTGGTCACTTCCACTCTGTTCTGCTACAGCGTCTCCATTCATCACATCCTATTTCACCATCAGAATATAAATGAATCCAAATGTTACTGGCAAGTATTTGTTTTCACTGTGTAGCTCCCTGAAAGCGTATAGATACACGCTGTGTCTGTCAATGTTTGAGTACAAATAAATTACCCAAAAGAAAAAAAAACTGCAGCAGAAGAAATCAACAAACTAGATGAGTGTATACAATGTTATTCTAAACTAATCACCAGAATAAAATGTTTCCATTGTTCATTACAGGAAAAGTGGTTTCTAAGAATAACGGTCAATGAGCCCACTTCCATTCAATCACTTCATTTATTGGAAGAATACTTTTGTTGGGAATGGCAGGGACGTATATTCAATAGAAGTGTGAAACAAAGTTATCGACACTAAGAGAATTATTAATAATCGCAAAGATAATTCACAAAATATATAAATAACAGGGTACCACCCTGAGCTATGAATCTAGTCTCATAATTGATATTCACTTCTCAAGAGTGACAATTTTGAAGGTTTTAAGATCAAGCACTGGCTATAATTACCAATGCACAGAGACAGCCACGACCTTAGCAGGAACACAAATCAAACCTACATTGATGCACAATGATAGTGGACTTGCTGATCCAGACCACATTATGACTACAAACAGTTTATATTAACACACGACTTTAATCTTCCCAGAAAAGCAGTCTCTTACGTTTCCCTGGGCTTAGTCGGCGCTGCAAACGTTTGTTTTTGCAGGTATTTCAGTAATTTCTAGCTGATTTGTGATGATTTGAGCTCCTTAGCGGTCTTTGTTCATGGTAAGGGGCCTCACTGACGTGTGGATGAGGGCCCAACACTTTCGATGCAATCTCTTAATCAATAATCCCAGTCATATTCCAGTTCAGTGGCTTTATGTTATATTATTATAATATTTTGTCTTGACCTTGATCCCTTCGGCCACTGCGCAGCACAAGATAAATTGACATGTTTTGTCAGATGAAGATTCATCCACTTGTCTGTCTTAATAGAAACTTATTATAGATGAGGAGTAACCGCGGTTATTAAAGTTCAACACAATAGGTTAAAATAAATGAAGAAAACATTTTCCAGAGCTCAACAGCAAAATAAATTGGAAAAAACATGTGTCTGGTCTTGTCTGAAACACAAACAGGACAAAGCCATTTGTTTTTACTGATGAAGCAACAAAAGTTGCAACGTGTTTATTAGGGATGGATCGATGCCTCGTCTATTGGGTCTATTCCGACTCAAATATGAATGACTATCAGTCTTTTCTCTCCTATTCAATTCTAGGTTTTATACCATATACAGTAGGTTATCTAATGGGACAGATGTGTATCTGGTGTAATGTGTAAACAGGCAACCAACCACCACAACCACGGCACAACAAAAAAATGGCATATCTGTCCCAGGGCTTTACAAGCACTATGGTGGGCCGAGAAGAGAGATTCGTGTATGAGTGTCTTAAAATACTGGCAGCAGACACTATGAAGCCCACTAAACTGACAAGTTTAGCACCCTGATCATGTTAACATAATCAGACAAAAATAATTCAATGTTGCTAATTAATGTTGGGAAATATTATGTTTACTTAATGTATATGTTTATGAGTTTATTATAACGCAAATAATACAAAACAACTACGAACCATTTGGGGTGGTGGCCTCAATTTTCTTTCATTAAAATTCTGTTCTTTTTCATCATGTATCTATTTTCTTTTTTAGGAAGGCTTTGTTATACAAAGTCAGACGTGATATTGTTTTACGCATAAAATAATTACCCCAATGCCCTTTAGAATGGTAAAGGTATTTAGTGCCATAAACTAACTACTGGGGTCGGTTCAGTACTCTGCATTGGGACTGAAGAAGTCAAATTAGTGCTTCCTATGAGAGGTGTCGGTATGCAGCATTAGACACACCCAGTCCAGCTTGTTCCCCCTCAGCAGAGGTTGTTCTTCCTGAGGCAGCTGAAGAAATTCAACCTGCCAAAGACGATGATGGTCCACTTCTACACGGCCATCATCGAGTCCATCATCTGCTCCTCCATCACCGTCTGGTACGCAGCAGCCACAGCCAAGGACAAGGGCAGGCTGCAGCGTGTCATCCGCTCTGCAGAGAGGGTGATTGGCTGCAATCTGCCGTCCCTCCAGGACTTGTTTGCTTCCAGGACCCTGAAGCGAGCTAAAAAGATCGTGGCCGACCCCTCCCACCCCGGACAAAAACTGTTTGTGCCCCTTCCATCTGGCAGGAGGCTGAGGTCCATCAGGACTAAGACCTCCCGCCACACGAACAGTTTCTTCCCGTCGGCAGTCGGGCTCATCAACAGAGCCCGGTCCCCCACTGACTGACTCTGACGTTACACCGGTCACTCTCTTCCATACTGCACATGTCACTTTACTGTCACTTTTCACTCATCACTTTGTCACTTGTTCGCCAGTGCACTTTATTTTAAAATATTTTTTAACTTTTTAAATATTTTTAATTTTTAACTTAACTCTACCCTCTTATTTTATACTAACCCATAGCCTTATTCTAACCCATTGCATTAGCATTTTATTTTATTACTTGTGCACTGCTGTCTTGTTGTTGTCTATTCTTACACTGTTTCCTGTCACGCACCAACCGCCAATTCCTTGTATGTTTGACATATTTTGGTAATAAATGTTTCCTGATTTCTAATTCCTGTTTAAGATCTCCATGCTAAGCTAAGTTAGCCAAATTCTATTTCTGGCTCCATATTTAGCATACCGACATGAGGTTGATATGAACTTTACAAATCTAACAAGTGAATTTAACGAATATGTCAGCCTTTTCTTTTGGATATAGTTCCACGTGAAGTATTACCACCTGTATAGCTCAGGATAAAGATCTGAGCTCAGTTCAGCACCTCTGTGTCTCATCCGAGAGTACAGCAGCTGGGTGGAGGTGTGAACTCTTTTTGATTGAAGGACCCATCTTGAACACCACTTTGCAGCTGAGCTGAATGGAGAAACTATTTACAGCGTCACCACTTTTTTGTTTTTACAGAGCAGATATGTGTCATCAGAAGGACATTGCGTGGTTGCTGTTTGTTTTGATGATTTTAGCACGGTTTGTTTAGTTTGTCATGTTAACCCGCATTGCAGTCAATCACGTGCACCTGGAGGGACTCATTGATCACAGGGAGCCCTGGCCAACAGCGTTGCAGAATGACAAGACCTTCCATCCCCAATCATCACAGCTGGTATTAAAGAGCATGAAGCACGACACGAGCAGAGAGGAAAAACGTGGACAAGCAGGGCAGGGCAAAGAGAGGAACAGGACAGGACAGGACGGGACGGAGGAACTGGACACCACACACAGAAAGGAAACAGAATGGAAAGGAGCAGGACGGAGCGCTGGTGGCTGGCTTTTTACCTGGAGTTGAACCATTTTTAACTTTTGAGTCCTTTTTTCCAGCTGGACTTTTAATATAATTGTAGTTATTTTATAGTTTTTTATGGGTTTTTTTAGTTAATAAAAGCATATTTTAACCTTACCTTTATGTCGTGTGATCCATGCTGTTTTCCTGGTATAATTTTTTTTATGGAGACCTAGACACCTCAACTAGGTGGTGTTGCTGGTTTTAATTGCTATTTAACTGCTAAAATATAACGTGCTAGGTGACTATTTGGCTATTTATTTATTGTGTTGGGAGCATTAGCAGGTGAGAGTAAATGCCAGGTCAGCGTCCTTGAAGACAGTGAGTGAGATCAGGGTAGATGTTTCTCTAACTAGACTCCCTCTATGGCGATAGAAACCCCAAGAACCGTTTTCAGTTGTAAACCGAAATCAGGAGAGGCTGTTCCCTCGTTTATGTTACGGTTGAGAGAGCTGTATTGCAGGTTGGCAATGCCCTCTCCAACACTATGCTACGGCACGAGTGGCTGCTCGGGCTAAACAAAGGCCTAATGACTCAGGCGTTGAAGGTGTATGCACGCCGTAACCCAGACGAAGACTTTGCTGCACTACGACAAGAGGCACTACTGCTGTACTCAGAACATGGATACACAGGAAACATGCTTTTCTGCGAAAAACGTGCATGCCTCCCCTGCTTAAGACGCTCAAGCGAAATATCATGGAGGATATGAAATCCCAGATGCAAGGACTCTCACAAGAACCTATGAAGGAAATCAAACCACTCCTTGCTCCCGTTTTTCAGTTAATGGCAGCCGGCCTGGAGATTCCTGGGATACGTGCGGCCAGCTACTCTGCAAAATATCCAAGCCCCCCCCCTCCCCTCAAAAGAGTTAGTTAGTGGTGTGGCCACTGTGGCCGTGCTTGGATGGGCTTAGGAAGTACAAACTACTGTGCCCTGATGGAAGCACTACCTGAAACCAACAATGTTGGAGTAGCTAGGACGCTAGCAGTGGTAAGAAATGGGAGAATCCCTGTTTGTGTCTGTAACCCATATCCCCACACCTTGTGAATAGGGCAGTACCAAAAATTTGGTAAGCTGTACCACGTGGATGAAGCTGATAGGCTATGGTCACATGGCCTATGCACATCTCTAGAAGACAATTGTTGATTGAAGTGGCTTTTGTAGATGGTCTGGCAGACCTGGTACAACACCGTATCCATACGGGTGACGCCGCACCTCTCCCCCTTTTCCTCTCCCCTACAGCATTTGGATGAGGTGATCCAAAGACTATTGCGGCACGGCTTGAAACTGCGATTGGACACATGTAAACTTGTTTTTTTGGGCCATGTGGTTGACCGTGCTGGGGTAAGACCTGACCCCGATAAAATCTCGTCTGTATCGAACTGGCCTGTCCCTTCCATGATAAGGCAAGAGCCTTTCTAGGATTGGCTGGATACTACAGACGCTTTGCTAAAATCAAAACAATCATTTGCAACCACCCAATGTCCTCCTGGTGACATCTGTAGTACGATTTTATGTCCCTCTGAAAGCATGAAAGGGTTGCGGGGTGGCCAGCTGTATGGTGTACTTAATAAATCTGACTAACCATAATGCACAGGAGCCAATTCCCTACTCCTTGAATACTAACTACTGATAACCCCATTGTGAGTAGTGGCAGTAGGAGTAGTGTCTGTCTTTCTTCTGCTGTGGAAATAAAGTAAATTAATTTTCTGTTCAGGGACAGCAAATGGTGGGAAGCATCAACAGCAAATGCAAATGCACACATACTTTGAACAAGCTTTCCACCCACATCTTTCAATCCACGTCATCGGGGGCGAGTCAACTGCAGGAAACTAAAGTTATTGTGCACTCTTCATGTGATCTTGTGCAATAAGGTGTCCGAGGGATTGTCTCGAGAGTCCATCTGTGTGGTGCACTAACACATTCCTAGAGCCTCTGCTGTGCCGTATGCATGTGGAGGAGTGAGCACGACGTTGCAGAGTTTGTTGAGTGGTGAGTCAGAGCCTGGCCTGTAGTCAGGGCGACGTGACTCAGCCCGCATTGGTCTTGTGCGATGACCCACACCAACCCCCTCTACCATGAATTAAGGTCTGCAGTCAGCCGTACAAAGGTGGAACATATTACTAATACAAAAATCAACCTGGCCTTTAGTTTGGAAATGTAACAAGTGCACACATTTTCATGGCTTACTATCCATACTATATATAACCTATATTCCTTTGCACTAAGAAAAATCTATTGAAATTGGCTAAACTAAATGGATATTAAATGTTAAATGTTCCGAGGGCATTGAAATACAATGGAGAATGTGGAACGTCTGTCACTTATTGTACTTATGCCCTCATTGGAAAGAAACAGTAACCTCTGAATTTGTGGAACAGTCGCCGCTATTGCATCACTGTGTTATTTTAGCATGGGACTCATTTTCAACTAAAAGATGAATTCATCACATTGCTGTCTACTTTCCCACAGCGGTTGAAGGACCTGGAGACTGAGGGTTGCTAGGAGGTGTTTGCCCGTTTGAAATAGAAATAAAACTGCTTTAAATAAATGTTTGCTGGTTTAGTTTTGCTTGAGAATGTAACCAGAGGCAGGAAATATGAATTTATTTTTCTTAATCGCAGGACCACACACCTGTCTCTCTTATTTTAAAATGCTTCAGCTTAGTCCTAGTCTCATCTATGAGAATACATCATCAATAATTGGCCTTTAAAGTCTTAAGCTACCAAGTGACCAAAGCTGTCCACTACACCAGTGTTTTTCAACCTTTTTTGCGTTGAGGCACGCTTAAGACACAAAACAAGTCTCACGGCACACCAACAACCGGAATGATATGAAAATCAATCCCAAACATAGTTTCAGCATGAGCATAATAAACTCTAAGAAATCAGGGAAACGCGTGTTCTGTTTGTTGTGTTTTATTAAACTTAACATCATCCTAATGCCAAGATGGCGCAGGCTTTATGCCCAGTATCTCTTAAGCCTGACTTATGCTTCTGCGTTTTCACAGCGACGCAGACCCAAGACCCCCTCGCGTGTCCCTTGCGTCGCTTTTCACACCTCCTCGCGTCCTTGCGCGTGTCGAGACATTTTTCTCCCGCAGCGCAGCAGGCTGCGATTGGTCCGCTAACTACGTCCTTTACGGAGTCTCACATTTCCGCTTTCACAGCCCGATAGCGCCATTATTAACACGAAGAATGTTTACGAGAGAACGGAGCAGATTTAAGAACTTCTGTCGGAAGAAATGCGTAAATATGACGCTTATACAAGCTGCCATTGGCGGGTTTAGAAGCGGGTTGGATTCACGGAGGGAGATCGCCGCAAACGCCGGTTTGCTGGTCGAGAGGAACAAAGTCGTGGAGGAAAATACGGGACAAATGTGTCCGCGATGAAAAGCAGCAGTGTGGATGCACGGGGCAATAAAGTCTATGATAAATAAACAAACAAATAAATAAATAGGCGTGACTCTCTGGGTCGTCTTCAACAAAACACGTCAGTCCGCCTGTTGTTCTGGAGGTGAATCGCTCTGCAACACGCGCAGAACCATGAAGTGAAACGAGTGCGTCGACGCAACGACGCAGAAACACGCGCAGACCTTAAATCGCACTTTTTTAAATTGTCGCCTCAGCAAATCTGCCTATTAATTACGCTGCGTAGCGCCACCCACAGGCAGAGGGGAGTATTGAGCCTTCATACCACCAACAGCGCGACACACACACACACACACGAGTTGGCTCTTTTTCTTCCACCAATGAAGTGACAGTATGTAAAACATGATTTGTTTTCACGGCACACCTGACAGCCTCTCGCGGCACACTGGTTGAAAAACACTGGACTACACAATACTTCTCAAATAGCATGAAAAAATGTGAATACTCAAGCCAACAAGCTCCTGTTAGCATAGTACAATATTACAGTAATAATGTAGTAAATGTACTTCCAACACTGATTCGAGTTTGACTGATCAGAAATAATTGTTCAACATGCTTATATTCTGAGCATATAGGTGGTCCAATTTATTTTGAAAGTAAAAAGAAAACTGACTCTAGTCTTTTGGAACTTAGTTTACATACCTATATTACAAACATTTTATTCATTTTGACAAAATGCAACCAGTATGGTCCTGTTCTATTGCTATCGGTCTCAGGTATATGAGACAATGACCCCCTCTAAGGCCGTTGCACAAAACCTTTTATAGTAAGTATAATCCACACACTTGATGAACCACAATATTCTTACATGCTCTTCAAACCAGCAACAATGCAAACTTTCCATAGTACATGATCTAATTTTAATATTATTTTTGTGTGTGTCCCAGAGTCCTCAGACCCCGTTTGCTGAGCAGATGGAGGAGGGTCCGCTGTTCGGAGAAGTAGTAGGCTCAGAGAATGTGGCTCAGGCTTTCCTGTCTGAGATCAGCGAGGAGGATGTGGAGGTGCTTCACCACAGAGAGGAGGCTCTACTGCAGATTGAAGTAAGAACACTGACATGCGGATCAGCTGTATATTCACATATTTTTAATCCTGAATTCATCGTACAGAAATCACACTGTGGTCAAGTAGAACGACTGTGGTGTCCTGTATTGAGAGTCTTCCCAGGAGCAGCTGGTGATAAAAAGCCTTCCTTCAGGCCATGTTGTCTATGACTCCTCCAAACTCCTAAAAAAATAAAGCAGTAAAGCAGAGGTCTTCAACTGGGGGTTCGCGGAGGTCCTGCAGGGGGGGGTCACGAAATTTTTGGTTGATTTATTTATTTATTTATTTTCCACAAATTTAGTGTCTTTAACTGCACATGAATCCAACATATTGAAGCGAACGGATAAATGGATGAAGACGTTATCTTTCAGTCCCACAGCAGCTCTCTCAAGCTGGACACCGGTTCACTCACAGCTCCTTTCATGCTGATACGACATCACAGGCACCAGCCAATCAGATCCTGCAATCAGATTCATGCTCACGTCTAAAGAGCGCAAAGCTGAAAAATAAAAGATGTCGGACCAAACTCCGTAGAATCGGGGGTCCCTGCTCCATCTCGCCATCAGATTGGGGGGCCTTGGCCTGAAAAACGTTTATGACCCCTGCTGTAACGGACCAGAAAAAAAAGTCAATGTCTATTGGTTATCTGTAACAAAGCACTCTTTAAAAAACAAAAGTTTGATAGATAATTTGACCTGGGATTTTATTGCACAAAACGGTTTATATAATACTGAAGTTTGTTAATTTTCTATATTTATTTGTTGTTGTCAATGAAACCCAGTGAAAACTCACAGAAGTTTACATCCTAAACCTATTAACACATCAATGAGTCATATTGTGTTCTTTCTTCAACGTTTACAATGACTTAATCCCATATATACTGTCTTGCTACCTGAAATACTCACTAGAGCAAATCAAATATGTTCAGTTTGCAGCATAGTATGCCTATGTTTGAAACCAATATTGTGGAGGAGATGGTTGCCTTTTGGAGAGACATTTTTTGAATGTCCGAAGATCGAGGACCAGCACCCAGTCCCGCAGGAGGTGATGGAGCCGGTGTCAGTTGTCATCAACCCTCCTGCTGGAGCTACCTTCATCAGCTCCAGGACGAAACAGGATTCTCAACTTGGATTTAAGGCGCAGCGATCCACGGGACCTAGCAACGTTCCTGAATGTTTTGCTCTACCTAACAACTAACGTGATAACAACGACCCAGCCAGTCCAGGCGAATACCGCCGCATCTCAAAAAAAAACACGTACTGCCGACTACATCAACACCTCCTGGCCAAACAACTAGAAAAAAATCAGGGGCAACTTACAGGCATACCAGGGCGCGCGAGGGAGAACGTGAAAAGCGCTAAAGTGTGACACTGGATGCAATGCGCGGGAAAGTCTGGGCCACCAAGTCTAGAGCGGCTCTAGGACGCATGACGAGCGGGTGAAGAGGCATAACAGAGTAAATGACCAGATACGGTGAAATCCACGTGCTGTGTGCGGCAACAGATGATGTCATGAACCCAAACACGACACTGTTTGTGTGCAGAAATGTATTTATTTCCATGGTGGATAGCAGAAATGTTCTTTATGGAGACAAGTCACAGAGATAAGCAATGCCCCCTTTCAGGAGCCACCAGCTGGTTTTGCAGATTCGTAAGCGCTGGAAAGGGGGCGTGCTTTATTTCTGTAGCTTGTCTTCGTAAAGACATTTATCATTTTCGCCATCCAACATGGAAATAAAAACTATTTCTTGTTGCGGAAATGACACAAACATCAGACACCAACTAACTTACAGGCGTTCAATCTCAGCTGCAGAGCGCCTGTCTGTGTGTCGCGCTTTGGCAGCAGGACGGCGATGATGACGAGCGGAGCATCAACGCTGATTGGCTTTCGCAAGACAGCGTTTTTGAAATATTTCAACTATTTTCAACAGAAATGTGATTTATTCGCTTCTCTCACCGCCCGTTGAAAGTTTGCTTCCTCTGCAACCATTCGTGTCTGTGCATTGACTTTGCATGGAATTTAGTTGCGCGAATAATTTTCTTCACTTTTGGTGTGAACGTATTATAACATATTGGTGGGATTTGGGTTTGTTATCAACTGTTCTCTACTTATTCACTTTTTCTTAGCCAACATTGTTTTTATTCGGTTCTTTATAGTATTCAGGAGTGGCACTAAACATATAATGTTGAACATCTGCGGATATATATTTCACACATGCCCCAAAAGTTAACATAGTGTGGTTCACTTTCACACTCATGTATTCCCAACCAGTCAACAAAATCCAAACCAACAACCTTGTGATTATAAGCCGGTGTACCGATGGCCCCCGGGGCCCCTAAAGCTGATTGCACCTTGTGTCAAATGGGAAATGAGAACTTGCATGGCCTACGGTTTTACACACTACAAATAAGAGGCCCCAGCTATTTACCTTTAACAGGTCTGATATCCCAGATTGAATATGCCTGAAAAAACTAAAAGGAAAAGACAAACAAGGTATTTGTTTTCTTCCAATATTGCTCAGTCTTCTTCTCCCACCTCCAAAGGCTTATTAGTATTTTGTCACAGTACCAATGCTGCTGCAAGATATTGAATGCTACCCAATTACAAAGGTGCTTACATAACTTGTTTGTTCCTTTACCTGGGTAGAGTGTGTATGGAATCTTACATTTTTCCACACTTAACTTTCAAAGCCAGCATTAGAGACCACAATATTCTGTTCATTCAAGTGTCTATATACACACACACACACACACACACACACACGCTCTGGTGTGTGAACGTCTGTCACTGGCACCCTGTGCTTTTCACAGATGAGAGCAGGTCCACCCTGAGCATCTGTGATAGACGTGAAAGGGTCTGGGGAAGGAGAATGCTATCCTGCCTGCAACATCGTTCAGTATGAGCAGTTTGGTGGTTGGTCAGTGACGGTCTGAAGAATATCCATGGAGGGACGTGGAGAACGGCAGTCTGGCTGCCTTTAGGTATTGGGATGGCATCCTTGAACCCATGGTCAGACCCTACGCTGGTGCAGGGGTATTCAACTAAAATGTAAAGCGGTCCAGTTAGATGAAATGTATAGAAGCAAAGGTCCGGAGGATCATAATGTAACTACTTAGCGTGATTAAATTACATTACATGTCATTTAGCTGACGCTTTAATCCAAAGAGACTTACAATAAGTGCATTCAACCATAAGGATACAAACATATAAATATATAAATAATAATACACAATTGACGAGTTTAATAGAATATACATCCACTAAATTCTTTTGGTAAGTTGGAGAATTAAGCTCTAATCTAGGATTTTCATATCAGGGCCGTTCTCCTCCTCACCTGGAGGAGCTCATTGCTCATTGCTGATATCGGTAGATATGAGTGAATTCTAGTACTTAAATTTAAAAGTGGACTCCCGCTTCCTCCGCTGTTGGCTTACCTGTCTCCATCCTGTATAAATAAAATCTTCGCTGGGCCGCAAAGGATATATCAAATGTGTCCTCCAAATCTCTGCCCGGAGGCCTGCGTTCGTCAACCGCATTGAGAAGAGTTGACTGAATGGGACAGCAGAGTCACGGGCAGAGTGATGCATGGGGTTGACGAATGATGAGCATCCTCTGAAGAAAGCAGCTGACGGAATGAGACACAGCTATTGTCATTTAAATAAAACATATCCATTCCATTGTTGGTATATCATTTTTGCCACATGACCTTATTGATAATGCTCTTAGAGTCCATCCACCCAAACCATCGTAAAAGGTAAATAGGACAATAATATTATATTCAGACTTTATGAAAGATGTGTCAAATTCCTTGTATGTCGAACATATTTTGATAATATATGTTCATGTATAAAGCGATTTCAGGTGTATTTTTTTTCCAATGGCAGACATCCTTGTTATGGCTGTACATATGAGCCAGCACACAGAGATACCACACAGGACACCGATAATCCCTTCAAGTAATTTAATAAGAGCAAATACTGAGAGGGAGATGAACAATTGAGGCTGAGTTTGGAGTTTCTGGGAAGGGGCTGAAGCCCGAGGGAATCAGGCAGTGGAAGATCCCACAGTAGAATCCAGGTGAAGCAGGTGGGGATGTGTGAGTGACGTGAGGCAGGTAAGCAGCAGGTAACGTCTACCGACCCTGCCTTGACGATCAACTTTGGACCTCATCTACCGCATAACCTAATCATATCAAAGAAGGACATTATTTTAAAAAGGGCATGAATTTAATGACTTGACATTTTTTCCAGAGATTCTGGTGAAACACGTTTTGCATCACACATAATAATGACAATAATGTCATCAAGTTTGGCTTACAGGGAACGTGAAACGTTGCCTCTCTGCTTGAGGATGCATACTGTCATGGTTGTGCGGGTTGCAGCCAACAGCTATAACAATGGCGCAGGAGAAGTTCAGTACTCCTTATTTTAACAGTCGGATGTGGGAAAGGTAAGGGATCTGGGATGGGCATCCTTATGCAGACTTGTCGTCAATCAAGTTGGCAAGGTTGAGACGAGGAGGGCGCGCAGTCTGACGCTGGGAAAGCACAGGCTAATCGGTAACTGCTGGGGATCAAACTCTTCCGTCGCAGTAGTTTCATGTGTGTGAACTGGCGATCTGGCCACGACTGAAGGGAGAACTGGGGTAAATGAACTTCATAAGTTAATGGGTTGCATGTGTGCAGGTAATTGATTTTAACAAATTATACTCTGTACTGTACTCTGTACTGTTGATACCTGTCTTTTGTAACTTTATTGTGTAGCCATCATAATGTGGTTGTCCTTTAACAATAAAGTGTGTCTTTATTGTATTGTGGGGGATCCACTTCGTTTCTTGAGTGGTTGTAGATTTGAAAGCACTTGTCCACAATCTGGTGATGAAACGTGAAACTTTGTGGTCCAACACCATCTCAAAAGGGATAGAATCCAGACACATGCCGCTGCAGTCTGTTTTTAGAATGACAAGCCAGCACGTGCTAGTGTCCCCTCATCCAGGGTGTTGAGGACTAATGATAATCTTTTAGGAGCACTTCACAGCATAATGAAGATATATCCCCGAGCCCACTCCTTGCAATCTGAACTTTATCAACTTTCACATCGGTTAATCTCCACAGGAGGAGAATAGGAGCAGAAGGAAAAAAAGAAGGAAACCATCAATCTTTCCTAACAGAGTGACACGCGGTAAAAGAGCAGCAGCAGAAATGACAGCTTCATTTCAGCCCGTCAGCCAAGATAGCCCATTCAGATGTTTGGTGCCCAGATGGGGTCGTCTAGCCTGCGCTTTAGTCTTAGCAGCAAGGATGAAAGTCAACGTCAGCACTCGGGCAGGTGCTGTGGGGGCTTGACGTGGTCCCTTTGGTCATAGAGATGGTATCCAACTGTGTGTTTTAAACCTTCATACCGGTCTCCTTGCCTCCACCTGTCATCCCAACATACCGGCTACCCTCCGTCTCTTTGTAACACTCCATCAGTAGTGTAACTCGTGACACACCTCACTCCTCTTCTTTGGTCCCCTCCAAAAGGACCAAGAGAGACAAAGTCTGTCATTGTTATCAGCGCGGGCCTCTGAGGAAAAAAAGGTGTGATGTGTTCACAGGTTAATTTTGAGAGACCAGGATGTGTGGTAACGCCTGGCAGTAGCCAGGGTACTGTCACTGAGGCTCTCTCTAGGCCATAATTATTCAATTCAATTCAATTCAATGAATTTTATTTTATGTAGTCTAAAATCACAAATGACCAATTTGCTTCAGAGGCCCTTACAGTCTGCAACATCCCCTGTCTCAAAACTCTCTCATCGGCACAGGAAGAAATACCCTTCGATGGGGAGAAACTTTAGGAAGAAGGAGAGGAGGATCTCTCCCGTAATGGACCGACTGCAATGGATGTCATGTGTACAGAATGAACAACGTAAAAGATTTACAATATGTTAAATTCCTACAACGGAAATGATTCAAATATATATATATCATGTTCTTGAACTACTCTTATACGTTCATGATCATCTCCTACTTGTCATCGGAGAAAAAATAAGCACTTCCTTTGAGTTTATTTTCCGTGGTACTGTTAGAAAATCATGGTTTTAAGTGACACTTCCCCCTTTTTGAAGTAGGACGGCCACGCACAATCATCCTAATTACAGAAGTCTGGTTCGAATTCACAATGTTGTCACAATGTTGAGTGCGGATCAGCGTTTGAGAAACTGAGATGACTTCATCAGGTTAATTCAAAACGTGGCTAACAGGACATTTGACAGACTTAGCCAAGGAACAGGGCCCAGGTTCTTAGTATTACTTAGTTAGGCGTTGATGAGGCTCAAAATGAGTATTTACTTAACTGCTCATACATAGTATGTTTACAATATATAAAATACAAATAGTAATCGCTATCCCCTGGGTGAAAATCTTGTGTTTCTTTGCCCACTCAACCTTGCTGCCCTCCTACTTTCTCACAGAGAAAACAACAGACTTACAGGATCCATGAAACAGCGGCCTTTAAAATATCGAGCATATAATAAAACATATTAAGCTAAAAGTAAATGAGTGTTATCTGACCAATGAACATGAAAATATCCTATTTAATTATGACCTTCGTACAAAGACACCAAAATTGTAAAATAGCTTTGAATTCAATCCTCAAAAATAACTAAATACCCTAATAAAAGTGTGCTGTCCATCGCAACGGGCTGATTCCACTGAATCAATTACACAATCAGAATTTAGCTAAGGATGTTTTGTTGATCAAGTCCAAAATAAAGTGCTGATTCTGTGTGAGTGGTTGTGATGTGGTTCTTTCACGCTGTTCAGTTTTTCTTTTTTAATTTAATTTTGGATTCATTGTCCTACTATAAAATATCCCATATACTGAAAAAATGTATTCTAAATATTTAGAATATTAGTATCCAGCTTCTGCTGCACTTTTGCCCGTCGCAATCACCCCTTAGATATATGCTTTTGCACAGGGAATAATTTCATCAAAATTTGAATTTATAATAAAAAATGCATAAGAGTTTCAAGGGGAATCTTAATACAACACCTAGCCGACTGAAAGGAAGAAAATAAGGCCCACAGCAAAGTGCTCAGGACAATTCATCCACAGATACCCAACGGGTGGGAAACGCCCCATATTAATCATCCAAGTAGACGGACACTACAACTTTTACACCCTCAGCAGAAAGGAAAAGAAAAGCAAATGCATATTAACCCTAGCAATCAAAAACCTATGTCTTTTTAATCCCTTTACACATGGAAGCGAACAGTATAATGGACGATCACGTACTGCTTGCTGGCTTCCTCCAGATAATGAGAATTTCAGCCTACTGTGAAATCCAACTGCTGATAATCGAACTTGATTATCTACTTCGGTATAATAAAACAGACTACGGGTTTCATTGATGAGTGAAGTTTCAGTTTATCAATACTGAATAAGCAAACATGGAAAATAGAAATACTGCAGTAATATTGAAGTATTCCCAACATAATAACATTCCTAATATATTAGTTTTAAATTATTATAAATAAACAAGCAATGAAGTGTTGCTGAAATTGGAGGTACAAGTGTGTTTAGTGAAATATAATTCGGTTTGAGGTTTAGAGTATGGAAAAGTATTATCCTATATGTCGTGTTTTAAAAAAACGAGGTTTTAATATATATATTTATTTTTCAAATAATAGAAAGTGAAAAAACCTAATCAAATAAATGTACTTTTCTTTTTTTGGTGCCTTTTGAAGGGCTCCGCGCCTGAAAGGTTTGTCTGATAGTGTTAAAGTGGCTACGGCAGCAGAGAGAAAAGGCACTTTTGTCAGGGTTTGCCTAGTAGCCCAAGTACCTTTTTATTGTTGACCTCAGGTTGCACTCAGCATGTCTCCCTCTTGTTTCTGGTGTCTTGTCTTCCCAGTATGCTGATTGCAGCTCCCCGTCCTGATTGTGTCTTAGTTGACTCACTTCACCTTGTGTACTTAAGTGGCGTGCTCTGTGATGTTTGTTGCAGGTTTGTCTTGTACCGTTTGTCAAACGACCCAGCCAGTTGGGCTTGTTACCAGCCCAGTTAGGTAGTGAACGTACAAACCTGTTTCGCTATTCAGATTTAGTCTCTGCGAACCCCTTTTATACTTTTCCCTAAATATACACTTTAAAAGTTATATTTTCACTGCTTTATCTCACAATGTGGCAGCTCTTTGTGATGGAGTATGCTTTGACTGATTGATTTGTATGTGTTTAGTGCGTAACTTTCAAATTCAATGTACCACGGCGGTAAATAGCCGAGCTTCCGTTCTGGTACATGCAAGCATCTCCATTCCGGGAGCTTTCCACCAGGCTTCTAGGTAAATGCAACAATTATGGAAGAGAATATTTGTTAATATAGCCAACAATATCATCAGGTCACATGGGGAAATGTTTTGGAAAATAGCATTTTGACCAAAATACATACTGATGAAAATGTTAATATTTGGATTTTACTACAAAAGGAACATCACTAGGAGGCTACATACAGAATGCTTCTTTAGACCCAAATGATGATTCTCTCTTCAGTGTGTGTGGCTTATTGTTTATAGCTTGTCGTATTGTGAAACAGGTTTTTGACAGCGGTTTGTAACGGTTCTACGAAGCACACACAAATGATGTCGTCTTGCTAGCATGGACAAACTATGTAGTAGTTTATTTGGGGAACTTGTCGACAGATGGACAGATTCAAAGACCCTCAGGCCCACTACGCGTGTAGTAGAAGTGCACAAAGCTATTTGCTAATAGATACACAAGTAAATGTCATTTGTCGCCTCGATCCTTGTCATTTCTAAACCACAGAGGACGAAGCAGGTTGGGCCCCAGCACACTCTTCCTAATATTTGCAGCTCGGTGCCATCGCTGCCCTTCAAGCCCTGTTGCTGGCGTCACGTTATCCTTATTCAGAGGCGTTAGGTCCTTGGGCTACAGATGGTGAGGAAACATCATTTTACATATATAGTAATATATAATAACTATTGGGAGAAGGTAAAAGAGATGTGTTTCTCAGTGGTGGAAACATGGCATTGCCCCCCCCCCCCCCTTTTCTCAACAGTAAGTGTGCACTTCTGCATGCAAGTGTTGCAAGATACCTTTGGGCTCGGGTGGGAGATGTGGGGAGGATGTTATATCAGCATTAAGCACACTTGGCATAAGAGAGAAAAGCAGATAAATGTATTTTTCGAAGCCAATCATCCATATCTTCATATAACTGTTTCTTTTAATCTGTACCAAGGTTACAATGTGTTGTGTGTGTGATCATTTCTATACGTCGACGTGAACATAAACCCTGAGCTGTCATTGCGGTTTCTCAAAGTTACAATTTGCTTAATCCCTTGTGATTTTGAACAGAATGAAAGGGTAAAGAAGGCATTGACAGGATCTAGCGCATATCTTAAGTAATAAATAAGTAACACTTATTCTTGAACATCTAGCAACAAACAAACAGATATCATGAAACACTCTCCACAGTTTGCAGATTGGTTTGGCCTCCAGCTGTTTGGCTAAATTGGTTCTCAGTGGACTCCCGACTTAACTGTCATAAGAATGGAATATAGCACAAGTGTGCAAACAGTAACACACACACATAACAAATGACGCTGGCCAAAATTAATTCAAAAAACCTGTCTGTATATGTTGGGTGCACATCGTTTTAATTTGGCAGGGTCTAACACCTAAGAGGCCTCTCGAGTCTCTGAGTTAACTTCACTTCCCCCCTGATGTTTTCTCCTGTGGGTGATTGTCCCTTGTTTCCTCCTGTGTCCAATCACCTGCACCTTGCCAGTGTATTTAAGCCCTGTGTGTCCCTTGTATCTTGTCGGTTCAATGAACGGGTTTCCTGAGTACTCTTGTCGATGTCTGGTGCGTTTTTGTATGTTTGTTTGTTTGCTTGCTTGAGGCTCTGGTAAGCATTTTGGCCCTAGACACGTTTTTTTGGTCGTGAAGTCTGTGTTTGAGTCCACCTGTCTCCGGTTCTGAACTTTGCCAATGACAGCAGCCACATTGTGGCATTAAAACCGATAAGACGCCTTGATTTTTACATACATTCCTGCTTTGTTCAATTTCAGTTTGTGGAAGGCTGCAGACTGATCTGTATTCAGCACTGATTGGGAGCACAGAGCTGCACTAAGCCACTTGGCACATACTAAAAAAAACATTTTCCCCTCGTGGGCTATGGATTTGCCCGTACATGGGACAGAAGGGAAGTGACTTGAATATAAGCCTTGACAGCAATTGATGACCGACGTGCCTCGGGAGGGCGAATATAGAGCACGGCCAAATAACAATCAACACGACAGAGTCAATTTATGTGTTTCCTAAACCATTCTACACCTGAGATACATACCAACCATCTCCTTTCATGTTCGATCTGACTCCCAAAGCTTAAATTACCAACAGTTGTGTTCCCCAGAGTCTTGATATAACCCTTGCTGCGAGATTTGCGCACTGCATGTTGCACTTTCTCGAATCCCTGCTGCTCTCTGCTAAAAATCATCTTCCTTGTGCTGATACCTTGTACGGTATCAAACTGTGTTCAGCAAATTTGTCATTAAATAAAGAAAATATGGATTTTGAGACACAAGAATCACACAGCAGATATTCATGGAGGGACTGAGTGGATGAGTATAATAATCTTATGTAACATGGAAATAAAAGGAAACAGGAGTCCCTTTTTTTCCTCATTCTTTATCAGAGGATCTGTAAGTTGCAACGCTTTGGATCGACCAGACAGATCCTTACAACAGCAGAAATACGAGGCGCCGGTGACCAAAGCAGCAATCAGTAGCTGCCGGCAGGCTAGTTTTTCTTATTTCTTTCGGGTTTTTTGGTTATCTTAGCCTCAACTTTAATTGTTTTTGCTGTCTCTGGAGCGGCCATGGTGTGAGATGTAACAGATATCTGAATCACAGTCTGACATTTCAGTGTTGTTTTTTCTGCATGTTATTTTCATCAGTCGCACACAATAACAACAGTGGCAGGATTGACAGGAGACTGGCTGAGATAAGCGCCAGCACAATTTGACTCGCTGCAATTTTGGTGAATGCAATATTGTCACCCCACCTCTCACAGTGAGGTGAGGTCAGGGTTCGCTGTACAAATGATGTCCTGCCCTGCAGAAACCGGTGATTCATTTCATGATTTTGTTTAAAACGTCAAAGGTGAGGGGCATCTACGATTCATATGCTGGATGTTTATTGTTCTCTGTGTCTTTGGCAGGGTTTGTCTGAGAGAACTTATACTTGATATAAATGTACATAAGCATGGCCGTGTGCCAATTTTTGGACTAATTTGCATATCTTATTTTATAACTTGTTGGAATTGTGTTTGGAATAATTTCAAGCGTGTTGGTACATATTGTAGCCAAGACTCTAATGTTTTAAAACGGTGTGAAGCATTCAGATATTTATTTGTCATGAGTACACAATAATCCTTTTCTAGCTCGTTTTGTACCAAATTAAGTGAGTCGGTGCAACAGGATATTATTAATTCCCAGCCTAACCTGCTGTGTCCTGTGCGTCAGGAAGTTAGTGATGAACTGACAGGTGAAGGCTGGCACAGTGAGCTGAATGAGGTTCAAGTAACCCTGGGAGGATGGGGTCAAATCAAAGTTCCCCCTGGACTTCCATTCCTGCAGCCGATCAGGTTCACACAGCGACTAAAGCAGAAGATTGCTGAGATACTTTAGTAAAGCTGAAGTTGGGAATATTACAGAAAAATATCTGGTCTTGGTTCCAATCCCAATGCTGTTATCCAGTAGCTGCTTGATTATCAGCATTTAAAGCCACGAAATAAAGGGCGCAAGAGAGTTCCCTCAGGCGGGGGTCCCAACCCATCACATCCCTTCCTTCTTCCTGTGTGCCCATTCACTTTCAAACACTATTTCCTAAATTGGATACATACTGTTCATGTCATGATGAAACAAGCCCCAGTGTTTTCCCCACCACCATATAAGGGGGTCGCCCTGCCTTTTTTTCCCCATTTTACCCAGTGCTTTAAAATAAATGTGTAATTCTATGACAGCATAATGGACAGGGTTGCCCAAAGATGTTTTGCATTGAAAGGTTTGCCAGGGGCCATTTTGGCCGGACTTGAATGTTTTTTCCTCACGTAGCAGCATGGCTGCCAGGTTCGACAACAGTCTCTGCCACCTGTGATGGATGGCCCAGTGGGTTAGGCAAACGCAGCTGTGATTGCATGGAGACATAATGGTGGAGAGTGGGGGGACCTGTGAGCAGGAGATGGACAGACAGGTTTTAAAAGCTTTAATTTTGCTTTGAGCTGAAACAGTCGGAGTAAATTTAAAGCCTAGCTGCGGTCATCCATAGCTTCACTTGTTTGCTCTGTGCACTGACATTTAATTAAACAGGAAATCATGCCAAGCGCACAATATTTGGGATGTAACACAAGTCCAAATTTGTCAATTAGACAGGGACAGAGGGAATTTTATTTAAAATTCCCCTTACAAATCTTTGAATGTATAGTTGCACATCTGAAGTCTTGCACCAAGCTTCTTAAGTTGCTCAAGACATCAAATATCAATCAAGAACCCTGTTTAGTCCCTGATGTTACTTGGGGAAATCTATTAGTAAAATTAAAGCAGTAATATTGAGCGAACCACCAGCTGAATATACATTCATATGCTGTAATCGTTGCACATTCCAACATTACAAAGAAGCTATTAAGTCATGCAGTGCCTTTCCTATTTGTTTTCTGGTAGCAAGAATCCATATGCCAGATATTATAGATCCCATGTTCTTATGTACAGGATAGGCTTCTGTTCATCGTTGGAGAAGGAGACACAGTTGGTTGAGGAATTGCTCAATTGTTCAAGTCTCTTCACAGAGGTAAACGTTGTGCTCAGTGTGTTTACAGCACCTTTCAGGCTTGGTTATGATGTTGCAAGGAAAACGAAGAATAGGAAAAATATCTGAGGAAACGGCACACTACATTTAGTCGTTACTTTGCGTGACTTTGGTTTCATTTCCATGGCTGGATCATTTATTGGGAACCTTTTAGAGAAAGCACTTATATAACATCACCTTCAGTTGGTCAAGTATACATCAAAGCCCGTCGTTGGTCTGACAAGTAATGGATACATTTGGGCTGTATGAGACCTGTGAACTGAATGAGTGCTCTAACAGTCCTCAACATTGAAGGATATCTAGTTCTTAAGGTTATGTTGCTCTAGTTTCTGTCCTTCTAGTTTGGCTGTAAGTCTCACCCTATTCCGGCTCAAATTGGTATACCTTCAACTCTCTCTCACTCTCTAATATATATATATAAATATATATATTAGAGAGTGCCAGGAAGCACACCAGGGCCTTATCTCCTCATCAAGGGGTGGGTGAAAAAGGAGAAGCAGAGAGGACGTTGGAGAAGATGCATGTAGGGAGAAGAACAGTGTGGGTGCTCCCTTAGATCTCCAGGGTGGAGAAGTAAATCCTGATAAGTCGGCCAACACGCTCTGGAGATAAATTTGGTTATCTGTATTTGTTTTTTCATGTTGTTTTATTAAAAACTAGATACCATTCACCTTCTTGAGTGCTGCGCTGCCATTTTCTGTGTAGGTCTCTGCGTGTTGAATGTGGTTTGCATAGTTGTCTACATATATATGTATGTATGTATGTAAGGGCTGTATTCCATATTTGGCCAAATGACATAAAGCGTTGCAAGTACTTAAAAACCTAGAATATAATTGACAACAGTTGATGATATAACAATACAGTCAATTATCAAGTCAGGATTTGTGTTTCTCTGTACCTTGAAGGTGTTCTTAGCCAATCAGACAATCGGACGCAGTCAGACAAACAATAAGTGGAAGAGTGGTACTGAATTATTAAAATTGGCTGTGTTTTTCTCCATAGAGAGACATGCTGGACGTCAGTCAAATCATGAAGGATCTGGCCAGTATGGTCCATGAACAAGGCGACGCCATAGGTAAGATGTTCTGTGCGTGTCTCTGTGTGTTGAATGTGGTTTGTATCCATTTGCAAAGATAACCTGTTTTGTGTGTTTGTTTTGACTTGATGTGCTTGAATAATACTATAAGCTTGAAAATGCTGGTGGGCAAAACAAACTTTGTATATTCTACCTCAATGTCGAACTGTTCAGATTCTTTGAGAAGGGAAATACTTAAGAGAAAATCCGTATAGCCACTCTGACATCTGTAAATGGCTCCCAACACCCTGCAGTGATAGAGACTCGGCCCAAAAACAACGTTTGCTAATTGCTGCCTTATTTGTTACAGTATCATTTTGAATGTGGCCTACAATCATACGCATAATGAAGAATAATTATTTTCTTCCAAAGGGCTTTCTTTAACTTTCACTGGTCCATATGAAACCCTGACTCACAACTAAATATTTATCAAAGATCATTAAGGTCAACCTGCTTAATACCTTTTGTGCTTTCTAGTAAGAGTCTTCAGGTCAATGCTCTAACAACGATGGATGAGTGCTACCATGTCATGTTTTCGTCTGTAATGAAATAAAGTAGGAGTCAGTCACATGCTGGTGTACTGCTTTCCAGTTGGTAATGATTCAAGCTGTGCGCCAATCAATGATGTCACACTGCAGCAAGTGTTTTTTTATCAGCCTCTCAGATTACAATCGGCTGTGAGTTCTCTGATAACTGAGAATTGCAACCTGTATCCCGCAGAGAACACAAGCACTGCTATCTTTGAGACTTACTTTGAATTCAGCATAGTCTGCATCCATTTTGTGTCTTTACTCATGCTACATGCTCAGTAGTAGAGCAGGGTCATCCTTCAATCAGAGGATAGGTGGTTCGATCCCCGGCTTCGCTAGTCCATGTTGACATGTCCTTGGGAAAGACACTACTATCACTTTGCATGGTATGAGTGGTTGTGAATGTCTTAAACGTAGTCTCATATCACTCTGAGTGGTCAGAAGACTAGAAAATTTGATTCACCATTTACATTGAGTTGTTTTACCACATGTTATTTAAAAGATGCCCCCCATTGTGCAATGTGAAATATATTGACCGAGGACAAAGTTAAAAATAGTATATCCCTCTAATCACAATAGTTTGGTTATTTGCACAGGTTTTCTTAGGTCGCATTGAAGTGTCAGAACCACTGAAACAAGCTGAGCCTTTTCAAAGATACCTTAACATGTAATGTGAAGATTTAAAAATAACGAAGAAGAGATTCACAAACAAAGAATATTCACAAACTAGTACTTCTTGCTGGATGAATTTGTATTAACTAATGACATAAAAGGAGACCTGCTGTAATTTGTGAATTCTTCATTTCCTGCTTGTTCAGCAAAGTTTGCATAGTTTTGTCAGAAAATGTGTCATTTGCATGCGAAAGACTACTAATATGGTATTTCTGACATGGAAGGTGGAAGAACAGAGCATGTTCCCACATGGATGGGGGTGCAGAGAGTTAGTAGGAGACTGTGGAAGACTGCAAGGTCGTTCTGATCATCAAAGAGCCATGCAATAATGGCCATCTCCCCATTAATAACGATGCACTTTTTTGAAAGCTTTCTTTGGCATATAGGAATAGTATGTGATTGTGCTGCGGGGGTGTTTGTAGTAAAAACAGCAGGTAATACAAAGAAACAAAAAATCTGGCCTATGAGATGAGATATGCAACCAACAAGGTTGGTTCAGCAGTCGACACAAACTTGGCATACTAAACACATATTCATTTGTACAGTCATTTGCCATCACTACAAATACAACGGATTATTAGAGACAGGCGGCGGTAACATGAGCGCCCCCTAGTGGGCTCCGGCAGACATGAGTGTGGTACCCCGTATCATAATGTTAGTCCGTCCCACGCTGTCTAAAGGCTGCCGCATGCTTCTACGTCTGCGTCTTTACGCCATTGTGTCGACGCACTGGTTTCACTTCCTGGTTGTCTTGCGTGTGTTGCAGAGCAATTCACCTCCAGAACAACAGGTGGAGTAACGTGTTTTGTTGAAGACGACCTAGAGAGTCACGTCTTTGTGTGTGGAAGTCGTTGGTTGCTTTATTTATTGATCATAGACTTTATTGCCCCGTCTATCCACACTGCTGCTTTTCATCAAGGACACATTTGTCCCGTATTTTCCTCCACGACTTTGTTCCCCTCGTTTGTGGAGATCTCCCTCCATGAATCAGAGGCCATCGGGCGTCCTCATAGTCCGCCAATGACGGCTTGTACAAGTGCTCATATTACGCATTTCTTCCCACAAAAGCTCTTCAGTCTGATCCGTTCTCTCGTAAACATTCTTCCTTTTAATAATGGCCGTATTGTGCTATGAAAACAGAAATGTGAGACTCCGTAAAGGACGTAGTCAGCAGACCAATCACAGCCTTAGCGCTGCGGGAGGCTTGCGTCGCTAGTCTAGAATAGTTGGTCGACGCACGCAAGGAGTGAAAAGGCACGAAAGGGACTCTCTTGCGTCTGTGTGTCCTTGTGTTTCTCTGAAAACGCAGAAGCATAAACTAGGCTTAAGTGGTAAATTGATCTGAAGCTCCGTTGTAACATGCTAACCAATAGTTAGCTTACATTCTTTATTTTGCTTGGCAGCTATAAGAGTGTTCTGCCACAAGGTGTGCTATGAGGATCCTAACTCGGGTATCCTTACCAGATTACACCTATGCTGTATTCTGCAATAAACGGCAGTCCGAGGAAGTCCACTTGTGAGCTGGCATAGGGACGTTACCACAATCAGGAATCAGGAAACATTTATTGCCAAAATAATTGTAATACGTACAAGGAATGTGACTTGGCAGTCGGTGCGTGACAGTAGACAGTGTAACAATAGACAACAAGACAGCAGTGCACAAGTAATAAAAATAAAATGAAATGCTAATGCTATGGGTTAGTAGAATAAGGCTATGGGTTAGTATAAAATAAGAGAATAACGTTAAAGTTAAAAATTAAAAATATTTCAAAAGTTAAAAATGTACTAAACAATAAAGTGCACTAGCAAACAAGTGACAAAGTGACGAGCGAGAAATGACAGTCAAAGTGACATGTGCAGATGATGGCCTTGTAGAAGTGGACCATCATCGTCTTTGGCAGGTTGAATTTCTTCAGCTGCCTCAGGAAGAACAACCTCTGCTGAGCCTTCTTGGTGATGGAGCTGATGTTCAGCTCCCACTTGAGGTCCTGGGTGATGATGGAGCCCAGGAAACGTAAGGAATCCACAATAGTGACGGGGGAGTCACACAGGGTGATGGGGGAGGGTGGGGCTCTGTTCCGCCGGAAATCCACAACCATCTCCACTGTCTTTAGAGCGTTGAGCTCCAGGTTGTTCTGGCTGCACCACGACACCAGATGGTCAGACTCCCACCTGTAGGCGGACTCGTCCCCACCAGAGATCAGTCCAATGAGGGTGGTGTCATCCGCAAACTTCAGGAGCTTGACGGACTGGTGACTGGAGGTGCAGCTGTTGGTGTACAGGGAGAAGAGCAGAGGGGAAAGAACGCAGCCTCGGGGGGAACCGGTGCTGATGGTCCGAGAGGCTGAGACATGTTTCCCCAGCTTCACGTGCTGTTTCCTGTCAGACAGGAAGTCTGTGATCCACTTGCAGGTGGAGTCGGGCACGTGTAGCTGAGTTTGTCCTGCAGCAGAGACGGGATGATGGTGTTGAAGGCAGAGCTGAAGTCCACAAACAGGATCCTGGCGTAGGTTTCTGGGGAGTCCAGATGCTGGAGGATGTATTGGATGTATTGGAGGGCCATGTTGACAGCATCAGACCTTTTGGCTCTGTAGGCGAACTGCAGGGGGTCCAGGAGGGGGTCGGTGAGGGACTTAGGTGGGTCAGGACTTGCCGTTCAAAAGACTTCATGACTACAGAGGTCAGGGCGACGGGCCTGTAGTCATTGAGTCCTGTGATCCTGGGCTTCTTGGGAACAGGGATGATGGTGGAGGCCTTGAAGCAGGCTGGTACGTGGCATGTCTCCAGGGAGGTGTTGAAGATGTCGAATGGTTCATTTCAGGGTTAGACTTTGTTCTAATCTTTAGTGGGTGAGCATAAACATCTGTTTCTCACCCTTCTTCAACGCAGTTGTTGCATTCAGTCAATGAGCTCCATTCACTCACTTACCCTCGTGTTCTTGCTTGGTTTTCTGGACTAGCTAAATTGGTACAGTAATTATCAGAGGCCATCTTAACATTAAACATACATATCTGAAGTGGCTGAAGCCTTTTTACTCTCAACACCAAAACAATCAATGGCACTGTCACTGTTACTGGCTGGTTGCAAATGTATTACGCTAATTATGTGGTGATAACAAATATTTTTGGCCGTCCAATTCATTAAACATGTTCTGTCTCATCCCATTAACTTCTATGTAATGGCATTCTTTGAATGAAGCTCTGCTGTCTACAGTGTAAACCATTAGCAGTCAATGATAACACCAGGGGCTGTTATGTAACTTTCTGTAAAGATTGCACATAACAATTGAACACAAGTCCGTGCCTTTGTTGAGCTGAGGAATGCCCCAGTTGGCACACAAATATTAAAGAGTGAATTTGCTGTTTTGGCTGATAGTAGTTTTCAGTTCATTTCCAGATGTAAACATCAAGAGCTTTTTAGATGGTAATAGTCCGTTGATGGACAACATGATGACTAATGATCCTTAAAATATGATTTAAAAAAAAACAGCATTTTGACTGAGGCAGTCTTCAACCGTTTATCCTGTACTATGATGGGGTTGCCCCAATGCAGATGGTATTACCCCCTTTCCGGCCAAACAAGGCTCGGCTGCGTTATCGAATCTCCATTTTAACCGCAAGATTGAAGCCTAATAATTATATTGAAAATAGACTGATACTACACTTAAATCATAGATAGTTAAGATGACAACCTGGTTTCCAATTGCTTAAATCTATTTGGGATACCCTTCTATCCAGGCATGGGATGAGAAGATGCTTAACTTTTAGTGAATGTGAGGCTCTTTGTTATTTCCGCAGTGGAGCTAATGGCCGTAGCTCACATGGCACTAATTGATTATGACTTTGTCTCAAGTCACAGTGTCACTGAAGTGTAGTGGCCACCTCCGGGTCCCAAACCTTTTTTGCCTCACGGTCCGGTTTCATGGGAACCATGGGCCGGTCTGTCAGGAAATGGGGGAGCCTACACATCTGGAACAGAACACCTAAATTCCAGCTCCTAGTACTAAAATATATTTGGGGTAATTTGGCACAAGGTGTTTGGCAAAAGATTATTGAATTATTTTTGTATTCCTTAGGAAAAGTAAACACCATATTGACTATATCCTTAGCTACAAACATTTCCAAAAATGTAACCTAATAAACTGAACCAAAAGATTTTTCTCAATAAATCAATTTGAAAAAGTAAATTTGCCCTTTTACACATTTACGGGTGAAATCGAATCAATTTCCATTGCATGCTGAGTGCTACCCGACCACCATTTTCGAAATTGTTGGAATAGATTTGACCTATTAACAACCCATCTTCTCCTTGTTTCTTTAGACAGCATTGAAGATTACATCCAGACCACATCATCCAATGTGGAATCAGCCAATCAAGAGCTTGCAAAGGCCAACCAGTACCAGGTATAACAAAACGCCACAACTGCAATATGCTCCATGTTTATTATTCACTTTCATTTGTGTACTTGACTAAATTTAGCTTGATCAGCCATGCAAAGAGGGACTTTGCTAACTAGATTACACAGCTTTATCACATCCCCCACTACTATAATAACAGTGATGTAGTTTTTTGTCATACCTTACTAGCTTTTGTCTGAGTTAAGTTAATTTGTAAAGAAACTGAAAAACAGTTGACTGGAGTCTTCTAAAAACATAATACCACATACGTAATTCCAATTCCATGAACAAGTCTCACTTCTAATGAGATACAGGTTATACATTTGAAAATTCTTCCGAAGAGAGGAAAATGCCTTAATGGGCAGATAACTGCAGCAAGACATTTAATAGCAAATTGATTTTTTTTTCTACTTGTATTTTGTCGATGACTGGCAATTTCCACTTCACAGCACACATTAGAGAAACACTTTGAGATGCTCAAGGGTCTGCTTCTGCTCTTTATTTTCAAGGAAAGATATGTGTCTTCTGCCATCCTCTCAGTAGGCAAGAGCTCACAGTCGCAGTGTACTTTGTAGGCCCCTGGCTACGTTAAATAATGTATTGACTCAAGTGTCACTGGGTTAATAAAAGATCTACCTTTTTATAACATGGTAGCATACCTTCAGATCTGCATCTTAAGTCTACACCCTAACCATGAAATAGGCAGTATATATTGTTTTGATTTGTGAGTAGTTTTTATACGCATGGTTTATTAACACGATATCAGCAGATATTAAAATAAAACAATTTTCTGGGCTGTTTCTGGAGTTGGTTGCAATCGTTTGTCTGTCTCCCAATGCTACTGCCCTGCTAGAGAATGAACAAATGAGCAAATGGCAACAGCTTTCCCATTAATTGTTATTTTATTAGCTCAAGGAGAACTGAGCTGTGACCAAGCTCACACTGAGCAATTTACCTCTCTGCCAATCCAGACTGCTGCTGTCTTTGCAGGCGGACTGAGAGACAGTATGACGAACCACTTGCAGATATCGTTCAACGCTGACATTAAAAAGGAACCCTCTTTGAGTGGTCAGTGCCCTGCTACTTTGTGCACCTGGCTTGCACCTAACTCCAATGTGAACACCCCTGCATCCTTACTAGGCACTCCGAACAACTGATGAAGTGCAAGTTTGAGACAGGAGGTAATGTGGGCTGGTCAAACAAACACTACCAATATGGCAGCGGTTCCGGGTACCCAACCCTACTCGTGACTCTGTTGATAGAAGTCATCCAGTGTTAAGCACTGCCTCTGGCAGTCAGTAAGGATGGAATAGAACAAACGTTACGTATATAACTATGGTTCTATGAATCCTAGAAGACTGCCAGAGTTCAGGTCACTCAGAATAACGTGAACCTGTGAGAAGAGATCTTAAGATGACACCGGAACTGGGGGTTATTCGAGGTCACAGGTGACTTGACCTGCACAAACTCATGATACTAGTCAATATGCTGTGCATACTTTTGGGGGGTCTTAATCTCAATATATTTCATTTTTATTTTTATTTTTAATGAAGCTTAACACAGAAAAACAAACAAAACCTCAAACAACATAATTGCACAATCAATTAAAACTTTGACCACCCAATTTGTGAAGTATGGATCAAGCAATGTTTTCCTGTGTGATTTGATAAAAGTGAGAACAAATAGCAACTTTACCACTGTAAGAGCCATTTTTGTTCTTGTTTTGATTGTTAGCTCCACCCCCTTAGGTGTTGATGTCTGTGAGAAGCGAAATAGTTTTTTGACCGTGAACGTGAGCGTGAAGCGTGAGCGTGGACCGTGTGTGGACGTGGAACGAGAGCGTGAATGTGAAGTGTGGACGTGAACGTGACAGGGTGGAAGAGCCATGTACAAAGATAATTGGATGTCTCAAGGAGTTTTTAAACGCGTCAAAACGAACTGAAAACAGCAACCAAGAGGACCTAACTTAAGATAGGGTCTCTACAAACACATTACATACCCTCGCAATACATCTATTCATTTTCATTCTCTGAAATATTAACAAAGCTTATACTTTTATTTTGCTTAACGTTAAGTCTTTTATTACTTTTCAACTGTCTTCAATGCCTCTACATCAATTGACACCAAACTATCTAAACTGGTTTGTTTAGTGATCACTCCACATACATTGGGTTGTAAAATTATAGTTCGAGTTTCTGCGGCTGGTGATGCTTCCCGAACAAAATGACAATTCGCTGCTTAAATAGCACACACTTCCATTGAAATTCCGTTTTCCTTTCAATGCTTACACTTGAACAGACACTTTAGACCTTTGCTTCAGTGATAAGTCATACACAATTCCATGAGCAACACATTTTGTAGTTTTTTCACTGAAACTCACCGCAAAATATTTGGTAATGTCACACAATTTTTGTATATCTTGTGGGTTGTAAAATCCTTGTCAACACAGCCAACAAAGCTCTGATTGGTGTTCATTTTTTTTATTCAATCATTTTGTGAGTTTGTGTCTGTGATGCACATCAGTGTTGTCTCTTCATTGGGGAGATCACTGTCGAAGACGCTGTGAAGCTATTAAGACCAGAAAGAATGATTAACTAGGTCCCATGTTGCTTTTAACCACATCTACAAACAGACGTTCAAAAAACGTTTACTTCTAAACCAATTTTCAGTGTCGGCCATAGACGTCTTTTCAGCGGAAAAATGCCCACTGGATATATCAAGGCCAATCTAAAAATAAAGTTTCCCAACAGATGAACCCAAATCTGGCTCAGGTTCACTCGAGTGTCATTGTTTGAGAGTTGCATTTGCTCTCCGACCTCTCAATAAAATAAAAAGATTGAATATTTTACATCAAGTGCACTGATGAAGCCTTCATCACTTCTTGAAGCTGGTCTACATGCACCACAGCACATCTTTACCGATGGCCAATTAAGACCGGGTGTCTTTTTTTTTCTCGTGCACCGCATTGTCTACTGAGTTTACACTGAAAATGAATTAAATTTTTAATCCATTATTTGAGGTTTCTCAAGTTGCAATGATATTTTATCATCTTGTCTGTGTTCAGTGGACCACAATCTCCCATTGTTAATTTATGCACAAGAAGGTTTTTACTTACCAATAAAACATAGATGTTTTACCAAATCAGTGAACAAAAGCTGTAGTAATTTCAAGCATAGCAAAAAGAGTATAAAATAACTGAAATCATTTTTTATTTAGATTGGAAGGACGGGGGGGAGGCAGGACGCGCAGTTTAGAGTCCATTATTCTGCCTAGGAAGCAACTACATTCTTGTGAGTATGAAGAATCTAAATCAATGCTACACCATTTCCCCCCAGCATAATAGAATGTACTATAGAGTGACTGCTATTGTCTTCACGAAAGGAACAGAAAAGGTGGATGGCCTGTAAATTAATGGGTAGACAAATGATGAACCCATCTACTCGTACACACATACAAATCGTTGCCCTTTTAAAAGAATTCAATCAGGAGAGACTTCTGAACTTTTAACAATGATTTATTTACACAAGTATAAGTGTTAAAAGTTTGTCGGGGCTTGGACTCCAGCCGTAGGTTAGACTAGGGGCCGGGATGCCGAGATCAGATGAGGCATATCCCCCAAAACCAGGTTTATTTCATGCATGCAAAAGTAAATACTTACGGCCCCTGAAGGGTTCGAGCCGGCGTGTCATCCTGAGCTGTTAAAGGGTCGTTAGGGGAGCATATAGTGGGTGAAGTGAAGTCACAAACAGTATATGACAAGTTTACCAAGAAAAGGATAGAGGAAGGTTTCAATGGACCACAGACAAGGAAACAGGGGCCAGGGAGACCCAGGAGGCTCTAGCTGGACCACAGTAAGGCATTAAGGGATTTCAACAGACCCCGAAGTGGAAGAAAGGGTCTCAATAGACCGCAGGACGGGATAGGTTGGGGTCGAGGTAGGCCGCACACAAGGGTAGGCTGTGGTTATTTTAAGCCCGTAGACAAAATAGGTTGTGGTCATGCTAGGCCGCAGAAAAGGACAGTTAGGGTCAAGAGAGACCGCAGTATATATAGTTGCGGATGGTCTTATTCTTTCTTTTGATGCCCTCGCCAGAACAACCAGAGGAGGTTCGCTCAGACCGGGATACGGATGGTCACTATGGTGCCGTTTGACAGGTCACGTTAGACTGCGCACCTACAGAGTGTAGCTTGACTGGTTACATTAGACCGCTGAACATAGAGGGTGCCGCTTGACCAGTCACGTTGGACCGGGCTCCTACAAGATGAAGCTGGACTGGTCACATTAGACCATTGAACATAGAGGGTGCCGCTTGACAGGTCATGTTAGACCGGGCACATACATGGTGTTGCTTGACTGGTCACGTTAGATTGCTGGTGTTGCTTGACAAGTCACGTTAGACCACTGACCCTTCAAGTTGTCTGTGGCCGGGTCCACCTCGGACCGGGATCGATATTCTGGAGTGACTGGTCGCCATACACAGTGACACCTGCCCATCAGTAACTAACATCCACACACTGTAGTCGCAGTTACAGGAGCCATGTTGGGTTAAGTGTCTTGCCCAAGGACACATCGACATGCGGGTTAGCCAGGCCTGGGATCGAACCGACAACCCTCAGATTGGGGGACGACCGTGCTCCCCACTAACCCACAGTCGCCGCTTCACCCACAGTCGCCGGTACAGCCAGTTTATTAAATAGCCAACCAGAGAGGAGAACATGTGGATCACTGTTACACCACAGTAAGCAGGGCTTATCACGCCGTCCCTCATGTTGCGCTGGGACACTCTGACCACGTCATGGTCCATCTGATTCCTGCGTACAGGCAGAAACTAAAGCTCTGCAAACCTGTGGTGAGGAAAGTGGACCAGTGAGGTGCTACATTGGCTTCTGTGAGGACAGCTGTGTACCATCATGCACCAGGGTGAGTTATAACAACGACAGACCCTTGTCCACAGCGGAACTCAGAAAACTACGACTGCAGAAAGATCAGGCATTTATGAGTGGGGAAAAATACAGGTTTAGCAAGGCGGTGAGATGCTAAACGACTGTACTCTGAGAAACGCCAACAAGAGTTCTCAACAAGCCCAAAACCCCGCACTCCATGAATGACCTCCGACTGGCAGATGAGCTGAACGAGTTCTACTGCAGATTTGATTGACAATGTCCTGACTCCATCCCCGACAGCTCCACCAACCTGCCCCAGACCCCCACCAACCAGAGCCAACAGGTCTGTAGATGATGCTGTCAACATGGCCCTCCACTACATCCTCCAGTATCTGGACTCCCCAGGAACCTACGCTAGGATACTGTTTGTGGACTTCAGCTCTGCCTTCAACACCATCACCCCGTCTCTGCTGCAGGACAAACTCTACCAGCTGCACGTGCCCGACTCCACCTGCAAGTGGATCACAGACTTCCTGTCTGACAGGAAGCAGCATGTGAAGCTTCAGCATCGGTTCCCCCCAAGGCTGCGTTCTTTCCCCTCTGCTCTTCTCCCTGTACACCAACAGCTGCACCTCCAGTCACCAGTCCGTCAAGCTCCTGATGTTTGAGAATGACACCACCCTCATTGGACTGATCTCTGGTGGGGATGAGTCCACCTACAGGTGGGAGTCTGACCATCTGGTGTCGTGGTGCAGCCAGAACATCCTGGAGCTCAACGCTCTAAAGACGAGACAAAAGTGGAGATGGTTGTGTATTTCAGGAAAGGTTAGCAAACCACTGGCCTTGGTAGAACCCCCCAAAACCCACGGATGGAGTGGCAGCTGTGAATAGTTGCTGTGAATATAAGGAATTCACAATGTCGTCGTAACAGAACAATACTCAGTTCCAGGGCTCGAGCAGGAGAGCCCGGAACGGAAACCATCATCTGTTTCTTTTTTTCTCTTGTTGGCTGCATATTTAGCCAGAGAGTAAACTCCACATATGAAAATGCATACTTAGCTTAACCAGGCCCAGCCTCTAATAACGCGTTGCTGTCGTACGGATTCTGTCTGGTGCTTGCTGAAATGACAACTGACAGCAACAGAGATGAGAACAACTTTTAACATTGACGGCCCTGACGCGGTTGGGGGTGGAGGCACCGTTTCTGTAAACCAATCAGCTAATGGCATTCCCACATAGACAGCAGGGCCCCTAAGGCAGGCATTAGCGTCTCCAGTCTTCCTGACTGAATTTACACCTAAGCTTCATTTAAATGAATAATCTGATCAGAGTGTGAAAGCCCTGGCTTATCACTGGACTTGGACAGTGGTGGTCTAATGCTGACAGGAGGCTGCGTTAATGCGTTAATTAAGCAGCAGCAACAATTATTACTACTATTTTGATACGTCTCTTTTTAAATGGTGCCCCATTTGTAAGGCACATGCGTTTTTGTGGGTTGCCCCCACCATCTTCTCGAAATGCCAAGCAACCTATTCTGCTATTGACTCTTTTGGTGTTGTTCGGTGGATTGGATGATTGAATTATTGGTGACAAGGAAGAAACAGGTAATTATTGGCAATTTTGCAATTTATTATTTTAACAAACAGGACCAGTCACCAATTGACCACGGCACCAGGGCCCACGCCCACAGTTGTTGACAGTCAGGCACCTAATTCTAAGCATAAAACTGTATTGTAGATGAATATAAAGTACAACATTTTCCTTTTAGTGTGAGGTTGTATTTTCCTCATTCCATTTCTGTCTCTTTTGCAACACTATAAGAAGGTACTCCTGGGTTCAGCATTTATTTCATTTGATATTGAGGTGATAAAAAAACAACAACAAGCAATGACATTATGCTTCTGTTATTGTGATTGAAGACATTACAATACCCCCCTCACCTCCCAACCCAAAATGTGGGGTCAAATCAAGCCGCCACAGTGTGAAGCAAGGTTGCACATACACACCAAAACACAGGCACACACAATGGGAAAGGGACTATGAAGCAAAGCTTACCCTGTTGAATCCAGTGTGATAGTAAATGCCAGAGAGATTAGTTCAACTCCCTTGCCCAAGGTTAACCCTGAATAGAAGCAATTATGATCCTCAGTCAAAAAGCTTTAATCAGTGTTCGTTGTAGTATTTAAGAGCTTGAATGAATAAATCACATTGCAATCAATGGCTTTGATGTCCCTTTAAAAATGAGATTTGAGTTGGTCAGTGTTGTTGCTAATTATATACTAATAATTGACCAATCATTTATTAATGAAGAATGGCAAGGGTAGGAAAAATTGCTGCAGCTGTACAATAGTGTTGTAAGTCATTACAGAAATAAGTCCTGAATTGGCAACATTTATTTTTTGTTGGGTTATTCATAAAAATTGACCTACTACCAACAGGTTCCCACTGCCACTGCAGCTTCTGTGTTAACTGAAAATTAAGTTACGTTATGGATATGTCACTTGCTATGAATTGGCATGAGTAAAACAATATGATAGCAATGACTTGATACCAGGCTCAGTGGCTTCGGTGAAGCAAGATGGCAAATTGCTGTGGTTTAAGGGCTACAGCAGTCTGAACTTTCGTCACTTGTGTGACCACCGGTTTCCACTACAGTGTTCAAAAGGTTCCCACCCCATAGTGCACCTAAGACCATGAGGCCACCGCTGCGGCCTCAGCAATTGAAGTTCAGAACATAGACCACTTTGGTTCAATGTCCCCTACCTTCACAGGAAGAGAAGCGTCGCCGAAGGTGTGAGGTAAAACTCTTTTGGCTTCCTCCAGATGTTCCCAGTTCACCCACATTTGCACCAGGAGGAATGTACGAGTCCTGTGCTCTTCTCAGGGGTCTGCCAGTTAAACAGACATAAGCCACGAGTAGGCTTAGTAGTGAATTAGCCTTAGGTCCAAGCTAAGATAAGTTCAATTAATTTTATTTTGTAGAGCCCAAAATCGCAAGTTACAAATTGCCTCAGAGGGCTTTACAGTCTGAACACATGCAACATCCTCTGTCCAGAAACCCACACAAAACTCCTTCCATGGCGAAAAAAGGGAAGAAACCGTATTGAGAACATCAGAGGAGGATCCGTCTCCTGATGGACAGACTAGAATGATGTCATGTGTACAGAATGAACAATGTAAAAGATGTATAATACATTCAGTTCCTATAACAGAAATGATTCAAGTAATTGTGAGTAGTAAGCAGGTGTACGGCAGGACCACTGCAGGGACAACCACCATCAGATAGAACCACCATCAGATAGAACCACCATCAGATAGAACGACTATCACATAGAACCACCATCAGATAGAACCACCATCAGATAGAACGACTATCACATAGAACCACCATCCACAGAAGCCTCTGGGGAGGGAAAGCACAAAGACTATAGGAAAGGGTACTCTTGGTTTATGATGACAGTAATATGATTACTATTTATAATAATGATGAGGATGATAGCAGCAGTAGGTGTCAGCGGGGCCACGGTAGGACGCAGGAACAGGGTCCAGATAGAACCATGATCCATGGAAACCTGTGTGGCGAGAAAGCACAAACACTCCACGGAAGAAACAAAGTTAGTGATGCACATTAATGTTTACACCAACAGAAATGGGAATATCAATGGTCTAGTGCAGGGGTCTCAAACTACGGCCCTCCGGGGGGGTACGGCCGGCTTTGGCGTGCCGTTTGCCGGTCGGACCGTCCGCGCCGCCACCCATCCCTGTCGACCATCAGCGGCTGCGGCTGGCACGCACCTGAAATGAGTTTGAGACCCCTGGTCTAGTGGGAGAAGTCTACAGTGGACCTCCGTAGCCGGCTAACGTCAACAATACAAGCAATGGCATCCCATCCCTGACAATCCCTGTAGGTCTGCAAATACGCTAGCTAGGCGCATATCTGGTGTGCAGTTAGGCTTTGTAGTTGTAGTTATTTTTAGTATATGTTTAATTTTGGTTGTAGTAGGCTAGTTCACTTGGTAATTCTAAGGAACTTGAATTGCTTCCATTCATCATCAACACTTATTGGACATTAACACAAAAGTGGCACAATTGTCTTTCCAGGATTCTCCTTCTTGCCATGCACATCAGTTTGCTTTTGCTCTTTATCTTTTAAAATATTTTTTAAAAGTTCAGAAATCAATAAAAATCAGATTCTTTCCCAGCTTAAACAAACAACTATTGGCCTGGTAATTTACATAGAGAACGAATAAAAAGGTACTTCTCCTTAAAAAGCATCTATAGACCCCACAATGCTGGTGTTAAGAACACCGTTCCCTAGCAGATTAGGTCCCTGCTGATAAGAGCATCCTCCTCCGTCTATCCTTGTCCTGCTTCTCAGTCTGCCCTGCAGTCTGGAAAATTCTGGCTTGAAAAATACTGCATCACTTTCTTTGTTACACTAAGCCCGTTTTTGTCCCCTCCTGTACTTTTTTATTTTATTTAAACAGCAGTTACGGGATGAGTGAGCGGGAGGAATAGAAAAAGGAAGGGAAAGTGCCTTCGCAAAACAGAGAGAGAGAGAGGGAGGGAGGGAATACAATATGTAGAGAGAGGGAGCAACTCAGCACTGTCAGCGTGAGCAGAGAAAAGGAGAGTATGGAAGGGAAAGTTTATAAGGCGTAGTTTAGGAGGAAACGCGTGAGAGAAGCTCTGGAATCTGCGGTGGCCAGCTGCAAAAGGGGAGATAGCGGAGAAAGGCTTTTAATTCTCAATCCCCACAGAGCCTTTGAAAATTACCAATCTTCTTATCACAGACGCAGGGCTGCTTATGCAAATTGTTGTGGAGTGGAACGTTTAAACGGAAAATTACTCGACAGCATTTTTTCCCCTCTCTCCCTCTCTTCCACACAGAAAGCCTGTTTTGAGTCTCAGATAAGAAGATGAATTGCTCTCTCCGTGCTTTGAAGCGCGTCAGGATTTAAAGACTTCAGCCTCGGCTCTGGTCCGACGCCGCTGCTCTCTTTGCCTTTGTAGCAGAAAACAGGCCTGGGAAAAAAGGAGGAAAAAAGGCATTTCGAAACAACATTGATTCTGTGCTCAAACACAGCTTCACTGCCTGAGGAGAATTGAGGAAATATAAATATTCCCAAACCTTACCCTTCACTCCATTTACTTTCATATTTTTGCTTTCCTCAGTTAAATCCTTTTGCTCTTTTTTCCGATATAGCAAGTAATTGACATGGATGAAAATATAGGGCCGTGGTGAGAGGCCTGGTACAAGTGGCCTGTCTCCACGGCCCGGTACCCAGTGGCCCGCTGGTTGGGGACCACTGGCCTAGTAGGGTTCTGTCCTTTCGGTAAGCTTAATTTGCAGCTTGTATAATGAGCTCAATGTATCCAGTGATACCGTACCGTCTTCATATAATTTCACTCTGCGCTATAATAACAATCAAAAACTGAATCTGTTAAATACGTCTTAAAATGAAGCTATTTGAACTGTAAATCCACTAGCTGGGTGAATATCATTTGGATTTAAAATTTATATCATCGGCCGGTTTCTTATATCAATACATAAATAAATTCAGTACATTTTGAAATTAATGTATTCATCGGTTCTTTGCAGCTGTACATTTTCTTGCGGTTCCAAAGCCCTTATGTACACTCAACGTCTTGCTGGACACAAATCTTCCTCGTCCCCTCTGTGCTGCTGCGATTTAACGATACAGCAAGGCAGGAGGGGTAGCCAACCCATCCAGAGAATGGGCTTTAAACAATTTGACTTATTTTATCATACATTACAAAGTGCGTGTAAGGAATTCTGGTCCGGTCTGCCTTGTGAGGCCGGCTCTTCTCTGGAGGTCCGTCCTCAAAATAAATCATTTTTAATGGTTCAATTCAAATCAACTCAATATGTATTCTATAAGAATAGAACCTTCACAGAATACAAGAAATGGCAGAGAATGACATTCAACAAAAAATACCTCGCATTTGTAGCTGAATCAAGTAAATCCCACTATTCTACTTTGTGTTTACTTTGTTAATGTTATGTCATCTGAACATGTCCAGATTAAGTCCAGGGGTCCGTTTCAAGTAGGAGGTTTAACAAAGCTAAACTCTGAGTTGATTTACCCTGAGGTGGGAAACTCTGAGTTTTGGGTTTTAGAACAGCTGTTTAGAGTTGGTTCCATCAACTCGGAGTAGGTTGACTCAGAGTTGAGCGCGTGCACTACCACAGTATGAAGGCAGCATGAATGGAACCATGATACTACGAGTTACCATGACAACCACCACAAACAATATATTCACCCCTATTGAGCTGCAAATATTAATGCAAGCGTACGACAAGTATGAACCCGTAATTAGAGAGAAAAGCAACACCGCTACTGCAGCAAAAGAAATGGCGTGGGAGAAAATTGCTGCTCGGGTCAACGCGTAAGTTCCAATATAGTGTTGTCAATTAATATTAAATGTACACACTAATCATAATCCATACGTTTTACTAATTCTCCGTGGGAAAATTACATCTCTGTTAGAATGCACTACACACAGGCTTAAAATACACACCCATGCTCATATTTAATCACAAGAATAATCACTGGTAAAAACAGGTACAATGGTATTGAACCTATATTGTATTTTATTCAGGGGCATCCTGTGGAACTCCTCCTTAATGCCTCACTGGTGTCCAGGGAACCAAAAGGTTTAAAAGAAGTTTCAGAGCGATGCACACGTTTCTCACGGCTCTGCATACAGCAGCTTTACTAATATTATAATGTTGTAAAGGAAACCGCCGTTTGCAGAAAAACGTATTACTACACAAAGAACCTGCTTGTATGTGGGAGCATGTTCACTTTGGGGGACGTTACTTATATGAGGACGGTGAGGTTATGTACATATTTGATGGACTGTGAAGAAAAACAATACCGTTCAAACAAGTAGTTATCTGGAAATGACAATATATCTAATAGGGGCCTCAATATGCGGGGGTCGTCGTGGCGCAGGAGTTAGAGAAGGTGTGCTGGGAAGCACAAGGTTGGTGGTTCGATTTCAGGCTGCCCCATGTTCCATGTCGAAGTGTCCCTGAGCAAGACACCTAACCCCTAATTGCTCCCCGGGCAAAAATGTGAAAAGGCCATGGGTTTAAAGTGTAATGTAAGTCGCTTTGGATAAAAGACCTGTAATGTAATGTAAAAACAGCCTGTAACTGAAACATGGCAGGGCTGCAGAATGTGCAATGTGGGTTTAGAGCTGTATATTGGGTGGGTTTAGACCTGTAACTGATGAATCGGTTAAAAATTAGGACTGTCAACATAAACAACGTTAATCTATGCGATTAATGTGGCCGAGGTTAATGCAACAAATATTTGAACGTAGTTAACGTACGTTTGTTTAGTTCCGGTTCCGGGACCGGGAGGTAACCGCAGAAATGAAACGGCCGCTAGCTGCAGTCAGTTAACATCAAGATGGAGAGAGCTTTTTGCATTAAAAGTAAAACAGTTGCAATATACATCAGAAAACTGCATAAGAATTCCTCCATGTTTCAAACAGAAGGGGGGTGAGTGGCAAACGGACCACTTAAAGCACCGCTATGCTAAGCCCGCTGCTGGGCTACTTCCATCTCAACATCTAACGTTACCCTGCGCCGCATACAGTCTGCTGTGGACCACCACTGTGTCCCTAAAAGACGGTGGTTTAAAAACGTACTGGCTAAATGTGGGGAGATTGTTGGGACTTCAAACACATTCGTTAAATTATGGAGAGTACAGCCGTTAAATTATGGAGAGCAAAGTGCACGAGGACAGCAGGAAGAGTCGCTAGTTCAACTTGTTCCACCTGGTAGAATTATGCCTCCAGGATAATCAAATGTGTGCAGTTTTAAAATCACATTAACAATTAAACAACAGTATCAATACACACTTTCTAAAGTGATTATTCATTACTTGTAAGATAGTCTTACAACAAACATTCATTAAAAGCATTGTAACAACAACATTTATTAATCGTCATTTATCAAGGTTAATGAATTTCAAAATGTGCGATTAATTAGTTATTTCTTTTTGATCTATTGACAGCCCCATTAATCATTGGCTAACCGTACATTACAGACTGAGTCAAAACTGTTTTATACCTTAATGCCATCCACCTCACCAAATCCTTTCTCCCCACAGAGGCAGCTGAGGAAGAGGAAGTGCTACCTCCTGCTTGTCGGAGCCATCGTCCTCACCCTCCTCATCATTATAATTGCCGTTTCAGCAAGAAAATGAGATTGACCACTGAGGTAAGGACTGCAACCCCTTGAAGCTCTGTATTAGTAATAAGTTAGTTCTAGGATGCTAAACTATACCATGGGTGGTAGTTTATGGCTATTACATTACAGGTCATTTAGCGGACGCTTTTATCCAGAGCGACTTAGATTAAACTTTAAACCCATGGCTTTTTCAAATTTTGGGGAGCAATTAGGGGTTAGGTGTCTTGCTCACGGACACTTCGACATGGAACATGGGGCAGCCTGGACTCGAACCACCAACCCCTGCGCCACGACGACCCCCATTAGCCTGGCAACCTAGAATTACAGTGAAGGATGACTTCTTGTTCCCTGTGGTGCGTATAGATACGGTACAGGTCCCTGTTTTCTCTACAGTACAGTTCACGGCGAAGTCAAAAGTGAGGGGGACCTCGTCCAGGTTGGTGCAGTAGGTGCGGAAGATGGCCAGCGTTTCTTCGTAATCCTTTGGCAGTTGCTGCAAGATGGTAGTTTTTTTGCAGATGGAGAAGGACCTTCTCGAAAGTCGTCGATCTTCATGTCACGTGTTATCGCTGTTGCCTTGAGTCGAATGGAGAATGTAGAGACGCTTCTACCTGCTGTTCTCTGTTCAATAACCCACTGTTCAATTTTGTCCTCTAACTGTGGCCATCTCACTTTGTTCCTTCTTCACTTCCGTACCATTGCTTGATTAATGTTAAATTCTTTGGCTGCTGCTCTATTCCCATGTTCTACTGCATGACTGATAGCCTTGAGTTTAAAATCTGCTTCGTAAGCATGCCTCTTAACAGGTGCCATTTTTGGGGTTCGTAGACACAAAAATGTACCATAATATTATGTTGACGCACAGCACGTACTATCACAAAAAGTAGCCGGGGTAAACGTACTATTCTCTGGTTGGTTTATCGTTGTCAGCGTAATGCTCCGTCAAGCGGAGCGGCTTCGTCGCTCACCAAAGTCGTACTAAAACATTTTGACCGATTTTTGAGCAGTGTACCACATAAAATTGGTTCGAGGTCAACAAGAATTCATATATAAAGGCGCACTGGATTATAGGGCGCATTGCCGATTTGAGAAAATTCAAGAATTTTAAGTGCGCTATATGGTCCTGAAAACACGGTAATCAAAGCCAAACTTTTCAGTTTAAATCTTGAAATGCATCATTCCAAAGGAGTAAACAATCCATTTGTTTTTGACAAGTCGGGAACTTTAAAAAAAATCCTCTCCACGTCCATCTCATCACACATCTGATCCCAATGCGCCTGAGGAAGTGGGTGGAGCCTTCTGGCTTGAAGGCATATTCCTTTGACTATACATTAGGGATGAGTACCACCCACAGTGGACCCCCTACAGTTCGCCTACCGCAAGAATAGAAGTACGGAGGATGCCACCCCACAGCACTCCACCCTTTCCTTTCTGGACAATAACAACGCATATGTGAGAATGCTGTTCATAACATTGTCAAGTTTGCAGACGACATAACGGTGATTGGCCTCATCAGCAACAATGAGTCGCCGTAATGGAAAGCAGTCCAGCATCTGGCCCAATGGTGCATCAACAACAACCTGGCACTCAACACCAATAAGACCAATGAACTCATTGTGGACTTCAGTAAATTAGGAATAAGGACAGTTATTGCCAAAATATGTTGGACATACATGAAATTTGATATGGCAGTTGTTGCATAACATTGGACAGTAAGACAATGGACAACAAGACAAATAAAGTGGCAGGAAGGTAAATTTTCAAGATTACAAAAGCAAAAGGTGGCACACACACCCCTATCTCCATCAACGGGACGGAGGTTGAGCTGTCGCAAGCTTTAAGTTCCTGGGTGTCCACATCTCCGAGGACCTTTTCTTGGACCCTCGTGACCTCAACCCTACATGGTGATGGACAACTCCCACCCCAGCCATAGACTGTTTGGCCTTGTCCCCTCTGGGAGGCGTTACAGGCCCTCCGTTCCCGGACCAGCAGGTTCAGGAACTGCTTCTTCATTGCCGCTGTCACCCTGCTGAACACTGCACCACGGTTATAGGCCCCAGACCCTCCGCACCTCTCCAATGACCTTACTCCCTTCCTCCACGCTGGATGGCCACGCAAGTCCTTCTAGCCACTGAACATTTTGCACTTCAACTATCCCATATTTGCACTACCATGCCATTTGTATTGACAACCTTGCTGCTTCATGTAAATACTGCGCCACGTATATTTCATACTGTACATATTCTCATTTATATGCCACACATATATATGTATATATTTACTCGGCACTTTATCTGCTTTATTGCACTTCTGGGTAGATTCTAAACTGTATTTGTCTCACTACCGGTACTGCGATGAATATAAAGTTTAATCTAATCTAACGAGTACATTAATGCTTCAATATTACCACAGTTATAACTAGGCGGTATTCAAGTTCAATCGGTATACCAGTTTCAAGTATCCGTATTTTTTACACACCAACATACGGTGCATAGCTGTGGTGACTTGTGGCTTATCTGCAGGCAGAGCCTCAATGATGAGGACGCAGCGCAGCTAGTTGTCTTGAGATGGAGTCATGGTTATAACAATTAATAACCCACAACTAACGCTCTTTGAGTGTAAAACACGACAACACAAGTTTTTGACACAAACAATTTTAACACCAATAATTTATAATAATTACCCCGCCAAACTGCATGTGGGTACACCTCGCCCACTATCACAACAAGAAGAAACTCCATCGCTACATAAAAACACGAAAAATGAGCCAACACAAAATGTGTGAGAGGAGCTGTGTGATGTTTGGAGGGTGTAAGGTATCTTTGAGGGAGGGTTTGAAAAATCTGACGCAAGTTAGATCAGAAAACGACATATTGCAAAGTTTGCCACATCAGTTTGCCACATCAGCTAACAAGCTAACAAATTAGCAAGTTAACCCGCCAACAAGGTAACTCGACCGGCCAACTCGCTGGCCATAACAACAAGCGGTGGACAGCTGTTCTTTTCAGATTCAATGAATGAATGTGTTTACTTCGTGATAATCATTCAAAATACCGCAATATGAATTTTTAGCCATACCACCCAGCCGTAGAATAACTATTAATGTATAGTAGTATAATTATATATGTCTTAGGAATAAAGTTGGATTTGGGCTGCATTTCCTAATTTCTCTTCGGTTAGTGTTTGGCCTAACATCTGCGTTTTATCTCTAAAGCTATGTCTTATGGACATATTAATCTTTTTTGAACATTCAAAGTCAAATCTATTTTTTTTTTGTCATTTTTGGCAGTCTCTGACCTTGCCAGTTATAAATGACTAACAACATTTCTGATAGATCCAATCAGCTGTATATTATATGCGAACACTTTTTGGCAGTTGTCCTGTTAAAGTGTTGTTATGCCAGAGATGATTTGTGATAGCAGAGAAACATCACTCCGTCACAACTATACAATCATTAGCATACTGGGTGTATCTGTAATTCTGATAATAGTGTCTTGTAAATTACATTCAAATTTTGAATCCCCTTTTTAAACGTACTAATATTTCAGATTTCAGCAAGCATCTGAAGGAAAACATTGATTTATTATGTTTGTCTATGAATGCATTTCTAATGTGTGGCAATATAATTTGAGCACTTTTCCTTTCCATTATTGTACAAAACTACTTCTAATCACATTTAAGAAAATTAGGCATGAATTCATTGTGCTTCCCAGTTAAAACTGTTTTATACAACAGTTACCACTTAGGAAGTGGTAGGAATTTGTGTGACGTCATATATTCAACAAGATGTATTTAAGGCAACAGTAGGTAATATATTTTAAAACCCTTTTGTTTTTTCAAACTACTTTTTACATCATGATAGTAATCAATCATATTCTACCATACAGCTTAACATTACTTTAATGACTTGTTGACCACCTGCAATCTGATCAAACCTGAATAGAGATCCCTTTCCCGCGCCATGCATCTTGGTCCCTTAATATAACATTAGTCTGTGGTGATATGATTTGTGTTCTTGCACCTATCATAGCTTAAATTGCTATAAATACAAGTCAAGTCAAGTCAGTACTCAAAATGAACTAACGTGGGTTTCTTTGTGTCCATTTTTATGCGCTTTAGTGGGAGAGGTTTGCACGTTTAACAAAACTAATGCAGAGGCGTAAAGTTCCCCATACAGTAATGGGAGTATTGATACAACAGCAAACCACAGTTTCCTATATTAATGTGTCTACCTTCACAGAGAATGAAGTCACTTTACTTCTGCGTCAAATGTAATCCTATCTTCTCTGTGCTGTAGTTGAATCGCTTGGCCTGTTTGCTCTGTCAGCACTGTTTCTGCACAGTTAGAGCTGTAATCCTTGTTAGCTGCCGGCTCAGCTGTCTCCATATTGAGAGCTGTGTTTGGAGGCAATACATATGCTTTTGAATTACTTTTATTTGGTTTAACATTACTTTGAGTAAATCTGTCTATTGACCATTTCCTCTAATCAATATGACTTTACTTCTAACAAAAAGTAATTCCTTACATTTAATTTTAATGAGTGAGTTTGCCCGCCTGTGTATTCCTACAACTTCAGCTTTGTCACTGATGGCTGGAAAAGCTCTGCCGACTAAACTGTTTTTTTGTACTATTTTGACGGTCAATACAAGATTTCTATGGTAGCATGAGGTATTGATTGTCACTTATTTTGTTCTAGGGGGATTGAAGTGGAAATGCTGCGAGACAAAGCATTCTTTTTCAGAGAAAAGGCTGAATCGATGCTCCCGTGGGAGCAGCCCGTGTTGAGGCCTTACATTTACTGGTCCACGCTCAAGTGGCTAGACACTACCGGTTATCACAGCCAGGCAGTCTTAATGCTAAAAAAAGACCCGGGCCATTGTGAAGTCCACTTCTTGCTGTTGTCTTGTATGCTCAAAGGGAGCTTTATCGATGTTCAAATTAATGCAAACTAATGATACCTTTATTCAAACTTGATGTTCTTTTACCTTCTATCTTAACTTTTTTAAGCACCAGGGTTTTTCCAGGCCTCTGCTCGAAATTGCATTTACACACTAAAACTGTCATATTTGTTAAACCAAAAGGTTTAACTGGTGAACGGGTGTCACAATAAAAGGGAACTCTTGTGAGCTTGCAAACTTATATATATACACACAGTTCTATTTTTACCCAGGTTATCCAGTTTTAACAGTCACATTCAAATGCCCTGTGGGTGTCTTCCCTTGAGCAAAGTCGGCATCTAATGCTGAGTAACGGAAAGGCTTCATAAAGGGCTTAACAATTTGACAATGGGACAGAACTTAACCCTTAGTTAGCAGGAGCACGATTCAAGTCTGAGTTTGCAATTGTAGAGATTGGGATTGGGCCTGAGAGATATTCAGTTGAAGGCATTGTAATATGTCCTTTTCCTCTCATAACCACATTTTACTCCACCTTCCACCTACACAGAATTTCCTGCTATTTAACAACCTGTTTGTAACCTATTAATAATCTGATTGTGTGTCTAACATTCGTATTCTGTCACCACTTATCCTGTCGTGAGTGTGAGTTTTAGTTATAGTAAATATAGAGGTTTAAAAGGTCCACCTTGCTTAACTGTACTGCGTTACCCAACATACACTTACATTCCGTGAAGTAGGCAGAAAAGTTTCTTGTAGTGGCTGTTTGTGAACTCAGAGGACTCCATCTTTAATATTACTGGCCATCTGTCGACAGGTGCAGACAGATGCGGTGCAGTTAAAATCCATGAAACATGTTCACCTAATGTTCATTGTCTTAGGAAAGTGAATGTCAAGCTGTCGATCCTGCCATCTGTCTGTGGTTCTTTGGATGCTGCCTCTTTGTAGCTCTGAACATTGTTCTTTATAATAACAATGTATGGGGTGGTAATTATGAAACAATGTAACAAGCCCTGAGCTTAAATATGGAGGTACAACTGGTAAAGTAAAAGATACCAATGTAAAATACCTTCATCTGGTGACATCCTGGCCTTGTTTGCAGGGTGTCAAACATCTGTATCTTTGTTTATTACCTGGTCCGATACCAACGCTTCAGCATGTGTATCAGATGCAACAGCTTTGCAAATTACCACAACGTCAACCCGTCCACTGCATAGGTAGCCTCTCAGAGAAACGGACATGTGTTTAGGGTACAAGTACTAAAAGTTCACCCAGTACGTAACTTACTACTGGGGGGATTGGAGATCCCGACATTACCTACAGTGTAGACTTTGTTAGGTGGAGTTACATTATAAACAGTTATTTGAACCCAAAACCCATTTTAAACCAGTCCTGCTGTTGCTTGATCTTTAAAAAAGAAAACTATTGGTTATCAAGTTCTTCAAATGTTAAAAACTGGTCAGCAAGTGACATATGCTTCCTTTTGCACATATGTCTCTTTAAATGAGATAAGAGAAGAAACTTTGACAGTTTACAATGTCGAGCTGGTTTGTGTGTGTGCATGAGAGAGAGAGATTTACCTTTCACTGCTCATCTTTTCCTGCAAAGACAATTAATGGAGGTTAGTGGCGGTCAAATGTTTGATAAGAACAGTTGTCTCCAGGCAACTTGTGTTTTGTAGAAATCTTAATGCATGGAACAATCAGACGGGAAGTATAACTACACAATGCCTGAGTAGCACCTTGTTATACACTGCACCTGCTAAACAGCGTGTTAATATTTTCACTTATAATATGTTAGAAATATATTTAAAATAACTGCAGAGAGCCTTGCAATTGCACTACGTAAGCTGTTCAATAGTGTAAGTAACTACTGAATACCACTTGTTTCAAACAGCTAAGTGTTGGATAACCAACACACACAATTCACAAAGGGGCCAGTGGCAATAAGTTTGTTCCTCACATTTTATTTTCCTGGACAGATAAAGTGAGAGAAAGCACGATGGGAACAGAAGCAAGAGTCATAGATCAGTTAAATGAGGGGGACGATGACAGAAATAACTGCTGAGGCGCTTCTGCTATCAAATCCATAGCCTGGCTCTTTATGACACTCTAAATAATGCAATAACTGCTTCCTGACACTTAATCCTTCCTTTATAGGAATTATGTTACTGGCACGGCATTTACTTCTTGTTTACAAAGTCATTTGGGGAGTAGGATCTCTCCATGTGCATGTCAGCGCCATGTACTGAATTTACACTGTGCATTGTGTTGGGACAACTGGGTAACCTGTTCACCATCTGCTGTAAACCATCTACAATAAGTACATTTGTGCACAATTGTGCTACTTTCATTCACTTATTAATAGTTAGGAATGCCCTATGTGTCATTGCATATGTCTGACTGGCAGAGTGGGTTATGAAACTCCATTGCAACACAACATACACCATAGACTGCAACAAGTGGTGAAGTGGTGATACTTCCACAATCCATCCTGCTTTTTGAGCATTGAAAGGTACCCAATACTAGTCAAAGTGGAAAATACTTTGACATTAGAAGGTCTTCCAGTTTCACTGATGTCACCCTTGTCATTTATGTGACTAACCTATTCGTACTGGGCGAAAACATCTTATCTAAAAACCCAAAGCCCAATTCTCACCTAATTTATTACCTCAGTAAACACACGTTGATGGTCTCATCTCTAGTTAAAGATTAATTGAAATGTTCTTCAATTAAGCATGATGTTCATTGAGTAAATTATGGTCCATTCTCAGTCAATTAGACCATAAAGCAGGGTATGATTAGCTTCAGTTGGCAGGAGGTGCAGATGGGGTGTTGAATATGAGGAGGCGGAGGGTCGCGTGAGACGGCAGCAGGAAGCTGGAGGCGGGGATACAGCACATTTAAAGGAGACGGCAACAGCTGATAGACAGTAGAGGGTTTGACACTGCGCTTATTGGCTTGGAGCCGCTGTCTCCTCTGGCAGTGGAAGCCAGTGTAGAATATGTGCTGCTGGTGAGGGAGAGCAGTTTGAGTGAGAGGCCTGTGAGACTAGTGGGAGGTGATGGTCTTCATAGCTGAACTTACACTATAGCTTTATTTCTTTAATGGATTCAATCAGGAGAGACTTGAATATAACAATGATTTTTTAAAACAGGTATGAATATGAAATAGTGCTTTGGCGCTTAGACTCCATCCTGCCATAGGACAAACCAAGTCAATATCCCCCCCTTGCGAGTCCAGACACTGGTGGTTGTGGTGGAGAAAAGGTTTGCTGCAATCCTATAATATACTAGGATTTGCTGCTGATTGAAAGGCGTTCGGGGTGGTGCACCAGAAATGACAAAAGAGAGGTGAATAGTTTGACAGTACCAATGGGATTGGTTTACGGAAATGGTGCCCATGTCTGGGGCTGATAAATAAATCAAATGAACTGGAATGCATCTGGCAGAATGTCGGCACGATTATTGTTGGTAACATTATGACAATAAGGCGGTTTATTCAAGCAATAAGGTACGAGAGGCTGTACTTTATCGTCCAATAATAGAAGAGTTTGGGGGTGTAGTTAGGCCCGACGGAGGGCCGGCAACCCTCTAACTGTTACATTATTGAAGATAAAGTACTACCTTAAGTACTACCTGAAGTACCTTATTGCTTTAGCTGCCTTTCAGCACAAAAGAGTTGTAGCCACCTAACGTTGTGTATCGCATTTCAGTAGTCCCCGTACGTGCATGTAAACATGCACCTCCTCGCAAGATCTCGCACAATCTCATTCATTCACATCGCTCATGACGTCCACCTGAATTGTCCGGTTGTGAAAGCTCGCATTTGCCAAAACCGATCATTTTTGGTGTTTTTGAGCTGAAATGTCAACTAACGGTCGCGCAAAATCTAACCTGTTACTTTGAGTGCGCAGTGATGTGGAACGCTCGGGTCAATGTGAACAGGTATCGCTGAATCATTTCCAACCAATCAGAACGCTGGATTCATCTACCAGTATTATAAACTTGGTAGTTTGTATTAACATACTAAATAAAACTAATGGTTTACTTTGAAGCCTTCTACGTGCTGCTGTAATGATATGGTATTAAAGACACAAACAGCCCCAGCAAGTAATCTCCAAAAAAAACAAGGTTGACATTTTTCTGTTTGGTATAAAATGTATTGAGCAATACTGTAAATTATTGCCATGACAGTTGGTGAAGACATTCATGCTTTTCGCCACATTAATTGATAGTCTTACTTTCCATCATGTACCATAATTAGACAAAAATCATCAGGATTTAATTACATGCCTCCCTCAAATGTTGTGTTTCAATATTAGTAGCATTCCAGAAAATAGAGAAAATGGTCAATTTTGTCTGTCAAACATTCTTGTGAATGTTTGTCATCGTGAACATATTAGCTGAGAGTCCTAAGTGTCTATTATTCTCTTCCGTGTACAAAAATGTGGATGGATCATAAATCAGGAGTCACTAACAGAGCAGGCTGTGTCCTGACCCAAACAGGGTTTGATATGCCTACGTTAGGAACACAAGCGCAAAAGTGGTTTTAAGACCTATCGTTGTTACTGACTTTGTCCAATAGAAAACCTTTTCAACATGCAATAAAGGCAAGCATTATTAAAGCTGCATATTTGACAACAGTTTCAATTTGAAGAAAAAAACCCAAAATACTATAGCAACGTCAATAATGTTTCCACTGGTTTGCATCCCAATTAATTTGATTACACATTTTTCAACAATATTAAACTCTGAAGCTCTGTTAATTGCCACAAGAGGTTATAACAATGATACTGCAATGTATAATACAGAATTATGGAATGGAAACAAACGGGCGTTATTCACAGAACGTTACTGTAAATACTATGTGAGGTTGGTCTAAAATGAGTTTACCTAATTTCATAGACATCCACACTTTTGTTTACAACAAAGTATAAATGTGGCATCATTAATATCAATATCAAACTTTTTTAGAAATCTAGTATTGGCAATTTTGTTGCCGCAGCTTGTGTCCCGAACATCTTCAATGCTTCTTGACTTAGGTTCTCTTAGTCTGTGTAACTCCCCTGGGATGAAGACTTTTCCTCATTTGTTGTTTATACTACTTCTGTTACGACATTTCATCTCATTCCAACCATGTGACATACTCATAGACTAATGTCACCTGTGACATTACACAACATGGTTATCAACACGTTTCAGAATGTCTTAGTTGTTTCCAAGTATACATTACAAGTTATTTAGCTGACGCTTTTATCCAAAGCGTCTCACATTGCAATTTTAACCCATGGCTTTTTTTCCCGGGGAGCAATTAGGGGTTAGGTGTCTTGCTCAGGGACACTTTGACATGGGACATGGAGCAGCCGGGGCTCGAACCACCAACCTCGCGGTTCCCGGCGCCCCCTCTCTACCCCTGCGCCACATTGACCCATATGTGTATACTAATCAATTCTGTAACTGTTTGGTATTACGGCTTTTCATTGTGCAGATGTTTTCTAACCCGAACCGAATCAGATTTTGTTTTTGCCACACTTCACCGCCAGGCACTGTGAATTCCTGCAAGTGGGATGCAAAGCTGTTATGAAATGTGTATATATAAAAAGCGTTTGGATCAAATGGGTTGCTTTTCAGCTAAGACTAAAACAATCTTTATTTGTAATTAGCTCCAGTCCCCCTGTCATCCTCAGCGGGGATCACCAGTGGATGGATAGATTTATCTTTGTCAATTGCTCAGTTGGAGAGCTGGATTACACTTTTGACAATGATGTAATAAATTCCTGACACACCAAGGGAATAAACTCATCACTTCTGATGTTGCATCACAACAGCCTGTTGTCACAGTTGTTCTATCAGTATACAAGCGAGAGTCAGTCCTCAGGTTGCTATTGTAATTCAACTGTGGATCAGAAAAACAATGTGGACAGTTGTACACTAAATAGTATTTTGCCCTCAAGGATATTAAAGTATTTTGCAGTCCTGAAGTTGCGTGTGCATGTGTATGTGTTGATCAAACAGCAGTCGAACTTGAGCATAACTGTATGTTTTTGTTTTGTAGCTGAATTTAAAATATGGTTATAAGCCACTTTTTAAACACCTTTTTCCTGCTGATGAATATTGAAGAATTAATGCAGTGGGTGTTATATTTAGACTCCAAAGCTGCTTTACTTCCTTACTATGAAACAACACATACCCATGCACTGAAAGAGGCTTATTCAAATGATGTAAAATGCTAAGATGACAACACAGAGCAGGAATTTAGGAGAACTGCGGCGCTGCAATGATATGAAAAGAATAAATATTGAAAAAGAGACTGATATTTTGGGAAATGTGTCTGGGAATCTTTTTTTTTCTTTTTTCAATTATCGTGTTTGAGTTACTCTTTGACTGTATAGATTAAACAAGCGCGATTGGCTTTTGACGGACACTTAACAATCTTGCACTTGACAAACGTTTGTGTAAATTAAACAAATAGGAAACATTTATCCGCCAGTGCTGAAGATTGTCTGAATCCCCGTCCCTCTGAAACTGGAATCAGAGCAAGTGGAAGGGAACCTGGGAGTTGCTGCCTCAGTCAGTGGAGTTCTTTGGGCCTGGTATCGTTAATCCATGTCTATGAACAATTGTGACAATAAGCTCTCTGTCTGAACAGCAATCCTCTTTGGTGAAGCTTTGTGGCTAAACTCGCCTCATGCAAATTCTAAACCCCATTAGCTTTGAGTGACTAGTCAGCTGCATTGAGATTAATGGCCAAGTGACTACTTGATTTAATACTGTTATTCCACATCTTCTGGGGGAAAAACAAACAACAAAGTTAATGCAAGACATTTGTCACTGACGTCCTCAATCTCTGTTCTCTAAGTGGGAGAAGTTTATTGGGCGTGCAGATGTTATACTACCTTAGCCTGGCGCTGGAAAGTTTAGTACATGTTAAACGACTCTTAGTTTAAAACTTAGAGGCTAACTAAACTAAACTTTTAGCCTGTCCAAAATTCAACGTGGAATTTCTTTGTATATTGTGATAAATGAAACTGCATTGGAGATATCTGTAGCAAGGAGAGAAAGTGCTCGGCAATTTTTCATTACATGGTGAGAAATTAAAATCCTTATTTATCTTTTTCTGTGCCGTCAGCTTACTCCAAACTTTACTGGAGGGGATTACTGGGTGGGTAAGGCTCTGTCACCGTAAAGTGGGAGACAACAAACTGTGACAGCGGTGATCTGAGCGCTCTGCCGACTCCTCCGGCACACAGCTGTGGAGGAGTGATTAGCGCCAATGTTGAGCAGGAGCGTTTAAATACTTCTTCGTGACCTTTAATCCCCAATCAAATGAAAATGCCAGCCTTCCTTCTATTGCACAACACAAGCAAACATTCCACTGACTGTGTCTGCTCAGCTCCCAGCATGCACTGCTCAAAGCTTTGCGGAAGATCTGAGGTTACCTAAGACTGTGACTGATTACCTTGACAGGTGAAATGAGTGTGGCTTAATGCTGCATCACATCATATGAGAAGTGCCATTGGACTGATAGTAGAGCTAATAGCCCAGAAATTGTCCCCAGACCCGACATGAACTGAGCCTGCGTGATCCAACGCTAGAGTTCGCCTGCCTGCCGGAGCAGAGAGAGATGGCGCAGGGGTAGAGAGCGTGTGCTGGGAACCGTAAGGTTAGTGGTTTGAGTCCTGGCCACCCCATGTTCCAAGAGTCCGAAGTGTCCCTGAGCAAGACACCTAACCCCTAATTGCTCCCAGGTCAAAAGTGTAAAAAGCCATGGGTTAAAAATGTAATGTAAGTGGCTTTGGATAAAAGCGTCAACTAAATGACCTGTAAATGTGATGGCTGCTGCGTCTCTGATGCAGACGTCATCCATACAGAAGGCGTTGCTACGGGTGCTGTTCTGCCAGCTCCTTTCTATGTGGTTTGCTTTTAAAAAGGGTCGGAACATTTTCCTCTATTATGCATGTAATTAACAGAAAGATTAGGAGTACGTGGTCATCCACAGGCCATGTGTGTCTATATATTCTTCCCTGACATAAATCTGTTCCATCCAGCTTTCCTCCTAAACTGGCATCCCTACAGTTGGTCAGGATTGGAACATTGTGCAGATGGGCACAAAATCAGCAATGTGACGGACGCCTCGGGTCTTTTCATGGTCGAGCTCTGCAATGTAGTCCTGTCCATTCACCTGTCAAACTTCATAGTCCTCTCATCACTCCATTGCCCTGTGCTCGTGCCTGCCGTTCTTGTGTCACTCTCACTGATCCCTTCTCAATCTGATGGTGAGTTTTTTCAATTTAAGAAATTACCCCTAATCTCTGTCAATGAAAGCTGACGATGAGCTGAATAAAAGGCCCTTGTCGGACATTAGAGGTGGATAGAAATCACAACCAGAAATCCTCTTTTTTCAGTTGCATCGTCTTCTTTGATATTCAACTTATTGTCTCTGCCCCGTCTGCGACAAATGCAATCTTGTCTTTATCACACATGGTTTTGAAGCCCTTTGAGTCCATCGGAGAACTTGTGGGAGACACACATTTATTTTCTTTCGTCACTTAGTTGTATTCAGTTTAATCTTCTTTACTTGTATTGCCATTGAGTTTTCTATCTAAAATCGAATAAAAATGGAAATAAAAGACGCTAAATAAAAAGGAACATAATAAACAGAAGTAAATGAAATCCAACTTGCGTCTGAGCTTCTGTTTTTGCTGCAGCGCTCCTGCTCTCTCTCTCTCTCTCTCTCTCTCTCTCTCTCTCTCTCTCTCTCTCTCTCTCTCTCTCTCTCTCTCTCTCTCTCTCTCTCTCTCTCTCTCTCTCTCTCTCTCTCTCTCTCTCTCTCTCTCTCTCTCTCTCTCTCTCTCTCTCTCTCTCTCTCTCTCTCTCTCTCTCTCTCTCTCTCTCTCTCTCTCTCTCGACCTCTAATTGAATTGTGTGTGTCTGTGTGTGGTCAGTAAGTGGCAGCCATTATAAGTGGATCTAAAATATGAGGTTTTGGCTCATTTAATAATTATTTGAAAGGGACTGATCGGAGGTCAGCAGGGCTGTAGTGGAGGATAAACGCACGTAAACGCCGTTTACGCACCTCTAGAATTTTGGAAATAGCGTTTACGCACCTCAAAGTTCCCTGCGCCTTGTATTCTTCCGTTGCAATAATCCGAAATAAAATTGGTGTAATTTTAAAACAGCTAAGACTACGTTTCTTACTGTTGAACATATAAACGCCGTAGTCTGAATCATGTTCATCTGCGCTGTATTACGGTCTGTGAGCATCCAATTAGTGCCTTACGGCTGCAGCAACGACACCAATCAGGATCCAGGAGGCACATACACGCTGTGGATCAGCCCAGCGAGAAGGTCCGACGGGGGGGGGTAGTAGTCGTTGCGGGCGGAACGACCGACGGGGGGGGGTAGTAGTCGTTGCGGGCGGAACGACCGACTGCGGGGGGTAGTAGTCGTTGTGGGCGGAACGGCCGACGGGGGGGGGGGTAGTAGTCGATGCGGGCAGAACGACCGACGGGGGGGGGGTAGTAGTCGTTGCGGGCGGAACGACCGACCGGAGGGGGGGGGGGGGTAGTAGTCGATGCGGACGGAACGACTGACGGGGAGGGGGGTAGTAGTCGCGCGCTCTGTGTTCGCTGGTCGTGCACGGTAAAAGGACAAGAAAAACGCCTGGTGACGCGTAGATTAGAAAACAAGTCAGTTCTCAATGTGAAAAAAACCTGCTGTATGGGCTATTTCTGATGACATAGGTAGTACATGAGTGTTCCTTTAACTTATGTTGTCAGTGTAATTGACAGGCTGTTTAACTGGTTAACTCTTAATTCAACATATTTTTCAGGCAGTGAGAGGACAGGCAATGATGCAGAGAGCACAGGGAGAGGAGAAACACCAGGTCCAATAGAGAGAGAAGCACAGAGGAGCCATGAACCCCAGGAGCCATGAACCCCAGAACACGTGTTCTGGGGTTCATGGCTCCTCTGTGCAAGGCAGGACCTGACGTGGAGGACAAGGAGGCCCTCTGGGCACTACTGTAAAAAGGAGACTCCGTATGTAGATAGTTCTTAATCTGCAATTGTGTTGGTGTGTTGTGTTGACATACTTTTCTTTACTGTTTTCTTAAATTTAACATTTAACATAATGCAATATAGCCAGGACAGCCTTACAGAGTCGCGACGCTTCACATTGCGTTGCTTCGCATCGCGTCGAGGTCTGTATTATCACAAAATTTACCCAGAGTTTGCCCACCTCTAATTTTACCACTACAGCACTGGAGGTCATGGGTTGGAGACATGTTTCAAAATTATCACATGTTGGCTGGTATGAGGATACAGAAGACTGCCTGTGTTTAGTGATGGCTTTTCTTAAAGGTAATCATCAACAGCAATCTGACAGCAAGCAGATGCGCCTGGCAGACGTGCTGTCTTTTGGGAAGTTTAGTTTGCGGGCTCAGCAGGATTTTGTTATTAGCAAAAACTACGTTGGTATGACATGAAACTAGTAGACCCTAAGGACTCGGCCATGTAAGGCTAGCCTGCTGGGAATTGGGGAAGAATAACGCTGTTAATTTAGGATTCTGGATCTGTATGGTCCATGTATAACTAAGTCGGTCAAATGTCCTATATTAATAATAGAATAATAAGATTGAAATCTCGGTTTCTCAAAGGCTGATCTACACACAAACAATCTTGTTGATTTGAACCAGATTCCGCGTGGCCGTTGGAATTCAAACGCCAAAATCATGATTTTCTAACAGTACAACGGCAAATAAACTCAAAGGAAGATCCTCTTTTTTCTTCGTTGACAAGCAGGAGATGTTCATGAACGCATGAAGAATTCAAAACCATGATATGTGTTTTGGAATAATTTCTGTCGTATCAATTGGAACATATCGCAGACCTTTTACGTTGACATTCTGTACACATTACATGCATCACAGTCTGTCCATCCCCGGAGAGGGATCCTCCTCTGGTGCAAAATGTCTTCCCTTTTTTTCTCCCCATCGAAGGGTTTTTCTTTTGGGGACTTTTTCCTGTGCTGATTTTCCCATTGAACTTGCATGTATTAAAGTCAATCTCCTATTTTCCCTTAAGGGTTGCATTGGAGTCTCTTTTCTCTTCCAGAAAACTTTTCTTAACAATCTGTGCCATGATGACTCCTCTAGTTCACGGATATCTGTCTGGGCTCAGCGGTTCCTTTCTTCATCCTTTGTGTGTGCAGACGTACCTCTTAGTCACCTACGCGAGCGTTCTCAGCCTCTAGTATGCCATTGCACACCGGTACTCCAGCAGTGCTGAGCTACAAGCACTGCACATGATGCAGACTTCAGTGTGGCAAATGCTCAGTCGTTAATTGGAGGTATTGTGGTAAAAAGATTTCAGAATCAGGTTGATCGATACATTCGTCCGATAACAAAAATGATCCTTTTAATAGATAACGTAGGGGAAAGGGACTAGTGTTGAACCAAAACCAAAAGATTCTTCCTGGTTGGGGTCTTAGGTCCTCGGCGACTTGTCCTGTGGAAAAGCAGAGGAGAGGCGTGAAGGGACAGTAATAGTTCCCGGTTGTCGGACTTGCTAACGGTGTTCCCCCTCATCTGCTGTTCAGTCACCCTCTATGTCCATGTCACTTCTTGATTGGGTTGATGCACTGGGTAATACACCTCCTCTCCCAACCCCCCCAACCTGATCCACCGTCTTGGCTTGGCCCCTCCCTCCTGGTTTGCCACAGTATGCATTTGAGAGATATTGGGGTCCCGCCTGGGCTAATGTATCAAACTACTGTGCCACCAACCAGCTACATCAGCAGACTGCGCCCACCAGGTACTTACTGTTGTACATCTATTTGTTGATGACATAAGATGTAATACAAATATTGCGAAAGCCTTGAATGGATTTAAAAGTATATATTTTTGATATGATTGTTTGTCAAAGATTCAAGACATTCCTCTTCCCTAGCAGGGCTCACTTCACTTGCGTGTTTCCTGTTGGCCGACAATTAACTGTAATTCAGATCAAAGTGATGCGCTTTGGCCTTTTATGTATCCACCTAGTCTGCTAGTCGGTGATTAATGAACCACTTCCATCTGTAGCAGTGTGAACTCTGGCCTGGACTTAATTAAAAATCTGCAGTTGACCACCAATCATAAATTACTTTCCGCAACCCGTGACACCTTTGGAATAAAAAGAACAAATTGGTTTCTTACAGATTAATAATTCACAAATGAAAGGGCATAACAAGCACGGGGCAGCTGCTCTTCTAAGAGCTCAGCATCCTCCATGTGCTTTGCGATGGCTGAGCATGCTGAGGGTTACTAAGCATGGAGGCGCTGGTGTCTGCTGGGTGATTGATGCCTGTTGTCTATTCTGCTTGTGTTTTACAGGTAGCTGCTGTCATTACCTTGTTGCCATTGCGCTCCAGCAAAGTCTGATCCCTGACCTGAGCAGCTGGTTTCCAGTAGAAGGGAGCTTACCTGCAACAACGTCTCTACTCCATCATCCCTGCCTCATGTGCATCAGGCCTCATGAGCTTCTTTTTATTTCTTAATTTTTTGGTCTGTGGCTTAAAGATTTTCATAAAGTCAAACATGTGATCTTAGATACATCAGAGGCACGAGCTGCATTGTCTTGGTCGGTCCTGCAGAGGGTGTATATTAGTGACCTTCAGCTTCTACCTAAAAAATGACCTCTACCTCCTAACAATATGTGGTTTGTGTCCACAACAACTTCTCTTAATTGACCTTGACCATGTCCACATATTTCTATCTAATTTGTGGCACCAAATCACGCTCATGTTTTTCTGTGAGATCAGAACGGATAAGGCCCATTGATCTTCACAGTCCTCTCTCATTATTAAATGCATTTTTACTGATGCGGACTTGTTGTTTGTTAGTGTAATTTAATCAGATATTGTAGCTGAAAATTGGTAAATGTTGTTTGATCAAATACATCTTCCCAAATAAAGTTTGACATCAACAGAAAGTTGTGCTTGTGTTTTCTGTTTTGCCAAGCTATAAAATAGTAGAAAAACTAAATAATAAATCCCGTTGCTCTGTGTCTTGGCATCTGATTAGCTTGGTTTTCAAGAATTCCTCCCGTCCAAAATTTTAGGGGATTTAATGCAGCTCCACGCTCCATGTCAAATGAGCCCAAGATCAGCTCAACTACTACTACACTATAACACCAGTGAGTCATCTTGTATACAGCTTATCCTTAGAGCAGTGGTTCCCAAACCCACCCACCTTAAAAAAAAGTCGAACCACCCCCTGTTGCCAAACTCAGGTTACAAGTGGACAAGTGCAGCAAAAAGGCAAAGAGAGATAAATAGTGATACATGCAGCATCACAAAGACAGCCGGAAAAAAACACACGGTGCAACACAGAAAAAATGTTTCTGTTAAATATGAGTAAGGTCTTAGCCAGAACTAGACTTCTTAGGAGCCGTAAAGAGGATACAACGTTGAGCTCACCTGGTTATCAAAACTGTGATGTGTTATAATCTATATCTAAATTTGTTTGAAAAAGTCTACTCAACCAGGTGTGAAATCATTAATCAGAAGTTTTGATATTGGAAGAAAGAGGAGAGTTGTATCACATACAGTTTTGTGGCAAACTTCTGCTTAGGTGTGTCACCTTAAAACTTCTTAAGAAGGTGATTTAATGGTTTGAACCTAGTTTGAAGCTATTCTTATTTATCTTCTATTAAAAAGGGGTTAGATCTTCAACCTTTGTGGGCACTGCCAAATCAAAGGAGGGGTTGTCCCTCTTCTAGAGGATGCTTCTATTAGTACATTCTTTGTTTCTTTCCTCCCCTTCTCTCCCCACAATAGCAACACATCTCAGATGCTAGTAAAGGAGGCAAGGATAAGAGGAGTGGACAAATAAAACATTGTGGCCTCTGAGCTCTATTGTGTTACTGCTGTATTTTATCAGATCTGTCAGAAGAGCAGAACAGTGTTCAAGACAACTGAAGGGTTCATAACATGAAAATTTCAATTTGATACTGCTTATTCGCGGTAATGTGGCTGTGTGGCACGTCTACCAACCCACAAACTTTTTTTTAAGATTCCTGTAATTAATTAATACTAATTGTTCTAAATGTTCCGGGGTTTTGTCAATGACATCAAACCAAGTGGGAGTCTCCTTTACATTGCCTTGAACCTCTCCCCACTACATCCCCCCAACCCGCAGAAGCACTCAACTTTGTTCTTGAAAACCTGGGATAAACTTCCTAGCAGCATGAAGCAGAATCAACTCTCAATCAATGTGCTGTAGTCGGCTGTTGTTTTGCACAATTCTCTACATTGCATCCCAGAATGTACAAATAAATACAGGAAATGAATTCATTCTTAAATAAATGTATGAAAACAGCTAATCAGCACAATGCTACAAAATGGAGGGAGCAGCACAGTCTGGGCCGGCTGCTTTCCGGGGTTCTGTGATTTAAATATCCTATTGACTTCCCTCTCCGGAATGGAGAGAGGCGTCAATGTGATGGAGGATGTGGGGGGTTGTTGGGGAGCATGGGCCCCTATTGTGCTGGGAGAGGAGGCCTGGGGGTGTGAAGTCTGTGGAAGTAAAACAAACAGAGGAACTGTGCAGAGGAATAATGTGTCAAACTGAACGGGGAGGAGTGGTAAACAGACCACATTACGCGATCTAGGCTAAGCTAGCAGCTAGGCTATGTTGTATTCAAAAATGAAGAAACTCAGGACGGACAGAAGACACCTGCTGTCACGGTAAGCGTGTTGCGTCACTTCCTGTTGCCAGCGTGTCTGATGCCATCAGCATGTCGTCATTGCGCCGCTGGTTGTCGAGGTGGTTCCCAGTATATAATGTGGGCTTCGGACATTTTGGGGAGAGCTGGTCTGATTGGGAGGGACGGCATCCATCCCACTTTGGAAGGAGCTGAACTCATTTCTATCTGACCAGTTTCTTAGTGGACTTAATCCATGTCCCAGAGCTCCGACCAGGAAGCAGAGTCGCAGTCTTACACGCGCTTCCATCTGAGCAGTCACTCACCCAAACCATAATTAACCCTATACGGACCCTGTCTGCCTCACGGACTGGCTATTAGATCCCTGTCATCTAAAGCTGTTTTAGTAAATTAACTAATATCACGGACAGGCCGAGGGGATGGAGTGGCAGCTATTTATGACTCTTGCCTTTTAATAGACCTTAAACATTAAGCTGGATGATATGTCAGACAAGCCTGGTTTTCAGTCTTTCGCAACCAACCTGGAAAATAATCCAGCCGGTTCTCTTTGTAATAGTGTACAGTACGGTGGCCCTGCAGTGCACAACACAACGCAAATAGGAAAGCACAACGGCAAAAGGAAAACACAACAAAATTAATTCCTTTACGGAAAGGGTAGGGCCTTATAGCAGAGGACGGACCCTTCTGATTGGAAAGACGGACTGTCTGTCTTTTAACAGGAAATGATACAGGGCTCTCAGGGTGTCTCCAGTGTCACGCATTGAGCGTGACAGTCATGCATTTCAGTCTCTTGTCACACACTCCCGCCACACATCCAATTCCTCACGCCATGGAATGAGACTTTGGTCCCCGAGCCATGTCGGGCCATAGCGTCCGCGGTAACCCCCCCCCGTAGCGTCCCTGTTAACCCCCCCCCTCACTTATATTTACTTTTATTTAACACCGAAATGTAATTGAACAACAAAACACCGGCGAAACAATGGTGAAACACTAGTAGGACACTTTTAAGACTCGTAAAACGTCGCCATCTCTCGTGACTTTCTGCTGCGGCTCTCCGGCTGTGTCACTTCCCCCCCTCATCACAGGCTCTTCGTCCCGCCACTGATTTATTGATTGCCATAATATCTAGAAAGCGGCATTTCTCAGCTTTCAGAATCCGATTGTGCAAATAGTTAAGGAGTTAATTTGAATCCTCCATGTCACTTTCCGTCGCCGGCGAAAGGCTTGGGATTAAGAGGGTTAAAAGACAGACAGTCCGTCTGTCCAATCAGAAGGGTCCGTCCTCTGCTATAAGGCCCTACCCTTTCCGTAAGAAGTTAATTTTGTTGTGTTTTCCTATTTGCCGTTGTGTGTTCCTATTTGCCGTTGTGTTTTGCACTTCAGGGCCACCGTAGTAAAGGGCTCCAGGTCCTGATTCATAATTTCTTTACTGAAGGAAGGAAGGTTGCTGTTTGGAATAACCCTCAAACCCAGAACTTAAAGAAACTGCGGAAACTTTAGAGGTTCTGGCGTTCCACCAAATCAAACGGATCTAGGATAGTTTGGCAAGGTCTTAAAACATATAAGAAAGCTTTCTGTGCGTTCTTGCCTAGCAGGTCTCAGTAGATAGATAGTTCCTTCTGGACCCTGGTCCTGACACCTGCCGTGGTCCTGCCTGATGGTGGAAATGAAAAAACACCATTTCTGCTCTTTCACCCAAAGTTTAAATATATTTGGGCTGCGCGACAAATATTTATTCAAAGTTTTTTGCAGCCTTCTAGGTGGCGCTCGCGGCCCAATCGGGGGCCGCGGGCCTATGGTTAAGATTCACTTTGATTTCACAATCCACACCAATTTGGGTGAAAAAATAATCAGGGAGGAGAGCAACAGGTGCGACAAATCTGTCGGAGAAGAACTAGACTGAAAAAACTCCAGGGTGGAACATTTCATCATGGATGTCATGTGTACAGTATGAATTCCTGATGCAGGGATGCAATAGCTTCGACCTAGGAATAGAATGCTGGCCATAATAGAGACTGCTGTTCACAGAACATCACAGAAATAAACAATTGTTTGTGTTTACTAAACCATGGGTCCAATAAACCTGAGAAGGCGTTGTCACTGTTCTCTGCTAGTTCTTCAGAGAGCTTTCAGCAGTGATTCACCTCCATGTGCAAGTGACGGTAGTTTCTCGACCATTCTCAGAGTGTCTCTTATGTTAAATGGTTTGTTGGCTGTTTTTCCTGTCCATGGGGTAGTGTCAGGGTTTTAGGACTGCAGTACCCTGAAGGACCATGTAGGGTCCTCAGTGTTCCAGTTTCCTTGTGTTTGCCGAGTCTTGGAAGTTGACACCTTGAGCTTAGCCACGTGAGTTTCTAAGAGGACCTCTGCCTAGATTCTTTACCTCTGTTAATCCTTTTTTGGTTCTTGAGATCTTTTGTTGTTTTTTTGGACACCCTTAGTTACTTTGTTAATTTCCCAGACTGTGGTTTTAGTTGTCTGGAAGCATTTTGAGTTGCTGTAAAACCTCATGGAATCCTCTGCTCTATTCAAGTAAAGAAACCTTTTTTGATTCCCTACCAACAACTCGTCTCTCTCTGTCTCTGCATCTGAGTCATCATCACTCGTAGCACAGTGATAGGCAATCTGCCTGCTACACAGAGACCCAGGTTCGGATCCCGACGGTCAGGAATCAGGAATCAGGAAACATTTATTGCCAAAATATGTCAGACATACAAGGAATTTGTCTTGGCGGTTGGTGCGTGACAGTAGACAGTGTAACAATAGACAACAAGACAGCAGTGCACAAGTAATAAAATAAAGTAAAATGAAATGCTAATGCAATGAGTTAGTAGAATAAGGCTATGGGTTAGTATAAAACAAGAGAATAAAGTTAAAATTTTTAAATATTAAAAAAGTTAAAAAATATTAAGCATGAAGTGCACCAGCGAACAAGCAACAGAGTGACGACAAAGTGACGACAAAGTGAAAAATAACAGTTAAAGTGACATGTGCAGTGTGAAGGGGAGTGACCGGTGGAATGTTATAGTCAGTCAGTGGGGGACCGGCTCTGTTGATGAGCCCGACTGCCGACGGGAAGAATCTGTTCGTGTGGCGGGAGGTCGTAGTCCTGATGGACCTCAGCCTCCTGCCAGATGGAAGGGGCACAAACAGGTTTTGACCGGGGTGAGAGGGGTCGGCCACGATCTTTTTAGCTCGCTTCAGGGTCCTGGAAGCAAACAAGTCCTGCAGGGACGGCAGATTGCAGCCGATCACCCTCTCTGCAGAGCGGAGGACACGCTGCAGCCTGCCCTTGTCCTTGGCTGTGGCTGCAGCGTACCAGACAGTGATGGAGGAGCTGAGGATGGACTTGATGATGGCTGTGTAGAAGTGGACCATCATCCTCCTGATAGGGTAGTATCCGTAGAGGGGCTTGGACACTTGGAGATGCCTGCACTGGAAACTGATGTGACCTGTGGGTCTGAGGTTATGCTTGTGCTGGGCTGGCGCCCCATTAGTGTAAGGTGTTCTGGGAATTGGACTGTCCATCGAAAAAGGGAGACTGAAGGGTTGCTTGGGGCTTTCTGGATCGGTCCTGGTCTTGCTTCTGGTCCTGCTCTGAGTCTGGGCTAGGGAAGTCCTTCCTCTCGACGGGATGACTGGTGTCCAGCCTGCTCACGTTATTTCCTTTGACGCGGCTCAGGTTAGGGTTGTTGACAGGAGGGCTCTCCTCTTCTGTGCCATGTGGGTCATACCATTCTGGGCCAGCAGGGGTAGAGATGCATCGTCCAGGTCCTGTGGCTTGAAACTCATTAAACACCCCCTTGGTATTTCCATAGCTTCCATCTTACATATTGATGTGGCTTTTAGCTTAATTGTTGTTTATCAAATATTGGTGATGTATTCCTCTCTGTAGTGAACTGTGTCTATAGTTTTGTTTTTGTTTAACCGAGACAATACCGTTATTATCTAAATAAGCTCCATTCAATGGAACAGTGATTTTCTCCTTCACTGTCAATTCAGTTCAATGTGAATATACCTATCTGCTGTATAAATCTACATCAGTAGAAAGTCTGGACATTATGACCGAATTAGTGGCTCTGGACTAAATCAAGAACCTTTTATGTGTTGTTCTCACAATAAGCTCAATCTTTGACATTTTTTATATCCATCTCAATCCTATTTACATGAGCCGTTTTTGTCCCTTTTTCTAATCTGAAGATGGTGTGTGGTAATAACTTAACTAACACAGTGGAAAGCTGGTACTGGGACTATCGCTTAGCGGATTGTTCTCGCTCAAGCTAACTCGCAGAGATGCTATGTGGACTAAAATCGACATTGACGTGGTGTCCACTGCCTTTTTACACAGTGCAGCTTTCGGTTGGCAATGTATCCGCGCTCCAGGTGAGACACAGTGTCCCCTCTCACTGTACAGACAGGATATTTTCTGCCTGCTTCCACAGTAGCAGAAGTGATCTCACTCAAGCTAACTGGTGGGACATTAATATCTAAAGTAACTATTCCAGTGAATGCAGTGTCTTCACTCCCTCTTCACTGCCAGGAATGTCTTTTGTCCTGCTTTCTGCAGGCCCAGAGTGCCCTCGCTCAAGAAAGCTGCATTAACTAGTGGTCACTTTTAACTCTCCAGGCTATGGGACCTGTATTGCTCCTCTTCAGCCTGAAGGCTGATGACACAGCAGGGTGGTGAGCCTCATCTCCCCTTTCCACCTCACGCTTGCCCTCTCAACTTTGCTGCAGCAGGCTACCTTTTGGCGCTTTCGCCAGTGGCCTCAGTGATATTTCACAACAGGTGTTTTCCTGCTGTTAAACCAGGTGCCTCAGCAGAGTATTGTAGATTGCCTGGGCAGACAGCAGTTCTGTTTCTTCACGGGAACATGCCAGCATATCTATGGGGTTCCACTTTGGCCCTCCTCAGCCCCCGGCTAACCCCAGTAACTGACACAGGCCACCTAGATGCCGGCTTGTACCCATGCAACCCTACCATACGTTTCCCCCAGGCAACCGCCGAACCTGGGGCCCAATCGTTGTAAAAACCTCCAAGCAGGGTGGCCAAGAAATGAGGTCTCAGGGCCAGCCTTTGGTTACTGGGCAGTTCATCAGACCCCAGGGTGTTTTTTTACCCTATCCCAAGGGTATAAGCCTTAATTCCAATACCGGCCTGCAGCCGAGTCGCAATAGCCAATATCACCGTACTGGCAAAATCCTTAGCCCTTAGCCCTGAGCCAGGAGTTAGGTCCTAGCTGGGGGAACTATTAAGGCTGGACCCCCTGTCACACCCCATGGGGGTAATACTTCAGAGGCTTCGGACTATGTACAGTCATCGGCCTGAAGTCTAAGTCCTGCAGTGTTGCAATTGCACATGTAGAGCACAGCAGACGCCTTGCGTTCTGTCTCCAAGGAAGAGTGGTTCACGTCTGTCAACTTATTACTGCCGCCCTTTCCTCTCGTAACTGCAGGCCGAAAGATCAGAAACATTTATTGCCATAATATGTCAGACATACAAGGAATTTGACTTGGCGGTTGGTGCATAACAGCAGACGTACAGACAGTACGACAATGGACGACAACAGTGCAAGAGAAATAAAATATAATGCTATGGGTTGGTTTAAAAATAAAGGAAAAGTAAAAAATATTTATAAATTAAAAATGAAGTGCACCAGCGAACAAAGTGTATTTAAGCTGTGTGTGTCTCTTGTCGCGTCATTGTCTATATATATATATATATATATATATATATATATATATATATATATATATTTTTTTTTTAGATATATATTATATATATATTTATATATTCATATATATATAATTTTTATACAAATCCAAAAATGAGGTCAAACCCACTGAAGGTGTGCGTCAAAATGTTGCAGGGGACACGTGAAATTCTCTTGTAACTCACAATACATCAGCAAATTCAATTTTCACATGACATTCACAAATAGTTTCTTAATACAAGGCCATTTTTCATACAGAAAAATCCTTAATGAATGTAAGAACCCACATGCATAGCGGAGCCATATAAAAGAGGACACAGGGCCTACTGTCATGGCGCTTACGGTTGTAAATATTAATTTGGCTCAACAGCTTATTGTCAGTTACGGTTGTTGATTCCATAAATCAGTGTTTGGATATGTGACATTTTCATGCTCTTTAGAAGGCCGTTGGTAGGCTAAAGGAGCGTGGGAATGCAGTGTGAGAGGAGTTGAGGAGCTCTGAGAGGTATTTATCCAGATGTCAACTAAAACAGGCTTTGTGTCAGTAACTTGGATGCAGGCGCGCTCACACGCATCCCCGTAAACAGCATGGAGACACTTTAAATGGACTATCAATATCGTCAGCCACTCGGGGTCGTCAATAAGAGGCAGCCTCCTGTCGGTTTAGGGATAAGATTGTCAGGTGTAGATAGTTAACTAACCCTAACCCATAGAGGAGAAGACATGAACAAGCTGTTAAATATAACGGATGAAGAATGTATAGTAGCAGTATAGTACCCTGGGTGTAACTGTAATTTGGTTGCATAGCTTCTCCTACCACAGCTGTGCCGATGACACCAAATACACTAATTCTCTTCTTCCCTCACTCGGACACCCAGGTGGCGGCGCGGATCTCTGCCTGTGACTGACATCTCTCCGTGGATGTCCGCTCACCATCTGAAATTAAATTAACCCCGACATGAATGAACTACTTCTCTTTCCGGGAGAAGTTAGGTTCTCCCACCCAGGACTGTTAACTTTGGCAACTCCGTGCTAATGCCCACTTTGACTGCTAGGAACCGCGGCGTCACACTCGACAGCCGACTCTCCCTGACTACCAGGATCACTGCAACAACACGATCCTGTAGATACACGCTCTACAACATCAGGAGATTACGTCCCCTTCTCACTCAGAAGGCAGCGCAGGTACTGATTCAGGCTCTTGTCATCTCCCGCCTGGACTACTGCAACTCCCTCCTGGCAGGTCTCCCTGCTACCACCATTCCACCTCTGCAGCTCATCCAGAATGCAGCAGCTAGACTGGTCTCTAACCTTCCACACAGTTCACATTGGTGCTCACGTACCATGCTGTGAATGGATGGGGTCCAGCTTACATCCAGGACCTGGTCCAACCCGACATCCCGACCCTCACTCTCCGCTCTGCATGTGATAAACTGCTTGTTCCTCCTCACTGAGAGCAAAACCCTCGACTAGATCACCACTCTTTGCTGTCCTGCTCCTAAATGGTGGAAGGAGGTCTCTGAAGACATCAGGACCGCGGAGAGCCTTCACATCTTCAGACTAAAGATACACCTCTTCAGAATAAAAAAGCCATTATAAGTACATTTTATAGCAAGTTGTAAAATGTATTATTTGATGGAGATGCAGTTTCTTGTTTATTTTGAGGTTGTATCCTTATGGTTGAAATGCACTTATTGTAAGTTGCTTTGGATAAAAGCGTCGGCTAGATGACAAAAGATCTTCCTTTGAGTTTATTTGCCGTCGTACTGTTAGAAGGCGGACGAGTTGATCACCGAAACCAGGATTTTCTAACTTAGAACACGCAAGCGCAATTATCCCGCTGACTAATAGGACATTTGAGCGACTTAGTCGAACCACGCATGAGGAATAGGGCCCAGAAGGGATATGAGAGGAAACCTGCATTCTTGATTACAGAATTTTCAGAGCAAAACGGAGGCGCTCTCCCATGGGCGGTTTCTTTACATCCCGCGGAATACATAAGTAGGCGCACATTGCACATCCCCTCCTATCTGGTGAAACTCCCACTTTCCCCCTGACACTCCCGTGAATACATATGCATGACGTGGAAAGCGCAATTTGACTTTTGAAGTACGCGCACAGTGCAAAATAAAAGCGCCTGAAGTGGGTGCTAAACATGAGGCCCTCAGTGAAGAGAAATCAGCCTGGTCCTGGCTTCCTCCAGTACAGTTAGCATCTGTCCTCTGAGAGCAATACTGTTGCGGCAAACAGGTAGGGTCAAAGGCCTTTAACAGCCACTGTGTTTCTGTGACTGTTCCCCAAAGCTTTAACTCATGTCTTTGATCATTTTTCAAAGCAATATGCTGCACAAAGGGCTGCAAGCTAGTGAGGGCCATGAAGTAGTCAGGGAACCAAACAACAATTTGTATGAATCAAACATCCAATTATTTTGGAGTTAGAAAAGTTGTCCTCATGTGCTTCAAAGGAAGAAATAATGAAGCCAGAAGTCACTGCTTTGTGAGTGTGACATGTGTGTTAGGTCAATGGCCCAATGCCCACAGAATGGTGATGAGGAAGGAGTTTGCATATGAAATAAGTTGCATGGTATGGCTTTCAGTGGGATTGTGTACTCGCATGCAGTAGACCAGTATACTGTCTTGGAAATGTCCTGGAATAACATAGTCTTAGTTATTGCTAGTTCAGTGCCCAAGCCAACAAAGTGCTGCTAACAGTTTGGCTGAGTGTAAAGTCGACTGAATGTATTAGACAAACTGCGTATCTCAGAAAACCATTTACACAGACATTCTTTTTAAAGTTAGATGATAGAAGAATGCAAATGAATCCTATTCAAGACAATTCAAGAGTAGTACTATTATTGTCGTAGTAATTTTAGTTTTAATAGCAGTACAAATACTTGAGGTAGGAGTGTTTGTAATAGTAGTTGCAGTATGAGGTGTAGTAGTATGTTAAGAAAAACAACTTCATTCTCAGGTTCGTTGTTGAGGTACAAATCATCGCCCAGGCTTTTATTTTGAGGTGATGGAATGGGTTGAGAGAGAGAGAGGGGTTAGAAGACAGCATGTTTGTCCTGCAAACAAAGAAGCTTTTAATGAACATTTTATCCAAATATGAAGCATGAAGAGTGACAATTCTGACAATTTAAATCTCAGGAACCATCTGAAAAACTCAAGAAACAAGAAACATCCATCCATCATCAAACCGCTTATCCTACACAGGATCTTTAATTGCTGCATGTATTTGGACAGGCTGAATGTTAGATTTGATACATTTGCGGATTTACTTTTGTCACTTCACAGCCTAACCTTTTTTTTTCCTATAAACTATCAGGACAGGAATTAAGGGGAACTGCATACAGGGCCCCGACTTCTCCTGGAGGGAATCCTTGTCGTTATCCTTGTAGCCTGGACCCAGAACATATCCGTTATTACCTTTATCAGCTGGGGGACCCAGGGGATGTGTGGCGAGACCTAGTGGAGGTGGGGGAGGGACACGGGGCTGTCGATGACGCGGTATAGGAGAGAAAGTGGGGCGAGGGGTGAGTTCAGTTCCAACGGTGACCTCATGTAGTCAGTGAACACCATGCGGGGGGAGGATGGGGAAGTGGGGGACAGTGTGAAAGAAGAATGGGAAGGGGACCTGGATGGAGTTCGCGGGGCGGAAGTGGGAAGTAAGGACACCTCCTCTTGGAGTGATGGAGGAAGCGGGTCATCATAGGCGGTCCCTGATGATGATGTTGGAGGCTCCTAAGCGGGAGCTGAAGGAAAAAGAGGAAGTCAAAGTTATGCCTGTCGGTTTGCTTTCCATTACTAAGTAATACATTGTTACCGGTATAATAATGGATAAGTTATTGTTGCATAGGAAGACCACCTTTATAGCGCCGTCAATCAATGTGCACAGGTGACACCCATTATGACAATCCAACCCGATGATGTCACTGCTGACATCATCCCATGCACAAACACCAGGCCTCACTGCCTGCGCTCTCCTCTAGCCTCCAGCACACCTGCAGAGTATGGCAAGCATTCAACCCACATACCACCATGGGGACAAAGGTGAGTTGTCACCCACTTTGTCACAGGCTATTCTTAATGGAAGAAAGAAATGGAAAAGACCCCAATCTGCCCAACTCCAAAAAAGAAATTCAGGGAGCGTATTTGCTCTCAGAAGATGACGACGATGATGGTTGGGTTGTTCCACAGAAAGTTTTTGAGGCGGCAAAACAAAAACAACTCCTCTACCCAAATAAATTCAATGACATGTCCCTGCAACTGCAGGACACAAGAAACAAGTGAGTTCATCTTTGTCCTATTTTTAACCTAACCGAACTTTGATTTTACCACACATGAAATATGTGTCCACTTATTTGTCAGTGCTCAATACTGTATTTTCTGTAGATGACAAATGTACCATATCCATCCATTTGGCCTTTAATGATTTTCCAAATATTGGAACTCTGTGCAGGTGCACTGATACCTGTCTTGTCTATAAATAGCAAGATAGCTTCACTTCACTTACATTATCTAATAATATTATAACATGATACATGTCCTTCAGGTTAGAGGATCAGAAGAAGCTAAGATCAGCTGTTGAAGTGTCAACTCAACACTGCTCTCAATATTGAGTTGCAACAGCTGCTGAGGAAGTTAATAATGTCCAGTCATAAGCTTTTTGTTATATATAAAGTCTCCATTTATGAGTAATTATGTTAGATCACCTTATTTTGTTTTTACTCGGGCGACGTGTTAGCCCTTTAACTTCTTGGAAGGCGGAAAAACACTTCGCAAGATCTCCTTGTGGAAACCCTGAGAAGTGTATGAAACTCAGGACTACGGTCGCACTGCACCGGCAAATAACGCACATATTGAATATATAACTATAAGAATAAACAGTAAAAATATGAATACATGTTTATTAAAGAAGTGCCTACCCTGCCAAACTATCTTTATACAAATATCTTTCTACAATTAATGTTCATAGAGAACAAACAAGACTGGACAAAAAAGATCCTGGCAACAGATAAAAATAGATGCCTGCTCACATATTTTATCTAAACTGATTAAGAATTAGGGGGGGTACCAGCACCAGGCTTCACCCCAGCTGAGGAATTGGCTCTTGTTTTAAACCAAGGAAGGGATTAAGGGTGGGACAGATACTGACCGTTCCACCTGCATAAACTGCCCTCTTCATACACGGTACATTCTCCTGTACTGCACATCAGTACGGGCGTATGTGGAAATCCTCTTTGATATAACACATTCTTTGTGCAGGGAAGGTAATACGGATGTGTGCCAAGGACAGTACTTCTGACAGTACGGCAAATAGTTCCTTGATTTACAGTTTCGGCATCTAAAAACTTGCAGCAAAGCACAGTGCCATACAGACATCTGTGCAATGGTGAGAAGCTTCACGCTGGTCTGATCTGTCCCCAAACATCCTCATGTTTACAATGGTTCACTGCACACGTCAGTTTCGCCCACCAGCGAACACGCACTCCCAAGTCGGTCGGTCCGCAACGACTACTAACCCCCTCGTTATTTCGACGTGTTTATTATCTGCCGGACCTTCTTGACCGGTGCACAAAATATTGTCTGACATGAAAACAGTCTGTGGTAAAAAAGGTTGGGAACTGATATAAACAACTGCAATAGTAGGGTTTAACACTGGTGACAGCAATAGCGACAAGTAATGCATGTTAATGGAAACAAATCTGAACACATTCAGAAGACAACGGAATAACTGTTAAACACGTTTGTTTGGGATCGGAGCGGCAGGTGGTTTAACACATGAGACTTCAGGATTAATCTTAGCCTGGCTGTTAGCCTGGTCTGAAGCAGGCTAGCTGCAAAGAATACATCACCATGTTACCTGGCTGGGTTTAATTCAACCTGCTTTCATGCAACCAAGTCAAAGCTAAATTCACCCAGAATAACGTGAATATCCCGGCTTGGTTCTTGACAGAAAAGGTTTGAGAACCCCTAAATTAACCACACCTTAATCAAAACTAAAACTAAACTAAAATCCATAGATGGATTCATTATTAATTATTAAAAGTTTAAAAAAAATATATATATATATATATATATATAAAAATAAGATAAGCTTCTTCGGAAGGCACAAATGGAGTTTGGAGCACAAATACAAAGTAGCCATTAAACTGAGCTTTATTCTTCCTACCAGCTCCTTTTTTTTAAGTTGGTCTTTCATGCTGTTGCCAGTCAAACATTTACTACCCTCAGTACTTCTGCTGTGTTCTGATTCACTTCCATTAAGGAGGTGGGAAAGGAAACTCAAATAAAACAAGATCTAAAAAGAAAAGAAAATCAATAAATGTTACATCAGATTTAAAAGACTGCATTATCAGTTTTATAGGTGCTATGCTAAAATTTCAGGGTGGCCAAGTCCTTGGGTTTAAAAGAAAGGTTTATGGTGCTGTAAACATAGCCCTATTCTCTTTTCCATTTCAACCACATAAAGTCGTGACAGATAGGTAAATCCACACAGGAGAGTAGAAGCTCTTTCTTTCGTGCAGGTTTATCTACACTTAATCTTTTCGTTGTATTGAAGAGCGCATGAAGGGTTAACGCTGGGATCAGGCTTCTGGTTATTTGTTAATTGTAGCAGGAGGAACCAATGACTAATACATGGTATACACCCAAACAATCTTAATCTAGATATCTGAAAACAATCTTAGATTAATCTCACCTAAAGTCGAGTAAAATTGATCGGTTTTGAGATTGTATGCCAGTGTTATTACAGTTCATCATGTTTGATTTTCAAATGTCTCAATGGAATGTACACTATATTAGGCCACAAGTTTCTCTCTAAAAGTTGTTGAAGACATTTAAAAGAGTACGCCAGTAATTTAGCATTGCTCTCCTATAATATTGTCATGACAGGCAGTCTCAGTTTTTATTTTGCAGATTAATTTCCTTTGTCAAAACCTCCTGCCGCCTGTATCACCCACAATGCAATTTGATGTGTGGGTAGGGTGTGTTATGCGAATAGGACCTGAAACCTCTGGTTCTGAAAAGTGGGTTTATGGAATCGCTAGTTTCTGTTTAAAAACTAGAATATTATGTCTTACTCAGACTTAAATACACCCTAAAGTGTTTCTAGGACATTTCTTGTATTGTGATTTACATGTCCCAAAAACACTTTCAGTGTTCATCTTCCAAGTTTATAAATTCAAAAAGCTTTCATTGTGTGGTTTAACTACAAAACGGTTAATTGTAACATTTTGGCCATGTAAAATGGTTTTAATTTTGCATTGGGTTGTACTGTAGCTCCACCCTGTTGTGCCAAGATGGAGAACTCAACATGTAAACATATTAGTAATAGCCTGCATGCATCTACTTCATTTTCAAACCTGTAGTTCAGCGGCTCTAAAACTTTTTAGGCAAGGCAAATTTATTTGTATAGCACATTTTTACAAAGAATAAAATTTGCAGTGTAATTTATGATTGTCTTTAAGAATTCCGAATTACAGAAACGGTAAAATAAAGGCAGGAGCAAACAGAAAAGTCTTTGATCTGGATTTAAAGGAGCTGAGGGACTCCAGCGTAGTGCTGCGCTACCAATTCCCCACGGTAAAAAAAAAAGAAACGGCATATTTATAGCTGCAATAAAATTCGACCGATGATAGTTTGCTCATGCATGGTGTTTGTTTACAATATTTAGTCTGGTGTTAAATGTTGCAGTGCAAACACAAACTGAACAAAAACATTGTATATTAATCCTGACTTGGAAGAAAAAACAGGTGTAAAAATTTCCTGGAACACTGCAACAAAATTACAATAAATACTAGTTAAAATATATTTAATATTATCTATTACACCATCAGACCACAGTTCCAATTTCTCTCTCGCGCACCCGCACCACACTTTGGGAATCCCTATAGTTACTTAAAGTTCCTCAGAATTCACACAGCTATTTGTGGACAAAAGCCTTTAGTCAATATTTCATATGTACATTACATACCCTGTAAGCACAATTCTATGTGGAAAATTAATAGACTTCCCCTTCAAATCTCAACTGAAAACGCTGACTACCGGAGACACATGATTGAGTGTGGCCTGCGAAGCAGCAACTCTCTATTATTCTCCTTCCATACAAAAAGTTTGGCACGCTACTCCTCCCGCAGCGTTGCTCTCTGTCTCAAACTCAAGTGGCTCATCGGGAATCGTGTGCTATGACTTTTCTAAGAGGAATGACTGACCGTTTGCCCAAAAATCCCCCAAAACCGAGCCAAAATGCTCTGTTGGAATGAATGGAGTTACACAAACACTGATGCGGCCGTACTGACTCGCTATACTTTAACATAGAAAAATGATCTGAAGCTTCAAACGTAGGAAAAAAGTCTTTATTGTGCCAAAAGGGCATACGCACGCAACTCCAACGGCTTTCTTGTAATTACAGTTCAAGTCTTAGTAAAATGTGACACTATTTCTGCGTTTACTGTGTGTGTGTGGTGTAGCTTAGAGCACATGACATCATCACAGAGTGAAGGGGACCTTGAAATCTAAAAAGAATATCTGTAAATCGCTACCGTGTCCACAATTATTACTCCTCATGTGTCTTTTTTGGATAAGGAGTTTGGTCATTTTGTCTTGGTCCTGAATATTTAGAATCCAATATATTATACATTTGACCAGAGATCTGTTAAGGGTTCGGAAAGCCCTCGAGGGAGGCCTCACTCCTTTGTTCTCGTCCCGGCCGGAAATTAAGAATCAAAAGAGTCAATATACTCAAATTTAAAAATCTAAAAAGTATTTAATAACTAAACAACGTTATAAGGAATACAATTACAAAGTGAATACAAAAGAAACAGTAAAATATTTTGCGAAATAGAGAATTCTCTGAGCAAGTCTAAAGTGACTTATCAAAGCGGCTGCAGGAAAATTCTAACAGTCCTTTCCCCGCTTTGGTTTTTTGAAAACTCTTGAGGTGTGTCTTCTTGGGTGCGTTTGAATGTCATTGGCTTCTCCTTCAAAGTGTCTCCTCCTGGATTGTCCCCTTCACGTCGCAGTGTGAAGCTGCAGCTGTGACCTGAGAACGTTCTGTCCCTCACATTCCAACACATTCAATGTAGATACAGTTGGCTTGCTATGGCTGCCCACTGGCTGGTTAAAGGACAACAGGAATTCTGGGTGCAGCGCTTTCCACAAAGCCTGGCAGCCCTTGGAAACAAGGCTGGACACCGTGCTGGATCCAGTTTATAGCTCGCAGATACAGCCTGTTGGGTTCCACTCGAGGCTAAAATCCGTGTGGCCACACACGTGTGTGCCCTGATGCCGTATGTGCGGTTGCACACAACGAAGAAGGTCGTCGAATCGGCATGCCGAAATACGTCTAAAAGTGCATCTCTTCGTACATTACATGTCATTTAGCTGACGCTTTTATCCAAAGCGACTTACAATAAGTGCATTCAACCATAGGGTACAAACTCAGAAGAACAAGAAACAAGAAAGGGCAATTTCCTCAAATAAGCCAATTTACAATGTGCTATAGATGATTGGTGTTATAAGTCCAATTTAAGTGCTACAATTTGTTAGGCTTTTAGTCGAGGTAGAGTCTGAAGAGGTGTGTCTTTAGTTTGCGGCGGAAGATGTGAAGGCTCTCTGTGGTCCTGATGTCTTCAGAGAGCTCGTTCCACCATTTAAGAGCAGGACAGCAAAGAGTCGTGATCTAGTCGAGTGTTTTGCTCTCAGTGAAGGAGGGACGAGCAGTTTATCAGATGCAGAGCGGAGAGTGCGGGTCGGGATGTAGGGTTTGACCACGTCCTGGATGTAAGCTGGACCCCATCCATTCACAGCATGGTACGTGAGCACCATGAACTGGATGCGGGCAGCCACCGGTAGCCAGTGAAGAGAGCGGAGGAGTGGAGTAGTGTGGGAGAATTTCGGAAGGTTAAAAGACCAGTGGAGCTGCTGCATTCTGGATGAGCTGCAGAGGTCGAATGGCGGTAAGAGGGAGACCAGCCAGGAGCGAGTTGCAGTAGTCCAGGCGTGAGATGACAAGAGCCTGAATCAGTACCTGGGCAGCCTTCTGAGTGAGAAGAGGACGTATTCTCCTGATGTTGTAGGGAGTATCTACAGGATCGTGTTGTCGCAGTAATGTTGGGAGTCAGGGAGAGTTGGCTGTCGATTGTGACGCTGAGGTTCCTAGCGGTTAAAGTGGGCGTTAGCACGGAGTTGCCAAAGTTGATCGTCAGGTCCTGGGTCGGAGAGTCTTTTCCTGGAAAGAGAAGTAGTTCAGTCTTGTCTGGGTTGATTTTCAGATGGTGGGCGGACATCCACTGAGAGATGTCAGTCAGACAGGCAGAGATCTGTGCCGTCACCTGGGTGTCCGAGTGAGGGAAGGAGACAATTAGTTGGCTGTCATCGGCATAGCTGTGGTAGGGGAAGCCATGCGAGCGAATGACAGCGCCGAGAGAGTTGGTGTAGAGCGAGAAGAGGAGGGGACCCAGGATGGAACCCTGAGGAACTCTCGTAGTAAGAGGACAAGGTTCCGACACAGATCGATCGGTTGAGGTAGAACGAGAGAAGGTGTCTCAGGCTCTGCTCTCTCCCAAGTTCCTGAAGGGAGGAAAAAAGGATCTGGGGATTGACTGTGTCAAATGCAGCGAACAGGTCCAGAAGGATGAGGACAAAGGAGAGAGAGGCGGCTCTAGCAGTGTGGAGTTGCTCTGAGACAGCAAGGAGAGCAGTCTATGTGTAATGACCTGCCTTGAAGCCTGACTGACTGTCCATATTCCTTTGGACAAGAGAAGAATATTCACCCGTCCGCGGCCTAGGTTGATTTAGCCGTACAGACCGTCTCCTCTTCTGTTCTTGGCGATTCATGAAAAGAAGTTACTGTTTTTGTAAGTCTTGCCTCTCTGCCATCTTCCGAGGTGTATGTGGACAAAAGACCGAGTAAATAAACAAACCAAAGACTTCCACACAAAGTCGTGACTCTCTAGGTCGTCTTTGACAAAAACACGTTACTCCACCTAGTGTTCTGGCGGGGAATTGCTCTGCAACACATGCAAGCCTTTTAGAAGCATCGAATTGAACGAGTGCGTCGACGCAGACTCAGAAGCATGCGCCGGCCTTAAACCCATGCTGATGCGGCATGCAAACTGCATTCCAATCCATTTGGTTGTCAAAATATTTCATCCTGAAGCAAAATGCTACAGCGGAGGTCAGACGATATGGTTAAATGTACTATTTGCATTAACCCTGCCTCCCGGGACCACAAAAGTGGCTGAATGCGCAGTTCAATTTAGGTGAGCACTTTATTAAGTGTAACAGAGGCCTTGGTTGGTCTGCCCCTAGAAGAGGTAACTGCATGTGTTGGCACAGTGTGACAGTCTGGCATGGTTAAATCCATTTAACCGACAACCACTGTGACAGGGATTCGGCCAGGCCCCTATAATCCTTCATAGGCATGATGTGGTATAACAGTTTAAAGTCTCAAATCAACCTCACCAAGGGTTTTTTATTGGCAATCAACAAGTTTCATGACACAAAAAGAAAAAGGAGCTGTTACGATCATACATCCATCTTCAACAAGCCATCCAGCTGGTTCAATCTCATCTGTGTTGGTCAATATTTTAACATTCTGTATTGTGGTGTGTAGCGGAAGATTTTCTCATGCAATCGAGAATCAGTTATAAAGTCTCTTGTGAATCAAAGTTTTATTTTCAGTTTATGAACAGGGGGGATTTATGGCCTTGGGGGGGATTTTTCCCCTCTCCATGCTTTTTTGGGGACTTTCCTGAATCTCTGGACTTTCTGGTCTTGTGAAAGGGATGGTTCAACCGAAAAAAGTGAGTTGGTGAATTTTTGTTGAAGAGACCGGAGACTGGGATAGAGAAGCTGTAGATTAAGAATGAGTCAGTTTTCCTAGGTTCTCAACACTTGAATCCATTTTTGTTCAAAATTTAGACTGCTATCCTGTTTCCTCTGTAACTCATTATAATCTCATTTTTTGTGCTGAAGTAAATAAAACCCGAGTTTGCTCTGAGGCTTTGAAGATTTTCTTCCACAGTCCTCCGTTGAGGGGGACGAGCAGCGGAAGCAAGCAGAATTGTTTAAGTAGTTTAATAAAACTAATATTACAAAGGTTTTGTCCAAATTCAACACAAAATGCTACTTTTAATGACTTCAGTTGTCAGGGATGGGTGGAGGAGGCAGGACTCAAACGCAGGCTTCTTAGACTTTAGACTTTATAAAGACTTTAATAGTCAAAAGGCGAAAGCAAAAGGCCAAGGGGCAAAAACACACAGGAACCAGGGGAAAACCGGCAGACAGGAACTACGAACATCCACGACGATAGACAATGACGCGACCCGTGACACACGGCTTAAATACACAAGGGAGGTGCAGGTGATTGGACACAGGTGGAAACTATTAGACGATCACAGGGGATGACCGGACAAGGCAGAAAGTGAAGTTACCCGGGGACACGAGTGGCAGAAAACTACAAAATAAGACAGGAAGTGAACCATACCGTGACATCAATGAATTTACTGCAGTCACAAAATTATTCAACCCCTTCATGACAAGCATCTTCAGTACTTAGTAGAGCACCCTTTTGCAGCCCATTCCTCATGGGCAATGGCCTCCAGTTCAGTAATATTCTTTGGTGTGCGTTTTGCAACCGCCTTCTTCAAATCCCACCAGAGATTTTCGATGGGGTTCAAGTCAGGCGACTGTGATGGCCACTCTAGGATCTTCCATTTCTTCTTCTGAAACCAAGCCTTGGTGGACTTTGAGGTATGCTTGGGATCATTGTCCTGTTGGAAGGTCCAATGACGCCCAAGTGTCAGCTTCATCACAGACGGTATGCAGTTTTTTTTTCCTGATATTTGACAGAATCCATCGTGCCCTCCACACGCTGCAGGTTTCCAGTGCTAGAGGCAGCAAAGCAGCCCCAGAGCATCACTGAGCCACCGCCATGCTTTACTGTAGGCAGGGTGTTCTTTTCAGCATATGCTTCATTAGGCTTCCTCCAGACATAGCGCTGATCCATTGGGCCGAAAAGTTCTAGCTTTGTCTCATCGCTCCATAGAACAGAATTCCAAAACTTGTGCTCAGCAGCGCCTTTCCCTCTGGATAGTTTGGGCTATTGCACAAAAATGTGCTGTGGTCCCATGAAAATCCACCATGTACTACAGTGTTATCGTGGCAACCACTCACCCAATGCATGTGGTGCTCTGACCAAGCTTCCCTTGTGAGCAGTACGAGTATGCAAGTATGCACTAGAGATCTACCATGACTGTTGGTATAACCCCTCCAATGTAAAACACTGCATTTGGCGGTAAGTAAGGATGAAATACAACGGAAGTTATGCATGTATCTACGATTCTATGAATCCTGGATGACCGCCACAGATATGTATAACTTGGTATCCCGTGAACTTTCAGAAGATTCCGTAGGACTGATCTCAGGATGACACCGGGACTTATAGACCATGGAGGTCATGCAAGTTCACAAGAGACTTTTTTATTTTGAAATAGTGAACCTGAGCTTGCGCGGGACAGAAGATGTCCAGTGTGAAATTCATAGATTCGTAGTTACATACGTAATCCTACTGTAAATGGAATAACTATAAATTAAGTGAAATGGCAGTTGTTTTCATTGAGTGAATTATCATGTGGAGTTAAACAATAAACATTGAAGAGTAAAACAATACTATATTAAGAACTCTGAGGCAAGAGTTGATTTTATTCTTGTATTTTAGCTTCAGTATTCATGTGACCAGCTGAAACCAGCAGATCTCTCAACGGATTCCCAAACTGAGCGATTGACTGCTGTTTGGATTCATAAGCAGGGAGATTGACTGCGGCTTGGATTCACAAGCAACGTGATTGACTGCTGTTGGCACAATAGCTGCCAGTGGCGCAAGTGGTGGTTGACAAACGACAGAGAGGAATTGGCGGCGAGGGAAATTACCCCGGCTCTCCGCGAAGCCACCCAGCAATCATCCCACATCCCCGTGTCTTCTCAGTGCCTTTTTTTACTGCCACACTCAATCACTGCCAAACAGATAATACAGCAACACCGATAATACAGCCACACATTTGCAACACGCACAGAAGAGCCTCCCTGGAGCACACAGGACAGGCAAGAGACCTCAGTGATTATGAACATTTATAAGCTACTTGGGAAAACAACGGACATGCCATTAAAAACAACATAATGAATGTGAGAGCAGGAGATGAACAAAAGAAAATCCTGAATTAATATTCTACTGCTTTCTTTCTCAAATGTAATTGTCTTTAAGAAAACTTAATCTACAAGTGCTGACTGCTTAAGTCAATTTGTATCATGTTTTAATTGACTGTACAGCAGTGAGGTGGCAGCCATTATGAGGACTGGGAGAGGAAACACCACATTATGCTAAAGGCTCCTTACCTGTAATTATTTTCATACTCCTACGCAGTGTCTCTTCTAATAAATGTTTTATAATGGCGACGGCTTGGAGAGGAAGGATGTAGAAGGACATGGTGTTCTTTGTGAGAGTGAGAGTTTGATCTGAGTGGAAACTTTGACGCTGATTAATGGCTTTTGCTCATTACACCTCAGCACTGTCTGAGGAGGCTGCTTTAAATAGTGCTTTCAAGTCTGTGCGTTAATTAAGCAATGAGGTACGAGAGGCTGTACTTTATCGTCCACTAATAAAAGTTTGAGGGCGTTGTTAGGTCCGACGCGCAGCGGATTCATTCACATCGCTCATGACGTCCACCTGAATTGTCCGCTTGCATTGCCCGAAACCGATCAGGTGTGGGATTTCCGGCGATAATCTAACCTGATACTTTAAGAGCAAAGTTATATGGAATGTTCGAGTCAATGTGAACAGCAACTGTACATTATTGCTGAATAATGCACACCCTGTGACTCACTATCAACCAATCAAAATGCTCTACCTGTATTATAATACACAAGAACTGGCGGGAAAAAGGCCCCGGGGAAGACCCAGGACTAGGTGGAGAGATTATATCTCTGCACTGGCCTGGGAACGCCTTGGGATCCCCCAGTCAGAGCTGGTAGATGTGGCCCGGGAAAGGGAAGTTTGGGGTCCCCTGCTGGAGCTGTTGCCCCCGCGACCCGACCCCGGATAAGCGGTTGAAAATGGATGGATGGATGGATGGCGGGAAAAAGGCTCACCCGTCCGACAAGGGCATGGGTTACTAGAGACGGACATCTTTGATCTTTGTAGTCATACTTACTTATTCATACTTTATACACTTCACATTGGATATATTAGGACAAGGTTATTATAATGTACTTTTATTGAATAACAAACATGTTTATGCAATACTTCCAAAGAGGAATTAAAAGCAAATTAAATCAAGTAGTATAAATACGATCGGTGTAAGGAGTGAAAGATTCAAGAGTGATTTGTATCTACAACGCCCGGATCACTCGTGGTATCTGGCTCTACAGCCTTTTAATTTCAAGGTGGTCCATAGGCGCAGATGGCCGATTTCCTCTCTTGCTCCTGAAAGTGGTGGGAGGGGGGGGGAGTAGGTTCGGCCGGATGGCTCCCTAAGTCGGGCAGTGGGGGTATGTGGTGGCGGCCGTGGTTTGGCTCGGCTGCAGAGGGGACGGAGAAGGGAGTGGTTCGGGGAACGGTGCATAACGAGGCATAATCAGTGTGTGTGTTTGTTCTGCCTTTAAGTAGGAGAGATCCGGCGACAGCGAGAGAGCTGGGCGAGGAGGCTGGAGCCGGTTGTGCTTGTAAAACCGATCAAATAAAGACTGTTCACTAAAACCCTCAGCCGCATCCTCATTATTCCGGGACCCCCACAGACCCACATGTTACAGTGCATATAATAGCTTTCGTTGTCCGCGACGTTACCTGCTTTGCAAGCTAACGTTAATGCATACAGACAACCTCGAATCATAAGCTAATATTAACATTTTTACTAACTTCACGCAACATAGCCTCGCCGGTATTTGTCTTGGAAAAAGCTTGCTTGTTAAAACATAATACTGAACCATAATTAGTGAAAAAGACCACTAGGTTTTGATAGTGTGTTCAATGATTTTCTGTGAAGGAAACCTTTGATTTGAGCGAGTAGTTTGTATTAAGTTATCATAACTGGAGTGAATGAATTGTTTTTTTTTTAAGATTTTGAAGTTTTTGTTATGGGAGCAGTTAACACATTTGTCATGTTTATCATGCATCTATCCTCTAGGAATCACTGAGGCTAACATCCTTCAGATTGACCAACCGGCTAACTTGGAGAGCATCTGTGTCGGAACCTTGTCCTCTTACTACTGAAGTTCCTCAGGGTTACGTCCTGGGTCCCCTCCTCTTCTCTCTCTCACCATATGTGTCAAACTCAAGCCCGCGGGCCATATCCGGCTCCGCGAGATCATTTTATATTATTACTAATGGCCCGACGATATGAAGCGCTGATAACACAAACTACAAATCCCATAATGCAGCACTTCAGCTGCCTTGCCGAGCGCTTTCCGTGGCGTTTCTGGCCGACATAACTGCACATCTCAATGCCTTAAACCTCCAGCTCCAGGGACGTGACCGCATGATCACTGACATGTATGTAGTGAAGGCATTTCAAGTGAAGCTGATTTTACGGGAGACAAAAATGCACCAGTGCAACTTGACCCACTTTCCTTGTTGCCAAGTAATGCTGAACACAACGGTGTTCCCAAATACGCATTTTGCTGATAAAGTGAGCGCACTGCGCACGGAGTTCGCACGGCGCTTTGGTGATTTTGAGGAACAAAAAAAGAATTTTGAGTTGTTTCGCAACCCAATTGCCGTCGACGTGCAAACTGCACCTGTGCAGATTCAGATGGAGCTGATTGAGCTGCAGTGTAATGGGACACTAAAGACAAAGTACGACACTGTTTATTCACTCCATTCCCGCAGCAATGTCCCAGCTCTGTCTACATGCGGCTCGAACCTTGTGCATGTTTGGTAGCACATATCTGTGTGAGAAGACAAACAAAACAGCACACCAGAGTCTTCTCACTGATGAACCTTCAGTCCATCCTGAGCGTCTCCACAACACGGGACCTCACGCCAAACATAAACCAACTTGTTGCCAAAAAAGATGCCAAGCATCCAGCTCTGATAAAATGGCATAAGAGCAAATAAAGCTAAATGTTTTGATTCGTTATTGCTGAACAGCACAAATTTTATTTATATTTCCAGGTTTTGTTTTTGTTTTGCAGCATGTTCATATTTCTAACTTGTATAATTTTGACAGGAGACATTTTTAGAGTGAAATCATTTGGGATATTTAAAATTTAAGGTTGTTTATATAGAATGACATAAAAGCAAAGAAACTCAAATGTTTTGATTTGTTATTTTAATATTTACTTAAAGCACAAGCACTGTCACAATTTTTATTTATTTTTTCAGGCGTTTTTTTGCAGCATGTCTAACTTGTATAATTTTGACTGGATATACAAGTTATTTAAGGTTTAAGTTTATTTATTCCAGAATAACATTCGTGTCTGTCTGTATTTATATTTATGTTAAAAGAAACATTTAGTTTTAGTGTGTTCAATAAATGTTTATTCTGTTCGGCCCGTGACCTGAAGTGTGTTTTGAATCCGCACGACGCGGAAACCCGGGTTCGTCGTTGACCCCACGGCCCACCCGACGACAGACCGCAAGAGGAGCACTACCGTCCACCTGCATGTGTTGTTATTGAAAGAATGTCAATAATGTCTCCGTGTGGTAGCGTCCTGACTCCTCACGTGACAAAAGTGTATTAAGTTTAATACATACATTCATCACTGCTATCTAGATGTTGGCTCCTACTCGGGGCCATTGAAGAATCACCGTAGAAGCACTTGAATCCCCATCCTAGTCAATCGTTGGCTTTTCTTGTTTGCTTTGTTTAATGTTTTCACAATAAAAATATAAACACCCAAAAAATACCAACCCAGTGTTTAACCATTGGATAATTCTCCACCAATGGCTTTGCAATGGCATTGACCTCTGGTTTGGTGGGGTCTCCGGCATCTTCCGTGGCCCTTGCAATTGAGATCATATTACACATAGCAGTGTTTCCCACACATAGACTAATTTGTGACGGTGCGCCACAGATTCAACACCGGCCGTCTCACATTGCGTTTAGTGTATTTTTTTATTTATGTTTTTAACGCTATTTAAATCACGCAGTATATTTGTTCAGCTGCATTTCCTTTCCCTGCTCTCCCTCTGTCCCACACTCACTCACACACACCTCCCCTCCGTGCACCCCGTGTTTGTCTAGCGTGTCTTTTTTTAGCAAGCCTTGCAAAATCTGTTGCTCTGATAGAAGTTGCGGACTTACTACAGCTATGGGAGTTGTATATAGTGTGAGAAGTGTGTAGTTCTATCTAGCGATGTGTGTTTTGGTACAACGCCCCACCGTTAGTCCCCACACATTGCAGTGTTTCCCACAGATCCAACAATAAACCCACAATGTTTTCAGTCCCCATCCGTTTCTGGTGTTCAAGTTCACTGTACCAGATAGCTCTAAACCGGCATAGAGCTGACAAGGGGCGGGAGGGAGGGGACGAAGAAACGAGGGTCGGGAAAGGGGGCGGTCAGGCCACCGGGGAGTTGTAGTTGTAATATTAGTAGTTGTTGAAGTATTAATAGCAGTATGAATACTAGCAGTACTTTTATGCAGTGTCACTACTACTGGTTGTAATAGTGTTTTTAGTAATACCACTAGTATTAGTAGTAAGAGTCATTTTAGCAATTAATAACAGTTGAAATAGTAGAAGAATCAGTTGTAGTACTACCAAAATTACTCTTAATATTAGTAGTGGTTGTAGTAATATTTGAAAGAGCAATACGTATTTCAACGAAACAGCTTTATCTTGAGCTTCATGGTTAAGGTACAGATACTCATTGAGGCTTTTATTATGAAATGATGGAATTGGGTGAGGGCGAGGGGGGTTGCTAGACATATACAAAGAAGTTATTAATCAATAGACCTCATCACAAACATTACAGTAAGAATTCCCTCCACAGGTTTTTTTTTTTAAATGATTGGATTGAGTGGGGAAAAGATGGGTGGTGAGGAAGAGACAGACAGACAGAGTGATTAAGACTAAAGGCTGGCGCATGCTTCTGCGTCTTTACGCACCGTTGTGTCGACGCACTTGTTGGAATTCATGGTTGAAAAAGGCTTGCGTGTATTGCAGAGCAATTCACCTCCAGAACAATAGGCGGAGTAACGTTTTTTTGTCGAATACGACCTAGAGAGTGACATCTTTGTGTGTGGAAGTTGTTGGTTTGTTTATTTATTTATCATATCTTTATTGCCCCGTGCATCGACACTTTCCCGTATTTTCCTCCACAACATTGTTCATCCCTTGACCGGCAAACTGACGCTTGCGGAGATCTCCCTCCATGAATCAGAGGCCATCTGAGCGTTCTTATGGACGGCCAATGACGGGTTGTATAAGTGGTCATATTTAGCTCTTCAATCTGATTCCTTCTCTCGTAAACATTCTTCTTTTTAATAAATGGCGGTATTGTGCTATGAAACCGGAAATGTGAGACTCCATCAAGGATGTAGTTAGCAGACCTGTAGTTAGCAGGAGGCTTGCGCCGGAAGCGACACAAGCCTAGAAAAATGGGTCGACGCACGCGAGGAGGTGTGAAAAGGCACGCAAGGGACACACAAGGGGCCCTTGCATCTCTCTGGAAACGCGGAAGCATAAACTAGGCTTGAGAAGAGGTCAGGGTGGAGGTGGGAGGGGGGGCGAGGGGTTTCATGATGTTGGTCTCTTGACAGAAAGCATAACTGTGTCATGTGACTCCACTAATCAGGTAATACGAACAGATGTGAGTCACAGACAGAGATACTGTAGCGTGTGTGAGTATCCACGGTAACGGCACACATTAACAAGCTGCTGAAAGGGCAGAGACAGGCAGCAATTTACACACAATCTACACCACAAACAAGTGTCCTTTAGCGCAAAACTATAACTGCTATCTAAAAAGAATGTGATTTTGAGAGACCCAAGGTGGAGCATTATCAGTTGGATCTGGTGGCGCACAGTCTCGGCTCTGGAACCACACTCCTGGATAGGAGATGGACTCTATTCTACTCCGGAGTGGCCCATGGTGTGAGGCACCAGGTGGGTGTACGGATATGCACCAAACAGAAGCTCGAAGGGCAGCTGCCTCTGCCGTGATGGAGGCAAAGCAGCGAGTATGGGAGGAGTTCGGGGTAATTGTAGAGAAGTGCTTCTAGAAAACCATCCGGCACTTCAGGAGGAGGAAGCGGGGAACCATCCAAGCTGTGTACAGTAAGGATGGGACCCTGTTGACCGCAACAGAGGAGGTTATCGGGAGGTGGAAGGAACACTTTGAGGAACTCATGAATCCAACTACTACGCCCTCTTTGGTAGAGGCGGAGGAGGGATCATCGTCAATTTGCCTGGTGGAGGTCACTGAGGTAGTCACACAACTCCGCAGTGGCAAAGGCCTGGGCATTGATGAGATCTGTACAGAGATGCTAAAACCAAGTGTATTGGGGGGCTCTCTTGGATGACACGCCTCTTCAACATTGCGTGGAAGTCTGGAACAGTGCCAAAAGAGTGGCAGACCGGGGTGGTAAAAAGGGACCAGAGATTGTGTGCCAATTACAGGGGTATCACACTACTCAGCCTCCCTGGTAAGGTATACTCCAAGGTGCTGGAAAGGAGGGTTCGGCCGATGGTCGAACCAAAGATCGAAGAGGAACAATGCGGTTTTCGTCATGGTTGTGGAACGACGGACCAGCTTTTTACTATTTCCAGGTTCATGGAGGGGGCTTGAATATGCTCATCCAATCTACATGTGTTTTGTGGACTTGGAGAAGGCGTATGAACGGGTCCCCCAAGAGAAACTGTGGGAGGTGCTGCGGGAGTACGGGGTGAGGGGGCCCTTGCTTGGGGCCATCTAATCCTTGTATGCCTAAAGCGAGAGCTGTGTTCGGGTGCTCGGCAGTCGAATGCGTTTCCGGTGGGTGGGGGTTGGCTTTCGCCAGGGCTGCGCCTTGTCACTAATCTTTTTTGTGGGCTTCATGGACAGGATCTCGAGGCGTAGTCGGGGGGAGGAGGGTCTACGGTTCGGGGGGCTGCGGATCTCATCGCTGCTTTTTTGCAGATGATGTGGTCCTGATGGCATCTTCTGTCTGTGACCTTCCAACTCTCACTGAGATGAAGACTAGCACCTCTAAATCTGAGGCCTTGTTTCTCAGCAGGAAACCGATGGATTGCCTACTCCAGGTAGGGAATCTGTCCTTACCCCAAGTGAAGGAGTTTAAGTACCTCGGGGTCTCGTTCACGGGTGAGGGGAAGATGGAGTGTGAGTTTTGGCAGCGGGGGCTGTATTGCACTCGCTTTACCGCACCATTTTCGCACCGACGAAAAGAGAGCTGAGCCAGAAGGCAAAGCTCTCGATCTACCGGTCAATCTTCGTTCCTACCCTCACCTATGGTCATGAAGGATGGGTCATGACCCAAAGAGCAGCTAGGTCTTGTACCCGTGAAGAACTAGGTCACGGGTACAAGCGGCCGAAATGGGTTTCCTCAGGAGAGTCGCTGGCGTCTCCCTTAGAGATAGGGCGAGAAGCTCGGAGTAGAGCCGCTGCTCCTTTGCACCGAAAGGAGCCAGTTGAGGTGGTTTATAGGTCTGTCTGGTGATAAATACCGCTCTACTGGCAGTTTACCAAACCTGTACCTTCTTTTTTTAGAAATATGTTGACAGATTTGTATTGAAGCCTGTGAGGCTGCTGTTGTCTCACTCTCGACAACCCGAGTGCCCCACACTGTTGATCTTCAGCCCTCACTCAAACAAATGCAATACACACGAATGTAAAACTAATGAAACTAATCAGTGATTATGAATCCTTCAAAGCATTCCAACAATAAACTAACAACCAGAATACAGCCATGATTCTGGAACTGTGTAATAAATATAGTGAGAATATTGTAAAACCACTGTAATTTTTAAACTGTAATCAATATAATAATACCAATGTACAGCTATGATTGTATGTGTAATGTAATCAACTGGAATGCATGCACCACAACAGAAACCCCTCAGGCTCCATTCAAAATGTGGGTTGTTGGTGGAGAGTTGCGGTCAGTTGAGAGTTTGGAGAGTATAGACAGAGAGAGAGATAGTTTGGAGAAGTGAGGAGAGAAGGATTGGTGATAAGATGGAGCCAGCTAGGAAGAGGAGGATTTCCCCTGTGTGGGGACACTTTGATTCTAAAGCTGTTCTGGTAAGCTAAATCTAACTCTATTTCAGACACATTAAGGTTGCTTATCAAGAACTGTATAGTGTATAACAGTGTAGGTGAGGTGTTTATTGTGCTCCAAGGAGTTGGGGTACAATAACAACACCTCATCCATGCTAAAGGCATCACCGGGCCTTGCATGAGAATACGGAGGAAACTGGACTTTCACCAAGCCATGGTAAGTCATTACATTATTACAAATGCACCAACAGAATTTTTCCCTGTTCACTTTTGTTCATGGTGCAAATAAAGACAGGTAACAGACACTGTATTTATTGTCATGTCAAGCTCGAACAGGACCCAAACACAGACTGGATTGGTGGGAAGAATAACGAATAGTTTATTTACGTAGATCCAAAATAACGAGAAGACACTAGTAGTCCGAGACGTTCTGGTTTCTGGGTCTGGGGTTTGGTGTGGAGGAATCCGGCAGGCTGACCGACGGTGGTCTCAGGCGAAGTCCTGGCTCGTAACGATCCGGCAGGGACTGGATCCCCGGACGGCTCCTAAATACCCCCCTGATCGGGAACTGGAGCCAGGTGTGTAATTGGCAGCAGCTGAGCGTCCTCAAGGTCCACGGCCGTTGTCATCACTACTGGAAAAACGTCAACAGACGGCCGCGCACAACAACAACTTGATCACGGCGTGGCTGTCGGGACTATTATTCTCTTTTAAAACTAGAGCTGGATGAAGCCTTCGTCTCCATGATAGTGAAGGACACGCAGCCCTTCAGTATTGTGGATGATGTTGGATTCAGAGAATTTGTGTCCAAACTGGATCCTAATTATGTTCTCCCTACAAGGTAGGTATGTATGGGTGCATGGATGAAACAAATGAGTACTTTATTGTGTCTCACAGCTCAGCACTATATATTTTTCCTTTAGGCTCTGAAGGCCATGGTGGAGGCTGAGTATGAGTCAGCTAAGGAGAAGGCTATGGCTAAAGCATTCAACATTGTTGGAGGGTGCCTTTATTTGCTGTCTCCCTACTATAATGCCACTGTAGAGCTGTCGGCAGAGGAAAATGTGTCTGCCTCCAAAGTTGTCCCCCTCGTGAAGATGTTGGAGCACACCCTTCAGGAGGAACTAACAAAGCCGGCACCTGCAGCAGCATTGGAAATGGGAGACCAGCTCATCAGGCAACTCCGGGAGAAGCTGTACACTTTGCAGTCCATGAGCATCATGTCTCTTGCGACCCTCCTGGACAACCGATTTAAAGTAATAGGATTTTTCAGCCAAACAAAAGCCACCGAAGCAATAAAACGACTATCCTCTAAGTGTGCCTCCATTATACGGTCAAAACAAAGCAGAGAGGAAATCCCCCAGGCTTCCACCTCTCATGATGTCACAGGAGGTCATCTTAAACATTTGAGATCAATTATTCCTATGAAAACACTTAGTAACATGATGTGGTTTCCTCTTCGGTAGCAAACTGTAGCATTGTTTAGACACCAGCGTCATGGAGGCACGGAATACTGTATCAAAATGTATATACTGACTTGCTGTTGCGTTTTTGTGCAGGCAAGCATCTTCTGTACCCTGTGAAAGGGTGTTTTCAAAGGCCGGAGAGGTTGTGTCAAAAAAAGGAATCGTTTAAAAGCCCAAACTGTTGAGAAACTGTTATTTCTGAATACAAATGAATAAAATGTGCCTTGTCCTGTACATCATTGTCCAGGTTACACAAGCATATTCATTCCCCTCTTCCTAGTTCCACAAGCACTGTCCTCTGCCGGCTTAAGACCATGCCATTTTCCCAAGGTGACAGAATAACATTACTACACAACCTTCCATATCATGATACTACCATTTTGGGAAAATTTACACACACTGAATACTGTGACAAAATGTCCTGAGCTGTCGTCAGCGTCGCCCGGGAAACGGAGCAGACACACCTGCACCCGCTCATCACGGGCTGAGCGGCCACACCTGCGCCTGATCAGAGGCTGGCTTGATAAGCCTCACACACAGGTGGGAGATGTCCAAGCCTCAGCTAACGTTACTGCTGTTATTTCCCCAGACAGCAGTGCGTGACCGCGAGTCCATGTCTCCCCACAGACTTCACGGACCCACACACCACCGCGCACAGAGAGGAAGGAGAGCCTCTAAATAAAATCCACCCTTCGGGGTACTCAGTGACCCTCGTGTTGTGTCCTTCTTCACCCTGTCACAATACATTAAACATTTTTTTATTATGCACATGTGATCATTTATGTACAGAAATTATTTGGTAATACATGTTGGTAATTCATCGTCATTCCCAACGACCATAACAGACACAAAAATTCAATGCATCCCATTTTGTGGTTCAGATACAGCTGCCTGTGATTATACACTAGTAGGTAGTTTTGTGTGCACACAAAGCTTCGAGAAATTAACCCTTTCTCCAACCAATAGGCTGAAGTGGTTCGATGCCCTAATGAGGCTTCATCTCACCATCAGTACCTGTAGGCAAACATTGTTCTCGAGTTCGCTGGTGGGAGGTGTAGCAGGATGACTGCCCTTTGCCCATTTGCAGTCCTGTCCCTTAATGGTCTGCCACATAAGAAGGGATCGGTAGATCTGCGCTCTCTCTCTCTCTGGTGACTGGTGTGTACTTTCTGCTTCCGGGTTGCCTGGCTGCAGGTTTTTCAGACGCCCAGCACTCTGGTGTCACGCAAAACTGGGTTCTGCCACGCAGGTATGTTATAATTAATTGCACGCCAATGTTTCAATCAGTGCACCGTAAAGTTGTGCGCTTGTGTGCCGGCGCTGGCAGGTTGGATGGCGTGTGTCGGCTAGCTTCCCTTTCGGTGCCAGAGCGATGTCAGGCTGAGGGCTCGGCCCCCGGCTACCCTGAACCGTACTCTTTGCGGACTGCTGCTGCTTTTATGGAGATAAAACTACCTGCTTTTTAAATATAGAGATAAAACAAACTCTTTTTATGGGAATAAAACTACCTGCTTTTTATGGATATAAAACAAACTCTTTATGGACATAGCCCATTGCTGTTTTATGGGGATTGAAGTCCTTATGAGGTGGCTGACGAGGGAGACTTTTCTTGATTTATTTTTGTAATTATTTTGATCATCCAATTGATGAAACTCCGTTTTCTGAGTTTACACGGTATGATATTTTGTTATTCTTTTTCGGATTTGTTTTGGAACTTAATTCTTTATTGTTTTTGAATATATTTTCGGTCTCCCCTTTACTGTCCCCCTTTGTGATGCTGAGGGCCTCACTGGTGAACCCTTTTTGGTGATGGTGTCCCTTCGTGTGTAGTGTCTTATCCACTTCCTTTTTGCTTTACCCTTGTGTGTGTTTGGAGTGAAGTTTATACCTTCACCCCTCCCCCTCACTCACCTTGAGCACGAAGGTCCCAGCCCTGAAAAACACGGTAACCTTTGATAGATTTTAATTATTTTTATTGTGACTGAAAAACGTTTTTGGAAACACGTCTCCCGCCTGCTCAGTATAACGAACTTGTGTTGTCCTTTTGCTTAAATTTAGTAATTTACTTATAGATTTTTGTTCTTTTTCCCTGGGTTACCTGGGGTGGCGTTGCTGGTTTCCTCTTTCCTAATTTAAAATACAAACGATTGGGGCAGTCTTCCCCGACCTCACGCTTGCCACAGAGGCAACAGACCGGCACTATAGGGATGGTCAAAGGGCTGCCCTGTGGCTTGTTGATTGCAGAGACGTTCTTTTTACGACACCCTTTCTTTTGTTAAATTCTTTTGATTATGTCACAGTGTGGTTCACTTCCTGTCTTATTTTTTAGTTTTCTGCCACTCGTGTCCCCGGGTAACTTCACTTCCTGCCTTGTCCCGTCATCCCCTGTGATCGTCTTAATAGTTTCCACCTGTGTCCAATCACCTGCACCTCCCTTGTGTATTTAAGCCATGTGTGTCTCTTGTGTCACTTGTCGCGTCATTGTCTATCGTCGTGGATGTTCGTAGTTTCCTGCCTGCTGTTTTTCCCTTGGTTCTTGTGTGTTTTTGGCCTTTTGAGTATTAAAGTCTTTTGTTTTCCAAGAAGTCTGCATTTGAGTCCTGCCTCAGCCTTGACAGAATGACTCAACCAAAGAAGGGCTCAGCAGACCCGCTGCCAGATTACGGACCTGAGTACTTGGACATAAGAAGTCCCTTCTGGCGACGTAAGACCAATTTCATCTTCGGTCCCACGGGCTATCAGCTCGCCTGCCTCGAGCTCCGGGATCTTCTAAATCCCAGGAGGAGCCCTGGCCAGAGGAATCACCGACTTTCCGCTGGGCCGCCGCAGCGCTCTCCCGTTTCCGCTGGGCCGCCGCAGCGCTCTCCCGTTTCCGCTGGGCCGCCGCAGCGCTCCCCCATTTCCGCTGGGCCGCCGCAGCGCTCCCCCGTTTCCGCTGGGCCGCCGCAGCGCTCCCCCGTTTCCGCTGGGCCGCCGCAGCGCTCCCCCGTTTCCGCTGGGCCGCCGCAGCGCTCCCCCGTTTCCGCTGGGCCGCCGCAGCGCTCCCCCGTTCCCTCTGGGCCGCCGCAGCGCTCCCCCGTTCCCTCTGGGCCGCCGCAGCGCTCCCCCGTTCCCTCTGGGCCGCCGCAGCGCTCCCCCGTTCCCTCTGGGCCGCCGCAGCGCTCCCCCGTTCCCTCTGGGCCGCCGCAGCGCGCCCCCGTTCCCGCTGGGCCGCCGCAGCGCGCCCCCGTTCCCGCTGGGCCGCCGCAGCGCTCCCCCGTTCCCGCTGGGCCGCCGCAGCGCTCCCCCGTTCCCGCTGGGCCGCCGCAGCGCTCCCCCGTTCCCCGACTCTGTCCTCCGACCCAGAGACTCTCAGCCCCGACCCCGACTCGCCCAGTCCCATGGTCCTCTCCCACCCTCCCGTTGGTGATTTGAGGGCCGTCTGGGATCTGGCCCTTGAGGGGAGGGCTGAGCCGCCGACTGCGGAGAGTTTGTAAAAAGAGTTTGTTTTATCTCTATTTAAAAAGCAGGTAGTTTTATCTCCATAAAAAATGCAGCAGTCCGCAAAGAGTACGGTTCAGGGTAGCCGGGGGCTGAGCCCTCAGCCTGACATCGCTCTGGCACCGAAAGGGAAGCTAGCCGACACAACTTAAATAAAATGTATGTTGCTGAATTTGTATTAAAAGGCATACTCAAAAAATACAATAAAAAAGCACACGGCTCAAAGTTAGCTAAAACCATGTTTATTTAGCTCTGGTAAACAGGTTTTAAACAAGAGGTAAAAGTTAACAATAGTGAGGTCAGTCTGGTGTACACAGATTTAAACAGATGTATCACCTTATAACACTACCACATGTTCAAGTGGCTGTACAAGTGTATGTTTTCCATGAGCTCTAACCACAATGAACTAGCTCAGTTAAAAGTTGACACACACTTGACAATATGTTAGCACCTCAACAGATACCTATCTTGAGAAAGTGTTATACAGAAAGAAAACCAAACTTGCCGTGGCAGTAAGAAGCATCTGCAACTGACTGCAATTCACAATTGCACGCATTTTCACTTTACAGGCAACCAGGACTTGCAGACTTAAAATGTATGCATGTGCGAGCATGTACATTACCTTAACTTAATAAGTAATAACAATAAACTTTAATAGTTAAAACACTGAAAACATGTCCCTATTTTGAACTAGAAACTTACATTTCCACAAGTTCTGTGAATGTCAAAGTTGACTTGCATGCTAAAATATGAGGACTAACAATGCACTAATTTAAGAGAAAAAAGCTTCATGTCCTGCCTGGCTTCCCCATTATTGTTTAGAGCAAAATCTTTGTTTTCAGAGAACGTATCCGCTGCGAGCATCGAGAGCCAAGCTCGAAAAAGATGGTCTGAATTGCTTCAAAGGTATACCTCATCTCTTTCGCATAATCAATGTTCAAGGCATACAGTAGGCCAAAGAGGTATGCAAAGGCAGTAGAGCGGTCTGGCAGGTCATGAAGCACAATGGTCCCTTCCAACACCACAGCTACATCTCGCACCTTTGGTGATGAGGCAGCGTCATCGTCTTCAATGACTGTGAGGATGGCAACAGGCACCTCTGAGCACTGCTTCTTTATCGTCAGTTGTCTGAGGAAAAGCAACACATGCATTGATTAAGAGCTAATGAAAATTTAAAGACAAAACTCATTTCACTTTAACTTTAAATGTATTATTAATCTAGCGAACAATATATTTGTGGTGAGATTGACACATGTAGAGTGAAATCTTTTAAGCTTGGTTTTGAAGCGTTCCCGTTCGTGCAGCTATATTACTTAAGTCTATTTCCTACAGTTGTTATTACTTACCAAACACTCCAGGAGAAATTGTGTTGTGTTGTCCCGCAGAAAAGTGGGCAGGCCTCTCAATGCTGCTGTCTTTCGGTGAGACACAATGTCTGAAGTCTTGGACAAACAAAAAAAGCATACAAGTAGTATAGTGATATAGTTAAGTTACACAAAATCTGACATATTGTATAGCAGTGAGGAGGATAAAGCTCAGGTCCGACCTACCTATCATCATGATCAAGAAAAAAAAGAAAATAACTGTAATCCTGCTGGCAATTTTATTTTCTACTATTTCAAAAGGAAGACAGACCACCTTTTGGTGTCCTGAGCTTCAAGTACTTCACTCACCTGTTCATCGAGCTTTTCCAGAAGGTCTTCCATCTTCTGTCCAAAAGCTCCCTTCCTTGTCCGATGAAGTGTCAGCAAGCATGGGACATATCTTTCAAGGGATGCATTTAAATCTGCCAGGAGGTCTTTGCTGGTGATCTGATGGAATTCTTCAGATATCTGACCAACATAATAACAAGACAAAGCCATATGATGTGGAAGTAACATTTCTGGGGAACAGTAGTATACGCCATTTTTTTAAACAGAAATTGTATGCAAATATATACAATTGTTTTAGAATTCAAGTATTATGAAGTATGGCATTTGTAAAAATAACTCTTAAGGACCAACAATTCAATACAAATCAAACCACACACAAATTGCACAAAGTCAATGTAGTATGATTGCACCTGCCCAATTTAACACTACAAAAAACATAAGAGAATAAATGAGGACAGCCTTACCTCCTCAATGGAAAACAGAGCAGGCCATCTCTAGAGCACTTCTGAAACCATAGGCTTCCCCTCTTCTACCGCTTTTCGTCTAAGGGAAAATGTTAGCTCCATCTTTTGCCAGATCAATGTGTTCTTCTTCTTCATTTCGTCTACCAAGGCAACTCTTTCCTCCTCAAGAGTAGAATCATCATGGTGTTGTGGATAATCTGTGACATGATTGACCTCACCACGTTTGGGCCTTTTCAGGGTGAAAGAAGTGTCATCTTCATCTCCCCCTTTTCTTTTTCTGTTGACATTCACCTCATTGCAGCCCGTATGACGAAGCTTTGAGCTGTAGTTTCCGAGCTTGTACTTGATACTTGTTTTCCATCCATCGTAGCCCTTACTGCTACCTGGCTCCTTCTGGCATGGATACTGGAGAACCAATGAAGAGGCAACTGATTCAAGTTCCTCTTTCTCAGGGTAGCTTTTAAATTCAATAATTGCTTGTGCAAGTTTATCCAAAATATCCATTTTCATGTCTCTTGTCACATCAATGCCCTTCTTTGACTTTTCATATGCCTCATTCCCCTTTCGCAATTTAAGTTCAACATCATATGAGAATTTAGGAATGGGGAATGGAGTGGGCCACCCTGAAATTGAAATTGCTCCTGATGGAATCCGAATAGCTGGACCTGAAATCTTCAGAGTGAACTCGCTGTATCAATAGAGGAGACTGAACAAATGGAACTGTTGCTGGATTGGTGAGGGGCAGATGAATCACAGTTCCACATAATATGCAGGACTGCACGCTCAGCTGGATCCTCAAACTGTAGGTAAAAATCCCCATCAAGTTCGAGTTTCCCTATAAGTTCATCAATCAGTTCAGACACAGATCCTGGCACTTTAGAAAGCTGGACTCGCCGTGCTTCTCTGGAGGACAAAACTACACAAAGTAACAATGTCTGAAAAGAGAAGAAAAAACAGGAGAAAATAGTTACACCTCTTTTTAGGAGACATCCAACATCTTGAAGAGATTGCAGTGGTGTTTTTAATGTATTACTCATTATAAAAATAGATCATGTAATTGTTGTAGTACCACTATGTTTTCCAATTTGGTAGAAATGTTAAAATTAAACACAATTATTTTTTATACTTTTAGTCTTAACAGCAGGCACAAGACAACATACGACTTTGAGTTCCTTTAATGGAGAATGAATGTCCTTGTGGTCACCATCAACTTTCCACCAACTGTGTATGCTGCGAGAGGGTGGTAATCCGTCAGCACATCTGGATACAGAATGACAAATTCTGAAAAGTGGCCTTCAACAAGCTCATAAGACCTGAAATTTTCAATGTACCAGAAAGAGAGTCTTTTACAAATGAATGCCACTTCCTCTGTGTTGACAAGAATAGTCACAATCTTATGGAATTCTGGGAGGCTACTGCACTGTCCACTCGATAAAATCACTCCCTCCGCGTACTGAGTTCCATGCAGGTGAATCGTTTTAGACAGACACACTGTCAAGGTGTGGGTACTTCTTTTGTATTTTACACTTAAGTGAAGCATGTAATTTTGAAACCCTGACCACTTTTACCATTTCAATGTACAGTTTGGGCTTGAAAAGGTTATTATCCAGATGGTATGCCATCATTTGTTGGTGTTTGGTGGAAAGAGTGAGCAGCACATTTTTCCCGTTATGAGTGTCATGGACCACCTTCTTAAAGAAGCTATGCTTAGCTTCAAATCTCATTGTCCATAATTCCACTAAAGGTGGGTAGTGGATGAAGTGGTGTTTTGGCCGTAGTCTGAAATTCGGAATGGTATTTGTGAACTTCTGATGGTCCAGTAGTTTACAAGATAAATAAGACAATGTTTCTTCCAACGGTCTGTTTGACACAACAATCTCAACAATGTCCTTCCAAGTCCATTAAAATCTCCCATGCAGGCTCCTGTTCTGCTATCTTACATCCAATTATGAAAGGGAGTAAGCGCAGCAGTGTCCAATTTTCATGTCCATTTCCGCCAACAGTTCCTTTTCCGAAGCTTGCTTTTGGAATTTTGTGTGGTTTGTTTACTTTGTCTGAATACTTGTAGAGAAATTATTTTATACTTTCATTGAGTGCATCAAATGTAATGAAACCTTTTGAGGTCAGATTTCCAGTTATTGGATGAAAGAACAGTAGATGTTTGCTCCGTACACATTCCCTTTTTACCCCATTTGTGCTTTGTAGGTTTTCATCCTGTCTAAGCTCTTCCAGAAAAGTATTGTGTTGATCAACCCCCCTTAATTCAAAATCATTAACTTCAGTGTTTTCAATTTGGCCGTGACTTATCAAACAAAACCGGCAGAACTTGTCTACAGTAAAACTTTCAAGAAAGCCTGCAAGACCATGTGCTCCAAGGTTATCTGCACACAGACAAAATATAGTACCCTGTACAAACTGACCTAAAACGTCAACAAAAATTCCCTCATTCCCTCTTGTTCTAGACATCTTATATCTTTAATCAGCGGTTCAAGAAACTTTTCATAACCGTATTTCTTGACATCTACACTTTTACCCAAGACAGCTAACTGAATTGAAGTAAGACTTGACTGGAACCTGGATGGTAAATTTAGAACTACCCAATATACTACAGTTATCTCATGAAGTTTTCTAGAGGTGCCGAGCGGGTTACAAACTTCAAATTCATCAATATAGAATGCCAAACTGATACATTTGTTTTGTTCTCCCAGTAGCTTATTTTCTCTGTAATATTTGCCGTCTTGGAAAGACCTAAAGTGCCCTGATAAAGCTTCTTGTTCAAATAGAATTTGGTCTAAAAAATCTGTTTGACCTAAAGTCTCAAGTGCCTTAGTAACAGATATATAAACAAAAGTATTTTGATGGGCTGTGTTATACAGATATTCTATGGGTTCTATAACAGAAAATTGTTCCTTGAAATATACATTCCTTCGGTAATCTGTAGATAAGGAACCGTTCCCGGATACCAAACTGCATTTTGTTGCTCTGTACTCGTACATTTACTACTAATATTACTACAAATAATTTGAGTAATTTCAGCTTCTAACGTCTCTGTATTTTCAGCTGTTTAAAAAAATTAAATTCATCTCAGCTTTTCTCATGTTTTTCTAATTAATTTCTGCTTTTAGCATTCCAACGTAATGCATTTTCTAGTTATTATTTTTAGTCCCGTTACTATTATTGTCATCATAAACACACATTACATTTGTACACTGCTTCCTTCCTGAAGTAATTTCTCTTCTCATACAACCAATTTCCAAAGAAACCCATCTGGTGGTAGTTGTCCTTGCAGTGGTCCTCCCTTACACTTACTTTTCTCAATATTTTAATTATTTCTGTTGTATGAAGTGAACGTATTGTACATCTTTTACGTTGTCCCTCCTGTCCACATGACATCCATCGCGTGTGTCAGTCCAGGGAGAGGGATCCTCCTCTGCTGTTCTCCTTGAAGGTTTTTTCATTTTTGGTGGATTTTTTGCCTCTGCCGATGTGAGGGTTTTGGGACAGAGGATGTACAAACTGTAAAGCTTTCAAAAAAAGATATACTATACAAAATAAAATTAATTAAATTAAGTCTGACTAAAGAAGTAACCTTTTGAAATGCCTCAGAAATAGGGGTTATTTTCTCATTTCTGCTACTTTGGATTCAAAGCAATGAACACACATACAAGAACAGTACAGCTCTAGTTAATGGCACTGTAAGTACAGTGTAGGACGATAGCATTTGTGTTTCAACTGTTTGGGACCATTTGGCATATTTCTGCCCTCCTATTAGTCAGTATTTGGCCTGTTTTTTGTAACTTACTTTCAAGGAATATAAAATATTAGATAATGAAAGAGAAAATAATGAAGTCAAACCTGATTACGTTTAACAATTGCCAGATCCAATTGTACTTTTAATCCGAAGGAGCTGCTATAATAAACATGCATGTACCTTGGCATCGTAGAGGTCTTACTTTTAATGAAAATGGAAAAAAATGGTCGTACTGTATATGTTCAGGCATAATAAAAATCTTTAAATTGTACTGTATAAAAAACAAGCGAGAGAGAATTGTTTAAATCTCTGGGACTTTTAAATGAAATGAGACCTGCTGTGTTTGTGTGTAATGTCCTGTGGACTCGTCCGGATGAGGAGGTTTGTAAAAACACACTTGTGCTACATAACAAGATTCATTTTTAATGTGCTGCAGTGTTTGAATGTGCTACAAAAAATGTTACAGTCACTTCCAATCCTGCATTATCTCGTCCCCCACTGCACCTCGCACACAACTCTGCCAGCCAGAAGACTCTTTAATTATGGAGACAGGTTAATGTTTTAATGGAGAGTGCCTGTTTGTGTATGTGTCTAATTGGATATGTTTCAGTGTCTCTATGTGGTGATGTGTGCCCCCCTCAGTACGCTGGTGGGTATTTAGATGAATAGCAAGCTGTAAACTCCAATCATCATTTTGTTTAGTTTTTTTAAATATCATCAGGCAAAAACATTTTACAATGTGAAATATGACTTTAGCAATTGATGATTTTAGAGCAGTAAAATCAACGGCTGAGATTATGAGAGGTACAAGTTATAAATTTGTAGATACAAGGTAGCAATTTTAAACTTTTATTTTACTAAATTATCACATATCTCAGAACATAATCATATTAAAATATTTCCAGTTGACTATTGACTATATACTTATTATTTCTTGGATCCTAGTTTTGGATATTGTTTCCATTGGTAGGGACAACATTGTACTCACCCAATGTTATGACTCAGAGCGTCATGTGTAAGTTGGGTTTCACCTCCCTGTCTGAGGGGGGGTGCTTTTGTATTTTGCCTTGCTCTGGGTAACGTGCTAACAAGTCAACATGCTAAAAGAGTTTGCTACGTCGTGTGATGGCTACAAGTGGCAGTGGAAGTGAAGCGGGAGATGAAGGACAGATCGAACATGTGGAAGAGGATCTTGTGCCTGAAGCAGAGGACAACCGGCAACGCGAGAGGGCTGGGGAAGTCCCTGTACCCCGACGTTCAGTAATGGAGAGGCTAAGTCCACCTACTTCCATGCAACTGACTGGTAATCTTGCTGATAATTGGAAGCGTTTTAAGCAACGATTCAATATATATTTAGCAGCAAGTGGAGCAGGGGCTGATGATGAAAAACTGAAAGCTCACATTCTTTTGCATGTTATGGGAGAAGATGCTTTGGACATATATAACAGCTTTCAGTTGGATGAAGCTAATATGACCTTAGCAGAATTAATGATAAAGTTTGAAGAGTACTTTGTGCCTAGCCAGAACGTGACGTTTGAGAGGTACAAGTTTTTCACCCATGACCAGAAGCAAGGAATACATTTCGATCAGTACTTAGCAGAGCTTCACACATTAAGCAAAACATGTGAATTTGGCACCCTGAGAGATTCTCTAGTGAGAGACAGGATAGTTTGTGGCACAGTGGATAATGCACTCAGAGAGAGACTGCTCAGAGAGGCTGGACTTACACTGGAGAAGTGTGTCACTATGTGCAGAGCAGCAGAAACAACTCGAGCACAAGCAAAAGAGCTTCGGAGAGGTGAAACTACAGTGCATGCAGTCAGATCTACCAACTCTCACGGTTTCGCCGTGTGACACACGCTTTTGCATGTTTTCACACGCACTCACGCCACACAACAAATTTCTCACGGCAAAAAAAGAAATTCGGATTTTGGGCCGAAGCGCGTTCGTTCCTTTTCAAACTCCCCGACGATAGACGGCGCTAAGGAGCGCGTCTGTGAACCTATTCGCTGCATAGACATCCTGTTTACCCCGAAGAGTCCCGGAGTTAGCAACGGAAGAAGGTTTTCAAACAGACACAACCGCGGGAGAAACTAAGGAGGAGCAAAGACTAAGGTACGTTAATGACATGTGGTTCAATTAAGTACTCACTCTCTTAAACTTTAATTCTTGAAAGACATTATTAGTTGTGTTTGTGTGATTTTGAGTGGTGAATGTAAACTGTCACAACAAGCAGCAGGAGAGCACCTTGTTAACCTCTTGGTGTACTGCATGCTCAAAACATCATAGCATTGTTTATTAAGCCTTAATAAACAATGCTTGATAAAAAAAGATACTAACCAGCTTCTGATCTCCTTCTTAATACCTCATCTTTTGTTATTTTATTTATGTGTATTTATATTATGTGTATCCATTGTTTTGCTTTGAAAGGCTACTGTTTAATCACTTTATTTGTTGCACTTTTTTGTTTGATAATGAAAAATATTTTTCCCTAACTAAACTTGTCATTTTTTGCTGAACATGAATCATTAAGTGCTCTTAAGAATACTTATATAATTATTAACAATATAGGTGAGGTTTTAGTTAAGAGTTAGTTGAATACCATTGTAATCAAAACAACCTAAATTGGTCAAATCTTAAACACAGGTCTATTAATTAGGCTATATTGTGGTACATAGACAGTCATTGAGGCACAGCAATAGTTTTCTGGATGAATGTTCAGCTCAAGTCTAGAAGGCCCCACAAGTCATGAGCAGATGAACATGAATCAGAATAAGTTCAGGCATACGACCCAAAGATCCACTGGAATGCATGAAATGACATCTACTTAAACCAGAATGTCCTTGGGGTGGACCATCAGCTACGTCTCTGCTTCTCAGAATGTAACCAATGTTGTCCACCTCCAGCAGGCCGCCCCTCTCAACGACGTTGGGCCCCACAAACCACCAGAATGCAGGGTACAACATGGGTACTACGCCAAATGAATTCCAATTTCCTGATATGAGCCACCAATGTGTGTGGCTGCGTGCGCGGCAAAATCTTGGTCAAGTTTTTTTGAAAAGTTGGCAGCTCTGTGCAGTACATAAAGGAAAGAGAAATCTGCAGAATTCAAATGTGGTAAATGTGGAGGCAGCCACAAGCCAAAATCATGTCCTGCGTATGGAAAATCCTATAACAACTGTGGAAGGAACAATCACTTTGCAAAATGTTGCAAGTCAGCTTTTAAGCAGAAGGTTCACGCAGTTGGTGAGGAAGAAGAGGATGATGGGGAGTTCCTTGTGGATGTGGTGCAGGCTCGGACTGATGAAAAAGAGGAATGGATTGTGCCAATCGAAGTGAACAAGACGGTAATACCATTCAAGCTAGATACAGGTGCCCAGGTAAACCTGTTATCTTATGAGGATTACAAGACATTGGCAGTGAAAAGCAAAATTCATCCAATAAAAACAAAGGTGACAGGATACACTGGTGAAAGGGTTCCTGTTAAAGGCGGATGCATCGCAACCTTCAAATACAGAGACCAGCAGATAAGAGCATTGATACTGATTGTGGATACGAGTGCACAACCAATCCTGGGACTCAAGGCATGTACAAAGCTCAACCTGGTCAAAAGAGTGTTTGTAGTGACATCATCAGAAACTGCCAATGATCATGACTCACTGATGGAGGAGTATAAAGACTGCTTCGAAGGACTTGGATGTCTACCCGGAGAACACAAAATATGCATAGACAAAAGTGTGTCTCCTGTTGTGCATCCTTGTAGGAAAGTTCCTTTTGCATTGCGTGGAAAACTGAAAGAGGAACTGGCGTGCATGGAAAAACTAAAGGTCATCAAGAAAATAGATGAGCCAACTGAATGGGTCAGCTCGCTGGTTGTAGTACAAAAGAAAACCGGTGCTCTGAGGACTTGCTTGGACCCAGGAGACTTAAACAAAGCGATCAAAAGAGAGCACTTTAAGTTACCAACCAGAGAAGAAATCATGGCACAGTTTGCTGGAGCTAAATGGTTCAGCAAACCAGACGCTTCATCAGGTTTCTGGCAGCTGAGGCTGGACGAGGAGAGTTCGAAGCTGTGCACATTCAACACACCTGAGGGCAGGTACAGGTTTCTTCGTCTGCCGTATGGTATCCTGTCAGCGCCTGAAGTCTACCATAAGACTATCCATATGATCCTTGAGCACATACCAGGAGTGGAGACAATGATGGATGACGTCATAGTCTGGGGGTCGACTCGAGAAGAACACAACGAAAGACTGAGACAAGTGCTAGACAAGACAAGGGAAGTGAATCTGAAGCTTAACAAAAACAAATGTGAGTTTGGAGTGAAAACACTTACCTTTGTGGGAGATGTTGTCAGTGAAGAGGGGGTGAAGCCCGACCCGCGAAAAACGTCAGCAATCAACAACATGGAAAGACCAAACAACAAAGACGAGGTCAGACGTTTTCTGGGAATGGTCACCTATCTGGCCAAATTTGTCCCTCAGCTGTCAGCGCCGTCAGCACCTCTCAGGAGTCTTCTTGAACAGAGGAATGAGTGGATCTGGTCCCATGAGCAGGAACAATGTTTTGTGAAACTGAAAGAGACAAGAGCCCGTGTTAAAGTTTTATGACCCAGAGAAGAAAACAAGGATTTCAGCAGATGCGTCACAGTACGGCTTGGGAGCGGTCCTGCTGCAGGAATACGATGAGCAGTGGCTACCCGTTGCTTATGCATCCAGAGCCTTGACAAGCGCTGAGTCCAGGTATGCTCAAATCGAGAAGGAGCTGTTAGCGAGCATGTACGCATGTAAATGTTTTCACCAATATGTCTATGGTCAAGCTTTTGAAGTGGAAACGGACCATAAACCTCTGGTGTCCATCATGTTCAAACCTCTGAATGACTGTCCTGTACGGATACAGCGCATGCTAATCAGGCTGCAAAAATATGACATACACATGATGTACACACAAGGGAAATACATGTACACCGCCGACACCTTGTCTAGAGCAGTGGATAAGGGGGAGCGTGCGGACAGCGAAGACACTGCAGAAATCCAGGCGTATGTGGATATGATTGTGTTGAATCTGCCGGTAACAGCTGACAGAACAGAACAAATACGCAGAGAGACAAATGCAGATGAAACGATGACAGAACTCAAAACGCACAATACAGACAGGATGGCCTGAAAACAAAAAGGATTGCCCCACGAAAATACAAGACTACTGGAACTGTAGATCTGAGCTCAGTGTGGTGGATGACTTAGTGTTGAAGGGGAGCAAGTTTGTTATTCCATCATCGTTACGTAAACAAATGCTCCAAAAGATACACGAAGGCCATCTCGGAGAAGTCAAGTGTAAACGGCGGGCAAGAGAAGTAATGTACTGGCCGAGAATCAATCAAGATATCAGCCAGATAACTGTCGTGTGAGCTATGTCGCATCTACAGGCCAAAACAACAAGCTGAGCCGCTGATGACTCATCCGGTGCCCCACAGACCGTACTACAAGGTTGGTACTGATCTCTTTGACTGTGATGGAAAGAGTTACATAGTGGTCACCGACTACTTTTCAAATTATCCAGAAGTTGGAGCGCTGCAGTCAACATCAAGCAAAGCAGTCATCAGCTACCTCAAGACTGTCTTTGCCAGGCATGGAGTGCCATGTGAACTGTTTTCAGACAATGGGCCCCAGTTTTCCAGCTGTGAGTTTGCTGCCTTTGCTGCAACACTCAACATCGAGTCCAACCTATCCAAAATCCAACGGCTTGGCAGAAAGCTCAGTGAAAACAGTAAAAAACATGATGAGGAAAGCACAGGACAGAGATGACTTTCAGAAGAGCTTACTGATCTATAGGAGTGCACCTCTACAGAACGGACTGTCACCAGCTCAAATGCTGATGGGTAGACGCATTCGCTCTAACCTACCAATAACTGAGGATTTGCTTACGCCAAAGAACGCACACAAAGTCAGAAAAATAAAAGAGGAACAAAAAGCAAAGCAGAAACAGCTGTATGATCGAACGGCTAAACACCTGCCAAAGCTGAGTCCTGGAGACCTGGTGCGTCTCAGGGACGTCTCTGCAGGCACATGGGGACAAAAGGGACAGGTGAAGGAGGAAGTTGCTCCACGCTCCTACAGGATCCAGACGGAGAATGGAGTGTCTCTGAGGAGGAACCGCACTGATCTGCAACTACGAACGACTGAACAGGACAGTATAGTTCAAGAGACGGTTCAGGAGGACACAACTGAATCTACTGAGCTATTGGACAGTGGTCTGACAGCGACGTCTGCGTCAATGGCTGAGGCGACACCTTTCAGATTGCTGAGATCGCCGGCTGCTGAAAGACAGGCTAGACCTAGGAGACATGTTCAGCCACCTATGAGGTTGATTGAGAGTTGCTAGACTATCTTTAGTTTGTTTTGTTTGCAAGGAAGGAAAAGGCAATGTGTACCTTTTAAGTTTGTCTTGTTCGAGTAAGTTTACTTAAAAATTTATTTATTTTTAAAAAGGGAAGTTGCAATTGTAGAAGTTGTTTACAAGTATAGTTTATATGTTACATTGCACCTGCACTTAAAGATGGCTATGTTTTTACAGGGGTAAATATTATCTCATTGTAAGGGGAAAGATGTGATGTTACTAGATGTTACTGGTTACTGTTAAGATAAAGAACTCCATCACCCAGCATTCCCTAGTCAGTGGTGAGGGACATGCGCAAGGTGGAGCGCGGCAGACCCCGGGTAGCATTACAGCGGACTGTGCTGGTTGACATTAAAAGTTCATGAAACGTATATCACGCATCGCCTGCTTCTTATAAGATTAAGCAAGGTACAACAGTACCCTTCTTTCCTTTCCTGTCAATAATAATGTGATGTTTAATACTTTGACTATGGTAAGGATGTTTGTCTTAGTAAGCTTATTAAAAACCTGCATGATCATCTGATCCATAATTATTGTCTCAAAAGACGGAATGTCATGCTGTCAGTCCAGCAGCTCCCCCTGTGACTGTGTTTTCCATTGTCTCTGCAAGGAGGTGTGGTCTTCCCCTGTTCATCCCCGAAGGGTGTGGCTGGAACAGCTGACGGCAATCAGCCATCAGGGGACTCTCCTATATCAACCCGGGTCTTGCTGCCATTCAGCGCCAGATCGTTCCGTCGAGTGGTAACCACTTATTCAGGCCATCTGGCTGCTCGCTGTGGATTAGACGCTGTCTTTGTTCACCTTTTCCTACCTGCCAGCTGACGGGCTCTCCGAGGCCAGTCTTCCCTCCAGACTCAACCAGGCCCTGTGCGCCAAATCATGTGTATATGTCTAAATAAACATTATTATCTAGTCAGAAGAACCTCCCTGTGACTCCTGTGTGCTGCGCTTGGGCCCACGCCCATCTACCTTACCGTAACACGGTGAGTACCTGGAACAAAGCCAGAACGTGAATGATGGATTGAAAGTCATTTCTTTAGCTGTTTTTATGGCAATTGACTGTTTCTAACTTATTTTTCCACTAACAGAAATGATATCACACTGTGGAACGAAACCACCATATAGTTAATGACACCAATGTAGGGACAGCTTGCTTTTTAACCAAGTTTGTATTCATTTCAAGAGGAACACAAAAGTAATCAGCCTACACGTCCCTAACCCATCAGGTTGAATCTCCAAGGCAAATTAAGTGTAGAATATTTGGGTTTGTTGGGGAACAATGCCTCAGACCCAATTGCCTTGTCACGGAGTTCTTTCAGCTCACTGTTTAACCTCCTCATACTTCCATCTTCAAACAGCTTATCCTTTTATATAGGGTCGCAGGGGGGCTGGAGTCAATCCCAGCTATCTTCGGCCGGGACCGGGTTATAAATGATTATATATAATATATATATATTTTTTTTTTAAAGCTTCATAGTAAAATACTGAACCATCAAAGACGTCGTCTTGCTAATACAGTTCTTAAGTCAACTGCTGCGGAATTGCACGTTCTCCCGTACCCGTGAGTCCGTCTCCCATGTCTATTCTCCCCGTTTTAGGTATTGAGAAAGGGCCCATGTCTTTGGACTGTGGGAGGAAGCCGGAGTAAACCCATTCAGACACGGGGAGAACATGCAAGACTCGACACAGAAAGACCACTGGGCAGGATGTCTAACCCAGTGAGGCGACAGTACTAACCACCACACCACTGTGCTGCCCCTCAGACTTTTCATTCTTAAAATATTTATTTAAAAAATAATCATAATGCTCAAGCAATAACATAGATTTATGAAATGAAAATAAGAATAAAACTGGAGAACAGTGAAACAGTCTTTCAGGTTGTTGAGCAACTATTAACTAAAAATGTATACTGTTCTGCATTACAGAAGAGGACAAGTAGAATGTCGTTTTGGCATGGGCCTTACTCAGAGGATTTCATACATATGATTTTATGATACTATTGTAGCAACTAAGATGTTAGAGAACTATAAAGTTGGCTAGATTTACTGAATGCTGGCCTAGATTGCCATTTGCATTCTGTCAAGAGACACTGCCTCAGTCAGTGATTTTGACAGTCTGTGAAGTAGGAATCAAGAAACCTTTATTGCCATATTATGTCAGACATACAAGGAATTTGACTTTGGCGGTTTGTGCGTAACAGCAGACAATGGATGACCAAGACAACAGTGCACAAGGAATAAAATATAATGCTATGGGTTAGTAGTATAAGGCTATGGGTTAGTATAAAAGTTAAAAATAAAGTGCACCAGCGAACAGAAAGTGACCGGTGGAATGTCTGTCAGTCAGTGGGGGGCCGGACTCACAGTTTGGGGTTATGTCCGGTTTTATTTTGTAGTTTCTTTTCTCTGTTCTCCCTGGGTCACGTCACTTCCTGCCTTGTCCTGTCAGTCACCCGTGATTGTCTGTCATGTCATGATTGTTTCCATCTCTTTCCAATCACCTGCACCTCCCTAGTGTATTTAAGCTACGTGCGTCTCTTGTCGCGTCATTGTTTAATGTTCGGCAGCTCCCGTCCTCAGACCAGTTCCTGTCTCCTGTCCGTGACTACGTTTTTGTCCTTTTGGAAATCTGAGTTACGGAAATTTGACGAATAAAGTCTTTTGTTCCTCTACAAAACTCTGCGTCTGAGTCCTACCTTCCCCAAGAACACTCCTGACAGTATGACGCGGCCGAGAAAGGTCTCAGCAGAGTTTTTTTTCCGGGAAGAGTTCTGGCACGACTTCCAGCGCTGAGCCGCTGCAGCACCCCGACCCGGCCGCAGCGCACCACCTCTAGCGCTGGGCCGCAGCAGCTTCCCGTTCCCAGGTCAACGACTCCCGAACCAGTGGCCCGATCCAGGCCCTCGACTCCCGAACCAGCGGGCCGATCCAGGCCCTCGACTCCCGAACCAGCTCCTTGCTCCCCGATCCAGGCCCTCGACTCCCGAACCAGCGCCCCGATCCAGGCCCTCGACTCCCGAACCAGCTCCTCGCTCCCCGAACCAGCCTCCCGATCCAGGTCCTCCACCCCCGAACCAGTGCCCCGATCCAAGCCCCCGACCCCGGTGCCGGCCCCACCACTTCCGGTCCAGACTAGCCCAGTACCGGCCCCCAACTCCCGTACCGGTCCCTCGATCCAGGCCCACGACTCCGGAGGTTTCCGGTGAGACTCGACAAAGACTGAGGTCGACATAGGTAACGATCCAACGTCGGCTGGTTGTCAGGCTCTCCCTCTTATACCCTGGTGATTGTAGATCTGGTGCAGGTGTGTGATTACGGGAACAGTGACAGGTGTGTGCAAAAACCAACCTCTCCCTGATCCACCAGCCTTTGCCTGGGTCCGGAGGGGGGAAAATCTGACAGATGAGCCCGACAGCCTCCTGCCGGATGAAAGGCACAAAATGTTTTTGTCTTGGGTGAGAGGGGTCGGCTACGATCTTTTTAATTCGGGACGGCAAATTGCAGCCGATCACCCTCTCTGCAGAGCGGATGACACACTGCAGCCTGCCCTTGTCCTTGGGTGTGGCTGCAGCGTACCAGACTGTGATGGAGGAGCAGAGGATGGACTCAATGATGGCCGTGTAGGAGTGCACCATCATAGTCTTTGGCAGGTTGAATTCCTTCAGCTTCCTCAGGAAGAACAACCTCTGCTGAGCCTTCTTGGTGATGGAGCTGATGTTCAGCTCCCACTTGAGGTCCTGGGTGATGATGAAACCCAGGAAACGGAAGGAATCCACAGTGGTGACCGGGGAGGGTGGGACTCTGTTCTTCCTGAAATCCACAGTCTTCAGAGCGATGAGCTCCAGGTTGTTCTGGCTGCACCACGTCACCAGATGGTAAGACTCCCACCTTTAGGCGGACTCATCCCCACCAGAGATGGTGTCATCCGCAAACTTCAGGAGCTTGACTGACTGTTGACTGGAGGTGCAGCGGTTTGTATACAGGGAGAAGATCAGAGGGGAAAGAACGCAGCTTGAGAGGAACCGGTGCTGATGGTCCGGGAGGTTGAGCTTCCCCAGCTTCGCGTGCTGCTTCCTATCTGACAAGTCTGTGATCCACTTGCAGGTGGAGTCGAGCACGTGCAGCTGGGAGAGTTTGTCTTGCAGCAGAAACGGGATGATCATGTTGAAAGCAGAGCTGAACACAGGAAAAGCTGAAAGCAAAAGCGACATGGGGTATGCAGTATACAGAAGAGCTTTTGAGATATGCTGGTAATCACCTGGTATCCCTGATTGCAAGATATCCTCTGTATATTACTTGATCTTACTGCGTTATGAAACCCAGTACAATAAGTGATAGGGGTGAAAATTATTGTGTTAATGCCCTCAACGTACATACACACACAGCCAGCAGATTTCCATCACTGTGCACAATACAGCGTAACTGCTCTGGCTTTGTACCTTTTGGATTGACGCAGTTTTGCTATCAATGAGCAACATCAAACAAGTTAGAAAAATGCTGGCTCGCTTCTTGCACCTTCACTCAATTTAGAAACTCTGTGTGACGTCCTCCCCCTAAACACAACACGGATGAGCTTAATTAATCAAGAGCTAAATGGAAATTATTTAAGCTAATGGTCCATTAGTACCGGTTTGGCACACTGCTTACTTTATCCCTCTCTGTTCTGCTGTGATGGACAGGAGTGGAGGCAGCACAATCTTTTTAAAACAGTGGTATAACAAAGGAGCCTCGTCCGAGGAAGAGAATAAATAGCTGTACTTTCAAGCAAATTAACTTCCTCAAAACCGTCTTTTTCCATGACAACATTGGATTTAAATCCACAATAATTTCATGGTTACAGAAATCTCATTGAACCCATATCAAGCAAAAGGCGGATTAAAATTTAGTTAATTTGGCAGAGAATGCAACAATGGCAATGGCAACAATGGCAGAGAAAAAAACATATCTGTAGGTACAAATTCTATGAAACCCTTAAGTCACGGAATGTAATTTTAGTGACTGCCAAGTGAGAAGTTGGTTCTGAAATGCGCTGCACATCTGGTTGAAAAAAGGTTAAACACTCAAGCCTAATCCAGTCTGTTTGTTCACTGGTACCGTTAAGATTCCTAACTTTGAATTTACATAAAATGATATATATTCTCTGATTGTTTCCACCGGGATTCCCCGTTGCCAGCCAAGCGCCCGCATTCTTCTGGCATTAAGAGACTTTTTGTTTGTGAGATCGCCTTGTGGCCACCTGAGTTTTTGCTTTGGCCATCCAAAGGTTCATTAAAACATTACATGTCATTTAGCGGACGCTTTTATCCAAAGCGACGTACAATAAGTGCATTCAACCATAGGGTACAAACTCAGAAGAAACAAAGTGCAATTTCCTCAAATAAGCCAATTTACAATTTGCTATAGATGAGTGACGTTACAAGTACAATTTAAGTGCTACAATTTGTTAGTCTTTAGTCAAGGTAGAGTCTGAAGAGGTGTCTTTAGTCTTTAGTTTGCGGCGGAAGATGTGAAGGCTCTCTGCGGTCCTGATGTCTTCAGAGAGCTCATTCCACCATTTCGGCGCAAGGACAGCAAAGAGTCGAGATCTAGTCGAGTGTTTTGCTCTCAGTGAGGGAGGGACGAGTAGTTTTGCAGATGCAGAGCAGAGAGTGCGGGTTGGGATGTCGGGTTTGACCATGTCCTGGATGTAAGCTGGACCCGATCCATTCACAGCATGGTACGTGAGCACCAATGTTTTGAACTGGATGCGGGCGGCCACCGGTAGCCAGTGAAGAGAGCGGAGGAGTGGAGTAGTGTGGGAGAATTTCGGAAGGTTGAAGACCAGTCGAGCTGCTGCATTCTGAATGAGCTACAGAGGTCGAATGGCGGTGGCAGGGAGACCAGCCAGGAGGGAGTTGCAGTAGTCCAGGTGGAGACGACAAGAGCCTGAATCAGTACCTGCGCAGCCTTCCGAGTGAGAAGAGGACGTGTTCTCCTGATGTTGTAGAGAGTATCTACAGGATGGTGTTGTCGCAGTAATGTTGGGAGTCAGGGAGAGTTGGCTGTCGAGTGTGACGCCGAGGTTCTTAGCGGTCAAAGTGGGCGTTAGTACGGAGTTTCCAAAGTTGACTGTCAGGTCCTGGGTAAGCAAATCTTTTCCGGGAAGTAGTTGTCTTGTCGGGGTTGATTTTCAGATGGTGGGCGGACATCCACTGAGAGATGTCAGTTAGACAGGCAGAGATCCGAGCTGCCTGGGTGCCCGAGTGAGGGAAGGAGAGAATTAGTTGGGTGTCATCGGCATAGCTGTGGTAAGAGAAGCCATGCGAGCGAATGACAGCGCCAAGAGAGTTGGTGTAAAGCGAAAACAGGAGGGGACCCAGCACGGAACCCTGAGGAACTCCAGTAGTAAGCGGACAAGGTTCCGACACAGATCCTCGCCAGGTTACCCGGTAGGTGCGGCCGTCGAGGTAGGACGAGAGAAGGGAGAGAGCAGAGCCTGTGACACCAAGTTCCTGAAGGGAGGAAATAAGGATCTGGTGGTTGACCGTGTCAAATGCAGCAGAGAGGTCCAGAAGGATGAGGACAGAGGAGAGAGAGGCGGCTCTAGCAGTGTGGAGTTGCTCTGAGACAGCAAGGAGAGCAGTCTCTGTGGAGTGGCCTGCCTTGAAACCTGACTGGTGGGGGTCGAGGAGAGTTGATTAAAGATAGCACGTTCAAGGGTTTTGGACAAAAATGGAAGAAGAGAGACCGGTCTGTAGTTGTTTTCTTCAGAAGGGTTGAGGGTATTTCAGGAGGGGGTTGACTCTTGCCTCCTTCAGAGAATTGGGAAAACAGCCAGATAACAGAGCGTTGTTGATGAGACAGGTGAGGAACGGAAGAAGGTCAGGTGTGACAGATTGTAGAAGATGTGATGGAATGGGGTCAAAAGAGCAGGTTAGGAGGTTAGGAGAGAGGGCGGTGAAAAGAGGAAAGTGAGGGCGAAAGAGGTGAGGTCGGTGGGACGCGAGAAGTAGGAGGTGGGTTTGAGAAGGAGCATATGTAAGCTATTTTCTTGGTGAAGTAGTTGACAAAGTCTCCCGGTTGAAGGGTGGAGGGGGGAAGAGTGGTAGGGGGTTCGAGGAGATTGGAGAAGATCGAGAAGAGTTTTTTGGGGTTAGAAAATGAAGATTCGATTTTGGATTGGTAGAAAGAGCTTTTGGCAGCAAACGAGGAGAGGAGAGATTGAAATTTAAGCAGGTCGTCAGGTCGTTTATAGTTACGCCATCTCCTTTCCGACGCTCGCATGGTGGCTCTCATGGCACGGACCGGTTGAGACAGCCACGGAGCCGGAGGGGATTTGCAAGTCCGTCGTGTCGTAAGAGGGCAGAGAGAGTCTAGAGAGGAGGAAAGAGTTGAGAGGAGAGTCTCTGCAGCAGCGTTTGGATGCAAGAGTGAGAAGGAATCAGTTGAAGGGAGAGCTGATAGAACAGAGGATGCCAGCGAGGAGGGAGAGAGGGAGCGAATATTGCGACGAGCCGGTATAGAGTTAGTCAATGAGGGAGGTTTGTTAGTTATAGAGAGTGGAAGGGAGTAAGATATGAAGAAGTGATCAGACACATGAAGTGGCGTTACAGAGAGGTTAGTGGTAGAGCAGTTTCTAGTGAAGATGTAGTCAAGGTGATTGCCGGCTTTGTGAGTAGGAGGAGAGGGACTGAGTGACAGAGCGAAGGAAGAAAGTAGGTGTAAGAGGTCAGATGACTTCTCTGTCTGGATGTTGAAGTCACCCAGGAGGATGAGCGGAGGTCCATTTTCAGGGAAATTAGACATGTCATTTCTTGGAAGAACTGGACATTCTCCTAAGGAGCCTGGCGGACGGTAGAGGACAACGATGGTTAATTGTACCGGGTGAGTGACTGTGGCATGGAATTCAAAGGACAATGGGGTGGATGGTGGTAGATGGTAGAGAGAAAAGCTCCATTTGGGTGAAATGAGTAGACCTGTGCCACCACCCCTACCAGTGGGCCTGGGAGTGTGGCTGAAGGAGAAGGCGGAGGAGAGAGCGGCTGGGTGGATGTGTTCTCAGGTGTGATCCAGGTCTCGGTGAGAGCGAGGAAGTCGAGTGACTGCTGGATAGCGAAGCCGGAGATGAAGTCAACCTTGCGAGTCGCTGACTGGCAGTTCCAGAGACCTCCTGTGACGAGGTGCTGGACATGTGTGGTGCGGGTGGGATAGGAGAGGTTACGATAGAGAGCAGATCTAGCCCGAGGCCTGTAGTATCTGCGGGAAGAGATTCGAACAGGCACGGGTAAAGGGGTCAAACACATTATTAAAAATCAGAAGAAGGCGCCGCATTCAGCCGCCCCGAAGACTGCCACGAAAGACTCTTTTGTCTTTGTTCTACTCGTCTTGACTCCACGAAAGACTCCTTTGTCTTTGTTCTGCTCGTCTTGACTCCACGAAAGACTCCTTTGTCTTTGTTCTGCTCGTCTTTCGTGCTGCGAGGATAAGCAAACGCTGAAGCTAACGCATCCAACAATTTCTAGTTAAATACTCCCTCGTTAGTGGAAGTCGGCTGCGCTGGCCGCTCCCCCGTCGTTTAGGAGACAAAAGGTCGATTGGCCTCGACAGAAACTCCTCAAAATGCAAAACACCAATAGCTTGACACCCTAATCAGTGAACAATCACCATGTGGTGTTTTGACAAAATGTTTAAGGATTCAAGTCTTATTTGCTTCAGAAGACAAGGCAAAACAGACTTAGATCAGGTCAAAACCTAGCAGAGTTAGGAGGGCACACTGGCAGTTAACTTAATAGTAGAATCTAGAACACAAACTGGCACTAAAAGACTGAAAGAGCTTGAGCAAACTAGCAACCAAGATAACTTCAAACAAAGAGAACTGGCAGTGCGACCACGAAAACTAAAGCAAATCAGCAATCAAATTAACTTAAGACACTAGAATCAACAACAAATTTAGCAGACTAGCTTGGTTTAAAGAAAGAGATACTTAGTCCGATTTCAGGTCGCCTGCATGTGTGGTGGCCTTGTAGAAAACAGACTTTACCTTTCCTTGCGTTTGGGTCCTCTCTCCTTCAGTACCATAACATATATACGCTTTAAACTGCTTTTTCGTCGTGGTGCAGGGTTAGAATGGGTGTGCAAGGAACCGCAAGGTTGGCGGTTCGAGCCCCGGTTGCTCCCATGTCGAAGTGTCCCTGAGCAAGACACCTAACCCCTAATTGCTCCCCGGGCAAAAATGTAAATAGCCATGGGTTAAAAATACGTCGCATTGGATAAGAGCATCAGCTAATGTAATGTAATGTGACGCGCGTGTCAAGTAATCGAGGAAGATTTTTATGAAGCGTGTATCGAATGCTAGTGTTGATGACGTACGTGGTGACGTTCGATGCCTCGCGAACCTGCCGAACCACGTGACTGATTCAGGAAATGGTTCGTGGGTCTGGCGCCCGATTCGAAATAAAACTGGCAGCGAAACGCAATGAGTCCCTGGCTACATTGTCTATACTTTCGGATTGTATTGCACGTTTATTTACAAACTATTAGAGTATTTTTTCTGTGATGGAACCAGCCGCAAAGGGGAGATTTTCCCCTGTCAGGGAACATTTTGAGCTGATCTCTCAAGGTATGCACATAGTAATGTTATTAACTAGTGTAATATACTGTAAATAAAACTCACACAGCATATCCCTTGTTCTAATGTCTTCTTATTTCTAGTATTTTAAAGGGTGAAGTATCTGTTGTGTTAAAGGGAGCTTGGATACAACAATAACACGTCATCTATGCTGAGGCATTATAGAGCCCTGCATGATAACAAGGAGACCAAGGTGAACCAAACCTTGGACGTTTGGAGAACCCCCCTGGAGTATTGGGAAGAACATAAAAAAGTATATGCTAACTTGTATAAACTTTGTACCCCAGCTTCATCTGTGCCCTGTGAAAGTGTGTTCTCTAAAGCAGGTGAAAAAAATAACTGCCTGAAGCCCAGCACTGTGGATAAGTTGCTATTTTAAAATGCTTCACGTGTTGCATGTTGTCCCTAGTAATATAAGCACAGTCACAAACCAAGTAAAATAACGAGTCACAAAAGAAACAAAAATCCATATGTATATGGCTGTGGCTCAATGGGTAAAGAGGGTTACACAATAATCGCAAGGTTGACTGTTGGGTCCTTGCATTGTATTACTTTTCACATCACAACCCTCTCCCCAATTGGTTTCCACCTTCTCTTTTGACTGCGCCATCGTATCATAAGTTATGTATCACGCATAACAAACATAATTTATTCAATTCAATGCTTCACACACCAAAACCACGGTGTCTTTCATTTATTGTCCACTTGATGGCGCAGTAGAGAAAATAAAGCACCATGAAACTTCGGCCCACGTGTGACACAGTTGGATGGAAAGCTTCAATGCTTCATAAAGCTTCATCTTGCCATCACTGCTTTTCTTTTCAGTCGTTACTTGTGTTGTGCAATAGTTGAGACCACAGGAAGCTGAATGCTGACTCCATAAGGATAATTTCAGTCGGAAGGTAGAAAATCAGATGGGGGGGGGGTTGGAATTGAATGGGAATGGAGATTCACACGGAGCCAATGTTACAGCACTGTCAGTCTTTCCCTGCCTTTTCCACCTCTCACTCCACCTAATCAGTTCATTCTGTATGGTCTCCTGCCTTCGACCTGTCCTCAGATGTAGGAACCTTGGATGCAGCAGTGGGCCCTGATACCTACTTGGATGCCTTCTCTTCCATCAACCCTGATCAATTTCAAAGTCTAAATCTTCTACTTGTCTCTTGGATCAGATTCCGACTAAGCTGCTAAAGGAAGTTTTTCCTTTAGTTAGCACGTCTTTATTAGATATTATGAATATGACATGTACCACAGTCCTTCAAGGTAGTAATTAAACCTACTCTTGCTCCAGAGGTGTTGGCTAACTACAGACCTATCTCTAATCTTCACTTCCTCTCGAAGATCCTTGAGAAATCCGTCGCAAATAAATAATGTGACTTTCTACAAAACAATGCTTTGTTCGAGGATTTCCAGTCAGGATTTTGAGTGCATCATAGCACAGAAACAGCACTGACTGAAAATTACGAATGATCTTCTACTTGCATCGGACCAAGGACTCCTCTCTTTTCTTGTCTTGCTGGACCTCAGTGCCGCATTTGATTCCATAGACCATTGTATCTTGCTGCAGAGACTAGAACATTTGATTAGTATCAAAGGAACTGCACTCAGCTGGTTTAAATCCTATTCATCGGATCAATCCCAGTTTGTGCTTGTGAACGGTGAATCCTCGAAGACCACCAATGTTGGTCATGGAGGCCCACAAGGTTCTGTACTTGGACCGATTTTATTTACCCTCTATATGCCTCATCTGGGTGATCTTATCAGGAAACACAGCATAAACTTCCATCCAGAGACCGACCAGCTTGTTAGACTTCAAGAATGTCTTGGAGACATCAAAACATGGATGACCTGCAACTTCCTGATGCTAAACTCAGAAAAAACAGAAGTTACCTTGATAGATAGATAGAGCGCCTTCGAAGTCAGGTGTCACGTGATACAGTTTTAATGGATGGAATTGCTCTGGTATCTAGCAGCACTGTCAAGAATCTTGAAGTTCTCTTCGACCAGGTAATGTCCTTCAACTATCATATAAAGAAAACTTCAAGGACAGCCTTTTTTCCATCTATTTAACATACCAAAAATCAGGAACTTCCTGTCTCAAAGTGATGCAGAAAAACTAGTTCATGAGTTTGTTACTTCTAGACTGGATTACCGTAATTTTTTGTTATCAGGCTGCTCTTGTAAATCTCTTAAGCCTCTCCAGTTGATTTAGAATGCTGCAGCACGTGTATTAACAAGAACTAAGAAAAGGGATCATATCACACCTGTATTAACTTCTCTGCACTGGCTCCCTGTTAAATCAAGAATAGATTTTAAGGTACTTCTCCTCACCTACAAGGCACTTGCTGGTGAGGCACCGTTGTATCTTAAAGAGCTTGTAACACCTTATTGCCCTACAAGGCAGCTGCGCTCCATAGATGCTGGTTACTTGTTGTTCCTATGGTTTTAAAAAGTAGGCTGGGGGCCAGAGCCTTCAGTTATCAAGCTCCTCTTTTGTGGAACCAGCTTCCACTTTTAGTCCGGGCGGCAGATTCGGTCAGCTCTTTTAAAGTAAAGCTTAAAACTTTCCTCTTTGATTCTGCCTATAGTTAGGGCTGGCTCAGGTTAGCCCGGACCAGCCCTTAGTTAAGCTGCTATAGGCTTAGACTGCCGGGGGACTTCTTAGGACACACCAAGCTCCTCTCTGGCGCTCTCTTTCTACAATAATCCATGTTTTATTAATGCACATCACTAATTCAGCTTCTTTCCGGGAGTGCTTTCTCACCTAGCAGGTCTCCGTAGATCGTAGTTCCTTCTGGACCCTGGTCTTGACACCTGCTACTGCCATTATCATCATTATTGTTTTAAATATTAATTATATTACTGTAATCATAAACCAAAATTACCCTCTCCTAAAGTCTTTGTGCTTTTCCTCCCCACAGGCTTCTGTGGATGGTGGTTCTATCTGACGGTGGTTGTCCCTGCAGTGCGCCTGACTTGCTACTCACAATTATTTGAATAATTTCTGTCATGGGTATGCGTTATACATCTTTTAGATTGTTCATTCTGTACACATGGCATCCATTGTAGTCTGTCCATCCCGAGAGTGGGATCCCTCCTCTGACGTTCTCACTAAGGTTTCTTTCCCCATGGTAGGGTTTTCCTGTGCCGGTTTCGGGACAGAGGATGCCGTATGTGTACAGACTGTAAAGCCCCCTGAGGCATATTTGTAATTTGCGATTTTGGGCTATACAAAATAAAATGAATTGAATGTTGACCATAAGAACGTAAACATTACTTTAGGCTGAACGAACTCTTTAACCTCAACCCTTTTAATTGCATGTCGACTTGCAGTTGACTGGACTAGGCCGTGTGGTCATCGTCGGCCTGGTGTTCTGATCCCTGAAGTTCAGCTGCAACGCTGATGGCCCCCTGTCCAATGTGTTGGATGTCTTTGTACAAACTGTAAGCTTAATATGAGAAATGCTCCATGGCTGTGTCACCAGCTGCATGATGCGGTTCTGCAAAAAAATAAAGCAGTGAACGCCACCCGGCTATCTTAACAGTGTAATACAACGTTAGTATGTTGGCACCTTGAGCAACAGCATTTAAGAAACGTTAGCTAATCAACTTCTGATGTTACACTGACTACACGTTAAACAGGAACTTACAGATCTCAAGCTGCTCAGCCGCATGCCGCCCGGCCATGAGCCACATGCCGCCCGGCCATGAGCCACATGCCGCCCAGCCAACTTTTAGACGTGCTCTACGGGAGCGATGTGCTGGGGATCGATTGCTTCCATCTCCCTCCTCTACTTGACCAATCCTACTGAAGCATGATGTTCGGACCGCCTAAGTTGATTTACATACAGACACAGATATACATGCATATAGAAATAAAGAACTGTAGAAAGATTTATTATGTTCTGTTTAAGTATCAACTTATATTAATACATTTATGTATTTATTTATTTATACATTTAGTCATTTTTTGTACTACATAGTAGCTAGCCTTTGTGGCTTGCCTGCTTGGCTGTTTCATACACAGGCACCTGCGGGCAGGCTAGGCCACACTAACATTTCTGCGGAATCTGTCTAGCCCATAGCTTTATTTTATTCTTAAAAGTCAAATAGTAAATTCCTTGTATGTCTTAACATATTTTGGTCATAAATGTTCCTGATTCCTGATACCACAAAAAAGTGACGCCCCCCCACCCCTCTTCCAGGTCTGTTGTAGATTTCCCTGCCCCCCTAAAATGATTGTCAGTTTATATCGCCACACACGTTTCATTTTCTTCCTGAATGGTCCATTTCACTCACGATTACTGTTGGTGCCCACAAAAGTTCAAAGACTGATATTTAATTATATTTTTAGTTAGTGAGAAGTTAGAAGCATGACTCTGTTTGCCTCAATCTGTTTGTTTCTGTCTGTGATCCTGCACTTCAGCGGAGCAAAGTTGGCAGGCTCATTATCATAGGCACACGTTAAAACAGATAAGGTAGGGAACTATTGGACTGAAATGATGTGACCTGAGTGGGCTTCTAATGGCCGCGGCATTTGCCAGGCTGCCCCTGTAAGTGGAATTGTACTGTGATCTGCTGTTTATTCAAGTGCCTGTAGTTCTGGATGCACTCCATGGAGGATACAAATTGCATTATTCACAGCAAGCAGGCTCGTAATTGCAAGGATGAATGATGGCCCCCCATTTCTCTCCTGACAGAGAAGGTCGAGAGAGGAGCTCTATACAATTACACACAAGTCTGTGATCCATCAGCGGATAGCTACGGGTGAAGTGCTCACCACACACTTGAGACCTGAAGGAGGGGAGTATAGGGACAGGAGACTTGAAGTTTCACTCTCTTGGAGGGACTCTGGGGTATGAAGTGACACGTTACTAAATTAATTAATTATAATAATTATCTAACGTCAGATCTTGGATGATTACCAAAGATCTGACGTTTCTTTGCTGGTACCCGACCATTGATTTGTTTCTTGCTTAGTCAATTGAGATCCAGCAAAGGGACAAGCCTACAAAGGAAATTTATTTGAAACGATCTACAATATTTTAACTTTTTCTTTGTTTTGAAGCCAAAAGTTCACAGGATGATGCACCAACCATTTTGATGTGGTTTGAGCCCTGTGCTGGATTACTCCTAAAATGTAATAATAGCTTACATTTAATAATCAGACAATATCCAGACGTGCAGTGCCCACCCGGCCCAGAAGTTCGTGAACCCAGGGCATTGGGTATTCACCCTGCGATAGCCAATCACACAGATCCATCCTTCTTAGCCACCAGAACAATAGAAGAGTCCAACAGTGCCTGGTGTAGACCTATTATCTCCATCTCTAATATAGCCCCAATTACCCCCCAACCACTTTTTTTTTGTGTTCGGGCAACCTGTAGGGCCGTGAACCCACCCTCACGCCCTGAGGAGTCTCAATTCGGTAAACAATAAGGTTGGTCCGGCCTGGCAGGGCAGAGAACACATCAGCAAACTGCTCTTGCAAATGGGTAAAGTCTGTTCTCTGGATCCCGTAGAGATGAGCCTTGCAAGGGAGACAAGTGGGATTAAAGGATTTTGGCACCACCGGCCCAAACACCTCTCTCCCAGATACCGCGGAGACCAGAGAAAAAGACTGCCTCCCTCCAGGCTTTCAGGAGCTTCAGGTGGTATATCTGCGTAGCTCCACCCCTGTTAGGCTGCACCTCCTCATAGTCGACCTCCCAGGGCCCTTGCCACCAGAAGAAGGAAGTAATCAAGTACCTCCCGGTGCAAATTGTACAGCTTTTGTTGAGATCTCTGGGCCTGGAGCAAATTGTCATATGACATCCTACGCAGTGTGTGGAGCTTTGGTCGCAGGTCCAGGACGTACTGGATCTCTGTTTTGCCTCCCAGTTTTCTTTAATCAAGTCCAGCACCCCCCGCAGTGTCCTGCCAAACAATACTTCAAAGGCAGAAAAACCTGTGGAGGTCTGTGGAACATCCCACTCTGCAAACAGTGGATCTCCGCCAATAAATTTACAGATCATGGACTTCAGAGTCTTATTCAGACGCTCCACCAGACCAATGGTTTGTTGGTGGTACACACTGGTCCGAGTAGACTTAATGCCTAGTAACCGGTAAAGTTCTCTCAGTGTATGCAACATGAACGAAGTGCCCTGGTCCGTCAAAATCTTTTGGGATTCCGACCCGGAAGATGACCTAAAACAGTCTGCACGACACTCCAGAGATGTTGCGCAATGGCACTGCCACTGGGTATTGTGTGGCACAAGGACTAACACAGAGCGATATCTGTGTGCGCTCCGGTGGAATGGCCAAATGAGGTCCGTGCCGATTTGCTCAAACGGAACCTCCATTAATGGTAGAGGACACAAAAGCGCCCTCGGAGGCCGGGTAGTCAACTAATTGACACTCCAGACACACCAAAAAATGAGGACATTATCCGATCAAGTGTTTTCTCGTACCCCATGTGAACAGCCATCAAGGTTATACTGAGCCGCCTGGAACATGATTTCCCGGTGGCTTTTCGGCACCAGCAACTGGGTATTTTCCTGCCCACTAGGGTTGCGGACCGGGGTTAATGGTGACAGCTGTGGGGCCAGTACGGCTCCCTCCAGTGGCCGCTGCTGCATCCTTCTCCGTGGTGCGGCTACTGGTCGGTCCGGCCAGCCCTAATAAAACCCATTTTTGGTGCATTTCATCTTGACCACCAAGTCCCTCCCAACTAGTTCAAACTATGTCAAAAATCACTGATATCGAAAGTTGAATAAGCATTTTAAGTTACATTTACATATTTTGGCTTGGAAAAGATTCAACGCTTTCGGGTTTTTTTACTTAGCGAAAAAACCAATGCTTTTATCCAAACCGACTTACTATAAGTGCATTCAACCCAGAACAAGAATCAAGAAAGTTCCTTCAAGAAAGCAAAACTACAAAGTAGTTTTTCGTAAAATAGCACTTAGTAGGTAACTTATTTATCAGTAACTCTGCATGTCGTTTGAGAATATAATACTGCTCAGCTTGTAGTCCCTCAATTCCTTGACCTTCATTGTCCTTTTTGTTAACTAATTGGGTGCTAATTAAGGAATCGATACATTTCTTTGGAAGTGTTCCAAAACCCGCCCAATGCAACCAGTTGTTTTTGATCAACCAAATCACCAAAATATTTCCTCCATACTCGTATAGTACAAGATAAAAGACATTAAAACACTTTAGGAAAGATGTGGTGGAACAAGAAAGTGAAATTTCCTCAAATAAGCCAATTTACAATTTGCTATAGATGAGTGACGTTATAAGTGCTACAATTTGTTAGTCTTTAGTCGAGGTAGAGTCTGAAGAGGTGTGTCTTTAGTTTGCGGCGGAAGATGTGAAGGCTCTCTGTGGTCCTGGTGTCTTCAGAGAGCTCGTTCCACCATTTTGGCGCAAGGACAGCAAAGAGTGGTGATCTAGTCGAGTGTTTTGCTCTCAGTGAAGGAGGAACGAGTAGTTTTGCAGATGCAGAGCGGAGAGTGCGGGTTGGGATGTAGGGTTTGACCATGTCCTGGATGTAAGCTGGACCCGATCCATTCACAGCACGGTACGTGAGCACCAATGTTTTGAACTGGATGCGGGCGGCCACCGGTACCAGTGAAGAGAGCGGAGGAGTGGAGTAGTGTGGGAGAATTTCGGAAGGTTGAAGACTAGTCGAGCTGCTGCATTCTGAATGAGCTGCAGAGGTCGAATTACATTACATTATTACGCTTTTATCCAAAACGACTTACATTACACTTTAAACACATGGCTTTTTCACATTTTGCCTGGGGAGCAATTAGGGGTTAGGTGTCTTGCTCAGTGACACTTCGACATGGAACATGGGCCATGAACCTGGACTCGAACCACCAACCTTGTACTTCCCAGCACACCTTCTCTAACCCCTGCGCCACGACGACCCTGAATGCCGGTGGCAGGGAGACCAGCCAGGAGGGAGTTGCAGTAGTCCAGGCGTGAGATGACAAGAGCCTGAATCAGTACCTGCGCTGATGTAATTCAATTTAGTAGAGCTGCTTTCAACTTTGTTTGTTTTGCTCCACAGAGTTCAAATCCAGCTTGTCTTTCCTTAATATATATTCTTAAATAAATGCGTTTACACGTGGCTGTGATGTAGTGCTGACTTATACAATTGTGATCGCTGCAATGGATTTGTGATGCATTTTGCAGTGACTATGTGACCAATCAGGGGACAGCTGCTGCTGCTGTTACGTAAACATGCACGTAGGGAAACCAGTACGCGTGTAACACCAGTAACGTAACCCTTTTGGTGTGATTGTGTAATGTTATTAACTTAGGGTTAAGCTTGTATGATGGTGGAAACACCGGACATAGTGATGATGAAGAAGCTTAGTTGTCAAGTTTCTTTATTCGTACTCTCACTCATGTACATGAAAAACTATAAATATTGCACAGGGTTTGACTGAAGTATGCTTTTGAATGTGGTTTGAGTGGAGTAGCACGGGTGCCTCGTTGCAAGGATTATCATGGTTGCTTTGCCTGTGTTTTGTTTATTTAATTGTTTTCTTTCTGTGTTTTGTACATGGAAAAGGTTTTTCATTTCGGACTACACAGCAGAAAGATGAGCAATGAAATAGCACTCCAAGCTAAATTTGATGGCAATACTGTCAGGATGCCGACATAAGTGTCTTCTCTCTTTCCGGGAAAAGATTCTCCGAACCAGGACTTGCCGGTTAACTTTGGCAACTCCGTGTTAACGCCCACTTTGACTGCTAGGAACCTCGGCGTGACGCTCGACAGCCAACTCTCCCTGACTCCCAACATTACTGCGACAACACCATCCTGTAGATACTCTCTACAACATCAGGAGAACACGTCCTCTTCTCACTCGGAAGGCTGCGCAGGTACTGATTCAGGCTCTTGTCGTCTCCACCTGGACTACTGCAACTCCCTCCTGCAGGTCTCCTGCTACCACCATTCCACCTCTGCAGCTCATCCAGAATGCAGCAGCTCCACTGGCCTTTAGCCTCTTCACTGGCTACCCGCATCCAGTTCAAAACAAGAATAAGAATGCTAATTCTGTACCTGGCCACTGCCAACCGAAGATTATAGAAAAACATTGTTATACTAATATACTACATGCTAATATTCACTTAAGGTTTCTCAAATTGAAATGGACGAAATCAGCAGTGCTTCAAAAGCACACAATCCTGCAGTTTTATTCCCCCCTGTCTCCCTAACCCTATTAAAGACCAACTTTGTTGGCCCAAGAAAGGAAGTGATGAGAAAAATCAGTCAAGCATTTTGTGCGATCCATATGTCAATAAAACCTCTGGAGGATGCCGAAATTATTTCTTCTCTTAGCTCAACCACGCCCCGCCCAGTGTTGTACTGCATTGGCAGTGGAATTTGACAGTCATAGCCAGGAACCTACTTACAACAGTCAATGTGACTGAATTGTTGCTTTTCTTATTAGATGAGGTAGAGGAAGCCCCGGTTTGATTGGTGCTCACTCTACAGTCGTGAAACGACTCTGCCGTTTTTACTTTTTTGACTGATTCCAAACTTTAACTTCATGACCAAATGCATTCATGTTTAACGTTAAAATCAAGCATTCAGCATGTGAGAAACCCTCGGCCATTTAATATCAGAACCATCTGAGATACAGCAGAAATCCCTACATCCAAACCACTCTCTCAAGGTTATCAGACTTAAATAACCATTACATCACAGAGCACATGTCCACCGCCAATACAGTACTCCGTGTTACAGTGTTATCCAGCAAGTCTGCGAATCCAGCATCCACTCAAACCCCAAATCACGTCAGAATGAGAAAATCCTTTGTCCTGTTTGATCCTGTGTCAAAGCCACTGTTGGAGGTTGGATGTGGCCGGGGAACATTATCCTTTTACAGAAATGTATTGATTTATGGAGTTCATAATCTGCAGTGGCACAGAGGGGGAGACGTGGCTCATTGCAGCTTTCTGAGACTTTAATGAAGTCATTTATCTCTGATCTGGGGCTATATAGCCATCCATTCAATCTCCTATACATACACACAAGTAGCACCCTCTTGTCCTCTGAGTAGATTGCAGGGATGAGTCAGAACAACTGCAATATTAAGAGTAAAGATGACCCAGGCTTTTGATAATTGCCATTAAAGTTGACCTCAGAGTCATTTTATATTTGTAATAAGCTGAAACGCAATTCCTTGTTTTGTCCCATTAGATTAAGCTCCCAACATGGAGATTTACAGATATAGAGGTATATTTTTGACTTGCTAATAGGTAGCAGATGATAGCACAGGTTGATTGCAGAAGGTATCTATTTTATCTGCTGCTAAAGGCAATAAACACACCTCACAGGACTTTTCTCTATGTAATTGATCCCCGTATAGGAAGTGGCATGAAACTTACTGCTGGTGAAGTGACTATTTCCTTCCTTTCAGTCAACATACATACATTAAACTTGTAAAGTATCGCCACCGTAAGAGCTTTAGACTCATCCGGTCTAATAAACTAGTCACTTTTTAAAACGTGCATCCGTCTGTAACAAGACCCATTAAAGAAATTTCCAATTGCCTTTACCTTTTCAAAACAAAAGCCCTATTTATCTACAAGAGAAAATAGCATAAAGCCTCTAAATTCTTCAAACGATACATCATCGAGCCATAGATCAAAAACCAATGAGGAAATTACAAACAGGGAATCAACCAAAAACTATAAACCTTCCATGGGGTTATTTACACTTTATGAAGTCTAACGTTCTTGTCTGAACAAAGCTAACCATTAGGTGCAGTGCGGCTGGGGCATGGCCATTGATTTATCTGTGTTACATCATCGCTTTTCTTTTCCCATTTTCTTCATTACACACTTTCTGCTCAGTCCATTGCTGCAGGTACTCCAGATAACAAATACATTTGACAACTCTCATTCACATATCTTGTAAACCTCTGGCACCAAATGTATCCCGCAAATCATGAATAATGCATGCTATTCTGAGCTCCCCATATGACCTATAGCCAAAATGATTATTTGTGAAAAATAAATAATCAAATGTTATAGATGGTCACCCGGGGCTTGGAAGACTACAGTGCATTTATCAGTCTGTGGGCAACAGAATCAACTACAGTTATTTTTTTTTCTTTAGTGGATGTGATTGACCTGAATTAACACGCTAATGTGGTGGCTGTTGTTTGCACAGCCATTTAAAATGTAATTATTTTCAGCCTGGCGGACTGGCGATGGCAGCTGAGACTTCCAGCTGGTGGATTAGCTTGCCTCAACAGAACTGGAGTTTCAGAGAGCTAAAAACACACACACACGCAGAAATACTATGTACATTGGATAAAAAAAATTTAAAAGAGTACCCAGCCCTGTTGAAATGCCAGGTTTCAATATAAAAAAATGAGACAAAGACAAATCAAGCCCCCTCAGCTGAAAATATTGCTCTGTATTAAAACCATTTTATTATAATTTAACAAATCCTGAAGTTCCTCTCCGTGCCTAAAAGCTGAACACGTGTGCTTCCCTGACCAGTTTGTTTCTTGTCTTTTCATGAATTTTGGAGGGACGTCCAGGGCCCCGTTCCTCGTACATGGCCAACTGAGTTAGCTGAGTAATTTTCAGGAAATGATAAGGTTGATTGGGCTTTTCGGTTCCACAAAGAAAGTTTGGCAAAATCACCATAGCAACACAAAACCCAACCTGCTCTTTTCCTCATTAATGAAGGAGTAATATTAGTTAATTGTTTTATAGGGAGAGAGTTCTCAGAGATCAAAGATTTGTTATGACGTCACAGTGACTTCCTGTACGTGCCCAAACATGCCAAAGCTCGGTCTACGCCGGCGAGATGCTGAGCGGCGCTCAAGCGCGTCGGAGAAACAAAGCTGTCGTTCTCGCCGAGCACTTCATGAGATTAAAGAGCGAGAGACGGCGTCCTTTTCTCTACAGTAGCTGAACCATCTTAATGGGGAAATAAGTTATTCTAAAAGCAGCCGAAGATTTAAGGCGTGGATGGCGAGGGGGGCGGCGGGAGCTGACGCACCTTGCGGCATCGATTGGACCCTGAAAGCACCGTCTCCACCTTACTATTAAAAAAACCAACTTCGAGCGCGTAGAAAACTCCTTCGAGCGCGAGCAGAGTTTCTCCTCGCGAGCAACGAAGTTCACGTTTCGCAAGCGAGCAAATACCTCGCGGAGATGGACTTTTGCTCGCGCGAAACAGACTTTTGCTCGAGTTTGGGAACTGCTGTTCTATAGCATTGACAAAGACGAAAACTAAAGACATTTTCTCTATAATTCTATTTTATTTTAGTTAGTTTTGTAAAGACACAATACAGTTTCAGTTTGTTATCGTTTTCTTATAAAGGCTCGTTTTTATTTTTATTTCAGTTAACGAAAAAAAAAATCACACCTCGTTTTCGTTAACGATAATAACCTTGATCTGTTGTCACATCATTACTAAATGTTACTCGTCAGAAGCCTGTGTCCTTGTCCATGTTCCTGTCTCCTTTTCCCTGACCTCGTTTGTGCCTTTTTGGAGTTTTGAGTTTGAGTTTTTTGACTATTGAAGTCCTGCCTTCAACGAACTCTTTTACCAAACGCTTCCTTGTTCCCTGTGACGGCCTCCGTGTGGTTCATTCAGGCCACTCTGCGGGAGTGATACCTCTCTGGTAGTAACATCTTTGTCTTTAGTTGATTGCAGATCTGGGGCACCTGGGAGTGGTGAGCCAAGGGTGATAAACCCCACCTGATCGGACTACACGGCTAGCTCTTCACCGCCGGTCAACTATGGCTTGATTGCCCTCCTTGTTTTATTTAAGTTATCCGCTACCAAATGTATCTTTTTAGTTGATTCCTTTGTAACATAAATCCCCTTTTGATCCGCTATGCTGCCTCGTTCCCTTGTTTGTCATGGCCCTTGAGCTAGGTTGTGACGAAGTGGGGGCTCGTCCGGTCTTGGTGTTTGGGTCGTTGGGAGCGTGGATCGTCGGACTAGTGAGAAGCTTTTGTCTTACTTTGGTTATGGTTAGTTGTGTTTGTTTGGGTAGTGCTGTTATATGTTGGTTTGCTGGGTTGAACAGGGTAAGTGAGTGTTTGTTTTCTGGCATTTGTATTTACTTGGTTGGTGTATTGTTTGTTGTGACTGCAGTAAACCGGTGATCCGGGTGGCTGGTGTGGGTCCTTGTGTGCGTACTATTGATTATAGTGGGTGGAGCTTTCTCTGGTAGACTGTAGCGACAGTCCACTTTTGGGCTTGTTGAGCATATACTTGGTAGTGTTGTGGCCAACGTGGGTGAAGCTTTTAGCTGGGGAGCATGTCCGTGGTTCGGAGGGTCGCTAGTGTGCTAGTTGCTCTCCCTGGGCAGAGGTCTTTGGTGCATAAATACCCACCACAAGTAGCTGCTTGATGACTAGGGTTGAGTTAGTTAGCTGGGTTGATCTAGGTAGCGGGGAAGCTCCATACCGGATAAGGGTTAGTCCTCTTAAATGCGCATAGGGAAGTGCACCATCTTGCTGGATTCAATTCAATTCATTTTATTTTGTATAGCCCATAATCGCAAATTACAAATTTGCCTCAGAGGGCTTTACAGTCTGTACACATACAACATCCTCTGCCCCGAAACCCACCATCGGCTTACAAGAGGGAAAAAAGGGAAGAAACCTTAGGGAGAACGTCAGAGGAGGGATCCCACTCCTGGGATGGACAGACTACAATGGATGCCATGTGTACAGAATGAACAATGTATAATACATTCAATTCCTATGACCGAAATGATTCAACTAATTGTGAGTAGTAAGCCAGGCGCACAGCAGGACCACTGCAGGGGCAACCACCATCAGATAGAACCACCATCCACAGAAGCCTGTGGGGAGGGAGAGCACAGAGACTTTAGGAGAGGGTAATGTCGGTTTATGAGTAAAGTAATATGATTAATATCTAAAATAATGATGATGATGATGATGGCAGCAGCAGGCGTCAGCATGGCCACGGTAGGTGTCAGGACCAGGGTCCCGAAGGAACCACGATCTACGGAGACCTGATAGGGGAGAAAGCACAAAAAAAACTTACGGAAAGAAGCTGAATTACTCATGTGCATTAATAAAACTTGAATTATGGTAGAACGAGAGCGTGAGAGAGGAGCTCGGTGTGTCCTAAGAATTCCCCCGGCATTCTAAGCCTATAGCAGCTTAACTAAGGGCTATTGGATCTATTGCTGTAGTTCTGTCTTGCCAGTTGTAGTTTGTTGAGTGTGATACGTTTATTGCGGCTCCGTCAGAGGAGGCGTTGAAACGTTGTAATAAGGAGCAGTTGCTGAAGATTGCGGAACACTTCTTGGTAGTGAAGAACATTAGGGTAGTTTTGAAGGCTGAGTTGAGGGAGAAAGGTGTGTTGGCTGGGAGCATGGATGATTATTTGCCAGCCTCCACAAGTGCGTCTGTCCAGACGCAGGGTTTATCATTTGATCAACAGAAGGAGCCGTTGTTGCTTCAACTTGAGCATGACTGATGTAAACATGAACTGGAAATGAAAAAGCAGATTGAGGTGGAGAGGAGTCAACCAGAAATACAGCAGGCTGCGTTTGGGCTGATTCTCCTCCTTTGCCAGTGGTTTCATCTTGTCTAGTTGAGTCTTTGGTGACCGTATCACCGCTGACTTGCCTAGAGTTTTCTCAGCCTGTGTCAGTACCCATGCTATGAGTAACGCTGTGTCTGTGGGGAAATCTGATGAGAGTGACGTTGAGTTTCTGGCTCCATCACTGTCAGATTTTCCGCTATCTGTGTCATCGACTGAGTTGGTACAGGAACAGCAGAGTAACTCTTCCCTTAAAGTAGTGTTTGATGGGTATTTTGTTCAAAATGGCTTGTTGTTTAGAAAATGGTTGACTTTGGGTACTGACTGTGTTGGAGATGCTGTTGTTCAGTTGGTGGTCCCGACTAAATTCCGTCCTTGTCTTAAAAGTCGCTGATGATGAGAGTGGGCACTTTGGTGTGAAAAAGACCCCCTCAACATCTTGAAACATTTCTTTTGGCCGCGGGTGAAGAAAGATGTTGCAGCATACATTAAGATATGTCATGTGTGTCAGCTAACAGGTAAGCCCAATCAATCTGTTAACCCTGCCCCATTGCAGCACCTGATTGTGGACTGTGTGGGTCCGTTACCGTGTTCTAAATCTGGCTGTAAATACCTATTGACTGTGATGTGTCAAAACACACTGTATCCCGCTGCGAATCCATTGAGGGCTATTACCACTAAGGCGGTGGTGAAAGCATTAAGTCAGTTCATTTCGGTCTTTGGCATTCCGAAGGTCATCCAGAGGGATCAGGGGTCTAATTTCTCTTCACACATGTTTGGTCATGTTTTGAAGTTGTTGCGTGTCCGTCAAAACCAGTCATCAGCCTATCATGCACAGAGTCAGGGGGCCTTGGAAAGATTCCATCAGACTCTAAAGTCTCTCCTGCGGGCTTACTGCACAGAGCTGGATACAGACTGGGAGGAGGGTCTTCCTTGGCTTATACCGGCTGCAAGAGAAGCTGTCCTAATGTAGGAAAGTAGTCCTAATGACTTGGGTCGGTTTTGGACACAAGGTACGTGGGCTCTTGGCTGTTTTAAAGGATGGCTTGGTGGAGACCAATCCGCTGAGGAATTTTGTGGATTTTGTCAATGGAGAAGATCAAAAGTTTTTTTGGGGCAAACAAATCCGAATAGGAGCAGGCAGGGAATTTGTTGTCAAAAAGGCAGGCTAGGTCAGAACAGGACTGCAATGGGCTGCAGGTGGGAAGGGCATGAGAGGTGAAGAGAATGAGAGAAGATCTTGTGTTGATGACAGTATCTGGAATGACAGTAGAGTTAATTGACAGGCAGGCAGGCTGGAGAAAGAACTAATAAGACGGAGAATTCGTGACAGGGTCTGAGTATTATTCATCCGAATCCGACAGTGTAATCAAAGAAAAATGATACTATTCAGTTTGAAGTGTCTTTCAGTTATTTTTAGCCTCTGCAGACCCGATGCGAAGGCTCAGTTGAGTCGCGTGGGAGTTAAGGAGCAGACAGACTGTCTGAAAGACTCATGTCTGGGACGTATAGGCATCCTTTTGAAGAGCAGTTATTCAGATTAACCAAAAACTAATTCCCGCTATTTTTCTGAATCAAAACATGGCGGTGTGTTTTCAGTGGGATGTTACCTTTAGCCATCAGGTTTAAAGATTATTCAGTTTGATCATACGTGGAGATAGCGTCAGTCTTGTGGACTTGAAATGACAGATCCAAGATTTGCTTGACTTCTAAAAAAAATGACCATATTCACTTTCAGTGAACATAGATTGTTGGCAGTATGGCTGCAACAACGAATCCATGAAATCAGTTTTTTTTTTAAAGTGTTCGCAACAAATTTCATTGATTCGTTGTGTCGCGGGATAATTACATCACTCAGTTGAGGAGAAGCATGCAGAGCAACAAAAGAAAAGGAAAAAAGAGCTGAGCCGATGTAGAGGAAAGCGCAGCCAGCTGCTGTTGAGTCACATGACGCAGGCTGAGAATTCGGTTCGATTTAGTTTTCGATTGCTAAACGACAGTGGGCACAACTGGAGTCACATGTGCAAAACTACAGTCTGCACAGCAGCAGTTCATGTGGACCAAACTCTAGTTCGTTTTTCATTGCTTGAACAGTTCAAAACTCTACACACTTATCACATGACTGTAACCATAACCTGCACAACAATGTGGATTTACAGCACTTTGTTCAAATGCAACACACTGCTGTCAAAACTGTGAACCACACATTCAAAGCGGAATAGATTTCAGCCTTGTGCCTTTCAAACACTGCTGATTGCAATTTCAGCTAAAAGGCTAAACAGGTTGTCTTGTTTTAGACTTGTTAGTGAACACACACACACACAATATATATATATATATATATATATATATATATATATATATATATATATATATATATATATATATATATATATGGTAGAGCTCAGAAAGACTCATTTTGGAAATGGAGGACAGGTTGGTGGAGGAAGACAAAGGGCTGTTATTTCAGATGAAATAAGGACTACACTTATAGACCATGTGGTGAACCACGTCTCTCACTGAGAGATGCAGGGTTGAGGGTGCAACCCAATCTGCAAAGATCCACAGTGGCATCTGTAATGCAAATTTTCCATCATACAAACAGGTGAGTTACACAGTAAATGAAAACATTACAGGAAACTATTTTGCATTGAAATTATAGAATATTTACACAGATATATTTATATTATATACAGTAAGTTTGACTGTAAAATATATTTTTACAACAGGACCCAAAGGCTGCCCCCAACAGGGGGAATAGGAAAAATATTTTCAGATGTGCAGGAAAATGCTATTGTTGACATAGTTGTCAACAATGCAATAAAACTGCGGGAGATTCAAGATAGAGTGCTGGCTGATAATGATATATTTGAAAATGTTAATTCTGTCAGCACAACAACTATTTCTCGAGTACTAAAGAAACATCAAGTTACAATGAAACGGTTATACACTGTACCGTTCAAGAGCAAAGATACCAATATGTCCTGGTAAGACGTCTGAGGTTACATACACAGCTATAAAAAATATTTACAGAAAAAAAACTAGCATTTCTACAGTAAAACTGTGCACTTACTGTTTTTCAGAGAGTAATGGAGGTTGAAACACTGGAAACGCCACATTCATTTGTATTTATCGATGAAGCTGGATTTAACCTTTAACCTAAGGAATGTTATAGGTCAAAGGGCCACTGTGGAGGCCAAAGGTGGGGAAATATCACCATGTGTGCTGCAATGGCCAATGATGGTTTGCTTCTCAACACACCACTCATTGGACCATACAACACAGAAAGGCTTATAGCTCTATGCTAAGCTAGTGCAGCAGAACAGGGGGAGCCAGTAAGAAACTCCCAAGTTTCTGTCATAGTTTTCGATAACGTTGCTTTTCACCACTCTGCAGCTGTCAGATTGGTTTGCAGCACATCGCAGATTTATGGTTTTGTTCCTGCCTGCATATTCACCCTTCCTCAACCCAATAGAGGAGTTTTCCTCTGCCTGGAGGTGGAAAGTGTTATTTGGTCATGTTGGTGGTGACCAAACGTCTCTTTTGGAAGCCGGATGTGAGGACACTAGTCCAGAGGACTGCCAGGGATGGATAAGGCTTCCAGAAGGTTCTTCCCCAGGTGCATGGCAAGAGAACATTAGATGTGATGGTGATGAAAACCTGTGGCCTGATGCTAGGCCATTTCACACTAAAACTAAAAAAAAAAATTGTCAATGCAAAACATGCAAAGTCAACATAATATTAGCAAGACTAAAGACACGTGTAGCCGCGATATCGCTACCACCGTCGGATTTCGCCAAGGACACACGGGTCTACTGGGCAATATGTCTTTATTTTCTTGTTTTCAGTGAGCAGGTTTCATTCATTTCCAGTGTTGCTCTCCTCGGCCTCGCCCCTGAGCGTCCGCTCCAGTGTCTCTCGCCCCAGGTCCTGCTCACTGCTTTTCAAGAGGGAGACAATCAGTCCAGATCACCTCCACCTGTGCTTCTTACTCACCTGCCGGCACCGTCCCCTGAACCACTCCCCCGCTCCCCCCTCTGCAGCTGAGCTAACCACACCACGCCACCACGTTTTGATTTACTCGCCTTTTTTGGACCATTTTAATTTTCAATCTGTTATGCATATATTTTATGCTTTGTCCCATATTGGTTATTGTTATAATATACAAATATTGTGTGTTGTACTTTTTAATGCCATTTTAAATTAATGTCATAGTACCCCGAAGGGTGGATTTTATTTAGTGGCTCTCCTTCCTCTCTGTTCGCGGTGGTGCGTGAGTCCGTGGGGAGACGTGGGCTCGCGGTCACGCACTGCCGGGGCTTGGACATCTTCCCCCTCTGTGTGTGGCTGCGAGGCTTATCAAGCCAGCCTCTGATCAGGCACAGTTGTGGCCGCTCAGCCTGTGATGAGCGGGTGCAGGTGTCTCTGCTCCGTTTCCCGGGCGACGCTGACGACAGCTCAGGACATTTTGTCACATCCCCCTCCCCAAGCGTAGTCCTATCCTGTGGAGAAGCGGGGAGATTGGGGAAGGGTGGGGAGCCCGACCGATCCGCGAACGCTGACCGTATTCTTGATATGCCATCGGCGTTGGCTGTCCCCGCCCGGTGTTGTACCGTGAAGCGGAAATCCTGGAGCGCGAGGAACCACCGAGTCACCCTGTCGTTGGTATCCGGGCTCCATGGGATCTTCTCCGGTTGCCCCTTCCTGGTCAGGTCTGTCAGGGGAGAGGCTAAGGAGGAGAAGTTAGGGATAAACAGCGGTAGTATCCCGCCAACCCCAAAAAGGCCCGTATCTGTCTTGGTGGTGGGCCGCGTTGCCGAGCGGATAGCCGGCACCTTTTTCTCCTGGGGCCGGATAAAGCCCCGGCCAACCTGATACCCCAGGTACTTGGCTTCGGCGAGGGCCAGGTGACACTTACGGGGGTTGGCGGTCAGTCCAGCCCGGCGTAGCTCAGACAGCACCTTCCGCAGCCGCTCTAGGCGGTCCTCCCAGGTCTCTGAGTGGACAATGATGTCGTCCAGATAGGTTTGAGGAGGACGTCCATGAGGCGTTTGAAGGTGGCGGGGGCCCCGTGCAGGCCCCAGGGGAGGGATCCGGTACTGCTGCTGCCCACTCGGGGTTGAAAACGCTGTCTTCGGCTTGGCCTGCTCGGTTAACGGGACCTGCCAGTAACCCATGGTGAGGTCCAGGGTTGAGATGAACCGGGCCCTTCCCAGGCGATCCAACAGCTCATCGACCCGTGGCATCGGGTAGCTGTCGAACTCAGAGACCTCGTTGAGGCGGCGAAAGTCATTGCAGAAGCGGAAGGTGCCATTGGGCTTTGGTACCATGACGATAGGGCTGGACCACGGGCTGCGTTATGGCTCAATGGTCCCCAACATCTCCCGCACCTTTTCCTCGATGGCGTGTTGTCGAGCTTCCGGGACACAATAGGGCCGCTGCCGGATGATGACTCCGGGAGCTGTGCGGATATGGTGCTCGAGGACTTTGGTCCGCCCAGGCTGGGGAGAGAACACATTGGTGAACTGACTCACCAGGTGTTGCAGCTCCGATTTTTGGGCGCCGAGAGGTGGGGGTCCATGTCGACAGCCACGGGGGTAAGTTGCACGAGGGCCGCCAGTTGGGGTCCGGTCCCAACCCAGGGCTTCAGCAGGTTCACGTGATAGATTTGGTCTTCATTCTGTCTCCCCGGCTGCCGGACTCTAAGTAACCGGACCAATCCTTTCGGTGACTGTGTAGGGGCCCTGCCAGTTGGCCAGGAACGTTCAGGCGGCGGCGGGGACTAGGACCATGACTCCTGGCGTTGGCACTGCTGTCTGGGGAAATAACCGAGGTAATGTTAGCCGGGGCTTGGACATCTTCCCCCTCTGTGTGGCTGTGAGGCTTATCAAGCCAGCCTCTGATCAGGCGCAGGTGTGGCCGCTCAGCCCATGATGAGCGGGTGCAGGTGTGTCTGCTCCGTTTCCCGGGCGACGCTGACGACAGCTCAGGACATTTTGTCACAATATTTACCTCAGAAGGCGACAAATAGAAAAGAGGCATACAATTTTTAATAAAATTTTATTTCATATGTTGTTTTTTAAATTTGAAATTCGATTTTGCATGTCTGCACTTAGTTGTATAAGCGTTGCTTGTTCCATTTTCAATGTTGAAGCAAAACTTGTTTGGCTCATATTAAAAGGTTTATTTGTTCAACGTTGGCCCGCGGCTTTGTTTAATTTTAAATTTTGGCCCACTATGTATTAGAGTTTGACACCCCCGGGATAGCAGATGGCTACAAGTAAAATGAAAAACAGCAGTGTGTGAGTCAGGAGATCGTGACAACCAATCCCTGCTGTGTCCATTAGAGCAGTGATTCTCTGGTCTGGCTGCGGGACCCACCATCACAACGTAATGACAAGCCACAACCAAATTTTCTGACCTGGTGGAGTATCGTTCTCACTTTCTCAGCCCCCTCAGCTACAGTCAGAGCAGACAAACCCCTCCGTCCAGACTGTAAATTAATTGTCTATGGTGTCCCTCACACAGGAAGATGTAAATAGCTGGCATTTGGTGAGATTTATTGGCGTCAGCCTGTTCCTCATACTAGTCTCAAGAAATGGATCAGCTGGCGAGCTGAGCTCGAGGAAATTCTGTCCTCCACTTACAATGTGTTGCTGCACCATGTGTAGGGTTGGGTACCAAAAATGGGTTCCATATTGGCACCGGTTCCTATAAGACCGGACTGAAAGGCTGATTGTTGGTGATTATGCTTGGGACAGGTTGGAGAAAGCAGCAGTGCAACAGAACAGGTATGGCATTCTCATGTGTGCCCTGCTACAGCTTGTATGATGAAGTATTGCTATTTATGTATAGCTTCCAATTGAGTGCTTTCAGGACATTGATGAAAATGGATCGGATGACCATGAGGAGGTCAAGGCAGAGAAACATTTAAGTCCATAACATCTGAGGTATTCATAAAAGCCAGTCTGATTCATTCAGTCATTAAAAGCACTAATTCAGGGTCATTCAAGGCCAATAATTATTAAAGTCAGCCAAGATAGTTGTTCCATCAATTGATAGTAGACAAAATGCATTTGTCAATAAGAGCCAAGTGTTATTGTAATGGACATAAAGAATAAATATTTCATTTAAAATTGCCGACTCTATTTAAGAATGGAAAACACAAAACAACGTTTTTTTCTATTAAAGACATGCAAATACGGTTAAGAGGACAGACAGAAGCGCAGACCACAAACAGACACAACACAACCACACAGTCACTTTCATCACTCACTCATCTTTCATCATCATATGATGCAGTTCTGCTTTACTGTGTTCGTTAATGCTAGAGAAAGCACATGGAGGTTTGACACTGAGCTAATCGGTGTTTCACACATGCCCTGCATGTGGGTTTGCGTGTGTGAATCCAGTTGTCCTGTCACCTCTCCAGCTGACTCACCACTGTCTCTCATCAAATCCCATAAACAAGGAAAGCCAGGGATTAGTCCTGGCTAAATACACTAAGCTCATTTGATAATCACAGCTTCTCCCCAATCTCTGCTAATTGACAATGGATGTGACGAAATTAATCTGCATGAATGCCTGTGAGTATCCATCGGTGTTATCAGCTTCACATGAATATATTTCTTGCTTGCATTTCACAGCTGTGTTTTTGGCAGTAAGCTGTTTTGGTGTGACTCCAGCACATTGATAAGCTGAATATCACCAAAGACTACATTTAAGACCTTTCAAAGTTCTGTACATTTCTCACTCCCACTGAAATCACCATATGGCCACGGTCCCTTTCTTAGGCCAGGCATAATATACTGACTGACTGGTAGTTCCCTCCTCACAATGGTCCCAGTGACAGCTTGGTCCAGACCAAAAATTTCTAATCCAAAATCGGCAAAAAATGAGATTGCATGTCCTGCAGCAGAAATGCATTCAAAAGTAAGTCTATGGTGGGAACACCCCCCCTTTGGTCTGATAGTGAGGTGTCGTCTCTGTCTAGAGCAACACAAGGGCTGAACCATGCATCCTGTTGGTAAACCTGGGAGTTACAGTCCATGTACTTTTGGGAACAAACAATTAGATAAAAAGTCTCTTTTCAGAGTTCATACAGTTTTATTAATACAGTTTAAAAGAAAAGGTTAGGTGTAGTTAGTATGGTCTTTGTTTTGGACTTCCTAACAATCCCCCCAGAGGTGCAAATCAAAGAACCCTTTTTAAATGTACTATGTTGAAGGACAGAATGCAGAACTTAGTTGTTGTGATTCCAGCAGCGGTAGTTTTGGGGACCCCTCCGGCGATGGATTAAACTCTGGCTGTTGAATGTTGTTAACATCGGAGTCTCGTTCCTGTATGGAAATCAGATCTGCAGCACTTGGTTTATGACTCCGGTTGATCACGGGGCAGGGCTGCTGAGGCTACATAAAGGAACAGCCCATCCACTTCAGGTGTGTCTCCCTACCTCTTCTCGGGGGTAAACTTTGGCGTCGGCAGTGTGACTGGTCTGGCGTGGCTGTTGCAGGGCCCAGCGAGGCTCAACTTGTTAAGTCGTGGTGGTTTTAGACTTACAGGTACGTTTTGGGCAATGTTGTTTTATATTAAGGCATTGGTAGCTGATGTGCTCTGTGTTTGCTGTTTGCTATAGTCAGCCACTTGTCTGGCCTAGAGGGTTGCGGCCGAGGGAGCGTGGCTGCCGCATTGTGCGCGTGGCGTCCCATGTGCTGCACGGAGCGTCTTTTGAGTCTCCCCCTTCCGCGTCATCGACGGCGCCTGCCTGTCTGCCGACTGAGGTTGGAGGTGGAAGCGTGGCCTAAATGTTTCATAGATGCCTCTGTTATTTGATTTGCAGCTAAAGCGGCGTCGCTGTGGTGCACCACCCTGGCGCAGGAGCACTGAAGCTTCCACGTCCCGCCAGTGGCTCACCTGCTGAAGGGGGCCTCTAGACCGTGCGGGACCCTCCCCACTGCTGTTCTGTCTAGGCTGTTTTTTCTGTTTTGTGATTTAATCATTCATTTCTTTGTGTGTGTGTGTGTGTGTGTGTGTGTGTGTGTGGGCCTCCTGGCCGGTATTACGTTCTAATGGTTGCTATTTCTTGTTTTGATGAACAGGAGCTGTTGGTGCCACTGGTAGGTGTGACTGGCTGATCCCGGTGGTGGTTCCCTTCGTTTTTTTCGTTGCAGTGCACCTCGGTGTCAATAGTTGGTGTGTGGTTTGTTTTGTTCTTCACGCGTGGTGGAACGTTAGGCCCCTTCCCCCTCAGCAAGTCAACTCTGCCAGTGAGCCCTCAGTCTCCCTCCTGTACGTTGCATCCCATGGTAACCGAATGACTGAGAACCCGAGAGATTTTATTGAACTTTGACTGTATTTTAAGAAGATAATTTGATATTAAAAAACCTGTATAATTTTGTTTATGGAATCACGTCCAGTGCCTGTGTTGTCCGAACCGGTGTCCTGTCATTGACCTCAGACTGGTGGTCCCTTTTAATTCCTGGGGTGAAATTCCCTTGGTGGCGTTGTTGGCTTTTAATAGTAAAATTCCAGATCTTCCCTCTTAGCATTGCCACATTTAGATATTAGGATATTGTGTAATAGCTTTTGATTTCAAATACTAATGATCTCATTGGTATTGTTAGAAGTTAATAAACCATATTATACTTTAAGGAGAACATTTCTATGATTTCTCTGTGCTTATGTGTAGTGTAATTCTGGCTGGAAACATCCACTGTACGAACTGAAACCTACCAGTTCCTCAGATATATCATATATAATTATGAGACGTGATTTATAGTTTATTAGTCCCCTTTTAGAGTGTCTTGTTGTTTATTTTTTGTGAATTATTTTAGTGATTTAATGTCAATGATTTAATTTCACACGCTCTATTAACCACAACAATGCCCCTACACCATTCCCAACACGAGGTACGTCGCAGCACGCTCCAAGCTAGAATGCTAATTAGCAAACTAGCTGCCTAGAAAAAGCAGCCTAGCAATTATCCAGTCGACAAAGTAAAACAAAGTGGTTATAGTTCTAGGTGGGCTTCATTAAAACACTCAAATACTTTGTAAGTACATTGAGCCTGAAGGGTTTATCTGCCTATTCATGTCGCACTGCTTTCATGGAAAGTCTTCGTGCTGCATCCGGTCGAAGCTCTGAAAGCGTCTAAGAACTTGGTGTTCTTATGAGTGTTAGAGATGTTTGTGTTTCAGTAATATTTCAGACTGACCCCACTGTGAGTGGGTGACGCGGTCGTCCTCAAATCAGAGGTATCAGATATATGTATTGAAATCTAAAACATGCAGGCCTTTCCACCAAAGCAGGGACACTAAGAAATGACGATTGTGGTAGTATGCAGTGATTGGTCCTAACAACTTTCAGCTGGGTCCCGATCACAGCCAATCGCTGCATGACAATGGGGTATAAAGGCGGCTTCAGAGCACCTGTCTGCATTTCACTTGTCAGAGGCTTGGTTTACGACACCTCCTGGTGTCTTTCACGCGGCGCCGTGTGGTGACAGGTAGGCTGTCGGCAGCAACTGTATTCGCTCCCACGTTTAAGTGCCTTTTGTGTCCCAGAAACTCAATGTCTGCTGCTGGTAATTCTCGTGATAGCGTCGATCCCTCCGACCCATGCTAATTGTCTGAAGCGGCCCAACCGGTATGTAGCGCAGTGGCTTTAGCTCCCTCCAGCCATAGTAAGGCTCTAATGTCTGTTTTCCTCTGCAGGGCAGGGAGCATCAGCTCCACACCCGATAACCTGCCAGAGACCACTGCTGCTTTGCCTTTTGGCTAAATTGCTTTGCTTTAGTTAAACTAACTATGTTTGGGTTTGCTTGTTTTGGATGAACTAACCATGTTGCTTTGCTAAACCCACCCTGTTTGGGTCTGCTTTGTCGTTGGCCTCCCGACATTGCTCATTGAGTTTCACTGTGGGCCTCCTACTAGGTCAAGAAATATTTTAACTGTATGTACGAGAGACAGGCCGTACTTCTTGTCTGTTTTCTTTATTTTGTGATTTGGTTAAACAGTTTGTCGGTGTTTTATTAGTTTTTGGTTAAAATGTAATTGTATTCTCCTGTTTTGGTTTAGTTTCATTTATTTTAGACCTGTTGCCCTCCTCTTCCCCCCCTTCAGGTGCGGAGTCTGCGGTGGTGGATTGGTGTCCCAGGTGGTGGTGTCCCTCTCATGTTATGTTTTTGCATGTTTGAGTTTGCTTCACTTTTAGTTTCACGTGTGGTGCTCCTTGGGTCCCCTTTTCTTTGGATCGTCCATCCTCGTAAGTCTCAGCCCTGATTGGTTCCCCTGTTGCTGGTCCCAGAGTGAAGAGTGTTTTGTTTTTTGTTTTTTTAAACCATAAATAGAATTTAATAAAATTACATTGTGTCTTAAACTACATCTCCATCATTTGCAACGAACCTGAGTGCCTCCCCTTAGTTTAATTTTTAAGATTTAAAACAATTCCCTGGGTGAAATGCCCGGGGTGGCGTTGTCTGGCAACATTATAATATTTAAACTGCCCTCACCTATGCATCACGTGTCGCTACACAAATGTAATATGTGTGAAGCCTCGGTCATCTGTAGTGATACATGTAAAATTCCCAGTCTTCTCTTCCTAACCCATCGCTGTGTGTCATGGTGAATCAATGTTAGGTGATCAGGGTTTTTCTTGTTTCAGAATTTTTTGTATGAATGACTTTAACGTATAAAGACAGGGAGGAGATGTTGATGAGCCCGGTCCCCCACTGACTGACTCCACCGGTCACTCCCCCTCATACTGCGCATGCCACTTTAACTGCAATTCATCACTTTGTCGTCACTCGTCACTTTGTCACTTGTCTTTTACTTGTTCGTTAGTGCACTTAATGCTTAATATTTTTCTTTAACTATTTAATATTAATACCATTTTTAACTTTATTCCCTTGTTTTACACTAACCCATTGCATTAGCATTTCATTCTACTTTACTTTATTACTTGTGCACTGCTGTCTTGTCTGTCTACTGTCGCGCACTAACCGCCAAGACAAATTCCTTGTATGTTTGGCATATTTTGGCCAATAAATGTTTCCTGATTCCTGAATTACTAATGGTATTGTAGTTCGCTAAAAAAATCTACATTTTGTTTTTATCATTGCCATCCCCGGTGGAAGGCCAGCTAGGGGATACTTTATCATTGAGGCATCCCGGAGGAAGAAGAAAAGGTTGCGTACCTCTGGGACAAGCAGTGTGGACAATGAAGAAAGACCAGTTCAATGGGTCACTGAGCCCTCTCGTAGCAAAGGCTAATGCTAGCAAGCCATTCATCATAATTTGGGTGGGGGGGATTGAATAACCGGAGTTAGAAGCAGTTTCTCCCACTTTCTATTCATTAAGGGAAGACTATTCAGTTAACCTGTAGGGAAATTAGCTGCACCTGATATTTCAGGAATAGGCTTTAGATTTAAAGTAAAATTGGCATAGTTCCATCTCAAAGACCTCAAGCTAAGCAGTTTAAACACGCTGATTAGTGGTGGAATTGGCTGCCATGTCAGTTCAGGGCTGGTTTTGCAGAGCAAAATTGGCTTCCAGTTAATTTCAATGTGGAATTGGGTGAGACGTGATCAGGCTGATTGGCATGGTGAAATCCTAAACCTGCCCAACGCAGTTTGAGTAATGGCATGGGACTCACAGAAATGTTTGTATATTCAAGTTTTATAAATTCATGGCCAAATTATCCAAGAAGATAAGAGACAATGCTGCCAGGTTACAGTGAGTTCAAGGAAGCAACATGTGGAAGAAGTCTTCGACTTCGAGGACTTGTTGGCTTACTGATGAATGGGATCAGGGCCGTCTCTCGCCCATTGGCTGCCTGAGGCGACTTTGAACCACATCCATTCCATGACATTCTGATATACATAATAGGTACTACATGTTGTATATTATACCCTATATTTGATAAATGTATTACGAGCAATATAATGGTCTCAAAGCTTGGAACTCCAACAACAAATGAATTAGCTATCTGGCTGGTTAATACATTCTGCGCTGTCCGCCAAATGAATACGAATATGGTTTAAAAGATAAATTAAGCTGTAGTGTAGAATCAGGACGCGTTGTGTTGTCTGTTGCTTCTTCACTTGAAGGTAAATACATTTGACGTTCATCTTTTAATACAGATACATTGTGCCAATAGGCAATACAAGGCCTGATTTTTTTGCTCCTGTTATGTTGAGATTTATCACAGATCTTGTGCAGGCAGTAAATACATCTAAATCATTTTTTCCCTTTAACAAGATCAATGGTGTTTAATGGAGTAAACTATTATTCAAACATTTGAAATTGGCACTAAGTGTAAATCCTTGTTTTGTAAGCTTGAGTGTAAAGTAAAGATTATTCTAGACTTACCTGCTGCATGCTCTGTGTTCCATTGGCTGCTGTTCTAGGTGTGATCCTACATGTCCCTTCACCTGCAGCTGTATTTAAGCATTTACGAGTATAACCAGATCAGTGAAGTTCTTTAAAATGATAAAACGTTCGAGAATTGGGTTGAAAGTAATTTACAATGAATGGAGTGTATTTAAATAATCTTGAACTAAAGATTATAGTTTAATTAACTATTGCTTCCACCAATAACTATAATAGCTAAACAAACATACACGGTCCAGAGAGAGATGAACCTTTGGGATCAGCTGAGCTTTCTTCAGGAGGTGAGGGTCTCTGCAAAAATTTGCAAAGCGCATCTGGACATTTTATTATCTAAAATAATAATTCGCATTTCATAACACCACTCATCACCATTACACATTTCTTCACATTACGTATACACATTAAGTACAATCCAGACAACATTGTGCAGAATCCATATATATAGCAGATTGTACATTAAGATTTAATACTATTTGTCAGCAAAATCTTTCAGTAATAGTATAAATAAAATGTTTTATTACTACCAACCCTTTACATGGTACTCAGACACTTTAGAGTAAAAGCAGGACAGATTGCACAAACCGATAAAACAATAAAACCAGTTACTTTCAGGTAAAAAATGTAAAATTGTAAAATTTTATGTGGAAAGTTAATCTGAAGAGCATGCTCGACACTAACGATTTGAGGCGCTTGTATATTGGTACATTAGCGTTTCACTTGTTTTTGCACAAAAGTCTGTGTACAGCTTAATCATTTAAATGTATTAAGTATGTTTCCCTTTGACAACGAAGATGAGGTGTAATATACAAATAATATAGGTAAAAATGTGTAAACATGTTTAAAACATTTACACAATTTCTGATATGTAACTACCATGTTTTATACGGTGCACCAGATTATAGGGCACACCTTCAATGAATGACCTATTTTAGAACATTTTTCATAAATAGGGCGCACCGGATTATAAGGCGCATAAGATTGCAGTCTGCAGTCAAACGTTTGACGTTGGGGCGGGTGGATGGGGGGGATGTAGGAAGGTGGAGACGGTCCGATCAGGGTCCGATCGATGCTGCGAGGTTCATAGCACAATACGGCCGTTATTAAAACGAAGAATGTTTACGAGAAAACGGATCAGATTGAAGAGCTTTTGTGTGAAGAAATGCGTAAATATGAGCACATCTACAAGCCGTCATTGGCGGACTATGAGGACGCCGGATGGCCTCTGATTCATGGAGGGAGATCTCCACAAACGAGGGGAACAAAGTCGTGGAGGAAAATACGGGACAAATGTGTCCTTGATGAAAAGCAGCAGTGTGGATGCACGGGGCAATAAAGTCTATGATAAATAAATAAAGCAACCAGCGACTTCCACACACAAAGACGTGACTCTCTAGGTCGTCTTCAACAAAACACGTGACTCCACCTGTTGTTCTGGAGAATAACTTATGGTCCCCGTTAAGATGGTTCAGCTACTGTAGAGAAAAGGACGCCGTCTCTCGCTCTTTAATCTCATTAAGTGCTCGGCGAGAACGACAGCTTTGTTTCTCCGACGCGCCCTGAAAGCAGCTCCGTATCTCACGCGCTTGAGCGCCGCTCAGCATCTCGCCGTCGTAGATGAGCTTTGGCATGTTTGGCAGAGCACCTTGAGCGCCGTGTACAACCAGTATGGATCAACCCATTAACTAATTGATCCATATATATAAGGCACACTGTCGCCTTATGGTGCGGAAAATACGGTACCTAAATTAAGTCAATATAAATTATGCTAATAATGGCTTGCTAGGTACGTCACTTGTTAAAAAATGTATTTGTTTCAAATTGGTAAAATAAAATCGGTATAATGCACATAAGTGTCCCAGAAAAGCCTTAATGTCGAGCCCTGAAGAGGTGTATTTTGATTGGTGATTAGAATGTGTCAAGAGCATGCCACAGCTTTCCTACTCATGACACCATCACTATGCTAGCTGGAAGGCTCCAAGCAGTTGCCAACAGTGGCCAACAACAACACTGATTATGGGCTATCGTTTACATAGCTAGAGTGTTAATCTAAAGCACAGGTGTCAAACTCAAGGCCACCGTGGGGGTCCACTGCGGCCCTTCGGATGACTTTGCTATTGTGAGAATTAGAGATACATAAATTGCATTTCTATAAAAGAAGCTGCTATTCCACTCCGCACTCTGTGAGCGCATGCGTTAGACCAGGGGGACCAGGTAGATCACCGGCCATTGGAAGGAATCCAGCCAGGTCTCCACGCATGCGCGATCGCTTTTAACAGACTAGAGGCTCGTTGTGTTTTCTTTTTTATATCGATTTGTTTTGCTCTCCCGCGCTGTTGTTCTGTTCGGTCACTGCTACTGCTCGTGATTATTATTATTCGGGCGAACTGCCTGAGCGGGAGGGGGGTAGATCGGCCATGAGTTGGATTGAAAAGTTGAGTGAAAAGGGGACCCTGTGCTAGGCAGCAGCACCCGCTGCACACCGACCTCCCCGGACCATCCGCGCCAAACCCCCTGGTTGAGTGCTTTCTCCCGCCCTGCCATTATATTTCTCTTTTCTTCTGGGTTCCTCGATGGATGCAATCAGAGACCCTCCTCTCAACTGTCCTCCTCTTACGTCACGACAGGCCGGTAAATCCCCTCCAGCTCAGTGGCTGTCTGAACCGGTGCGTGCCAAGGGAGCCACTACGCGAACATCGGAAAGGAAAGGGCGTAAATTTATTTAAAAAAAACTGACGAACTGCTGAATCTCTTCCCTTTTTTTCTGCTTCTATCTGTGCTGCCAAAAGCTCTTTCTACCAATCTAGAATAGAGTTCATTTTCTAACCCCAAAAAACACTTTTCTATCATCTCCAACCTCCTCAAACCCCCCCAGTCCTCCTCCACCCATCTTTACCCAAATCTCCTCCTATCTCCACCGTGACAACCTTCGGGAACTTGGTGTCTCAGGCTCTGCGCTCTCCCTGCTCTTATCCTACCTTGATAGCCGCACATATCGTACACTTACATACAGGCTACTCTCCTTGACTCCCACATTACAACGACAACTCGCTCCTGTAGATACACGTTCTACCACATCAGGAGAACACGTCCTCTTCTCACTCAGAAGGCAGCGCAGGTACTGATTCAGGCTCTTGTCATCTCCCGCCTGGACTACTGCATCTCTCTCCTGCAGGTCTCCTGCTACCACCATTCAGCCTCTGCAGCTCATCCAGAATGCAGCAGCTCCACTGGTCTTTAACCTTCCTAAGTTCTCCCACACTCCTCCACTCCTCCGCTCTCTTCACTGGTACCGGTGGCTCATCCAGTTCTAAACATGATGCTCAGGTACCATGCTGTGAATGGATCGGGTCCAGCTTACATCCAGGACCTGGTCCAACCCGACATCCCGACCCGCACTCTCTGCTCTGCATGTGATAAACTGCTTGTTCCTCCTCACTGAGAGCAAAACACTCGACTAGATCTCCACTCTTTGCTGTCCTGCTCCTAAATGGTGGAAGGAGTTCTCTGAAGACATCAGGACCACAGAGAGCCTTCACATCTTCAGACTAAAGACACACCTCTTCAGACTCCACCTCCACGAAAAAACTAACAAATTGTACTTGTAACGCCACTCATCTATAGCAAATAGCGGCGTCAAAAGGGAAAGAGGCAACAATTTGGGGAGAGCGTTGTCATGTGAATGGGCTTGTGTTATATTTCCTTTTTTTTTTATCCATTGCCTTTTTTTTCCCTTTATCTTCCAAATCACACACCAAACCTGGGAAGCATTTCCTAAATCATTCACGTGGTATAAGCCTTGATATGCGCGTTCACAAAAATGGTCCTGGATTACACACGTTCAAAGCCTTGATACGGACTCATACTGATCACTACGGGTTGTTGTTTTTCATGAGAGACATTACGTTTGATGCCCCCTCTGTATTTGCTTTGGTTTAGTGGATGAGAGAAGCTATTTTGTTTTTTTCTAGAAGTAGACATGCCTAGTTTTCTTATATTGGTTTCTTTGTTTGGCTCAACCACAGGTCCCATCCTGTCCCACCTTGAATGATAACCCTTTTTGTTAAAAAAGGACCACTTTGAATAAATAATTGTAAATTGTACACATTTCATATTTTTTGGTTGTCATGTGTTCATCTCTACTTCTCAACTTGTTAATGTGTTCTCATCACTGACCTCAACCTGCAAGAAAAGAATATGCCATTGGGGAATGCAAATTAAAAAATAAAAATGACTCACCTGAAGGTCTCATCAAACTGACTTATTTAAATATCCAGACCGTGGGAGCTACATTATCATGCTATTCTTTTAAAATTCACATTTCTTCAGCTGTGTTTGGCCATCCTCCAAAGTCCCATTGCTGCAGGAAGTCTGCAGTGCGGAAATAAAAACCATAACATGTCTGAATGACACTGAAACGCTGAGGGGAACTGCAGAGTGGGTGATTCAGTCAGAATGCGCTCAATGTCTTTCACATCATAGTATTTGTAATCTTTCTGTAGTGATCATGGATCCAAAACAGTGTATTAATTAATTTGTAATTGAATAAGTTGCATCTTTATTGAAATCACTTTGATGTAATTTCAGCTACAGCTAAGTGCATATTACAAAAGAAGTAAAACGAAGCAAAAGACAATAGCAAAAAACAAAAACATAGGACTTGTTTACTCTCATGTGACGCGGTCCAAAGCATTGACTAATCATGTGGCAATATCCAAGATATGTGAAATTCTACATATTCAAGTGCAATCACTGATTCATTTGTATGCACATACCATATGAGAATGGAAGCTTGTCTCATCCTCTAACGAGACATCTGCCCTTGAGTTTGGATTCACATTTTGTACATTAAGCCCAAACTTTAGAATACTATAGTTGTGGACTGTTTTGTTTATTTTAGGGAAATTGATGTTATAAAAAACATACATTCACAAGCAATTGAGTTAAACAAATGATATATATATATAGATATATATATAGATATATATAGATATATATAAATTAACTTTATCATTGAGTTACTATTGACACAGTGTAAGAGTGGCAATGTGTAATCCAGACTTGCATAATCCTCTTCATTTCAATTGGAGCGGAGAGTGATTAAACAACTTCAGGAACATTATTCAGATTGTTAATCTCTTTGGGACAGAGAGAACTAGAGGATAGAGGGCAAGACTGTTGAAGAGGAATGTTAATTTCATTAAAATGGTGGCTTGAGGAGTGGAAGTGTCGGGAGATTCAGACCAACAAGGGAAAAAACTCCCCCGCATGCTTTTATTGTTACATATTACACTGTCTCCCACTGCTCAGCCCAAAGCCTAAACGCAATTATTCCTCCTACGGTTAGACAAATAGCCACATCGGCTGGGGAGAGTGTTCACAATGTCCCCGAGTGTATTTGTGCCTGAAATGCATTGATATGTGGGACCAATATTAACCTATTATTGAATCTGGTCCAGTCAGTGTCATCCACCTTAGACATGATGGATTTGACGCAGTTTGTTTGGTAACATATTTAATGAAAAACAATCAGCATGGCACTGACTAACCAGGTCCTTCTACTAAGCTGATTGAATTTGGGTAGAATAATAAATGACTTCTATAAGTTTCAAAGTTCCTGTTGATTGGTGCAGAGTGGACTGCTACTGGCGTTTTACCAAACTGCCAATGTGAAGAGCTCTTTTTTTACCATTCAATCAGTGTTTCAATCCTCATGGCCAAGAATGTCTTAAAGAATGTGATTGAGTGATACAAGTCAAAATGGGTGACTGGGACGGACAAGTAGAATGTAAAGGTACAGTTCATTCGTATTGCTGGTGAGGAGAGACAGACTTTTCCGCATCCTCCGTTTTGTGCTCCACAGAAACGTGGCTTTGTGGATCGATACCGGACTCTGCGCTCCAGCTGGCGGGCTTCCAGCTGCTCAGAGCGGACCGGGGCACACTCAAAAAAGATTCAAGCCCTTCTTAGATGTGACAAGTTTTAAATGTTGTTTGCTTTATTTGAATACGTCTATAAAAAGGATGAACATATCATCAATAACAGCAACAATAAATGGTTTAATAGTTTCACTTATGAGATTGATTTAGGTTAAAACGTGTATGTGTCAACTCAAAAAAATTCATTAATGAGGACTATCCTCTGCGCATGTGCCACTTTTGCGCTTTTAGCCGTTGTTCTGCTTTTTTTGGTGACTGAAATTGGCTGCAACATCATTTTTTTTCTGGCTCCGTATTGTTGCGTCCTGACTCCTCCCACGACAAATTTTAGAGAACATTTTTAGAAACAAAGGTCCGGAAGATCATTATGTGTCTGCTTAGGGTTATTAAATAGAGGAATAGAGTTGTATCAACATTTGCATGTAATCAATGCACGACTGTTCAATTATTAAAATGTGATTTGTTAGTTTAGTAGCATATATATCCACTCTACCACCTTTTTGGTCAGTGGGAGAATTGAGATCTAGCTTGACCTTCCAGGATTTTTAACTTGGACCTGAATGAATCAGGGCCATTTTCCTGCAAAGCAGGTTCTGACACTGTCAGTACCTGCTTTTCAGAGAGAAGGTGCACCAGGCGGCAGCAAAAAGGACAGCTGAAACTGACCATGGTCAGGCTGTTACGCCAGAGGTGAGTGGTGGGGTGGATGTCGTGGAGGAGGAGATGGAGTATGACACTGACTCAAACTCTCTCACAGACTCCCAGGTTTTCAGGGGAGATATGTAGACCGGAGGAAATGAATCGTCGTGCACAGGGGTAGAGAGGGCGCGCCGGGAACCGCAAGGTTGGTGGTTCGAGCCCCGGCTGAACCCATGTCCCATGTCGAAGTGTCCCTGAGCAAGACACCTGACCCCTAATTGCTCCCTGGGAAAAATGTTTAAAAAAAAGCCATGGGTTAAATATGTAATGTAATGGTCAGCTAATGGGCAGCTAAATGACCATTACATTACATTAATGTGATAAATTCCTGGAATTTATGGTGGAAAACCGGTGAAGGTGTTTGAGTACTTTCCGGACGCAGACAAATTTATTAGGAGTGTTTCACTATTACACAAAGAGGTGGGTACAGCTCGCTTGGACGAGAAGAAATGTTTCTGTCTAACAAAAATACTTGACTAGTCTGAGGAAGATAATAATGGGAAAGAAAGGGAAATATTCAAAGAGGTTGAGAACCTCTGACATTGACTTATTAAACTTTCTTCTAATTTGTTTACTTCGCCGCTCTTCTCCTCTTTCCAATGCACAAGCTGAGGGTTGGGTCATTAAATATTAACGGTGGGAGGGACCGGTAGAAGAGAGCGGTCATCTCAGATTTGATAACGTCTTCCCACAGGAAACACAGAGTGACACACAAAATGAAGTGGACTGGGGTTTGTGGTGGAAAGGGCAGTATGTTTTATCACATGGAAGAAACCTTTTGCAAAAAAAAGGGTGTAGCCATCCTTTTTTCACCTGGGCTGGATGTGGACAGTCACCACGGAGATAGTGACGGGCAGGGCTGTAGTTGTCAACGCAACACTACAGACCATTCCTTTTGTCTATATCCTCCCAACCAGGGCCCACACAGACTCAGACAGGTCCTGCAGCAGTGTGATCAGAACGAATGTGTGGTGATGGGAGGGGTTTGGAAATGCATACTAGATTCTCCTCTAGATTGCACAGGAGAGGAGCCTCATGCACAATCGCCTGCCACCTTGTTACGGGTGATTGCAGAAGCAGGTTAGTGGATGTATGGGGGCTCAAACACCCTCGGATAAGCCAATACACATGGTTCAAGGTGTTGGCTGGACAGGGTGTACATGTCTCGTGGCTTTAGTAATCGGTTGTTGAGCAGTCGCATTGGCCCAGTGGAGTTCACCGACCATCACTTGGTTACTTTAGACATTCACATCTCGCCAAGCACCACTGGGACTTTATTATTGGGATGCTTCAGGACAGGGATTTTTGTGAAAAGTTTAAGGTTTTCTGGGGGAACAAGAAAGAACGACTTCAGGTCCCGGAGTCAGTGGTGGGACGTAGGAAAGGCACAGATACGTATTTTTGTACAGCAGTACACAAGTCACTCCACAGTAAATATTAAAAGGTCATCGAGGATCTAGAAAAGAAAATTATGGGCACACAGCACTGACATTCACCCTTTGTAGACTTTGGATCAGGAGAAAACGTTTGACAGGGTGGATCTTGATTTTCTTTTTTCCACTTTAAGAGCATTTGGATTTGATGCATGTTTTATGTCACTGTTGGGTTTGATGTACAAAGAAGCTACCTGTTTGGTGAAGGTGGAGGGCACGTTGAGTGGTCCAGTTCAGGTGCAGAGAGGCATCAGGCAGGGATGTCCCATATCTGGTCAGTTGTGTACAATTGCCATTGAGCCTCTTCTGAACAGGTTGAGATCCTAACAGGACTGATTACCTGGACTGCCCCAGATGCTGACACTACCAGTGAGGGCCTATGCTGATATTTATGTTTATGCTTAAAACCAGAGGGATGTCTTTTTCCTAGGTCATCAGCAAAGGTAAAAAGCGAAAAGCGAAGCTTTTGGCCAGTAGTTAGACAAAAAAACACCAAAGCTACCAGGGAACATCAGATGGGGAAGACAGGGCCTGAAGGTCCTGGGTGTTTTTTGGGGGTGTGGGCACCAAACCTTGTTGGAACGCATCACAGGAGACAGGAGTCGACCTAAGCGCAGAGCGCTGATTTAATGAAGAACGCGTATACAGGGGTTAGGCTTAGTCGTATCCAAAAGACAGGCGGGAGGTCAATATCCAGGAGAAGGGCAAAGGTACAGTCAGGGATCAGGCAGGAGGCAACGAGGTCTGGAACAACAAGGGGTCTTCAACGAGAGTACAAAACAGGATCTAAATAACGCTCAGAATGTGATAAAAATTACACGAGACTTCGCAAAGAACACAGAGGGATAAGGGCTATACATACAGACCAGCTTGATGGGGAACCAGACACCGATGTGTAGGGATGAGTGGGCGTGCACAACAGACAGACACACAGTGGAACAAACCAACACAAAACAGGACAGACCAACTGGACAGTAAACAGGGGACCAGATATTGAAGGCCTCAGTACTCCGGGAAAGGGGAGCGCTGGATTGTGACACTTGCGAGGGGGGCCCATGGGTGTCCAAGCGGAGAAAAGAACCAGTCAATACCAAAGTTTATTTGTGATAACCCGAGGGAGAGAGGGGAGGGGGCAAAACTATTCAACGGGATGGCCTGGAGCATAAGGGGGCTCTGCCAGATTTCTCTTGGGGCAAGAGAGAGATAGTTAGATAGTTAGACAGATTAGTTATCTTCCATAGTCACCGCCTCTGGTTCTCACTCTCCTGTCGTTCAAGCTGTCTCTCTCCTCGGTGTCTTCTGGTGGATGCTTAAAACAGGCTCCTGATTGCATGTGTGATCACCAACACCTGGGGCAGTACCGCCCATTTACTACCACGCCTCTTGGTGGCCCTCGCCCGGCTGTATCTAGCCATGTGGGGCACTGCTCACTGACTGGACCATCACAAGGAAAAACCGTGTGAGGGGTGAAGGGTCAGAGGATGCTGACGGGGGTGCTGGCAACTCGGCTTAGGGTGGACTTTGGGTTTTAGAGACTGACAAAGGACACAGAGCGCTTTGTAAACATTTGGCTGCTGGAAGACGTTCTGTGTTTGGAGACAATGCTCTGGTTCTGAATTATAGAATTTACATTTTGTTTGCATGATTTAGTGTTTGGTATATATTTTTTTTGATAAACAGTACAGCTGTAGACTAGAATTGAACTAAATATAAATATGCTAGACAGTCAATCTCTCTCTCCCTCTCTTTAAAAGTAAGGAGAGTGCAAAAGTAACTCAAAATAGCAATAAAGTCTACGCAAGTATTGAGGATGCTCTCTGTTCAGAGACTCCTTCTCCCTAAGGGGTGCATGAGCCTTTTTTTAGTACTAAAAGAGAAAAAAATAGAGCCTTAATTATCACGTTGTAGGTTATACATCATAGTTTTTATAATGCTAAAGTAGATCTCTGATAATTGTATTATGAAATTATTTTTTTCCACAATCTTTTGGTTGAGTGCTAAGTGGAGGAGGTTAACGTAAAAGACAGGCTACTCTGATAGTTCACCAATTTGCTACACTGCATTTAACATAACTGAAACAGTGTTAAAAAGCATCTTCCATGAGATATTTTCCAACATGTAAGTGTAAAATTGCACTTTGTTTCTTGTTCTTCTGGGTTTGTATCTCTATGGTTGAAATAGTATACTTATTAAGTCACTTTGGATAAAAGCGAAAGCCAGCGCCGATGACGGTTGTGGAGGCGCTGACGGGGGGGCAAAGTCGGTGCCCCCGGCGTAAGCTAAATTACATGTAAACCTTACGATAAGTTAACAAGGCTAACGTTACTTTAGTTAGCAAACCCATGAGGGGAAGATGTGGTGGCTCAAGCATGCTCGCGTTTTAAATGTTCGCTGCTGTGAAACTCTTTTCTTCAGATGCAGTTTTGTACGGTTTGGTTTGATGATGAAATACGCCAAGACTCTTTCGCCTCTCCCACGTTCAACTTGATAAACTTCTTCTTCGCCTTTGTGCATGTAGACAATAGAAGTGATACTGCCCGAGCCCTTCCTGTAGTGCATTGCAATGCCCAATGAAAAAGATCGGTAGCTCTGAATCTTTTTATAATATACGACGCGTATAAAAATCTGTGTCCACCACATTTTCATAATCACTAACTCTAAAACACAGGCCGGAGAATTGGGGCTGGATTAGCTTAGTTGACCGGCCGATATCTTGTCCGTGCACTCCAAAGGACCTCAGTCTCCTCAGCAGATAGTCTTCTCTGACCCTTCTATAGAGTGCACGGATGTGATCTGTCCAGTTTGTTGTTCAAGTGAACACCCAGGTACTTATAAGATCTCACGATCTCAATGTCCGGTCCCTGGATGTTCACTGGTACCGGAGGAGAGTGTTTACCCTGACGGAAGTCGACCACCAGCTCCTTGGTTCCGGCGGCACCATCCTAAGAAGTCCCAGTCATCACCGGCGGAAATGAGACCGCCGATTGCAGAGTCATCAGAAAACTTCTGTAGGTGGCAATTGGCAGTTATATTTAAAGTCAGAGGTGCATATGGCTTGTGGTGGCCCGCGTGCTGCAGAACACCAGGTCGGACACAGTCCCGTATCCGCACGTATTGTGGACGGGTTGGTGAGATAGTCCTGGATCCATGCAGTGAGGTGGTGGTCCACTCCGGACTGCTCCAGCTTGTCCTTGTCCAGAAGTAGAGGCTGGATGGTTGTGAAGGCACTGGAGAAATATAAAAAAACATGACTCTCACGGTGCTTCCGGCCTTTTCCAGGTGAGAGAGGCATCTGTGTTGCAGGGAGATGACAGCGTCATCCTCCCCAATCCCAGATTGGTAGGCGAACTGTAGTGGGTCCAAAGATGAGCTCACCAGGGGGCGGTGATGGACAAGAACCAGCCTCTCTAGTGTCTTCATCAGGGGGGATGTTAACGCCACTGGCCTGAAGCCTGAAGGTCGTGGGGTCTTTGGGACTGGTACCACGCAGGATGTTGGCCACACCTGTGATACTCTTCAAGCTCAGGTTTAAGACATGCTCCACTATCCCGCAAAGCTGGTCTGTGCAGGACCGGAGGAGCCTTGAGCCGGCCCACACTGCAAACATTCAGCTTTCAAAAACAAGAAAAAGTAATAAAATAAGGGAAATATTACTTGATATAAGCTAAATTATCTGCCAATAGAAGAGGTCAATTTGACATGCCAACATTTCTTTAAAACGAGTAAAAATATCTAGCTTTGAAGAACCCCAAAATATCTTAAAACCCGGATGAAAAATAAGTTTGTCTTGATACAATGAAACTAGTTAAGAATGATTTTCTCAATATGTAGGAAAATGTGCTTAGATTCAGAAAATGCTAGTACCAAGATCTTGAAATAAGGCTATGTATGCTTTGTAAAATGTATGTAAAATACATCTTAAAACTAGTAAAGCTACACTAAAAAATAGTACATTTATCTTGATACAAAGAAAAGATTTAAGAATTGTTTACTTTAGCATCCAATGCTATTCCAATATTCTTGAAATAAGGTTAAATACCCTGGAATTTACAGAGAAAAATACCATATTATGCTTAAAATCAGTAATACAAATACAACTACAAATGTGATAGGCTTGCTTAAAGAAATACATGAATATCCATGCATTTTGTTTCCCTTCTTTATTGTTTTTAAGTTTTATTACCAAAATAAGCCTTTTTCAGGGTGAAAAACACAGTGATGTGTCATTAAAGTAAAGTAATAAAACATACATTCACCTCTAAAAGCAGAGGAAGGAAACTAAAACACCGGACTTCACTTAACGGTTCCCGGATCAGCCAATCCACCGTACACTGTTCAGCTATCAGGACCAGAAATGAAAACGATTGTAAGCAAACATTTTCAGTAAATAGTTTTCCACGCGGCCATAGCCTTTTTATAAAAAGATGTCATGTCTTGGTCGTGGATGATGTCCAAGACAACTTCTACCTGCAGCACAGAGGAGTGTCGCGTAGTAACATACTCCAGGCGGGCATAGATGTCCTCTTTCGGGAGGGTCAGTAAAGGCTTGGTACCAAAGGCCAGTATGCAGGTGGTTTCGCATTCAACTCGTCTAAAGAAACGTGTTTGGGTCTTCTGTAGAGTGGCGCAAACAAAAAAATAGCCTCATTAACAATCAATCCACTATTTTGTCTTATGATGAAGTAACATGAAAATTCTCATACATGCACAAATCTCTTACCTCAAGAATGTGAAGCACAGCCTCACTTCTTGGCTGGAGCCACGGGTGACGGGAACATGTCTGGCAGAGCCTTCAACATTGCAATTGAGTGCTTTACAATGAAAAATATTTAATTTACTGCAGGCAATTATTTAAACAAATAATATTTTTCTGCGGGATCTTTCCATGGTTTATTTTAGATATTTCATCTTACTTAGATTTACATTTTTGTAGTGCATGGATGCTTTCTCGTTGATCAAATCTGTTGAAGAATAAGTCCAGGTCATTCAACCACTTTTGGTCCCCCGTGGGCTGTTGGTTGGGCCCCTTGTATCCAGACATCGCCTTGAGGACGGGTCTAAATCGTTTCTAGACCTAGCACAACGCTCTGTCCCGGCTTGGCATCCCTGTGTCCTCCTCCTCAGCTCGCGGGTCTCTCCACGTGTAGTAGCACCGCCGTGTCCCGGAACGCTGCATACGTACACGGTGATGGAAAGTGCAGTAAACAGTAGATAAAAAAACTCGATGTAACTAGCTGCCACAGTGCGCTACTGTTGGTAAGTGAAAAAGGAGCTGCTGCAAAAGGCTGCCACTCGTGCGGCGCCGGAGTACATACGCGGCAAAACAATCCAACAAAGGTCGGTTCTGATGGCTACACACATTTACTTGAAAGATTATTAATATTTTCAGTGTATGATTACTCATGTGTACGCTGGAAGTCATTCATACTTTAATCCCCAGGGTGTATTTATAAATGCACTGTTCATTTGATCTTTTTGCTCTAGAACCTTCATCTTCCAGAGGTGGAAAACACCCCCATGGTGACCACAGAGGATGCAGCATGTGAATTTCAATCTGCCGTTTAAGTGTGAAATCCAATTACAGAACGTGTAACACTACAAAGCCATAGAGTCAATTGTGATTCTTACACTTTCATTTGCCATTATCTTCCTCTACTAATCAACTGATCTGTCTGCTCTAAAAGATTATCTTTTTCAGGATGTTGCTGTTTTTATTTTCTGTCATCTAACAGTGCTGTAAATAATTTAAAAGTCATGCAATTTTCAGCCTCCTCTGTGGTTAACAAGAAAAGCCACTCTGTGCACAGGATGCAAAGTCACAACTTATTCATGAGGCCGAAAAAACAGCATAGGATCTAGACATTACCCATTCATCAGGCCTGAGCCGTCTTTATTAAGCAAGGTCAAAGCTGTGCAGCTTGCTGCGTCCCAACAGTAGGTCACTGAGTGACTGGCTGGGAGTCTAGAAGGGATTTCGGGTCCCAGCAGGAATAAAAGCAGCTGTGTCACGTGAATGTGAAACCAGAAGCGGAATCCGTTTACTCTTTCTAGCAATGAAACCTTCCGGCGTGCTTGTTGTGAATATGTATTCTCTCGGGTGATGGCATGCAAGGGTTTTCAATTTCTGTCCACTGTCACTTGGAATACTTTTTTTTTTTTTTAAAGTGGTCTGAGCTTTGATTCATCATTCCACAGCCCAGAATGACAACATTATATCCAGCAGGGCTGATGGAGACATAACCAATCAGTAACTCTGCGTGACTTGGACAGCTGCTAAGATTTCCCGCGGTTTCATAACTCTGATTCAGTTCATAATCTGTTTTGGACCAGAAACTACGCCCATTTTCGATCTCACAACCAAGTTAACTCATATTTTCATCCCTTTAGTGGACGATGGCATTGTAAGGGAACAACTGACATGGCTCTGTGGGGTTTTTCCATTAAGGAAAATGTTGAGTATTTCCTTAGGCCACAGGGGACTATACAAAATATGGAATGAGAAAATGGAACCGTATGCCGAATGGCCATATACATATGACTCAAAAGACCAAAAAAACAATCCCAGCAAATACTGTGTGTCAAATTGTTTCACACAAGCAAAAAAGAGACCAGAAAAAAGAATTATTTTTCTGTGGATTGCAAGCGATTGTCCGCTCGCTACTGAGGCTTACAGCGTATGATGCATCTATACAAGGATGTCTGCTGTATTTTTAGATTACATATTAGGACTTTTCATGCTAGGAAAATAGTTGGTGTGCTTTGATGAATACAAATACATGACATTTCTTTTACAGAATGGAAGAATATTTGTTTTAAGTCAGTCAGTTTCTATTAATTGTAATAATAATAGCAAAACACTTTAGAATAATTAAGAAGCAATAAATTGGTGCAAACTAGTCAAAGGGAGACTTTTTGTGTGCATGTGCTGTACATGGCGCATTCTTTCAAAAGATGTTTAGAGAACAAGATAACTGATGCATTGTTTAACACTGCTTAAAGCTTTGGCATATGCTGTATTATCTGACTAAGGGTGAAGTTAATGAGTTTCTATGTGTTGTTTATTCTGTGTGACAGTTACACAATGCCCATGGTAGCTAGTTTTGACTATTTGGGGATTTTTTATCATCTTTTCCTAAGGCTGCATGGTGTGAAATTAAGATTGATTGAACTCTTCTCATGCATCATTTATAGAGATAATTAATGAGAGTGCGTCTTCACCCAGCTGACCTTGTCTGGAATAAATGCTGGAGAAATGTTTGAGCACTCAAGGTGAGTGAATGAGAGTGGAGGGATCACAACGCCCTGCATATAGTGTTTGACCTGCTCATAGTTGTGCAAAAGTCTGCCAAATTGGCACTATTCACCTTTAATCCTGGTCTATTAACTATATTAACAATTTTTTTGTCTTTTTGAGGGAATTGTACAAAAAAAACAAGAGTTCAACAAATGTGCCATCCCTGGTTAAATCCTCGGACATGTATGCTTTAAAGTGAGGCCTCGAAGCTCCACGAGGACCTTATGCTCTGATGCTCTGCACTGCAGTATTTCAACCAACCCTCAGCGGGCGTTCTTTTTTTGTTTTCAACACCATGACAACGTGCATTTTACTTTCTTTGTCCATTTTACAGTTGTATGTAGTCTCGGTACACATGGTGCTATGTGGTGGCTTTTTGAGCCGTAATGAATATGTTATTCGTTCCATTTGATAGATGTCCCATACCTTTTGGATCCATATATCGTATGTAGGGGGATCCAGCTGTAACCATCTGAGAGTTATATCCTTTAGTGCTGCTATGAGCAGTATGTTTATATGGTATTGCTAAATACCTCTCCATTAAGCACCTCACTTAGGGCATAGCCAGAATATACAGTGCATCCGGAAAGTATTCACAGCGCTTCACTTTTTACACATTTTGTTATGTTACAACCTTATTCCAAAATGGATTAAATTCATTATTTTCCTCAACATTCTACACACAACAACCCAAGTGAAAACGGTTTTTTGCAAATTTTTGCAAATCTATTAAAAATAAATAACGAAAACATAACATGTATTCACAGCCTTTGCTCAACACTTTGTTGAAGCACCTTTGGCAGCAATTACAGCCTCACGTCGTCTTGGGTATGATTCTATAAGCGTGGCACACCTATTTCTAGGCAGTTTCTCCCATTCAAACAAGAAGACGCTTGGTATTCAGGACAAGGAGTTCAATCTTTGTTTCATCAGACCAGAGAATTTTGTTTCTCATGGTCTGAGAGTCCTTCAGGTGCTTTTTTTGCAAACTCCAGGCGGGCTGTCATGTGCTTTTTACTGAGGGGTGGCCTCCACAGACCTGTTGGCTCTGTAGTCAAACTGCAGGGGGTCCAGGAGGGGGTCGGTGAAGGACTTCAAGTGGGACAGGACTAGCCGTTCAAAAGACTTCATGACTACAGAGCTCAGGGCGACGGGCCTGTAGTCTGGGGAGGGGGACTGCAGCAGGTTGGTGGAGCTGTGGGGGATGGGATCAGGATATTGTCTTTCGAATCTGCAGTAGAACTCATTCAGCTCGTCTGCCAGGCGGAGGTCATTCATGGAGTGGTTTTTTTTTTTGGCTTGTAGTTAGTGAGGTGTTTGAGGCCTCTCCAGACCGAAGCAGAGTCACTTGCTGAGAACTGTTGTTGGAGTTTCTCAGAGTACAGTCGTTTAGCATCTCTCACCGCCTTGCTAAACTTGTATTTTGCCTCTGTGTACAAGTCTTTGTCCCCACTCCTAAATGCCTGATCCTTCTGCAGGCGTAGTGTTCTGAGTTCCGCTGTGAACCAGGCTTTGTCGTTAACTCACCCTGGTGCATGATGGTACACAGCTGTCCTCACAGAAGCCGATGTAGGAAGTTACAGCCTCTGTGAACTTATCCAGACTGTCAGTAGCCGTCCTGAAAACATCCCAGTCTGTGCAGTCAAAGCACGCCCGAAGATCCTCCAGCGCCTCACTGGTCCACTTCTTGAATTCCCTCACCACAGGTTTGCAGAGCTTTAGTTTCTGCCTGTATGCAGGAATCAGATGGACCATGACGTGGTCAGAGTGTCCCAGTGCAGCACGAGGGACGGCGTGATAAGCCCTGCTTACTGTGGTGTAACAGTGGTCCAGCGTGTTCTCCTCTCTGGTGGGGCATTTAATAAACTGTCTGTATTTAGGGAGTTCATGGGTGAGATTACCTTTGTTAAAGTACCCAAGGACTATAACTAAAGAGTTCGGGTTGGTCCGCTCCACACGCCGTATCTGGTCGGCGAGTGTCCGCTGTGCCTCGTGCACGTTGTCCGCTGGCGGCATGTAAACACAGGATGAATGAAGCGAACTCACGGGGGGAATAAAAGGGTTTGCAGTTGATGAAGAAAGTTTCCAGATCAGGAGAACAGTGTTTTAGGATCACCATTACGTCGTTGCATCAGCTGTTGTTGAAGTAGAAGCAGATTTCTCCACCCTTTGTCTTGCCGGAGAGCTCCGTGTCGCGGAGCACAAAACGGAGGATGTAGAAAAGTCTCCGTCTCTCCTCACCGGCAGCTGAATTTCGTCCAGTTTGTTGCACAGTGAGCGCACGTTGGAGAGAAAGATGCCCGGCAGCGGAGTGCAAGAACCACGCTTGCGGAGTCTCACCAACAAGCCGCCCGTTTTCCTCTCTTACGGCGTTTTACCACGTGACGAAAGGTGAGCGCACCTTTGACTATAATGTCCACGGAAGATAGCAGGAAAGTTGGAAGTAACTACGCACCATGGCAGCCATCATCGGCGCCATCTTGGATCAGTCTCGGAGGTATACAGATAATTCCTTGGACTTCATGGCTTGGTTTATGCTCTGATATGCACTGTAAACGGTGATACATCACATTACAGGTCATTTAGCTGACGCTTTTACCCAAAGCGACTTACATTACATGTTTGCCCAGGGAGCACTTAGGGGTTAGGTGTCTTGCTCAGGGACATTTCGACATGGGGCAGCCGGGACTCGACTCGACCCACCAACCTTGTGGTTCCCAGCACACCCTCTCTACCCCCTGCGCCACGATGCTCCTTGATACCTTATATAGACAGGTGTGTGCCTTTCTCAATCATGTCCAATCAACTGAATTTAGCACAGGTGGACTCCAATCAAGTTGTAGAAACATCTCAAGGATGATCAGTGGAAACAGGATGCACCTGAGCTACATTTTGAGTGTCATGGCAAAGGCTGTAAATACTTATGTACATGTTATGTTTTCGTTTTTTATTTTTAACAGATTTGCAAAGATTTGCAAAAAACAGTTTTCACGTTGTCATTATGGGTTGTTGTGTGTAGAATGTTGAGGAAAATAATGAATTTAATCCATTTTGGAATAAGGCTGTAACATAACAAAATGTGGGAAAAGTGAAGCGCTGTGAATACTTTACGGATGCACTGTATGTGTGTGATTGGCAGCAAGTGTTCCACACTTCCGCCAGCACAAGTTGGAGTGTGTTGGGACCATCTTGGCTAATATTTCTGGAGTTCTGAAGAATGTGGTAATTATTTTCCATTTCAATTCCCTCCAAGTGTTTGAGTGTGAAACTAAGTGTGCCTTTGTGCACATTTCCGCCCATGTATTCTGTGGTATGATCCTGTTCATTTCCACCTCCCATCACCGCTTTATTTGTAGGCAATTAAATTCATAGATAGAAAGATGTTATATAGCTTCTCAGTGGGCTTTCTAACGTTTTTAATCTGTGCCACTGACTCTTTCCTTGTTCTCTTTCTAAACGCCACCTCTAAAACCTTTTATTTTTACTTTTTAAACTTCTCCTCACCCATTGATCCTCTCAGTGTTTAGCAGCTAGGCCTAACACTTCTCTGGATCTCAACCGAACAGGAACCTTGTAAGTCTTTCATTCCTTTGTATCATTATGTTAGATTTATACAATTCACTTTCTCCTTCTGCAGCAAAAAGTCTCTCTCCTCTACCACAATTGCTCCAAAACACAGCCATGTACCAGTTAGTTGTGGAGATCGGAGGAGATGTACAAAGTGCATTACTTGACATGTGGGCTTTCCACTGTATTTTCAGTATGTGACTGTTATAAACATGTACGTGAACTCTGATCTGCTTAATACGTTTTGCATCTTGAGCTTTGTTTTCAGCCATTCAACTGTTTGGCACAACAAGGATGTGGCTCCCTGACTCAAGTCTTTGCAGAGCACCCTGTCACGTTCTCTTTCTCATATTAGTCTTGTCTCATGTATTTCAATGTGATAAGAGTAGAAAGCCTGAGGCGCCCGGCACCAGAGAAGATCCAGAGATAGGGAAAAGCCAGTGGCGCCCCAATGGAGATCAAGATAAGTTTCCTGTGAGTGGAGTCCCGTCCATTTTATGATGCCAAAGTCCCACAGCAGGAGTCTCCAGATGTGTGGCATGGCAGAGAATCAATGCAGCTTTAGTCTCCAAAACGAGGCATCATCTTCATTTATAAGAAAACAGCTTGAGGGTCGTGTCTCTCTCACACACACACACACACACACACAGACAGGAGTGTTATAACAGGCGAGCAACACACTGCGCAGGATTTCTCATGCTTCCCTCTTTCACCCCTATGTCCCCCTGTCTCCTAACCAAATTCTTACCTCAGTAAACTCTGCCCCTCCGACCACCTTGACTCTTGACCCCATTCCATCCCATATTCTACAGTCTATCGCTCCTGACCTTCTTCCTTTCCTCACCTGTCTCATCAACAATGCTCTGTTATCTGGCTGTTTTCCCAATTCTCTGAAGGAGGCAAGAGTCAACCCTCTCCTGAAGAAACCCACCCTCAACCCTTCTGAAGAACACAACTACAGACCGGTCTCTCTTCTTCCCTTTTTGTCCAAAACTCTATTCTATAAACATCTCCGCCATTCGACCTCTGCAGCTCATCCAGAATGCAGCAGCTCCACTGGTCTTTAACCTTCCTAAGTTCTCCCTCACTCCTCCACTCCTCCGCTCTCTTCACTGGTACTGGTGGCTCATCCAGTTCTAAACACTGGTGCTCACGTACCGTGCTGTGAATGGATGGGGTCCAGCTTCCATCCAGGACCTGGTCCAACCCGACATCCCGACCCGCACTCTCTGCTCTGAATGTAATAAACTGCTTGTTCCTCCTCACTGAGAGCAAAACACTCCACTAGATCTCCACTCTTTGCTGTCCTGCTCCTAAATGGTGGAAGGAGGTCTCTGAAGACATCAGGACCACAGAGAGCCTTCACATCTTCAGACTAAAGACACACCTCTTCAGACTCTACCTCCACTACTTATAATGGCTCTTATCTATAGCAAGTTGTAAATCAGCTTATTTGATGAAATTGCATTTTGTTTCTTGTTCTTCTGAGTTTGTGCCCTATGGTTGAATGCACTTATTGTAAGTCGCTTTGGATAAAAGCGTCAGCTAAATTACATGTCATGTAATAAATCTCACAGTAAGAGACATAAAAGCCAGAAGGGACAAAACAAATTGGAAAAGCATACCCCTTAATTTGGATCCACCTCAGATGTTAGAGTATTGTCTGTAATCTTATTTGTGCGTTTCTGCCTTACCAAGAAGCACTTTGCAGAGACCAAACTACAGGGCCTTGGTCAGATAATGGCCTGACGCTTGGCATGAAGTCCTGTGATGATTGGGCTTCATTTTGTAGACCACTTCTACAATGCATTTGTTCATGTTGACAAACTCACCTTAGCATGTCACATTGGAAAGGGATAGCTATGGTTTGGTATGTAATGTCCAGCCTGATCTCCAAAACCTGTTCGTAAAAATGTATACGAAAATGTTGAAGATACAAATTTTGTAGTGATACATACGAAATAAATACGGACTGCAACTGATGACGTCACCCCATTCAAAGTGAACGGGGACCTGCACCCCGTAAACACACTTCGTGGAGTCTAACCATGTAAAGTAAAATAAACTAAACTAAATACTAACCCTAACCCCCTCAAAAAATCCAACATGGCGGAGAGACGTTCACTCAAGAATCCAACATGGCGGAGAGACGTTCACTCAAGGGGCGTGGTTAACCGCCGCCAGTTAGTATGTATTGTTACGAATTTCTATGTCAAATATTTCGTATACATTTTTACGGGTTTTTACAGGTTTTGGAGATCACGTTGGTAATGTCACAGCAAGAATTTATGACGAAAGCCTTGTTGGGACGAAATGTATCTGGAACATCACAATGTTGTAGTTGTAGTGTACGAACCCTTTCACAGAAATTGAATGCAAAAGAAAACAAACATTCTCAAATGCTTCTTTTTCATCATATTTACTGACTTGTTAATTTAACTGAGCTTTTAGAACTGTAAAAATATTTTCTTGGACTGCCTGTAATATTATTTTTGAGATCATAGGAATGCATGTCCATCTTTAACAACTCATAAACGTACTTTACTAGCTTCTACTATGGAACTCACTATTTTCTTTGGAGTCGAGCTAAAATCAGTAGGGGGAAAACAATTGGCTCTCCATTGACTTTTGATAGTGTCCGTACCAGAAAAGCTCAGACATACGTTTAGTTTCTTTTTAGACAAAAAGAAATCTGGACACACTCACATAGAACAGACACACGTCCAGGCCAAGTGGAGTACAGAACACTTTCATAACATCTATGGTAAATGTTCAATCATTTAATAACGGTAAATAACAGTAATAATAACCTTTCAAAAGAAATCTGTTGTTTAATATAACCACGGAGTCTAAATTTCCTTTGGACCCAACCCTGCAAGAGAGAACGGCCTTTTGTCCACAGGAAACCAAACAAGTAACAGAATACAGTCGGTGGCCCACAGCTACCTGAGCACGGGAGAGATTGTACAAGGAGGCGACGTTCAGGGCCCTCCAAGAATGACTCATCGCGCTCGCCTGTTTCTCTTTCGTCTACTAAACTACGAAACTAAAAGGCCAAAACGAACAGGAAAAGCTGTGGGATACGGACACGTGTCTGTCATTTGAAGGCTGCTTTACTTTCTGCAGGGATCTAGTGTATTAAATGTCCCCAGTGGGGAGGAAAAGACCACTGGTGCCCTCTGGTGGCTGTTAGGAGAGATGAAGACCCAAAAAGAAGGATGAAATTGGTTTTATCTTGAGGGACAGTGGCTTGTTTAAGACTGATACAAACACACTGAAAGACATCACCCGTCTTTCCGTCCTGACCTCGCATGACATTCATTTGAGAAATTTTACATTAACATTTCATGAACTGAAAACAAATAGTGAAAATTGTCAAATTCCAAGACAAAAACTCCCAGAAGTTCCTGACTGGACACAGAACACTTCAATCACTTGGAATCAAAATGGGTTTAAATCTTCAACAGTAACAAGAGGTACTTCATTAGGTAAGCTTGTGTACGTAGTAAAAAGAAAAACAATTGGAAAGCAGTAAATGTCATCAAGGTAATCACGGCTAAGAAACTAATCAATGTCATCAACTTGCAGTATGAGATATGCACAGTTTTAGGGCTCGTCCCATTATAGAGGTTTGAAAACTTCTGAATTTGTGGATTCATTTTAAAATCTAATACAAAATGTGCAAAAATATAAGTGGAAATTTGATAAAAGAAACAATCTCTAGGTGTAAAAAAGGTTGCTGTGGTAGCTTTTCCCTGCCAAGATTCATTCCCCACAGCAACCCCTGCCATGGGGCTGAGTGGGGAGAAAACAGGAGGCGCTCGATGTGAGGCTGCCTTGTTCCAGTCCTCCTTTAGGCTTATTTGATCTTTTCAAATTTCCCCCCATTTCATTGAGACTTTTAATAAGACCACTGTCTATTATTTTATATGCAGACTGCATATTAAGCTATTCTTAAATTCTACATATTTTCTGCTGTTCCCCTCCAGCGCGACACAAACAAAGAACACGCTGCATCACAGTAAGAAGCTGATTGAGAAAAAAGAAATGTTGTAAGGGCCTTTTGAACTAATATAATTCAGTGCAAGTCTTTGTAGATGGTATCTAAAAATATACATGTGCCTAGAAAAAACTGAATGAAAACACAGACAGGTTTTTAAGCTTGGCGTAGGGACAAAATGTGTATGGTGGGTTAGGATGGATGAATGAAATTAAGATAAGAGAAAGATTTAATTCCATATAATCCATAGTATTTAACACGCATCTGCCCAGGGGCTCATTGGTTCAGTGCTGTAGAAACAACCTCAACCGAGACCAGAGCAGTCCCACTGCACAACAAACTTCACCCACAGAAAACAAATCATTCTAGTCGTGTATTGCCACATAGGAAATATCTTAATATCCTAATATAGTCAAACTTCACTGTAAAGGGGAGTTTTAATGAACGGAAATTTGAATTATGAGGAATCAAAGTGATGCTAACAAATAAATCGGGCGATGTAAAGGCAGTTCAGTGATTTCTAAGCAATCGAGATCTTAACTGCTTCATGTGGATAAAGATGAAGAGTACGGGGAATTACTGAGTGCTTCTACCTCGCGTCTGAATAACAAATAACACCATCAGGGAGACAGTGGCGTCCTCTGGCAGGTCCGCGGAGATGAATGGCTGCGTCGCTCACACACAGTGAGATGTAAGTATGTTTCTTGTTCTGTGCGATCATACGTGCAAATGGTGTGTGAGGCAAGGTGAGTTTATTTGTACATCACAGAAAACCAGCAAAGGCATCAAAACATAAGGGAACATTTAAAAACAAGGTATTAAAACAATAAACAAGCTAAATATGGAATAAAAGTTGCAGTGCAGTTTAAGAAATAAACTAGGTTGAATGTTGTAGTAAAATGCAGGAATTTGAGCCTTGTATCTATCTAATAAATTAAAAGGGAGCAACAAAGGTCTTCAGTCTTAATCCAAAAGGATTGTCTTTATATGTCTGTTCAATCCAAAACTACACCTAGATTTCGGACTTGGTTTGTAGTCTTTAACATTTGGGATTGAGCGCTGACTTTCAATCATTGGTTCTTGACCCCGATATCAAGTATTTCGGTTTTATATTTAATTGAGAAAAATTCCTGTTGTTCATCTGTTCAATGGATACAAAGAACAAGAAACAAATGCACTTTCATTAAATGAGAAGATTTACAACTTGCTATTATAAGTGCTACTATTAGTTGGTGTGTTAGTGGAGGCAGAGTCTGAAGAGGTGTGTCTGTAGTTTGCGGCGGAAGATGTGAAGGCTCTCTGTGGTCCTGATGTCATCAGAGCTCCTTCCACCATTTATAACCCACAAACACTCTTTAACAGGGTAAAACACCACAACACAACAGCTTGTGACGCATAAACAATGTGTAACACTAATAATTGTACATTTATAAAAATGACCCCACCGAAGTGCATGCTGGGTACAGCTCACAACAACAAGTAACTCTGCTGCTACATGAATACACGGAAAAGAGCGACACGGGAGGAAAAGGAGAGATTAGAGATGCACCAACACAACTTGTGCCCAAGAAAAAAAAGTCTGTCGAGGGGCTGGTATTGCTTCTGGTGGCAACATTAGCAGCCGCAACAAGCTAACACGCTAACCAGCTAACCCGCCGGCCAGTTGCGAGCTACTTGAGCGGCGAGCAGCTGTTCGGGGAGCCGCGGCCCTTTCCGGGATCAACAAATGAATGTGTTTACTTGAAAAATCAATGCCGTCACATACTGGGAGACTTTAAGAATATTTCTAAATACCGTGATATGGATTTTTGCACATACTGCACAACCCTAGTTAATGTGATAGACACGGGTAAATTCTACTGTTTTAATCATATCACCAGTGCAACTTCTCCAATTCTGTTGCACATGTGTCAATGTTCAATGCTGCAGGGAGATGGGCAGGACGTTATGAGCATTTTGACAAGATGAATTTGCTCCAAAGCAAAATGTGACATTGGTGATTCATTAGTCTACTTTGTGATTTACCACATGTTTTTTTCCCCCTTTCAGCAAGATCTTATAGGACGGAGGCAGCATGTTTTTTGGCCCTCGGAATCGTGTGGATTTCCATCTCATTTGAGATTAGCTGAGCAGAGCTGTTTTGGATTAGCTGAGCTCCTCTCTCTCCCTCTGACACTCTCAGATAAGAGAGCCTGTAGTCGCTGAAACACACTAGTCATGTAAAAAAGCCTTTTCTACACGGCAAAGACTACTCTGCTGCGCTTGTTTCCCCAACATTAATGCTTTGTCGCAATAATCCTTCCCACAGACTGTGGGGCAACGTTATCATGCTGTCAAGTGAATGGTGACTATTAGACTACGTGACTAGTATCAGACAAGGGTCACACCACCATACAAGGCCGAAATATTGCTCACTTATTAATTCAAGTCATTTTATTTTGTATTGCCCAAAGTCGCAAATTACAAAATTTGCCTCAGAGGGCTTTACAGTCTGTACACATACAACCTCCTCTGTCCCGAAACCCTCACATCGGCACAGGAAAAACCCTTCTATGGGGAAAAAAGGGAAGAAACCTTAGGGAGAACGTCAGAGGAGGATCCCTCTCCCGGAATGGACAGACTGCGTCGGTATAATGTGTAAAGAATGAACACTGTAACATATGTGCAATACATTCAATTACGATACAAGAATTGATTCAAATAAGTAGTAAGCCAGGCGCACGGCAGGACCACTGCAGGGACAACCACCATCAGATAAAACCACCATGAGATAGAACCACCATCCACAGAAGCCTGTGGGGAGGGAGAGCACAAAGAGGAAAGGTAATGTTGGTTTAGAAGTTAGTGATGCGCATTAATGATTACAGCAACGGACGCTGTGCTACGGCTGGCGGGGAGGTTGAAGAGGAACCAACGCGGCTCGGACCGAAGTCCGATTTTTTTCTTAGCGTGACAAATTGGATGCGTGGCGGGAGTGTGTACTAAAGATCGAAATGAGTGACACGCTCAATGCATGACACCTGCAAGAGCTCTAAGATGGGAATATCAATGGTGTTAGAAGCGGTAGCTGTCCACGGGGCCAGGCAGAAGTCAGGACCAGGGTCCAGACGGAACTACGATCTACGGAGACCTGCGAGGCGAGAAAGCACAAAAAACTCCGGAAAGAAGCTGAATTGTGATGTGCATTAATAATTAATTATTAACAAATAGAGAGAGAGTCCCCCCGGCAGTCTAAGCCTATAGCAGCTTAACTAAGGGCTGGTCCGGACTAACCTGAGCCAGCCCTAACTATATGCAGAATCAAAGAGGAAAGTTTTAAGCTTTACTTTAAAAGAGCTGACCGAATCTGCCCCCCGGACTGAAAGTGGAACCTGGTTCCACAAAAGAGGAGCATGATAACTGAAGGCTCTGGCCCCCAGCCTACTTTTTAAAACCATAGGAACAACAATTAACCAGCATCTATGGAGCGCAGCTGCCTTGTAGCTCTTTAAGATACGACGGTGCCTCACCAGCAAGGTCCTTGTAGGTGAGGAGAAGTACCTTAAAATCTATTCTTGATTTAACAGGGAGCCAGTGCAGAGAAGTTAATACAGGAGTGATATGATCCCTTTTCTTCGTTTTTGTTAATACACGTGCTGCAGCATTCTGAATCAACTGGAGAGGCTTAAGAGACTTACAAGCCTCGTCACGTTTACAATTGTTCAATACGCACGTCAGTTTCGCCCACCAGTGGACATGACTCCCCCCTCCCCCCGTCGGTCGGTCCGCCCGCAACGACTACTGACCCCCCGTTAGTTCGACGTGTTTATTATCACCCGGACCTTCTTCTTTAATTCAACCTGCTTTCGTGCAAGTCAAAGCTAAATTCATCCAGGATAACCTAAATATCCCGGCTTAATCCCTTTTTCTGGTTTCATGCAATAGCGCTCAGCTCATTAGCCTCACCTGCTTCTCCTTGCCCTTCTCACCTGCAGCACATCCCCTCCTCAGCCACTCACTATTTAAGCCTGTCACATTCTGTTGTTCCCTGCCAGAGTGTCTTTTGTGTATGTGTAACAGGTGGAACCAACCAGGAAAAAGTTACATTTATAATGTGATGTAATTTGAATTTAGAACAAATATTTTACACAAACATTTCGCACTGCTCCTGACCATGCTCTAAACAGAGACACCTGTCCTACTCACCGGTGAGTTTCTTCTACTGAGAGGGGCACATTAACCAGAACGCAAAATACCAATGCCCCGTGCCGACATACACGCAACCTACTGTGTGTCAATGACACTCACAACATATATGCATGAATGCAATAACCTCCAGGTCAGGCTTAACACTCCTAAATAAGTGCAAAAAAACAAACATATTCCACAGTCAAAGTTCACTGTCGAGCCACGGTCCTCCACGTGTGTTGAACTGACATTACCGTCCCGGACTCGTTGCTGCTCGTTGGCGACGTGGAGTCATGTGTGGCAGGGTAACACTCACAAACCACACCGTCAGTCAGTGGCGGGGGAGAGGGGGGAGAGAGGGCAGGTGAGCTGCGAGCACATCGAGGACTGTAGTGGCGAGACGGCGGACGGTCCTTGTCAGAAGAGCTCGCCAGCCAGCGTCGAACTTTGAGACAATACAAAAAAAATGTACTATAAGAAAGATTTAGATACCAGAGGAAACGTATTGTCAACAGCTCACAAGAGTTGAATCAACAAACGGATCACAATTTGACTTTTATTTCTGGAATGAATTTGAAATATTGTTCTTCTCATTCAGTCAGCAGGACTGATAAAGTAAATGGTAGTTGAAGCTAAAATTAAGAAAATAATGACTAGAACGGAAAGAATTTGGGACTACATAAGTAATGTTTAAATTTGCACAAAGACCAGGAGGAACACCTGGGAAGAGCACCAAGACACACACAGACACACATGTAGGCACCCCATTGTGCTTCTCTATTCAACAGCACACCAAGGAATCCTGATCTTCCAACACCTCGGATCCCCCGATCAGTCTGGTCACAGGAACTGCGAGATCAAGAAGAGAGTGGATCTCAATCACACGTCAATGACGACCACTACGTGTCGCCTGACGAAGCCTTTGATAACAAGTATACACTCATAATACCACAAACACTTTAGTTTTTGTACAAGTTATAACCACACAACTTTCAGATTAAGAAAAGGGACAGAAACCCCTCATTTAAATCCATGCTAAAAAGGATCGAGATAAGCAAATACACACGGTTGATATTATTGTGAGAACAAGAGCTCAAGGTTGATTTATAATGTCCGAACATTTCTCTGATATAGAGCTATACAGTAAATAGACATATTCACATTGCAACAGCTATGTGTGCAACAACAGCTGTTGAGTCATACTTATTAAGATAACAGTATTGTCCCGATTAAACAAAACATAACTATAGACACAGTGAACAACAGACAGGAATGCATCACCAATAATTGATAAACTACATTAACCTAAAAGCCACATCAGTAGAATGGAAGCTATGGGAATACCTGGGGGGGTGTCTAATGAGTTTCAAGTCACACACAGGATCTTGAAGACGCACCTCTACCCCTGCTGGAGCAGAGAGGCATGACACACAAGAGGAGAGACCACCTGTCAACAACCTGAGTGCCGCCAAAGGGAACAACCGTCATCTCGCTGAGAGGAAGGACTTCCTCAGCCCAGAGTCTGCTTGACCACCGTGCAGGACCAGTACAGCACAGTTCCAAGACCACCTCACACTAATGGGGGACATTGACAGCCCAGCACAGACATAACCTCAGACCCACGGGTCACATCAGAGCCATCGATTTCCAGTGCAGACACTTCCAAGTTTCTAAGCCCCTCTACAAACACGGCCCCATGGACAACAACAACAACAACAACCATCTAGCATAAGAGATCGAGAAAACACCCGCACACACAAATGGAGGTGAACCACTGCTGAGAGCTCTCACTGAAGGACTAACAGAGAACAGTGACAACCGCTTCTCGGGCTTATTGGACTCATGATTTAGTAAATTCAAACAATTGTTTATTTCTGTGATAACAGTCTCCATTATGGCCAGCATTCTATTCCTAGGTGGATGCTGTTGCATCCTCTGCATCAGGACTCTTATCATTAGAATCATCCAAGAAGACCCGCCACATGATGCCATAAGGTTTATTAAATGAATGTGTCCTGTGTCAATTTATACTGTACACATGACATCCGTGATGAAATGTTAAATCCTGAGAGAAGATCTTTCAATCTCTCCGACAGATTTCTTCCTCGTTTTATTTATAAAGGGTTTTCAAGGGTGTTTTTGTTCTGTGCCAGGTACAAGTTAACAAGGTGTGTCCAGATGTACATCTTATGATTAGAATGTGTAAGATCAAGCCTATCATATTGGGTCAAACGTTATGCTAAACAAATTATGTCCCATTCGGAATTATGCTGGTCAAAGTATCTCAGTTTTACTTGCTTTGTGCTTTTCTGGGTTGATGAAACATGGCATACGTCCTGGGTCCATGTTGTCTGTTTTGCTGGTGCCTGTAGTTAAACATAAGACTGGTAAATTAACTAGTATAGATAACTATAGACCTATTGCTCTTGCTAGTATACCATCTACTAATTAATCACCTTACGTACGCTGATGACTTGGTCATTTTTAGCCCTTATAGTGCTGGTTTACAACAGCTCCTGAGAATTTGCACACAGTATGGTACTGACTTTGACATAAAGTATAATCCAAAAAAGAGTAAAATCATGACCATAAGGAGTAGAGAGGATAGACAGTCTGACTTTCCAGACTTCAATCTGTCTGGTACTCTACTTGAGGTATGCACAGATACTACATATTTGGGCCATATTATTACAAATGACCTGTCCAATGATAAGGACATTTATAGGCAGCGTCGTAAACTGTATGCACAAGCAAACATGCTGAGTCGTAAGTTCAGTATGTGCTCTGTCCCTGTGAAGATCTCACTCTTTAGGACGTACTGTACACCATTGTATACTGCCCATCTATGGTGTCGTTGTAAGCAAGGCAGCATTAGAAAGCTCATAGTGGCTTATAATGACTGCATGAGGCTGCTGCTAAAAGTCCCAAGAGACTCTAGTGCAAGCCAGATGTTTGTTGGTGTTGGGGTACCTACCTGTACTGCAGTATTGCGCAACTTGATGTACAGATTTATTGGTAGGGTATCGGAGTCAGAAAATGACATAATCATTGTGTTGGCTAACCCAGGACAAAGTTCTGTAAGATTGGCGTCCAGGTTCTGGAACCACTGGAGAACATGTCTGTATGTTAGACAATAAACTGTTGAAGGTTTTTATACGTTGTATTGCTATTCTTTTTATTTATTTTTAGTTTTTTTGTATCTATTGCAATGTGTGTCTGCTTTGTACTGTATTATGGATCCCTCTGGGTCTGAAATAAATAAATAATTATTATCCAAGGTACTAGAAGGGATTCTCATGGATAGGATTGCAGAATACATAGCATAATCAGTTATAACAGATAATCAGTTTGGTTTTAAGAGCAAGCATGGAACTGATCTGTGTATTTATGCACTTAAAGAAATTGTCCATAGGTACAGATCACGCAATAGCACAGTATTTATGTGTTTCCTGGATGCATCAAAGGCTTTTGATCGTATCAATCATGGGAAACTGTTTGGTAAACTACATGAGGTGGGGTTCCCTTTTACCTAATTAGGATACTGCAGTTCTGGTACTCTCACCAAACTATGCAAGTCAGGTGGGGGATGAGTTTGCCAACCCCGTTCTATGTATCCAATGGTGTGCGGCAGGGCGGGATTCTGTCTCCGCTCCTATTCAATCTGTACATGGATGATTTATCTAGGGAGCTAAAGGGCTGTAGAACTGGCCGCTTGGTGGGGTATAGTCTACCTAATCATATGCTTTATGCTGATGATTTGGTGGTACTGTCTCCCTCCAGTGCTGGCCTACAGCAACTTCTAACAATATGCTCTCAATATGGACTAATGTTTGATATAACATTTTACTCTATGAAGAGTGTGGTAGTGATTGCCAGAACCAAGGAGAAAATGAAATGTGTCTATCCTTCTTTCTCATTGGCAGGTGAACCACTAGTAGTTGTAAAGAAATATCTATATCTTAAATATCTAGGACATGTGATCAGAGATGACCTGTGTGATGATGATGATGCGCAGCGTCAGTGTGGAAAACTGTATGGGCAGGCGAACATGCTGACACGCAAATTTCACATGTGCACTGCTGATGCACTTTTCAGAACCTATTGCACCCCACTGTATACTGCCCACCTGTGGTGTCATTTTAGTAAGTCGAAGATGAAAAAACTTCAAGTGGCTTATATTGATGCACTGAGAATTGTGCTTAAAGTCCCTAGGTGGAATAGTGCCAGTAAAATGTTTGTGTCCAATAAAGTGCTCACTTTTAAAGCTGTTTTAAGAAATGTTATGTATAGATTCATGTGCAGATTGACTAATCTAGTCTAATCTGAGTCTAAGAATATGATTGTTGTGTTCTTAGTGGATGTCTACAAGAGTGACACAAGGTATACATCTTGCTTCTGAACACATTGGACCCGAAGCCTGTATAAGTTTTTATAAATGATGCCTCGTCTGCATCATTCTTAAATGTTGTTTGTATTGTTGTTTTTTATGTATATGTATTCTCTATGGACCTCTGTGTCTGGAATAAAGTTGATTGATTGATATAAATCTGACAAAACTGAGGAATTTGATGAACCGATCCCTCTGATTAGTTTTTACACCAAAATTGGTGTAAAGGGGTGGATTGTAGGATATTAGAAACAAATATACGACCCGGTTCATAAAATTAATAAAAATGCATATAGTGTACACCAGAATACAGCCATGATTCTGAAACACTGTAATCAATAAAGTAATGACAATATTGTAAAACCACTGGAATTCTGCAACTGTAATAGAATATTACCAATGTAGTTATAATTGTATTTGATGTAATGTAATCAACTGGAATGCATGCATGTAATACTTGAACAACAACTGATATTGACTAAGGGCCATTCGAAATCTGAGTTACATTGAACTCACCAGAAGACCACTCCCAGACGTGTGGACACGTGTGTCTCTGGGTGTACCCCTACATATGCGCCCTAAATATGGTGACTGTTGAATGTTCTTCTAGCAGGGGCTTGGGTTTCCTCCCAAATTTCAAAGACTGCATGTGTTGTTGAAATGGAAACTCTGGCCTGTAGGTGTGAATGTGTCTAAAAGGATCTTTGATATGCAGAACCCAGCGTGTGTTGGGACAGCTAAACAAATGAAAGCAGTTTGATATCCGGCTCTGCTTGCACATGTCTGTGTGTCCTTGCACTAGACACTTCTCCCCAAAGCTGCCGTACATGGGTGTGAATGGTCAGTTGGATTGGCAAGTACCACCTTATATCCAGTGTTAATGCGCATTATACGAACGAAAGGCAATGTACAGGTACTGTGAGATGTACTATGCATTTACTTTAGCTATAGCTTATACACGTAATTCAGATGGCAAGCGCTCAATAATAGGAGACAGAAGTGGCAAACAGGATGTGGTGATCTATGCTTTAGACCAGGGGTGCCCAACCAGTCGAAAACGGGCTGAGTTGCAGTCGATCGCAGAGATTTTGTGTCACTCATGTGTTGTATAAAATACTGTGGCGAGCTTGGCCAAATGAACAACACAGAAGTTCAGCCACAGCCATACTAAGTTGCGTCATGGTGCCCACACTCTTACACATTAAACAGTAACATTTGAGCACAACAGAACCTAGAATAACACACATAAACTTAAACAATAGAACATAACAGATAGGGATTTAAATGCATCCAAAGATTGTCCCATAATGCAATGCGCCTACCAGCGCAGCCTGGCGTGAGACCGGCCGACGGGAGGTAGTGCAGACGAACACCGACGACGCGTTTTCTGCTCCGCTGATGGAAGCGCGCGGACGTTTACGTCGTGAACGTGACCATGGACAGGAAAGGGAACCTTACATTACTGTTGTGTTCTGGCGCCCCTCTTTTTCAATGGTAGTCTTTTTTTGGCGTGAGAAATCGGAGTTGTGGCGTGTGAAACCGATCAAATGCGTGGGTCTCACGGCCAATGCGTGAGAGTTGGCAGTCCAGGCTGTGGGCAAAGACTGGGCGGAGCTTGAGATGCACGTTATGATGACCAAGTGCAGAGCATCTTGTCAGAATTTGACAGGCGCTTCACTGACTTTGCCTCCATTGAGCCTCTTGTCAGCTATCTCTGTTTTCCATTTGTGGAAAAAGTAGATGTGGATTGTATAACGTCCAAAGTGGCATCACTCTTCAACCCTGATAGCTGTGCTGTTGAGAATGAGATCCTCACACTGAAGAATGACATTGAGCTCAAATCCAGAGCAACACCAATTCTGGAATCTAGTGCAGAAAGAGAAGTACCCCAACCTCAGACAAACTGCAGAGAATTTGACTGCACTTTTTGGATCAACATATTTGTGTGAGTCTGCCTTTTCACATTTGAAAATCATCAAGTCAAAATACAGATCCACCATGACTGATGACCACCTTCTTGTCTGCTGACGGCTGGCACTGAACTCTTACTGTCCGGACTATGAGAGACTAGCTTCCTCCTCTCGGTGCCAGAAATCCCACTTAGGTAGAGAAATACCACTTTACCAACTTGAATTAGTTCTTGTGAAAGTTCAAAGAATTAGGCATTGTATTATTTGGATTGTTTGTCTGTTTTGTTGTTACCGGCCAGTCCTAGGCCTACTTGTGCTTATTCTTTGCACAGATTTACTTCAATAAATGTATTGTGATTGTTAAAACTGTATCAATCAGCGTGGTTACATGGATTCCAATAACTGGCTCAGTCGGACTGAAATCGAATGATCCGTTTCATGTAAACACCTTTGTCCGACTATGTGCGCTCCGACTGCGATCCATCTAACACCCCTGGATAACTCGATCCGATCCAGTTGATAGTTTGACTATTGCGGCATGTAACGGTGAATCGGATGAGGAACTGGACTTTGCGTTTTTGCGCATGCTTGAGATCCCGACGGCGTCTTCTCTCCGTTATCAAATCAGCCAATAGCGCCATTCGCATTCGCTGTACTCCTATTAACATCATGCAAAGATAGTAGAGGGATGTAGCTTCACCTTGCTCTCCGTCCACCATCTTTCTCCTAATGTTGATGTTGTTGTTGTTGGTTGTTGTTGATAGTGGTGAAGAGGTCAAGCGGAAATGGCTGTATCACAACTAGTTGTAATGAAAGCGCCACCTATCGTATTGGATATGACGTGCTTTCGGCCAATGATTCGATTCATTCACTGCCATGTATATTGGGATAAAAGCACCTCCCCCCGAAAGATAGCATAGTCCGACTAAGCAAAGATTCGAATTATACCATCATGTAAACGCACTGTATGTGTCAGAAAACAAATAAATTGTGGCTACGCTACGGCTTTCGATATGGCTTGGTAGATCTCGATACACTATCTACTTACAACACTTTGTGCGACTTAGACAGCTGAACATCAGCTCTATCACCAAGAAGGCTCAGCAGAGGTTGTTCTTCCTGAGGCAGCTGAAGAAATTCAACCTGCCAAAGACGATGATGGTCCACTTCTACACGGCCATCATGGAGTCCATCCTCTGCTCCTCCATCACCGTCTGGTACGCTGCAGCCACAGCCAAGGACAAGGGCAGGCTGCAGCGTGTCATCCGCTCTGCAGAGAGGGTGATCGGCTGCAATCTGCCGTCCCTGCAGGACTTGTTGGCTTCCAGGTCTCTGAAGCGAGCTAAAAAGATTGTAGCTGTACTAACTCATAGCCTTCTTCTACTAACCCATTGCATTAGCATTTCATTTTATTTTATTACTTGTGCACTGCTGTCTTGTTGTCTATTGTTACACTGTCTACTGTCACGCACCAACCACCAAGACAAATTCCTTGTATGTTTGACATGTTTCCTGATTCCTTAGGGGAAAGTAACTGTCAACCTTTTGGACTTTAATTGATTGACGTGTAGGATTCTTTTCATCAACAAACTCGGGGGGATTCAGAAATCCCGACAGTACCTTGTAGTTACCATAATGATCCGGTAAAGCCGGTTCCTAGTAAGTAAGAAATAACTAATTAAATGAAAAGTAATTGAATTTCAACCAATTGTATAAAACTAGCCACAATTCAGTCCTGAATACGGTATAATGTATAACATTAGTTATGTAAACAAACAACATTAAAGTACTTGATTCTAGATGTCATTCCGTCTCACCGCAGGGAGTGGTTGTCAGAAAAGATGGGGCGGGCTTGACGAAAAATAAGACCAACACATACTGAGGCCAAGGACAAGGACTGAGCGAGACAGATTGCCAGACAATGCTGCAGTTCATACAAAATAAAAATAAAAATTTCACTGGGGCCATCAAAATTTCTGTGTGGTACCCCCGATAATGTAAGCATTGCACAGTAATGACAATTTGTTGAATGAGAAACACATAATTTAATGAATGACTTTAAGAAAAAATCTCCCAACATCAGAATTGAAATAGTTGCTCTGACCATCTGATCTGGTAGTTTTTCTTTTCTTTTTGCTTTCATCTTTCTTGCACTTATCTTGAGGCCAAATTGCGAACACCACCTTGCAATTGATACATAATTGCATCCCTGCTCTGCCAGTTTTCATCCTCAGCTCTGTTTGATCCTCTACCTGTGTCATTAGGTGTGAAGCTCAGGCAACAATGGCCTGGCTTTAAAAAGGCAGAGAGAAGTGTGTAATTAAACCTGGCTTTGATTACCTATTGTTTAGAGCGGCCTGTTTAATGGCCTAGTTTTCATTTGCACCCCAAACCCACAGCTGCTGTTAGCTCACAAAATTCTAAGCTTCAACACATCACCGGTTCTGATCGATCCACCCATACACACACAGCATCCAGCTTTTTTTTGGGGGGGGGGGACACCAGACTGCAGTGTTGGTTTTACACAGCTTCGGCTAGGGGTCCCCAACCTTTTTTGCCTCATGGACAGTTTTCATGTTAGACAATATTGCCCAGACTGGTCTTAGAGGTGAGGCGTTTAAACACGACAAAATAACCGGCCGCCAGGGGGGGGGGGGGGTGTAGTCGTCACTGGGCAATTGTAAACCTGAAAAAAACGCTTGGTGATTCCTGGAAAATATGTCAAGACGGAGGAGCGCGCATAAATAAAGCCTAGGCGTAAATTCAGTCAGGAAGTCTAGAGACTGTAATGCCTGCCCCAGCGGCCATAAGCTGATAGGGGAGGAGGCATCGTTTCTGTAAACCAAACCGTCAGTGCTGGTCAACGTTAAAAGCGGTTCTCCTCGCTGTTGCTGTCATTTCAGCAAGCACCAGACGCAACCCCTGACACCTCCAATCAGCAAGGAATCTGGTGTTGGGCTCCCACCATAGCGTAAAACCAAGACTGACCTTCAAATGCAGTGTTCTGCTGCAGGACATAAAACCCCAGAAAGGAATGTGCCTTCACAACTAGGTGTGATTTATCTCTTTGGGTGAAACAGCCCAGGGGCCTCATTTATAAACGTTGCGTACGCACAAAAGAAGGCGTACGCCGCTCTCTACGCAATAACTGGTATTTATAAAAAGCAAACGTGACGGAAAAATGTGCAGTCCTTCACGCAAGCTCGGACCCATGCGTACGCACAAAAACAGGTGAAATGAGAACCGTCGGCAAATGCAAGAAACACGCAAACGTGTGTGAAAGTGTAAAACTAGACTGTGTAAAAGAAATGCCAATTCTGCCTCATAAATAACACAAACACCCGTTTGATCGATCTGCAGCGTAAAACAAACAGAAATACAAATTAACACATTTTCAAAAAGAAAAGTGAAATATGTTCTGCAAGAATATCGGCATGTTTTTAAATTCATCCTCAAAACACAGCTGTTGCTTGTCAGATGCAATCAGATGGACGGTAATAAAACGCCATGATGCCGTCACAATGCGTAATGACGCTGATGGCTGATCTTCGCTCTTAGGAGACGTGGCACATGGGAGGATTGGCGCTGTAGTGCAGCGCACCGTCGGCCTGTTTAAGGGCAGACGGCGCTGCCTCGACTGCACTGGAGGGAGGTTGTTGTTTACTCCTGAAAAGGTGTGAAACATCGTGCTGCATGTGCTGTGCTACATGATGTGGCACAGCTTCCAAACGTGCCTCGACCCCCTGACGTCGATGTTGGCCCCGACCCTGTCCCCGATCCCCAATCATTGCCGCCAGTCTCTCATCAAGAGGGGACAGCTCCGGTGTCCCCTTTCCCCCCCCGGGGCAGACACACCTTGGCGATGCCGCGCTAAACGCTTTTTTGCATCCACTTTGATGTCAGACCTTGTTGGCATCAGTGATCCACACTGTGTCCTCCAAAGAGCATCTTACTTCTCCTTCCCACCTCCCAATGATCATTTCCACTTTACACTGAGTGAAGTTACGTTTCTTCATTTTCCTCTCAGTGTTTGTCATCATTTCGCAATCGATGAATATTAATTTGTGGGCGTTCCACAGACTATATATGGGCAACTGTGGGCGCGACATGAAGCCGCAAAAGCTGCGCTGCATTTAGAAGTGATTGTGATTTATTAAGGGAAAACTGCGTAGGACGTTTTATAAGTCTGAATATTTCTGTGCGTACGCACGTCCTACGTTTCATCCGTACGACACTGGCGCAAATCCTACGCAAGCTTTTATAAATGAGGCCCCTGGTCGGTGACTGCACATAGTGCGAAGCCTCTCTTTCTTACAAGAAGGTAGGCTCAAGTATTATCCCCACTGGTTGTGACAAGGGGTCCAGCCTCAATAGTTCCCCCAGCCAGGACCTAACTCCTGGCTCAGGGCTAAGGATTTTGCCACGGTAATGTTGGTCATTGCGACCCGGCTGGAGGCCAGCATTGGAATTGATGCTTATATCCTGGAGTCTGATTGCCCAGTAGCCAATCTGCTGCAGGAAGGAATAACCAAAGGTAGTGTGTTATTTATGAGAGGCAGTATTGGCATTTCTTTTACACAACAGTCTCTTTGTGTTTTCATTTGCCAGTCTCATTTGCCGACGGTTCTCATTTCACCCGTTTTTGTGCGTACGCATGGGTCCGAGCTTGCGTGAAGGACCGCACATTTTTCCGTCAAGTTTGCTTTGCTCAAAATCAGTCACACAGACTATTCTGACTCCCAGGGCGCGATGTACCCGCACGTGAGGCAAAAAAACAGATGGAAGCCATTTTCTGACCTGTGTGACGTTGTCAACACGACCCCGGTGCAAGGCCCTGTGCCTGCTGTACTTGGGTTTCCACAACTCCCTCCTCTATAAGGGCCAGTTTCCCTCTACCATTAGATTATAGACGGCCCCATTTCAGAAGCCTACCGAGGTCGACATCGCACAGTAGGGAACCACAGACTGATGTCCCTCTGTCAAAAAAAAAAAGGGGGGGGCTCCACAATCGCGTCCTCAGAGTGGCCAAAAAGCTCTGAAATAGACAAACTGCATTCGTACAGGACATTTGTGAAGAGCCTGGCTTTCTTGATGTTGGCCGATTGCTTAATCTTTCTACTAGAGATTACACTTTTCTCAATCACCTTACAGTACACTATCACGATTAGATGTTTTCCTTATCACATAATCTATCACTTCCTCTGCAGTACCTTCAACTCTTGGTGTCATAACAATCTTTAACCATTTCTCAGCATGCTCCTCTTTCATTAAAATGGCTCGCTCCCCATGGGGTAAAGTAATTGCCAGTCTCTAAGAGCTCAGATTTATCTTTATGAAATAACAAATTAGCCTTCTGCACCCTCTGCATGCATCATTTGTAAAGCCATAAAGGCATTCACCAGAGACTATATCATACAACATTCCAAAAGACCAGCATCAATGATCAGCTTGACCAAGAGAAAATAAATGACATATGGGCCACCAAAATAGATCTAACAATTTTATCCCCCTAAACTAAATTTCAATGAATACTTGAGCAGACAGGGGGACACATGGTGGGAAGCTACATTACACAAAGTCTACAAACCGTTTTAAAAAGTACAGAGAATGTAGGAAATCAGGAATGTCGGAAACCAATAAAAATACATTGACCAGATATGTTTCCCTTCAGTCTTCCTAATGTGTCGGGGGACTTAGTGGTATCCATTGATCAACCATTAAAGGAAATAACTGCAGCTATCCAAAATCTCTGGTTAAAGTCAGGTGAAGCCTTCAACCCCAGCAGCTTGAGTTTCATGATATGTAGCTGTGTTCTACCGATTTACTTCTGCGCATTTACTGAGACACTGAGAAAGCATTTAAGAGGTTGTGTTCTCCACCCTGGAGTGGTTGTGTTCTTATTTTTTTGTTGGCGTGGATCAATTCCCCATTGCCAAAACAACAATTGCAGAGCATCACCTCCAAAAAGCAATGTTCTCACAACCAATCAAGCTCGGCAGAAGAATTAGACATGGTTGTCCGTTAGGTCTGGACGATGCATTCATCTTCTTAACAGAACATGAATAGCATACCCCATGAACATTGTTTTTTACATTCTCAGGATATACGACTCAAATCTTATATACGACACAAGCGATTTTATACAGTGTGCATTTGGTATTAAAACAAAAAGGTTTCCACACCTTGCACATACTCATTTCCAACCTCTTCAAGAAAAAAGTTAATTCAATTATTTGAATCACTACGTATAAACATCAAGTATCTCCTAGCCTGGCTACAGCAATGTAGCCAGGCTAGGAAAGAGATAATAAATGCAATCACGTCAAAAATAAATGCTATCATGCCGGGGTGGCTGGTGGATTTGTTTTTTGGTAAGGCCAGTTTTCAGTAAACATCCCAGTATGATTCAATGTAACAACAAAAAAAGTATCAAACACGCATTATTACTTTGCAGTTAAATATTTAACAGCAACAGTTTAACATAATGAATGAATATATATATTTCAATCAGGAGAGGCTTCTGAACTTTTAACAATGATTTATTAACACAAGCATAAGTATTAAAAGTGCAAAGTTTGTTGGGGCTTGGACTCTCTATCCAGCCGTAGGATAGACCAGAGGCCGGGATGCCAAGATCTGATGAGGCATATCCCCCCCTTTGGGAGTCCAGACACTGGTGATGGTGGTGGAGAATAAGTTGATCAACTCTTTCGATATGCCAGATTCTGTCCGTTTCAGGCAGGCAAACAAGACCCACCGGTGTCGGCTTTATTGGCCATGTATGTTTGCACATACATGGAATTTGTCTCCGTTTACACGTTGCTCTCAGTCATACATGAATATACTAATGAAAACACAAGAACTAAGCATAAACATTTACTGGTATGTACAATATAAATATGTAGTGCAAGTAGTCCAGATGGAGGTGTCTGGTGGTTTTGGCGTACAGCGCTCTGTAGCGCCTACCAGTGGGGAGGAGTTGGAACAGCTTGTGTCCAGGGTGTGAGGGGTCTGCAGTGATCTTGCCAGCCCGTTTCCTGACTCTGGAGGTATACAAGTCCAGGATGGAGGGCAGGCTGGAACCAATAGTTCTCTCTGCAGACCTGACAATCCGTTGTAGTCTGGCTCGGTCCTGTTTGGTGGCCGATCCAAACCACACAGTGATGGAGGATCAGAGAACAGACTGGATGATGGCGGCGTAGAACAGAATCAGCAGATTGAGAATAGGTTTCTGTGTGTTCAAGAGTTCAATGAAAAATAGATAAAGGAATCCCTTCGTTGACGGACGGACGGAAGTGATGGAGGGCTCTTCCTAAAGTCCACTGTCATCTCCACAGTTTTGAGCTTGTTCAGCTCCAGGTTGTTCTGACCACCTCAGAGGACCAGCTGCTCAACCTCCCGTCTGTACGCAGAGTCGGGATCTCCGATCCCCCAGAGTTGGTTGATGAGAAGAATCGCAACACGTTGATCAATTAAAGTCAAAAAGTTAACATTTATTTAAGAGAAAAAGATTACATGAGCAATTCTCCACAGATATATCTGGCTCTAACTATTGCTTGCAAGCAGGAGGTCGAATACACGAGCACGTATTTCAGCGTTCGGTGTAAATGGCGTGGATATGAAAACTTACATACTGAATAAGATATGAACCAATGCCATGAACAGAAGTCCCTTGCATTGAAGCGTCTATGAGATCGAGTCGACCGTCCTCCCTTCTCAGGGCACAGCTGCAAACTAACATTTTGTATCATGCTGCTCTTTGCACGTCAGGGTCAAATACAGGACACTTGAGACACGGCTTTAGCACAAGACAATGTTATAACATATTTTACCAATAAATGCATCTCATCACCGTCCCCAATGAGGCTGATGACTGTTGTTGTCTGCGAACTTCAGGAGCTTAACAAACGGGTCCTCTGAGGTGCAGTCGTTGGTGTGGAGGGAGAAGAGCATACACCCCTGGGGGGCGCCAGTGCTGATAGTCCGGCTGCTAGATGTGATTTTTCCTACTTGGCTCTAGATTTGATAAATACCCGTTACCAGGGTGTATCTTTGTGTGTGCATGTGTAGGGACGTGGGGTAGAAAAGACAGGTTATTACAAAATACAAATAATAGGACAGACACTCAGTCGGTGTCTTATTCTGCCTTCCTGTGTTGCCAGTTCAGCCAGATTTACATGACATGTCATTTAGCTGACACTTTTATCCAAAGCGACTTACAATAAGTGCATTTCAACCATAAGGATACAAACTCAGGAGAACAAGAAAACTCTATTACATCAAATACGTCCATTTACAATCTGCTATAGATAAAGGGCCTTTATAAGTACAATTAGTGTAGAGTCTGAAGAGGTGTGTCTTTAGTTTGCGGCGGAAGATGTGAAGGCTCTCTGCGGTCCTGGTGTCAGAGAGCTCCTTCCACCATTTAGGAGCCAAGACAGCAAACGGTGGTGATCTCTTCGAGTGTTTTGCTCTCAGTGAGGGAGGAAGAAGCACTTTGGCAGATGCAGAGCGGAGAGTGCGGGTTGGGATGTAAGGTTTGAACATCACACTCCTGCACGGAACGCAACGTAATCTCTCTGCTCAGTTCTGGGTATGACAGCGTAATTCAAGCTTTGTAGAGTCATAGTTGAGAGGCAGAGACAGAGCTTTTAATTCTTGGTTGGAGAACACACTGGCTTCCTTTGCTTGTCTCAGCTGTGGATTCTGTACCTTCTCAGCTCTCTAACAACCAAATGTCTCTCATTTCAAGTAGTGCCAAGTCATCGGATTGCAGACATTGACTACTTGTACAAACACACTATTATTGCCAATACTACAATACTCCAAATGTAGTTCTTATGCACAAAATGACTAGCTGGCAGTTTTCAGAAATGCTTACCTAACAGAAAAGATCACATCTCCTGACCAAAAGCAGGAAAGCAATTATTTTATCAAGAAACGATTTATAATTGTCTTTATTTTACATCAATCAATCTTCACAGGATCACTTGTGCTACACTCAAACAAGCCCTGACAAAGCCGATAACATTGCTCCCTGCACATAGCTGTAAAAACAGCTAGCAGCTAAGCGGCAATCATCATAAATAGCACTAACACAGGCAGAACTGTAACCTGGAGGAGAATAGGTGTGTGTGCATTCAATGGAGAAAAAAAAAGGAATCCCTTCGTTGTCGGACGCCCACTGATGACAAGACACGTTGAAAGGTAAAAAGGACATGTTATTTAAACATAGCATTTCATTAAAATACAGTTTTATTTAATTCATGTAATCATGTTAGATTATTTTATTATTAGAGATATAAAGTGCAATAAATGGCCAGCATATGTATATGATTTATCATAAAAGGTAATTGATGAAAAACATTTTGATCCATTTGGGAAATGATCACCTGTTTTAGTATCTTTTTGATAAAATACTTCCTAAAAGCATTGGTATTGTCTTGTTGGTCACTACAAATGCAAAGACTCCTCTACTTCATTGCATGGAGCACAGATTACCTGTAAATGTTCAGAAAGTGTGTTCTCAAAATTTCTTTTAAGCAGTTAACAAGGAACTAACCACAAAACTGAATGGGGCACTTCAATTTCTCGTCGTGCACAATGAACTGATTCCTGCAAAGACAGATTGGGTCGCTGGGGATCTTGTAAAATGAAACAATAGAATCACAGAGCCTCCCTACCATTCATCTCACAGTGAGGGAACTGGCCCTCAAGCTTCAGCATGCACAGCTCCAGTCCTCACCTCTTAAATCTTCAGAGAACTCTTGAGAGATTACAACAAAATAGGAGATAAATCTTCAAGAGCAGGACTGCCGGCTTTCAGCCCCCCCAAATCAACCACCCTTAATTGTACAAGGCAGGCAGGCTCTAACTACAGAAGAATCAAAAGAGATCAACATGTTTCATTTAAAGCCATGCAGGCAAAAAGGGCTCTCTAATTACTTATGCTAATAAGGCAACAACCGAGAGGCTGGTAAGCAGGAAAGAGGATCCTCTGCACGGCGAGGATGGGGGTCTACATTGGCTTGTATCACTCAGGGTGTGCACTAATTAAAAACTGAATTAATCTTTCGGTCGCACAGGCTGGAGGAGGCAGACTTCTCCCTCACAGCGTGTCCCCAGCGCAGAGTAGAAGCCACTGAGAAGTAATTACTGTTATCTGCTGCTAGTTTTATTAACATGTGTCCTCAAAGAATGGGGAAGCTTAACTTGGCCTCGGCTCCGACTGATGCCACGCTTGATAGACCAGGACGGAAAATGATTAGAAAATGGGGGAAAAACATCCCCCATTCCATTTCTCATTTTTTAAAGAACTGCACTGCTCCTACTCTAGATTCCTTCTGGGCCGTGATATCTCCTCAGATACGTGGATCAAGTCAGAGGGAAGAGCCAGGAAAGTTGGAATGCGAGGAACGGCAAAGAGATATGGGGGAGAAGATAGGAGATAGGAAACAGACGGGAGGAGAGGAGGAGGTGCAGAGCGGAGAGGGGAGATGGATCAACAAAGACTTTGCAGGGAACAGAATGAGAAGAGAAGCCCAGAGAAAGCCCACATGCCAGCAGCTGGTAATTACACGCCAATCATCGGCCCACAGGCCAGTGCAGGGATTAACTAAGCAGGGAAGTGGTGGGAGAAATTTTCGATTTTAAAAAAGAAATAATTAATAAGCAGAAACTTTTTTTCCCTTTGGCCAGTGGGACAGGATCAGACCTTCACATTTTGGTCAGCTATTAGGGTGGGGAAATCAGAAAGACACAGTGAGACATGAAAAACATCCTGTCAAATATACGTTTTTGCACTTTTCCAAACTTCTATCTTAAAATATGAAGTAAATTTCCTATAATTGTTAAACGTAAAAGTAAAGTGATATGCAGAAAAGAGAGAGACCACATTAAATTATACTTTTCCCAGTGGGGATCGGGACCTAAAAACAACCACAGAGCAGTTTTTTTTTCAGGTGAACATCAAATATTATTGAATGTGCTGCCTGTTTAATATGAGGGGCCCAGCTGGCCAACGGTGTGGTGTCCCCTGGTCCGACAATAAGGCAGCCGGCAATCTTGACTCTGTGGATCCTGAGATCCGACACAAGCGGGCTGACCAACACGCAGTGCATGGAACTACTAGCTGTGAAAATTCCCCCAAAAGCTTCACTGAGGCATCACTGTGAACGGAGTACCAGTAATGGGTGCTGAGAGGATGTAATTAGATTCGCAGAAAGTGAATTATGGACTCATAAATCACGTTGGTGGGCAGGCAATAGTGCATACTAGTGAAGTGCCAACAAACAACAGTATAATTGCCCGCCAATTACCTGGTTAATAATGCTTTTCCAGGGCCAGTCTGTTGACCTGTCGCCAAGCTGACGCTCACCATAATGAATATGTTATCATGGAGGGTTCCACTCCACAGGCCTGGACTGGCTTGAGGAAAAAAACAATCAGTCTCACACTATTACATTCCTTTCACATCTCAGCAGTTAAACATATAGCACTATTCTTGACATACATTCCTTCAATTTAACAGCCATAGAGGAAAGATTGACTAAGGGTGTTGACTAGAGCTGCAACAACAAATTGATAAAAATCAATTATTAAAAGAGTTGGCTATGAATTTCATTATCGGTTCGTTGTATCGCGCAATTATTATGCAACTCAATAAGGCGCGGAGTAAAGAGCCTCGCGGAGCTGCAGGAGAGCCCAGCGCAGAGACACAGAAGTAAAGTAAATAAACGTAAGTTAATTGCTAATTATGCAAAATCAACATGACATGGCACGGGAGCACTACGTACGTTGTGTAATGACACTGGTTGCATTGGGGGTGTGGTATTAATCTGGAAACAGGGCGTGTGTATTCACAACCTTGAAGGTGACCTTAGCAGTACACCTTTCCAGTGTATTTAAGCCATGTGTGTCTCTTGTCACTCTGTCTGCGTTTTTCCCCCTGGCCTTTTTTGATTTTGAAGTTTTGACAATTAAAGTCTTTTTGTTTTCGAAAAACTCTGCGTCTGGGTCCTGCCTTCCCATCCCCAGCCCATTCTGGGGAACTCGTTTGGCCCGGGGCGGGCCACGCCATGTACAGCAGGCTACCCATCTTGGTGCCGGATCGCACTGGGAGCTCGCTGCCAAACTCCAGGCCACCTACTCTCTCCACGCTGGGCCGCAGGGCACCACCTTCCGCGCTGGTCCGCAGCGACCTCCCGACCCCGCTGGGCCGCACTGCACCTCCTTCCGCGCTGTGCTGCAGCAACCTCCTGATCCGGCTCCACGACTCACGCCCCAACCACCGCCGCCATTTGCGGCTCCACGACCCAGGCCCCCGACTCCGGTACCGGCTCCACGACTCCTGCCCCCGACTCAGTAATGCCAGAGCCATCTGAGGTACCCTCAGATATGATTTGCTCACCAGCAGGACATGCAGCTCGCGTATGAGTTTAGTGGGTGTGATGCCAATAGCCATCTTGACTCCACCTGTGTCGGGGGTTCAAAAGGCACGTCTAGGGTCTCCAGTGCCAAGGGTACGTCTCTTGCAGTGGCTTTTTAGCCGCTCGCAGGACGTGATTGCGGAGCCACACCCTTTTTTGGCTCCTTACTGCGTGATGTTGACCTCAGTAGGCTGCCCAGAAATGGCAACGGCCTGAAGAGGATTCTCTGGCCACGTGTGAGCCAGAGCACCTTGACCCATAGCGGTGGTCCCCTCTGTCGGTTATTGCCCGAAGGCTGGTCAGGCAAAGGCTGCCTAAGTAAGCGTAATCAGTTGCCCCCCTAATATTGTTGTCAACACAGCAGAGGTGTTGTCCAACCGGATTAACATCTGGTTTCCCTCAAGGTATAGCGGGAAATGCTGGAGCGCTAGCTCCTGTGGTCCTGATGCTACTATTGTCCAGAGACTTGGCATACAAGTGAAGGCTGTGCAGCCTGAAGCCGCCCACTGCCAGTCCGCCCTAAAGGCTGAAAAGGATGTAAGGCAACCATCTATCTCATAGAAGGGGAGAAGCTGTGGGGAAGTCGTCCACATGCTGGGGTGATGGACAGCCCCACAGGGCCACCCTAACGCCGGTAGTGCTCTGAGAAGGGCTAGGGTGGTTCCACCTTGAGGCCCCACCGAGCCACGTGAGAGGAGGTAAGCAGTGCCCTGTGCTGCCAGGCGGGCAACTATTCGAATAAATATTCAAATATATAAAATTGGTTGACAGCCCTGATGTGCAGCAGTATCTTTCGCCCATGTCTCAATATTAGAGAATTAGCTCGTTTAAGCTTAGCTACCAGAGTAGCTACCTGCGTAGCGAGAAGATGAAATAGGACCGATCTCAGGATGACACCAGTACTTATACGTGACGGAAGGTCTTCCAGGGTCACAGGTGACTTTGTTGGTATAAAGACTCGACCTGCGCATGCGCGAGACAGAAGATAATCCATTGTGAAGCACTGCCTCTGGCGGTCAGTAACGATGAAATAGAACAGTTGAATGGCCAGATAAAGAGATGGAGTAAATTCTTCATTTAGCTGACGCTTTTACCCAAAGTGTCTTGCAGCAAGGACATTAAAACAAAGACCCAGAACCACACAAAGTATAATTCCTTTAAGAAAGCTAAACTAAAAAGTGTCACCGTAAGTGCTAAAGAGTCCAGGTATAGTCTGTAGGGGTTTGTTTTCAGCTGTATGGTTTTATGCTCACTGAGGAGTCAAAGACCAGTCTAGCAGCTGCATTCTGGGTGAGTTACACAGCTGGAAATGTGCTGACAACTGACCTGCTCAGAAAAAGAGTTAGCAGGTCTCCCTAAAACAACAACGGCCATCATAAGACTAAACACATCTTTGTTGAAGCAACAGAGGTTTATGGGAGTGACATGGTCATCGTACAGTGAGAAGATGGCCCGGTTTTGAGGAAGTGTGGGAGCCATAAAAGGCAACCAAAAGTTATTTCCTCCTCTCATGTTACTTAACCAAAGTGAAGAACCACACACACTGTTTGAATGACATTTTACCCTGAGTGCAAATATTTGTCATAGAATTAGCTTATACATTTTTTTCTTTTCTTTTTTTTTCTCAATATCAGTGCATAAAGAGGTTCAATTATTTTTCTTTTCAATTAAAGGACAAGCTCACCAACTGTGGAATGCACAAATTCAGGACGAAAGAAAGGGAGTATTTTATGACACTGTGAGGTCTGGAGGTGATTAACCTAATCACCTAACACTTGAGTTGTGACTATTTTCAGACATGCGTGGTTCAAACATGGAGATGAATTTACTAATAAAAAATCTATTTGGGCTTGCGTTGAAAAACATTTCTGTGTGGAGTCTGCATGTTCTCCCCGTGTCTATGTGGTTCTCTCCGGGTTCTCCGGCTTCCTCCCACGGTCCAAAGACATTCTCTGGGGATCAGGTTGATTGGTGACTCTAAATTGCCCGTAGGTGTGTGAATGTGAGTGTGAATGGTTGTGTGTCTCTGTGTAGCCCTGTGATTGGCTGGTGACCAGTCCAGGGTGTATCCTGGATCGGTCGCCCGTTGGCTGGGATGGACTCCAGCGACTGATGTGCAGATTAGTGGTTTGCAGATGGATGGATTGAAATGACCGGAATTAGAATATCCAATCCAACTGAGATGCATGGATTTCATTGAACTGAAGTAATGTGAAGAAAATATTGTCTGACAATCATAGAGATGTTTTCCTAATTGGTTGAAATGTTTAACAAAAGCACCAGATATTTTAACAGTGGTGAAAAGCATAACAAAATAAATTATACAAAGGTTTTAGATACGGATGAAGTGAAAACAATATACCCTTTGTCACAAAGTAAGAACAAATCTATTTTTCGAATGAATGTGAAACATCATTGCTCTTGGTATCCACAGTCAGCAGAATTGATGGAACGAACTGCCCTCAGGATGATATTTTGTGGCCCCCACCTTAATATGAAAGTTTGATGTTAGTGCGGCCCGCAAGCTTCATATTGTAGCCACGTGTGTGTGTAGTGTGTGTGTGTGTGTGTGTGTGTGTGTGTGTGTGTGTGTGTGTGTGTGTGTGTGTGTGTGTGTAAGAGAGAGAGAGAACCGGGAGAGAAAAGAGTGGCTTTGGATGTGCGGAGAGCAGGAGGGTGAAATCATAGTTTGTCGCCCTCTTTCGCGCAGCTCTTTCAACATCCTAAAACATACTGTGAAACCTTCACGTGAAACCATCACAATTAATTGGAGGAAATCTATATAGGTGACATAATTCCCAAATGTAAAGCTGATATTCAATCCTCGTGGTAAGAGGAGGCAGCATTGACAGTTGGTGCAAGCTGCCAGAAGGTATTATTTAACACTAACCACATTTAATATAACTCACCGTGTATTACAGTGATGTAATATTTCTCCTCCCAAGCTTAGAGGAGATGCGCCTCAGTGGGGCTCTCCTGTAATAAGTACATTAAAGTTGGAGCTTCTTAATATAACCCAAAATTGGATTGCTACATCTTGCTTCAGCCCTGAGCGAGTCAAGTTTGTGTTTGCCAGTAGAGTGTGAGATTCCCAGAAAGACCTGGCTTCCACCCCCCAGTGAAGACTACCTACTTCTACCAGGGAGGGCCATTCAAGTTTCAGGCTCGTGCTTGGATAACACTTGAGTTGCATACAAATTGGCTTCAGACTTGTCTGATTCACAAGATAGGTGTGTGTGTTTCCTCCGTGATATCTGAGCACAGGGTTCAGGCTGGCCAGCACTGCGTTATCTGGAGGCATTAAGCTATGGGGCGGTGCTGAGACTAAAGGCTGGCGCATGCGTCTGCGTCTGCGTGCACGCACTCGTTTCAATTCATGGTTCTAAAAGTCTCGCGCGTGTTGCAAAGCAATTCATCTCCAGATCAACAGGTGGAGTAACGTTTTTTGTTAAAGACGACCTGGAGAGTCACGTCTTTGTGTGTGGAAGTTGTTGTTGATTTGTTTAGTTTTTTTTGTCAGAGACTTTATTGCCCCATGCATCCACACTGCTGCTTTTCATCGCCTTTTTTTCGCAGACATATTTGTCCCGTATTTTCCACCACAACTTTGTGCACCTCTCAACCGAGAGTTTACAGAGATCTCCAACCATGAATCAGAGGCCATCCGGCGTCCTCATAGTCCGCCAATGACGGCTTGTACAAGTGCTCATATTTACGGATTTCTTCCAAAAGCTCTTCAATCTGATCCGTTCTCTCGTAAACATTCCTCGTTTTAATGATGACTGTATTGTGCTATGAAAACAGAAATGTGAGACTCCGTACAGGACGTAGTTAGCAGACCAATCACAGCCTTGTTAGCTTGAGAGTATCAGCCCCTGGAGACATCAGGTAAAGGGTTTGGGGGGAAATTGAAACAGTTGGAGGTGAGGGGAGGTGTCTTGATGTGGCGAGACAGAGGCTGTCATTGTGGTGCCTGCTGAGGAGAGGAGGTTAGTTTGGACCAGGTACCATGAGTCCCTGGCGCACGCTAACGGTTGCTGAGGGCCCTACGCGATCGCTTCTTCTGGTTTGCTATGAAGTACTGGGCTATACAGTTGACGTGTTGAGCACTTTGGGGGTGCTGTGTTATGGGGGTGGCTATAGTAGCCTTGCTACCGTCATGGTTATGTATGTGAGAGAGTACAGGCCAACCCAATAACGTCTCCTGCATAGAAGTCAATGCTCCCCTTTTTTGTAAATGATTATTGTAATAAAAGTATGTTCCCAAATCCTTCAGTCTGGTGATTGTGCTCCCCGGAGATCTGAACTTAAAGGGCCAAGTTAGGTGTCCTATGCGACATGAGTACAGTGAGAAGCTATAAGCCATCAGTATTATTATAAGTACATAAGTATATTTTTGGAGGGTTGCCAATACCGGTAATGTTTCAGGTTGGATAGGGATTCCTACGGTGGCCCTGAAGTGCAAAATACAACGGCAAATAGTAAAACACAACGAAATTAACTTCTTGCGGAAAGGGTAGGGCCTTAGAGCAGAGGACGGACTCTTCAAGATTTTCCACTCGAGCAGTCTCAGGATGATACTCTATGCTCAGCCTACAACCAAGTGATAAGAATTGATGGTCAGCTGGTGCGCCCTGACGCAGCGCAGTCATATCCGCACTTCTCATTGATTAGGGACAGACTACTACGGGAAAACACTAGACTGGATAATGACCCGATTTTATTGGCCAGGAATCAGGGGGGACCCATAGTTCTTGTGGTTAAGAGAGATGGGTCGGTATGGTTCTGGATGGACTGAGACGACCTGGGCTAACCGCCAACCCAGGGCAGTGTGCAGTTGGACGGAGGGAGGTACAGTATTTGGGGTAGGTGCGTCCTCAAGTGGACAAGACGCCGGCTATCGCAGCCTGCCCGCGGCCCAAGACAAAAAAAGAGGTGAGGCTTTTTCGGGGCTGGCGGGATATTACTGCCGGTTCATCCCCGGCTTCACGGACATCACCAGCCCCTTGACCGAACTGACCCGAAAAGGTGCGTCAGACTTGGTCCAGTGGTCGGAGCAGTGCCAGCGGGTAAAGCAGACTCTCTCTGGGGAACCACTCCTCCACACCCCTAACTTTTCTTTTCCCTTTACTCTGCAGACCGACGCATCGTAGACCACCGAGGGGGGGTCGACCGCCCAGTCTTATGCATCAGCCGGAAGCGGTCCGAAAGGGAGGCCAGGTACAGCACGGTGGAGAAGGAGTGCCTGGCCATCCGGTGGGCGGTGAACTGCTGCTACTACCTCCTGGGACGCTCATTCACCCTCTGTTCGGACCACGCCCCGCTCCAATGGCTCCACCGCATGAAGGATACCAACGCCCGGATCACTCGGTGGTATCTGCCTTTTAACTTCAAGGTGGTCCATAGACCGGGGGCGCGGATGGTCGTGGCAGGCTTCCTCTCCCGCCCTCTTGAGGGAGAGGAGGGAGTAGGTTAGGCCGGATGACTCCCCGGCCTAAGTTGTGTTTGTGTCTGTGTTTTGACGAACGCAAGTAGCAAAGTAAATGCATTGTCGACCAAACCTGCCGTGTCCTGCCTTATTCAAGAACCCCAAGAACCTACACCTGTGACAATGTTCTTAGTCTATTTTTTATATGCCTACCTGCCGTATCTGTGTGTGAACAGAATATTCTATAAATGTAATTTCTACTAAATGTATTTATTGAGTTTTAGAAAGTTTATTAAACCAGCGCCGGAGCAGGTTCAAGTTTTTGGAGGTGTTGCTATGGTGATTTTGCAAAACTTGCTTCGTGGAACCGAAAAGCCTGATCTATGTCATCTTATTCTGAAAATGATCCGGCTAACTCCGTTAGCCACTTACGAGGAACAGGGACCAGTTCATACAGAGGAGTGCGCCCATCCTCCCGCCTAACTTCACTGTCAGACCAGATACAAAGGAGAACTTTTTGTTTGCTCGGGTTTCCCAATGAGAATGGTTAACTGAGAGGTAAGGTAAATTCTCACAATTATTCCAAAACACTGAGTCAGCGGCTTTGTACCACTGGAGTTTGTGCTGGCTTAATGCTAGATGCTAAAGCTAACTGCTAACTGAAGGTCCACCCCCTGGAGCTGCAGTCCACTGTCCTCCAGGTGACATGTTGTCCTGCTAGGCAGCGATGGAAAAACTAACATACGTGTTATTTTATGATATCTGCCCAAGAAAATCTATAATCTATAATTTGATCGAGATCCATAAACTGAAAATTCAGTTTAACCGGGAAATGAGGCTACTTTCCCCCTCTGTCAGACAACTGTGGAGGAAAGAAGTCACCGCCTCAAAAAAGCTGTAAAGAAGCAGCAAGTGGAGAAAACTCTGAGTTGGAGTCTGCTCTTGGACTCTTTTTCCTCTAACCTTCAACGCATACATAAGCGTGTAAACTCGTACGTGCACACATGCAGACACAAGCACAGGTATACGCACACACAAAGAATACACACACACACACACAGCCTAACCCAACTCCAGTCTGCTCATGTGTGAAATGAGCAAGGGCCTTATCTCTTGGAAACACACCACTGAGCCAGAGGAGAAGTAGAAAGAGGGAGACACACAGCAGGAGAGGAGGGAAGAGAGAAAAGAGGACGAGGGGGCAGAGATTGAGGGAGAGGGAGGGAGGCGTCACGTGGCGCGCATGCTAATGAAGTTGGACTTGGGAGAAGCTGCTGCAGACTCTGGAGGTCTGAGGCAGAGCCATTATCCACCTTCTGCTACTCCATTAGCCTGCACCTCTCTACTGACCTCAACAAGCATGGCTCCACACACATGCAAATTCCCCCTGATAACTCCAGGCTAATGTCGTAGCTCCATCATTTGTATTATTTTTAAACGCTGTCGCTAGATTTTACAAACATGTAATCAAAAATAAAAGTTCCAGTTTTGTGATGAACCAAAACATTTTGTCATTTTTACATGACGGTCAACTATTTGTCATTTGTCAAATCGGTTAAATTCTAAACAAAAGAAATGCACTAGACTTTTGATCTTGATGTTGAGGTGTTCTTTGAGGGGGCTTTGGTTGTGTACTCAGTTTAAAGAAGAATCCTTTTTGTCTTTCTTGGCCACATTTGTAGAAATGAAAGAAAGTCCTCTTGTCTCCGTCCCTCATCCTGATATGTTTAGTGTTGAACTGCAGACTTTTGAATGAAGGGCTCCGTTCACAACGCAGGACTCGTGAAACTAACAGCTTGCTGCAGCTTTTGGTTTGAGGTGGCTGATTTTTTCACTGTCTTGGTAAACAAGATCTGTGAGACTCAAACCAGGGAACTCCCTAAAGCCCTCTTGAACAACTGCGTTTCCAAGGAAAGGTGGAAGCTGTGTGCTGGATCATTATCGAGTGCTGTTAGACTGTTATTTGACCATCGAATGGATCATGGAGGTACAGACTTGTGAGCCTGCCGCTTCCCCTCACACGTCTCCTTCTCACAGGTGTAAATTGTGCACCTCCATCCAAACAAAGTCCAGAATAGTCCAGTTTTTCTTCCTTCTTTTTACCACACGTACTCTTCTAAATCTATAGTCTTCCCCTTGGAAATGGCTTGTTTTCCCCCAGCTCTGTGCAGTGCCTGCTGTTCCTAAGTGCCATAGATCCCAAATTATGTGACTTTTCTTTTGAAATCCACAATTTAGATAGATTAAACACAATTTTAAAAGACCGTAGACTCTTACTAAGCAACATAATGAGGAGAATGACTTCCGGCAACATGGGACAATGCGATTCTTGCATGAAGAATCCAGAGGGGAAGTGTGCGCTCAGTATGACTTCAAGACTTCATTATTTGGCCGTATAACAAAACCTTTTTGTATTATACCTCTGTTATAGATTGTCAGCTTCATCAAGACATTTCACAAAACCTAGTAAAAGACAGCCTTGGCCTTCCATTGGGCGGATATAAGCAGCTAAGCTCTTGCACAATAAGCAGCTGATAGTCGGCTCCACACACCCACTTCCCTCAGGAGGAGGATGGAAGATGGAAGGGAAACTTTGCAGGTTTTTCAGCCACCCATCCTCACTGCAATGCAGATAGTGTGAACGCAAGTTGTTTGGCCATCGTTTTGGTTCATCCTGAATAAGCTGGACTTGATTCCCAAGCTGCTGTGACGCAGAGACGGTTGAATAAATTAGATCTCAACCACATTTTTTTTTAAGTGCCCGCTTACATCCAAACACGGATCTTTAAAAAGCAGAATGAGTGAAGAATGAGTCATTAAACTGTTTTTACACAGGGAGTTGATTTAGAAATGTTTGTCACACAGCAGGCGATAAACAATCCATGCGGAGTATGTGAAAATGTATTTTATTATATATTTATTATTATTTTATTGTGTTTAACGTGTTTAAAGATACTATGCTCATTTAGAAAAAAAGAGGTCTTGAATGCTGGCTTTGTTCGTTGTGCTGTATTCAACAGAAGAGCCTGACAATGCACAGCAAGTGCCTTAGTGATATTTCTAAAGACAGCGCCTCATTGTGATCCATGCACAACAGAGATCAAAGTCAATGCATTGGTCTGAATGAGGAGCATGTTAAGAGGAGAATGCCCCCTTGTTTGCCAACAACAGATGGTTCAATTGATCCCCGCTTCTCTCCTTCCTTCTCACTGGATCGTGGTCTGTGTCCATGTGATCGCTGCTGCCGACTGGCTGCTTTCTGCAGGCGCAGTACTCCACCTGCTGGGGAATGGGAGGCCTGTCGGTTCAACTTTAGCTCTTTGAAAAACTGGGATGAATAAATGGGTAAAGGGAAACCCAGAAAACATTGTTTAAAGCTCCCTGAATAGTTCCCGTGGAGAGTGTGATTCACGTGCTGCAGCCTTCAGGCCCAGTTTCAAAATCAATGGGAGCTTGTGTTGTACAAAATGAGAAAGGATATCAATGGCATCACAATAGTTACAAAGTCGTTTTACTAACTACAGCTGCTTGATAATATCCAGAATTCATAAAGTGTTTCAAAAGTAAATTCCTCAGCCGTGTATGAACTCGTATCATGAAATATACGAATATACAATATATATAATAATATAATATAAGTGATGACATGAGGGAGGCTGGCCGGACCATAGCAGCAAGTACGGAAAACTGGTCCAATAGCTGGCTGAATATTATCATTTTCTTCATTGAGTGTCATTGAGTTTAATTTTAATCAGACTTTGAAATCATGTTTGATTATATCTTAATAGACATAGTTTTATCTGCATCCACTCCATGTGTTATATTTTTGAATGTGTTTAGGAAGCATAGCTTTGGTATCGATAACTAATGTTACGGTGAACGAGAAAATGCATTTACTGCTGGAAAAGGGTTGGAATGCTGAAAGCTGAAATGAATTTCAAAATAAATGCTGAAATAAAGAAATGAGAAAAGCTGAAATCAATTTTAACGTTGTTTTTGTTATAGTCGTATTAGTAGTAATACCCATTTTTAGTATTGCGAGTAGTAGTAGTAATCTTAGTTTTTAATAGCAGTAGATCTACTGGTAGTAGTAGTAGTACTTGTTTTAGTAGTACTAGTAGCACCAAAACGGCTGTAAGTGCTGCCAAAGGTGCTTCAAGAAAGTATTGAGCTAAAGCTGTGAATACTTATGTAAATGTTATATTTTAGTTCTTTTATTTTTAATCAATTTTAAAAAAAATTGATCAAGCTTTTTTCACTTTGTCAGTATGGGCGTTTTTGTGTCAAATTTTGAGGAAATAGTGTATTTTGGAATGAGGATGTAACAAGTGAAAGGCTTTGGGTACTTTCCGGCTGCACTGTACGGTCTGTACTGTCAGAAAAAGACTCCACCGAGTTTCATAAACTTTTACCTCCTGCTTCCTCTGAACTTACAGATTGGTCTCTACAGGGCGAGAGGGTTGGACTTTGTACCACTCATGGGGGGCTCATTCACATTTCCATGACCAGCATAAAATATCTATCAATCCGAAATGAAGCATGTAGAGTGAATATAAATATTTCTTTAACCAGATTCTGAAGCTGCTACTCTGGCTGCCACATACACACCCATGTAAATCTCAGCAACGGTCTGGAAAACTTGTGAAACATCATCAGTGAAATTTAGAAGAGTTGAATAGATCAAAAAGCTGAATTTAAAGGAAAAATGTTTAGGGTTTTGTCAACATTTTAAAGTTTGTAGTCTGTAGCTGAAAGATTGAGGAAGAAGAAGGATTTGTAAGTTGAAAAAAATATTCGGTTGATTTATATTAATTGAAGAAGAAGAGAAAGCTGAAATGTTGTAGCACCGCTCTCCTGAAGGAGCTGAATATTTCATTAGCTCAACTTTTTAAGGAGCTGAAAATGTTCAATGTAGAAAAAAAGTTGAATAAAGCTTGATAGAAGAAGAGAGATAGTCGGCATGTTTAAAAGCATTCCAAGAATAAACCCTTGTATTGAAAAAGAATATCCCACTGTACTCGGCACGGCTGGTAATGTTTAGAAGCCAGTAAGAGTACCGTAGATTGAAAAATGATCCAATCCAAAAACGCAGCCCGCTGTTGCCAACTCTCTTCCAAAGAAAAGCAGCCAGCAGCACTTCCTCCAAAGTTGCTCCACCCATCTTTCTTTGGAATTAATAGATTGGACGGTTTTATAACAGCTACAGGTCCCAGATATTAGTATTGTCTTGCCAGTGCATTTCATTCATTGATTGCTATATTTAAAAATAAATAATTATAAAATAAATACAAATCAAATAAGATTACCACCACTGCCTTAAAATATTCATTAATTTTTTAGCATTATCTGTTGCTATTATTGGGTTTCATGTTGTTTATTTTTATTTATTTATTTTTTTGAGGGGAACGAGGGTTTGATTTTAGACACAGAGGTCTAATTACCTTTGCGTGAGGCAGTTTATGGTTCACATACTGTAGTGTACAACCAGAGACATCTGTCTTGAGACTTCATAAGGCAGAGCAAACAAAGTAATATTTCTATTATAAAGCATAATTCATCATCTTTGGCTAAATTGATAGTTTTCTAGATAATCTCTTTTGGAAATCAGGAATAAGGAAACATTTATTGACATAATATGTCAGACATACAAGGAATTTGACTTGGCGGTTGGTGCGTAACAGCAGACCATGGACAACAAGACAACAGTGCACGAGGAATAAAATAAAATATAATGCTATGGGTTAGTAGTATAATGCTATGAGTTAGTTTAAAATAAAGGAATATGTTAAAAATATTTAAAAAATGAAAAATAGAGTGCACCAGCGAACAGAAAGTGAGAGGTGAAAAGAGACGTGTGCAGAATGAAAGAATGAAAGTGACGGTGGAGTGTTATAGTCAGTCAGTGGGGGACCGGCTCTGTTGATGAGCCCGACTGCCGACGGGAAGAAACTGTTGGTGTGGCGGGAGGTCGTAGTCCTGATGGACCTCAGCCTCCTGCCAGATGGAAGGGGCACAAACAGGTTTTGTCCGGGGTGGGAGGGGTCGGCCGCGATCTTTTTAGCTGCTTCAGAGACCTGGAAGCGAACAAGTCCTGCAGGGACGGCAGATTGCAGCCGATCACCCTCTCTGCAGAGCGGATGACACGCTGCAGCCTGCCCTTCTCCTTGGCTGTGGCTGCAGCGTACCAGACGGTGATGGAGGAGCAGAGGATGGACTCCATGATGGCCGTGTAGAAGTGGACCATCATCGTCTTTGGCAGGTTGAGTTTCTTCAGCTGCCTCAGGAAGAACAACCTCTGCTGAGCCTTCTTGGTGATGGAGCTGATGTTCAGCTCCCACTTGAGGTCCTGGGTGATGATGGAGCCCAGGAAACGGAAGGAATCCACAATAGTGACGGGGGAGTCACACAGGGTGATGGGGGAGGGTGGGGCTCTGTTCTTCCTGAAATCCACAACCATCTCCACTGTCTTTAGAGCGTTGAGCTCCAGGTTGTTCTGACTGCACCACGACACCAGATGGTCAGACTCCCACCTGTAGGCGGACTCGTCCCGACCAGAGATCAGTCCAATGAGGGTGGTGTCATCCGCAAACTTCAGGAGCTTGACGGACTGGTGGCTGGAGGTGCAGCTGTTGGTGTACAGGGAGAAGAGCAGAGGGGAGAGAACGCAGCCTTGGGGGGAACCGGTGCTGATGGTCCGAGAGGCTGAGACATGTTTCCCCAGCTTCACGTGCTGCTTCCTGTCAGACAGGAAGTCTGTGATCCACTTGCAGGTGGAGTCGGGCACGTGCAGCTGGGTCCACAAACAGGATCCTGGCGTAGGTTCCTGGGGAGTCCAGATGCTGGAGGATGTAGTGGAGGGCCATGTTGACAGCATCGTCCACAGACCTGTTGGCTCTGTAGGCGAACTGCAGGGGGTCCAGGTGAAAGAATCCAGACGTTTCCACACCCACTCTGTCATTAAACCACCAGCACTAATTATCTCCTAGCCTCTCAAATGAGAAAAAAGGCAAGAGCAGATGACAATAACAGGACCATTAAAAATGGACTTAGCTGTTGGAAAAGCTGCCATGCAGAATTTGAACTTTTCTCACCCAATACTGCACTCTATTAAATCGAGGCACGGGGCCAAATGAGCAGGCTTGGTTAATGATAAAGATGGATCGGCCAAGATGAATGAAACGTGGCATAATTAATGGCGTAACATTGTCCCTCAATTTACTCCACCAGTACGGAGAGAAAATATTTTTCAAATGATATTCTGTTCCATCCAGAGGTGGGGGTGGCCCTCAGGAGAGCAGAGCCCGTCACGACAGAGTGCTGTAGGAATGAGTACTAAAACCTGAGTCTGAGTCCGGGTCCCAGCTTCTCTCGTCTTGATCTGAAGGGGTTTTCAAACGTGTTCCTAGTTAGATGCCTGGAATAAGTTATTCAACTAAAAGTGATGACGTCATGTAATGTGACTGCAGCGTTGTTCCTTCATAACATTCACTTTATACTACAGCTGATTGTCTTCCCGCTTCAAAACTTGTGTGGTGTGACTTGGTGTTTATTTGTGAACATGATCTTGATCAACAAAATGTCTTTGCCACAGACATCATTTTCTGCAATAATCCTGAATAGAATGGAAAATTCCCGTCAGCCTTTTTTTTTCAGAAGGAACCAGTGTGACGCTGCGGTCAGGTCAATTCACATAAAACAAACAGAGAAGCCAACCGGATTAATATGAGGCTGATATTTCAATCTGGACCAACGCGTTATATTACGTGGCCAACTAAAATCTTCTCGCCGTTCATTTTTAAATCAGATTGGTCATGGGGCTTTTATCGCTGGAGGTGTGATAGGTGTTTTGTGGTGTCTAACTGGAAGTGAGACATTAACAAATGAGCCTAAATCCATGACCAGCGCAGTACAGACTGTCTGGCAAAGACAAGTGCCTGCTGAAATGTCCAAAGTTGGCATGACAGTTTATGCTAACTGGACAATGTTAGGACATCTTATTTCCTTTAACTTCTGATTTTTCTCACTACTTTCTCTCAGACTGTTTTAGAACTCGGTCCACAATGATCCACAAACGAGAAACGGGTATGTGGCTTTAGTTTGAAATGAATGAATATTGAACTGAGCTTGGATGCTTAAATGTTGATGTGTAAGCAGGTTGACCTCTGTCTCTTCTCCTTTCCTGTCCTCTCTTCCTCTCCATGTGTCCTCTAAATGACATGTATTTTGAAGCAAGCGGTGATGAGTAGGGTTTGTCAAACAAACCGTTAAATCTTATTCAGACTGTCAGGTCCTTGTTTCCCCAATAACAGTTTAAGGGACACAATATACAGTTTAATAAACTACCTATAAGTCCAATATGGTTCCAAATCTGAGGGTCGCGACCCACCCTGAGGCCGACAGGCGGATCGCGGTTTCATCACCAATCCTAAAAAAAAACGTTAAAGAAAACAAAAAAGTATAAATAAAAACTCATCTGTCAAACAATCAATAGAAATAGTCAGAGCTTGTGTGAAATTACAGCGCCACCTACGGATCACACAAGCTGCCTGAAGCTTTTCATTTCAGTCTGCATCCGGATCCAACAGAGGGATTTCCAAACTACAAACTCATGAGGAGCAAAAAAGGTGAGAGGGGGGAGGCCAAAGAAAGCCAATGGAGAATAATCTATCATTCAAATGGGGTTGGGTGCAGTTTGATTTCATTAAATTACATATCTTAAGAACAATCGATCCTTCACTCCGACCACAATAGAGTTTGGTCCCTAATGATAACAACAAACATACTTTTTCACGTATGCATTATGTACAAGTTGCTCATGAACCAACTTTGTTTTTTGGACTGAACGCGCTGCTCAGCCATGTGCCTCTCAGCTGTGCTCCACCAAAAATTGATTGCGAAATGTAACGCGCGTCACGTACACCTGGATTCACATGCAGAAATGCCAAAAACTGAAGAGACGTGTGCACAATCCAGACGCAACGCAGAAGCAACTTCAGACTGATTCAAATCATGTCAAAGGGAGAAGCGAACACCTGTCGAGTAAACTGAGACCTCACCTTGTGCAGCTACTGCTGCACAATGTTGCGATTGAGTTTATTCCTTATTTATTTATTCACTGCAGAGTTTGTGTAGTGCTTTTTTTTGTAGCCTTGTAGAATCATGGTATAATGGTGAAACGTAATTGTAAATGACACAAATATTCTTGAATTTATTATTATTGTAATTATTTGAATCTGAAGATGTCTGTAGATTTGACGTGAACTTAATCACAAACGTTTCAAACCCATTGCTGCCTATTGACACAGAGGAGGTTGCAACCAAAGTCCAGAAAGCGTTTGCCTTGCCATGTGGAGAGGACATGATGACGCAAAGTGAGAGCTGACAGCCGGGTTATGGGACAGGGACTTGTGGGGACTTGTCAGCAGAGACAAGTTTCCTCTCCTCAGCGCATGTGCCCTAAACGAGTGCCTGCTTTGGATCATTGTACCTCTGTGAAATGGCATTTTCACAGATGAAAATCACCAAATCAAAGTACAGGAGCCGCTCACGGACTTCCTCCGACTGGCTGTCTGTGCTTACGAGCCGGACTACAAGGCATCACACTGACTGTCACATGACTTTCACAGCTGAACCGCACTGACTTATGTCAGTGTTTTATTGTAACTTCAGCTGATGAATTATTTGGTATTGGAAGTTTATCCAACCTCCTCATTGCAAATGTGTTTTTTCTTTTTCATCTAAAAAGCATGAAGTTGTAAGTAGGTCTGGACGGTGTGTTTCTCTCAACACCTCAGGTCAGGGGTTGGTTAGTGAGCACTGCTCACCTTTCTGCTGTCATATTGTGAGCTCTGCTGGATCTTTAGCTCTTTTATCTGGAGTTTCTCCAAAGAGATTATACAGAGTTACGGTTGGTTCTTGGAAGCGTAGGATTTGGTTTAACCAAACCAACAGTGTAACAATAGTGTGACCAGAGGTGATTTATTGGCCGTCTTATTGCAGTGGGAAGTGATGTTCTCTTGCATCTCTTGTCGTGTGGTCGTCGTGGCACAAGAGTAGAGAGGGTGCGCCGGGAACCGCAAGGTTGGAGGTTCGAGCCCTGCTGCCATGTCCCATGTCGAAGTGTCCCTGATACCTAACCCCTAATTGCTCCCTGGGCAACAATGTAAAAAGTCATGTGTTAAAAATGTAAATTGCTTTGCATTAAAGTGTCAGCTAAATTACCTGTAATGTAATGTATCTTTCCTTGAGACCGCAGAGCTGGATGATTTTAGAAACGTAAGCTAAAACTGTCTAAAAAATAAATAGCCTATACACAACATAGAGTAAAGGGAAAAAAACAAATGTCACTTTTTATTCTTTATTTGTTTTCCCTGAAGCCATGAAAACGTACCATCTTTATTTAACGTAAGTATGTTTACTTTTCCCAATGCGGTTCAAACTGCCCGGGCTGTCAAGACCAGGGAGACAACTGATGCCACTTAGTTCATGAACACAGTTCAACAGGTGTTGATATTTAAATACCTAGAAAAGACGAAACGGATACATAAAACATGGGATCCAGCAGCGCTGCCATTTCAGTCCACCCTCCTTTTCAGAAGGGGCGGCAATGCGCGCCAGACAGTTGCTCGCTGCACTAGAGGAAAAACCACAGAAGAAGAAGAACCACAGCCAGGAAGTGACCGCAGCAGAAGACTCAGGCAAAACAGATACAACCGGGAACCCGTGTGTCAAGCGTCTACTCTGGACGAGCACACATTCTGTATTTATAGACGCAGTTGAGCGTCTCGTTTCTGTTTGGACGATGTCTCTCTCTAAAAAAGAGGGACACAACACATTGACCCGTTCAGTGGTCCTCGGTGCCTTCGTGCTGTTCGTTAGCTTCGTTAGCCGAGGGGAATGCCAAACAACTCCACCGCCAACGCGTAAGTTGAAGTATTGTGTGAAAAATAGCGTTTTTCAGTTAACAATAACGACGTTACGCCTTCTAAGTCCTTTTCGCGAAGGGTTTCCTCCAGTAAAACTAGAGGAATAGTGTTAGTTTGTTGATACGTCACTGCTAGCATTGTTGCCATGGCGTTTGTAGATTTACCATCACTTCCGGTTAAGCTAAGCTAACCATACTTTTCTGTTTCTCTCCCTTTCAGCCTGCTCTTCCTACAAGAGTTGTGACCAGTGTGCTCCAAATACAAAGGTGAGGTTGCCCAAAGTAGTTTATAGCAGCAGCTGAAAGACTTTGCCCGAGCTTATCAAACGTCTGTGATAAAGGAAACATTCACGCCCGTTGTTTGCACATGAGATGCCGACCCAGCCGCTGTAATCAATCATGCTTCAGTAGAGCAGCGAGGACACCCGGGGACATAACAGTGTCCTTGTTGCTATCACAAAAAGCTTGTTTTATTTGACCAATTGTCCAAAGTATAAACTTTATTATCCCGTTAAACAAGCACCATCCAGCATAAATGAGTGTGTTTGAATTCAAATACTGGACCAATCGTTGCAGGTTTAGATTTGCACTTTTGAGATATGAAGGGTTCATCTGTGTGTTTTGTCCTCAGTGTTTGTGGTGCTTTACCACCAACAACTGCACAGACTACCCAGTGAGCTGGCTGCTGCCGCCGCCCTCACTGTGCCAGCTGTCCCAGGCCCGTTGGGGAGTGTGTTGGTGTAAGTAGTCCAGTCTTATTTAAATGGGGACAACATCTGCTCTTGTCTTTTATTTGTCCAAGTTAGATGAGTGCAATCGATTATCCCACTGGTGCCGCAGGGGAGCGTTTCCCTCTGTGATGTAAACATGTCAAAGGGACTCAGTCATAACTTGTTTCAGTTTCATGGCTGTGACTTTCAGGGAAATACCGATGGACATATGCACTTTATGTTCTCTATAATATTATCACATTTGAATAATATTCCACTAGAATATTATTTCTTTGTTATGTTTGTTTATTATTTAATTGTGCGAATAACTTCACTCTAAACATCTTTCTGTATCAAAACTGTTGGGAATATATGAAGCAATCAGAAATAAAAACAATAAAACTGAAAGGAAAGTAATTATTAGTGCAGGAGATTACCTAAAATGATCTCGCTCTGTGAACCACTGGAAACAGGGCTGCAGGATTGTTGTCCTAGACAAACACTGGGGTGTTTCTAGCCGGGGGAATAACGTACAAGGATGTACCTGTTTGTTTTGGCTGAGTAAGCCCATCTGTGTTCGTCTCGCTTCATGTGGCTCAGCTCATCGCTGCACGCCTCTTTCCTCATAGCCTCGCTGGGTACACGTAACATGCTCATGAGCCACAGCAATAGAGCCTAAAACAGAAGGCAGCGATGGGCCAGGTGTTCCTCTGACGCCAGATGAGGAAACACTCCAACTAAGGGATTTTTTGTGCATCTAAATTGTGCAGTTGAAGTCATTTGTATTGAGATCAATGAACAAAGGTCAAACGGATGTTAGACTTTTTTTTAATCAGAAGTTTAAAGCTTCATTAAGTCACATAGATCACTAGAGTGCAAGTGCAGAGAAGCCGGACCAAACCAGTCAAAATGGAATGTAGAGAATGTAAGTCAGTCACTCACTCGCAGGAGAACGAGCCTCCAGTATCGACTAGATAAGCTATATGACAAGTGTAGGACTGTGAAGACATGACATACTAGTCTGGGTGGGTTTTTAAACTTTAGTGGGCTGAAGAGGTCAGTTCAAAGGAGTAATAATAATTACTGATTATTATTAACGCCCTGCGGCCACATGCTGCTTTTCTTTGCTCCCCAAAAATAGATTCCTAAATATAACCTGCGTCTCGTACAGCTTGTTTGCTACACTGGATTCTGAAATGGGCTCAGAATTCTTCCTGTTGTAGTTGTTCAGCACAACAAATAAGGTGCTGCATTCATGATGTCATCGGTCCACAGCTGATGACTGGGAAACCATGGATGTGCTGCTGCTGTAGAGTTCCTGGCCCGGACCCCAAACCTCATTTCTAATGTGTCTTATGTTTCCACTGGAGACGCAAGTGGAGCGCTTAGTTTCACCACCTGGGGACGGCTGCAGTGTTGCCTTCTAGTCAGCAGGGGGCAGCACAGCCAAACAAGTGGCGTTTATTCTGCCACCCAAACGTCCAGGTTGAGTATCTGGGTATTAATGGTGTGTCTCCTTGTGTGACCCAGTGAACTTTGAAGGCCTGATCATCGCTCTGGCGGTCGTGGGGGGAGCCGTCCTCGTCAGCATCGTCGTCTGCTGCTGCTGCTGCTGCTGCTGCAAGAAGCGGCGCCTGAGGTAACGTTCAATCACAAGCCCGGTGCAGCTGTAGCAATCAGATATCTTCCAGCATCCTCTGCAAAGTGTGTGTGTGTGTGTTTTACAAAGATGCATGAGTTAAGTATATTAATAGTAATTTAGTAGATTATATCTATGCATTTATTTGTTAATAAAGGAAAGCATTGTTAATGTCAAGCCGGATGTTACTTCCACCCCCCCCAAAAGCTGGACACTGGACTGGTACTTGCATTAAATAATGCAAAGCTGTCAAGACAAACTTTTGCATGTCGAAGTCTTAATGGTTGCATGCTTTTATACAAAAGGAACTTTCTACACACAACCATTATCAAAGCCTGCAGGAACACGTGTAGGAGTCCAGACTTTGCCATCATCTTAAATGATATAAACCCATATTCAGCAGTGCAGGTCGGCTGGATGTCCGCCGTGCTTACAAGTGATCACGTATCCACAGGCATTACAGGGAATGTGTGGTCACGAAAATGATCCTCAAGGTCATGCAAAGGTCACGGAGAAGTGAATGCAAAACATTCCCAGAGTCAGCAGCTGTTTGAGCACAAAGATCAGGCGTATTAGTGCTCCTAAAGCGGATTCCAGTGATACGCATTGAGTGTGTAACCTGGTGTGACGCGGTGGATTAAAATGCTTTGAAGGCGCTCTGTCCCGCTGAGTGCACGTCCAGCTGCTCTGTGGCCACGACGCAGTCAGTGCGCCTCCATCAATGTGGACCGCATTCACGCTCCACTGTTGCTTTGTTTGGCTTCCTCAACAAGACAGCTGTGCGTGCGTGTTTGCGTGTGTGCACAGTGAATGAAACTCGCGTGAGGCAAGCGGCTGCAGGCTGTGGGTGTAAGAGTCTTGTTCACGTCTATCATCTGATAGAGGAAAAGCCCCTGAACACACACATGCAGGCGTGTGGGGGTCCCTGTGTGGGCTTAATTGACCCTCTAGTTACATACAGTTGAAACCAGACGTTTACATACACTATGCAAAAAGACACATAACACTTTTTTTGTAGCTAAAGCTTCGCTATTTACTTAAGAACATTCATTTCCTCTTTGCTTCTCGAGCTGCAGACAAATGTGTGAAATAAATACAAACCACGCCTTTATGTTGTTGAGCTTTGTGCAAAGAGCCTCCCTCAAGCTTCAGCAGACGTGTGTAACTGGTGTCTTTGTTCTGTGGTTGTGTGATGCTGAAACTCTGCTGGTGTGTCTTTATGTCTCAAGGCCTGACAGAGATGAGGAGCGATTAGTTCAGAGGAGGGAGGAGATCAAACAGCGGGCTGAGGAACGGTAAGACCCCCCCCCCACCACAGGCTCAAGCAGAAAGCGGTTGAAGCAGTCGGGGACCAACTCTCGCCGCGTTGATTCAAATAACAACTGCACCTCACATGACACTTTGGTCCCCCTTCTTCTCAGGGAACCCATGTCAGGGCTCTGTATTGTCACCAGTGATGCTCGGTTGCTCCGCTTCAAGTGAAAACTACATGTAGGACACGTTTGTTGCACTGTGTTGCCTGATATTTGTTCCAGGAACAACAACAGCAGTTGTTTTTATTCATAACTGTGCTTTTTATAAAAATAATGCTAAACTTTCATTTTCCTGGAGGGAAACATTCTACTGACCTGAAACACCAACTTAACATATTTAGTTCTTTTTACACTAAAAACAAATCCTTATCAGAGATTTGGATAAAATTCATCACGTTATAATATCAATAGCATCATTCATAATAAATATATATTTGTGTGGATCTGTGCCAATGAAAGACGGCTCCTAAGCGTTGCAGAATTGGATGTGTAAGTCAGGACATCTCAGCAGAACCACTGGGTTACACGATAAAACCTACTGGTTATTCCACTGCACTGGGAGGCCTTTGTTTCATTTCATTTCCTGTTCACAGCAAGTACACAACACACATTCATTCATACAAGTGGAATCAAACAGCTACGTCAGCATATTCCAGCTGCTTTAACACATTGTGGGGGGGTTTCCGCCTCCCCAACAGAAGATACAAGCAACAGGTGCACCTGAGGAGCGCCGCCTTCCTCCACCCTTGTGTGTGTGACAGACAGACAGACAGACAGAGTCTCTCTGTCTCTGCTGGGTTTCCTGCAGCGAGCTCGACCCACCCTCTAAGGCGTGAGTTAGTGCAGTGACCTACATAGACGCAGTGACCAGGACTGAACATGGGAATGCCGAGTGTCTCTGGACGCTGCTGCCTGCTCTTTAAGTTGAGCTGCCGTCGAATGGCCACTTCTGTCGAGGTGTCGAAGCCTTTAGAAATGTCTGTTGGCACCAATAAAACCCCCAAATAGTAGCATGTTTTCTGGAGTGGCTCCTTGACTTTCATCCATTCGTGTGTCGACCTGTAGAATTGCATTTCGGGGACATGAGCGTAGCATAGCGACGGGTCCCCCTCTCCCCAAGAATAGGCAGCGCTGCAGCCGTACAGTCCATAAACCGCATCGGCACTGACGATATCCCTAGAAATGTGCTTTAAACCGAGGATAAGCGAACCCATCTGAGTAAACACTAACGTAGCTAACAAACATACTGAAAGAACAGGGCGAGGCCAATACGATCAGTAGGATCAACGGAGTTCAAAATGAGCGTTGTCCCCTTTTAGGAGGTACCTAGAGGAGGGAGTCGCCTCCATAAGCTCCGCTCCAGCCTCCTCTTGGCGGTACTCTGTAGACGCGTTGGAGAAACACTCCCCCAGCGGATGTTGCTGAGCCAATCAGCTGCAGTGTTGCACATTGACGTTGGTGGTGTGTGTGATCGCTGGAAGAGAAGTGCTTCGCATGAAGCCATCACCAAACTCCCATTGCTCAAATAATATTATCCGACCTACAAATAGAGGTTTGTTGGAGCTACTCTGGTGACGCCGTGACCCCCATCTAATTCATGTGTGAGAGGAGAGGGCCGTGCTGTACTTCTTCATCACGCAACGCATACAGGCACGCATGAACAGCTGATCAGTCATGTGAGTTAACGCCTGCTCCGGCACCACCCAATCGGCAGCGGCCTTCACCCGTGCGCCGCTTTGAGCATCAACTGTTTTGTCATGAAACCGCGGCAACATTGTCGGTCAGCTCTGTAAGCTAGCTGGCAGTAAAGAGCCCAGGTGTTGGTGCAGAGAGGAGGCGACGGTCCGGAGTCCGAGTCCGCAAAGAAAGGCCGCAGGGTCTAAATATCATCCTGCGTAACGATGTTGTTCAGCCGTGCCCCATAGTGACGTGTAGAGACCATATATCCCGTATTAAATGTTGGAAAAACTGTCCCACGGCTCTTGCCCAGTGAAACAAACAATATGTTTCATCATCATGTCAACACTTGTGTCCTAAATACAATCACTTCATCCGATGGGCCTGAAGCACACAAGCTACTTACTGCAGCCAGCAGTGTGTGTGTCCTCCTGCTCGCCCGCTGTCTCACTAAAGTGTGATGGGAAGGTGTGTGTGGACTGAGGTGTGAACGGAGAGCAGACGGGCCACACAACGTGTGTGCGGGTCGGCCTCCGTACCCGGTGGTGCCTCCGTACTCGTTGCTCCTCCCAGCCGGAGGCCTCAAGGTTTCCTGCTTCTCCGTCCACTCGTTCTTCTCAACGGGAGAACTCAAATCTGGACCGAAAGATTGAACTCATAAACAATTTGTTGATCGAATGTCAAGGTCACTGTGACCTCAAGCCTGTCCTACTGTGAATTAGTGAGATCACCTTCTGGATTTCTTTGTTTGGGACAAACTGGAGGAGCAACTCATTTAGATTTCGGTTGTTAAAGGTCAAGCCGATCCCATTCTAAAGGATACGTTTCTTATGAGGCACAAACATCGACCTGGACTACAGGAAGACACCGACAAGTCAACACAAAGCCGATAGCATCCAAGCATTAACTACGTATTCCTTTAAACTACGGGTGTTAAAGTCTGTTTCTCCCCATCTTTTGTTTCTTTACAGGAACGTGGAGAGAAAGGCGCGGCACGATCAGATCCGCAAGAAGTATGGTACGTATGGGCCTCCGGTCCCCTCGTATCCCCTTTAAGGATACAGGGCATGTCGGATGCTTCCATGGACCTTCTTTGCTTCCTCTGTGCCAGAGAAGCATTTTCCTCATGTGAAGTGAGTCCATAGGGTGGTAACTCCTGTCTGAACCACTCCTCCAGGAGGGTCAGTGTCAGAGCATCATGTTACAGGTCAAAACCACTTTGTTCTATTTCAAATCTCCATCTGAGATGAGCCACTCCCCCTTCGGACAAGGTGAGAATAGAAACGACGCCCTCGACCCTCGTGTGGTTCTCCAGTCCTCTGATCATCCAGAAACCACCCCTCCCCTATTCATAGGGTCCCATGGGCAGGTAGTCACCTCTGACCTGTCCCGCATGTCCTTGGAGTGTGGGAGGAAGCCGGAGTACCTGGACACAGATACTGGGGGGACACGCAGAAAGGTGCTGGGTGGGTTTTGAACCCATGACCTTCTTGCTGTGTCTCCCACACACAGTAGACTTCTCATGGTCTACTTTCTTCTTGCCACTCTTCCATAAAGGCCAGATTTGTTTCCCCCCTCAGCTTGGGCCTCTGGGTTGATTCTCTGATTAATTCCTCCATTTGTACCTTTGCAAAACTGAAGTACGCCATGAAGGAGAGTTCAGTGCTGTGAAGAATAATTGTGGAATTCATGAATAATTGTGACATATGACACTTTGTACCATGGCAACGTCTCAAGCAGCCCACTAGAGGGCGCCCACCCGCAAGCGGAATCGTCAATCCCAGACTTTCTCGGGGAGCAGGGGTGGCGCTTGGGGGGGGCGCCCCCTTTGTTCTATTGTAGGGGGAAATCTGGATTGAGTGTTCATCAAACTTCAGGTTGTTGTTTTTGTTGTTCTAAACATGCTTAGTGTGTGTGAGGTGCAACAGTTGATGTGGAACTCTGATGGTGTTTCCATCCCTGGGGGCTGTTAGAAGTAGAGTACAGAGTCGATGGGACGGATTGACTGTATTCAGCCATTCACTCAGCATGGGATTCTGACTCTCTGATTTGTACCCCCCCCCCCCCCCCTCTGTGCAGGTCTGATGAGTGACTCGGACCACCCCTACAGCAAGTTTGAGAACGAGTAGATCAGCTGTCCAGCAGCACTCCCAGAGGCCTTTGCTTGCAGCTTGTGTCCTGGTTCACAGTGACACAACTCGCCAGAGCACCAAATCATAAATAATCTGCATTCTGGTTGAGGATGCGATGACTTTTTATTCCTGTTCTTCTGTCTGCTGAAATTTCCTCATGAGTTTGCTCTTTTAAATATTGTAGTTTCATATCAGTCTTTTCGCATTGTATATAAAGAATTGGAATAGGAAATAGTGATTGTACTGTAGAAAAGATATGACTCAATAAATTCCTTCTTTTAATCATGTGGTCTGTTCTTTGTATTTTTGGAGATAAAATGTCTTGTTTTCTGGGTGAACTCTGTTACTGATCGCAGTTAGTATGTTTTACTGCAGCTTATTATTCCATCTGACATCCAATATAATATATCGGTACATCCAGAGACGGCATATCACCAGAGATCTGTGACAATTTGGGTGTATTTACATCGCCCCTGTATTTTAATGACGATTGGGTCTTTTTTATTGTTAATACCCTGAAGAAGAGCGAAAGGCAAATATATATTTTTTCTTTCTCTTAGGACATTAAAGGGTTAGTAATGGCGTTCCATGCTATCTATTAGTTGTCTTTAAAGGCGGTTTTCTCTAAATCCACCTTCCTGTCCAGTCATTCGTCCCATAATCTCAGGCTTTCTAAGCAGCCGTCTGTTTATTCAACATTTTAATATTACTCGGAAGGATTTTCATTGATATTCATGGTCTGTGATAAATAGTTACGTTTTAGAAAAAGGAGTAAGCAGAAATAGTAACTATTCCAAAGTAACGTGAATTATTCTACTTGTGCTTCAGAAATGAAGGTGAATGTAATCTTCCGTTAACGTAAGTATCATTCATGCGGTTGCTTATTTCCTGTCCTGTGGATGGAGATGGTTTCCTCGCTCGTTACCTGAGATCATTGGGATGGTCCAGATTCCCAGATGGAGCAGCAGTCTGCTCACAGCTGGTGTCCACATGCTGTTCTGGGCTTTGGACCTGGTCCTTCCAAAGGAACCAATGGGTGTGAAAGTGCATTTCATTGGAAAGAAATGAAACCTTTTATTCCCGCAGCGTTGCATATGAATTTACATCTGCAGATGCTTCCACCTCATCTCACTACACCTTTCTGAGCTTCCCCCAGATATGAAGTCCTCAATTACAACTTCTCTATTGTGTCATGTTCAAAATAGCCAATGATGTATTTTATGATGGTAACTTTTGGTGAATTTAGGATTTCAAAAATAGCAAATGTTCTAGTAATTGTTCCCGCGGTCCCTGCATTAGTGCGCTGTAAGCCGCGCGGAAAGACACGTGATGCACGAACACGCTTCTCTAATGCATGCATGCAGATGTTGAGAAGATAACTCCTCAGAGATGTTTGTGCCTTTATTCATTTAAAGTCAGAGTTCTGGTCCACATTCATTGTGGCTAACAGATTAAAGAATACCGCCGGCGTGTGCGTGTGCGTGTGTGTGTGTGGGATGGGGATCGTTTCGCTTGCCCGTGGAAATATTCCTCCTCCTGCACACATTACAGGGCGGCGCTCGCGCTGTGACGGCCGGTCCGCGGGGCGAATGGAAACGCGCCGCTCCGCCGGACTGCGCCAATCCCCGCGCACTGGGGCGGGATCTAGGGGTCGAAGCGAGAGAGAGAGAGAATCCCCAAAATGACATCTAGATTGCGGCGGGGCGGAGAGCGACTGGCACAGAAACGACACCGTGCGAGCGGCAGCCAGCGTGCTGGATTCACCCGAGCAGAAAAGACGCACCGGGCACGCGCGGCGCGTTACGCACGGCAGCAGCTCGGACGCCGCCGCTTCTGACTTTCATGCCTCTTCTGGAGATGTAGTTGCCTTCTTGAGAAAATCCCAAGAAGACATTTGGTGTTCCTAGTTGGTGAGAGAGAGAAGCAGCAGTGAGAGGCTCCGCTTCCTGTTTGCTCTCCGCCAGCAGCGCTGCAGCTGGGCTGAGGGAGCCCCGCAGAGCTCCCCATCAACCGGTCCTCCAACCCGCTCCAACCCGCTCCAGCCCGCTCCAACCCGCTCCGGCCCGCTCCAATCCTGTCCAACCCGCTCCAACCCGCTCCAGCCCGCTCCAACCCGCTCCAACCCGCTCCAGCCCGCTCCAACCCGCTCCAGCCCGGTCCAACCCGCTCCAGCCCGGTCCAGCCGCGCACACAGAGAGATGTGCGACCTGATGCCCTCCTCCCAACCCCCTCAGAAAATCGGAAAAATGAAAAAGTTGAGGAGAACTTTGTCGGAGAGTTTCAGGAGTATTGGTGAGTGTTTTCTTCTTTTCCTTGGAGAAATGTCCATCGTCTAGTCATAGTCCACTAGTCCCACGTAGAGGACAAACTCATTTGTGGCAAAAAGCAGCTGTGGTGCACACTGGGATGCTGATAACATGATGTTACACGTCTGTGTTTGACCACCGACAACTGGACGCTGCTCATCATCCTCATGAATGAATCTTCCCGTACATTCATCATCGGTTCACTTCATACGCCAATAGCTGCTTCTGATTGTGGTGATGCACGTGAGACACGTCCATCTCATTTCTTCTGTTGTCCAACAGAAAACACTCTGCTGCTAAAATAACCACGTGTGTGAGCAGGAATCATCACGCACACGCCGTCGCGTCACTGGTTGTCACTGATGGTGCAGCCATCGCATCCCCGTGCATCTCTCAATCGCACACATACACATGCACACAGGCGCGCACACACACGCACACGCCTTGGCAGAAACCTTCACGTCATTGGCCTTTGCAGCAGCGTGTGCAGAGGAGGAATCTCTGGATGCAGCATGTATGAGGGATGAACAGTCGTGAGGGTCGATGATGCCGGAGAGGAGAGATTGCCATTGACTTTCCTGCTGACGCTCATCTCCCGTTGGCCGTCGTTCCTCTCGTCCGAACCAACATCAAGCTCTCGCCCTGCGCCTCTTAACGCAGCACATCCAAGAGCCGGCGTATGTTCACGTCCTCGCAAGCGTTGGTCCAGCTGATCCCCGTCCTCATCAACGCAGGAGCCCATGCGCCCATTTGATTGGATGAGCGTTGAAGCAGGAGACCGTTGTCCAACCTTTTCTGACCCGTGAGCTCAGGTGTGATGATCATGAGCCAGGTCCTCTGGGAGCAGTCGGTTTGTCATGTGAACTTGGGGGTGGGGACTGTGTTTTAGGAATCATGAAGAAAGCCCCCGACGAAACGCTGCTTCCTCCTGAAGTATTCACGGGCTGTCTTTAAACGAGCTGTGATGACTGAAACTTTACAACATAAACATCGCATTAAAGTTTTAAATATTCCAAATGTCGTGTTGTCGGTTGCAGGATGTGTGAATTACATCAGCTGACAGAAAGTAAACCCAAAATGACCAACAGAGGAGGGGCTACCCCGCCCCCGTGTTCGCCAATACATGTGTGCCCGGGTGCATGGAGCCATAGTGTCCGTGGTCCCCCCACCAGCCTCACAAAACCCCCAAACCCCAAGAGAGAATTCATTACATGTAAGGATGTCTAAATGCCACGAAAAGAGAGATGAATGTTCAATCATCCGCGAGGCAGTGGATGAGTAATGTTAGATCACAACACTGACCACAGTAACTGTGGATAAACCCATTTATAATCATCTGATGATGGACAGCTTCTAATGCAGGTGGTTAATATCAAACCAACATCCGCTTATTCAGAGAGAAAGCTTCACAAAAACCACCTGAATTCCACCTATTCTTTGTAGTGACACCTAAAAACGTAGCTTGGTTTCATCAAAAATGACGATGCTTTGAATTTGTAATTGAAAACGTAATATTTGTGATAAAAATCACAACCCTGCGGTGTGTCCGTAAAGAGTTGATACGTCAAAGTACAGCAGGTGACAGAATTTCAGCTACAACATCGGGAATAATGTTTGTTATAAATATTTGAAAACGTTTCCTGCAAAGTGAGCATGAAATCTAACGCGTGAGCCGCCGCGGCGTCTTTGCTGTACCTGCAGACGGATCCGTGCAGCGAGTGAGTCTCGGTCTGCAGTGTGTGGGGAGTCTTGGGGGAGCGTGTGCATGTGCGATGGACGGTGCTTCTAAACACAAGAAAGAGAAGAGTCATTGTAGTGCCCGAGCAGCCCCCAGAGCCCCCAGAGCCCCCAGAACCCCCAGAGCCCCAAGAACCCCCAGAGCCCCCAAGAACCCCCAGAGCCCCCAGAACCCCCAGAGCCCCCAGAGCCCCAAGAACCCCCAAGATCCCCCAGAGCCCCCAGAGCCCCAAGATCCCCCAGAGCCCCCAGAACCCCCAGAGCCCCCAAGAACCCCCAGAGCCCCCAAGATCCCCCAGAGCCCCCAAGAACCCCCAGAGCCCCCAGAGCCCCAAGAACCCCCAAGAACCCCCAGAGCCCCCAGAGCCCCCAGAACCCCAAGATCCCCCAGAGCCCCCAGAACCCCCAGAGCCCCCAAGAACCCCCAGAGCCCCCAAGATCCCCCAGAGCCCCCAAGAACCCCCAGAGCCCCCAGAGCCCCCAGAACCCCAAGATCCCCCAGAACCCCCAGAGCCCCCTGAACCCCCAAGAACCCCCAGAGCCCCCTGAACCCCCAAGAACCCCCAGAGCCCCAAGAACCCCAAGAACCCCAAGAACCCCCAGAGCCCCCAGAGCCCCAAGAACCCCCAGAGCCCCCAGAACCCCCAGAGCCCCCTGAACCCCCAAGAACCCCCAGAGCCCCCTGAACCCCCAAGAACCCCCAGAGCCCCCAGAGCCCCAAGAACCCCCAGAGCCCCCAGAACCCCCAGAGCCCCCAGAACCCCCAGAGCCCCCTGAACCCCCAAGAACCCCCAGAGCCCCAAGAACCCCCAGAGCCACCCAGAACCCCCAGAGCCCCCTGAACCCCCAGAGCCCCCAGAACCAAGAACCCCCAGAGCCCCCAAGATCCCCCAGAACCCCCAGAGCCCCCAGAGCCCCCTGAACCCCCAGAGCCCCCAGAACCAAGAACCCCCAGAGCCCCAAGAGCCCCCAGAGCCCCCAGAGTGCCAAGAACCCCCAGAACCCCCAGAGCCCCCAGAACCCCCAGAGCCCCAAGAGCCCCCAGAGTGCCAAGAACCCCCAGAGCCCCAAGAACCCCAAGAACTCCCAGAACCCCCAGAGCCCCCTGTCCTTTGGCCACGCTTCTTCCTCGTTAGACAACGTAGTCGTTGTGAGGAGTTAATAACTTCAAAATCATAATCTGCTTTTTAGTATTGCTACCTCGACGCTTCTTGGGCTCTGAAAGGGATTTGGAAATCAAAGTTAAGCAGGTTGGACGCCTCCACCTGTGAAGGATATTGATTATCCACTGCAGCCAATGGAGGAGATCAGTGACCATTGTGGATGTAACAAATATATATATATTTGTTTACATGGCGCATTTTATATTTCCCCGACTATCTCAGGAATAACAACCTGCAAAGTCCTGAGGGGAACTACATTGGCACTTCATTAACTAGTGTAGCATATGCTACGCTAACTACATGCTGCTTTAACTTTTCAATGTTTGTACCAGGCCATGAAGAGATACCAGACTTTACATTATTTAGTCACATTGTCCTCTGTGTTGATCTCCAGGTGATCACTTTTACGCCGTGACCTGTAGCTAATAGCTAATAGCTGCAGCTATTAGAGTTATGATACTATTATATCTTTTTAAGATTCTGTATCAGTTGAACATCCCGGCTGAACCCGTAGGACGGATATTGTAGACCTGTCTGTCCCCAGCTGCTGGGGTCGGGGGTCGGCTAACAGGGACGCGTCGCTATGATAATGGACGGAATCACATCAGAACATCATGAAGAAAACAAAGAGCACGGTTCTGAAATGGCTGCAATGAGCACTGCGGTATTTTTCTTAATGGAAAATCCTGAGTCGTTCCCATTGCTTCGGTTAGGTGTGTGTGTGTGTGTGTGTGTGTTTAGTACAGCGCGAGGGTTCACACACCGTCATAGTTTTCTCTGCTGATGAACAGAGTGGGAAAACAGACTAGTGTTCACACAGTCGGAGACGGACCTGGATGTTGGAGGCCAGAGGAAATGTTTAGTTGCATGAGACATATTTGTGGTCGCATGTGAAAACAAAATGGTTGTATTTTTATTTCCCCCACTGCTCGGGCAGGACGCGTCGGTGGCGTTTCCATCCCTGTTAGCGCTCAGCACTCTGAGTGGGCCGCTCCACGCGAAGCCACATCTGCACTGCTGTTTGTGTTAAACTCTTTATTTGCCTGATTCTTTTCTCCTTTCTTCTTTTTGCAGCTTTCAAGAAGGAGGACAGCGGCTTTGATGAGGTAGGGTGGAAACGTCAACGTCCTCGCCGGCCACTTTCACAACTATGTGTTCAGCGCTGTGGAGCCACTGGAATGACTCCCGACGTGTTGCCGGCCAGATGTTCTCAGGACTGAATTGCAGTTGATTTTTTTTCTATGTCGATCCCGCGATTTCTCAGTGTACTGGGTGCGTGGAATATTCACACGTAGATACAGTTGTGGTCAAGTTTACATACACGTGTAAAGAACATCATGTCATGACTCTCGAGTTTCCTGTTACTTCTACATGTCTGATTTGTCTCTGATAGAGTGATTGGAACAGAGTCTTCTTTGTCACAAAACATTCATGAAGTTGGGTTCTTTTATGACTTTAATATGGGTTAACAGAAGTGATCAAATCTGCTGGGTCATAAATATACATACAGCAACATGAATTAGCAATTTTGGTGACTTAGAAAGTTGGGTCAATGATATGAGCTTCATAGCATGGCCTCTTAACTTCTTGTGAGTGGTTATGAGTGACTACAGCTGGTGACTTCTGAGGCCAGTTAAATAGGGCTCATTTGAACAAGTCAGGAAAGTCACTTGGAGCCATTTCAAAGCAGCTGCAAGTCCCAAGAGCAACCGTGCAAACAATTGTTTGTAAGTATAAAGTGCATGGCACTGTTTTGTCACTGCCACCATCATCAAGAAAACGCAAGCTATGACCTGCTGGTGAGAGAGAATTGGTCAGGGTGGTGAAGAGTCAACAGAGAACCACCAAAAAGCAGATCTGCCAAGAACTAGAAGCTGCTGGAACACAGGTGTCAGTGTCCACAGTCAAGTGTGTTTTGCATCTCCATGGACTGAGAGGCTGCTGTGCAAGAAGGAAGCTCTTGCTCCAAAAGCGGCAGCTTAAGGCTCGACTGTTTGCTGCTGATCACATGGACAAGACCTTCTGGAGGAAAGTTCTGTGGTCAGACGAAATAAAAATCCAGCTGTTTGGCCACAATGCCCAGCAATGTTTGGAGGAGAAAAGGTGAGGCCTTTAACCCCAAGAACACCACGCCTACCGTCAAGCACTGTCAAGTGTCTCACTTTTGTGAGGGTCAAACTGCAGCTCCCCACTTGAAAGGGCAGCTTGCTAAGAAGTGTAGACTGGATTCCACTCAATGACCAAGATTCGGACTTCTTTGCTTTCTTGCTTTTTATTTTTAAAATTGTCCAGGTCAAACCAGGTGAAAAACCTTGAAATACAAACATGAATGTAAGGTCAAAGAAATATAACCCAAGAAACCGTAATCAATTCACATACCCAACATCACATACTTAATTTATAATCTACTGGAAATTAACCTCAAAAAGTAGAACGACAACCCAAATTTAAAGTATCCCAAGACTAAATTAAATACATTTTTAGAACACTATTTAATGAGGATTTTAACCTTTAAACTTTCACAGCTTTTAACTCCGCCGAATACACACAAATCAAGTTTTATCCATCTACTTTTAGCTTGAATACTTTTTAAAACACACATTAAATATATGGACATTTGATCTTGCATTTCATGCCATAAGTAGTCAGCCACTCAAAAGCTCACCGGCTCCTTCTTCAGGCTTTGCAAGCTTTATTCCTGCAGTCTCCTCTTTCCAAGCTCTTCAATCTCGCTTTCTCACACTGCTCGCTCTTCACTGTCCTGTGAGTGAGTGCCTCCAACCCCCCTGATCTCCAGATCCTCTCCACCTGGTGCATTAAAATCTCGGCCTCCAGCCTGAGAGACTCACCTAAACCTACCTCCCAGCCAGAGAGGGGCCCGGTCTGCAACTCAACTCAACAAGCACGGTGGTGGTAGTATTATGCTGTGGGGCTGTTTTGCTGCCAATGGAACTGGTGCTTTACAGAGAGTAAATGGGATAATGAAGAAGGAGGATTACCTTCAAATTCTTCAAGATAACCTAAAATCATCAGCCTGACGGTCGGGTCTCGGGTGCCGACAGGACAATGACCCCAAACACACATCAAAAGTGGTAATAGAACGGCTAAATCAGGGTTTTACAATGGCCTTCCCAAAGTCCCGACTTAAATCTTATTGAGAACATGTGGATAAAGAAACAAGTCCATGTCAGAAAGCCATCAAATATAACTGAACTGCACCAAGTCTGTCAAGAGTAGTGGTCAAAGATTGAACGAGAAGCTTGTGGACGGCTACCAAAACCGCCTAATTGAAGTGGAAATGGCCAAGGGACATGTAACCAAGTACTAGCACTGCTCTGTATATATATATATGTATATTTGTGACCCGGCAGATTTCATCACTTTCTCTATTGACCCATAATAAAGTCATAAAAGAACCAAACTTCATGAGTGTTTTTTGTGACAAAGTCACAAGTATCTGTTCCAATCACTCAGAGAAAAATCAGCCTTGTAGAGATAACGGGAAACTCAAGCGAGACATTATGTTCTTTACGTGTGTGTGTGTGTGTGTGTGTGTAAACTTCCCTCCCTGAGGGTCCGACTCAGCTACGCCTCCGTGAAGGATTCTGCTTGCTGTTCTGTAGTGAAAAGGCGCACGTGACGTCCTCTTGCTGCGTGCTGTTAGATTCTGTCGGTGTTGCTGTTCGTCCACACGTAGATAACTGATGGATAAGGACAGCGCTGCGGCGTACAGCTGGGGTTCTGTACACACTCATGGCCTCCTGTCACTCTCTATGAGGACGAGGGTCCCACACCCTGCAGTATGAGGCAGACATGTCCACCAACCCCCGCGCTCAGAAATGACATGTGATGAGTGAAGGTTCCATTCCAAGAGGAATGAAGGTGTTAAACAAAAGAACACTATCAGTGCTTCTGGAACAACAGACAATAACAACGATTTTACCATTAAAAACAATTCATAAGCATGTGTATATTGCAAATAACCATCTTGGACATTTAGAATTGTTTTTAAATGATGTTCTTCACCATGCATTAAAATAACCAAAGTTATTTCTACCAATCCTCTCTGTTACCTAGTAACACCTCGATACTAGGTATACTAGATGATTTGGCGGTTTCATTGTTTTCAGCCCCGTTGTTTGGAGGCATTTCAGCGGCTCAGACGTTGCTTATTGAATTTGTGATAAGATTGTTGTGTTGATGTGGTGACATGTTGATGACCTTGTTAGTTGGTAGATTCCTTCACTCTGTGATCGACATCCGGGCCGCTAATCGTATTCATTACCCGCGGACGTTTCCTCCGGGCCGGTCGGACAGCTCGACAGCGCTGAGCGTTGCGGCCAGCCGGGAGGTGGAATGCAAAGCAGGTTCAGGCGTAGCAGCTCTGATGATGCTCTCCACTTGAGGGACATCCGCATAGGGACACTGAGCAAAACCGATTTTCCCATTGAGAGGACTTTGGGGACATCTTTATTTTTGTTGGCAGAGGGACATGGGAGCTGGGATTCCATAGACGTCACATGCGTTCGTCAGCAGAGCAGTTTATCAGGCTTCCTGTGATTATTTGCATAAGAAGATATAGCCCCTGCTCTTGTTCGGTTTAACAGCGCAGAACCGACCAGTTCCAGGAGTCGCTGCCATGGGAATCAGCTCGGACCGCTGGCTATAAATGGGCCTCGCTGCTAAGGAGGAATGTAAAGAATCAGAGAAGGAAAAACAACAGGATGTTTGCAAGAAGCTGAATGATGGTGTGCAGCTGAGCCTGTGAGCTTTTGGCTTCTAACAGCACAGCGCCATTGGTTTCTGTGTGACAGCTTGTTGGTTGCTCGATGGTCATTCAATGGGAAACTAATGTGTGGGTGTAAACGGAGATCAGGTGGGTAGGTCGGGCTCAGAGGAGACTGCGTTCAGGCTGCTGGAGTCTCTCCGACCTGAATGAGGATCCGGCTGATTTGGTTCCCCTGTCTGCTTTGTTGGTGGGATCTCTAATGTTGTGAAACAATTCCCTGTCAAATCAAATCAAGTTTAACATAAAGTGTCAGATTGTGTTTGAGGCTTTTGATTAGCTGACAGAAGTTGTGATTGTCAATGATTTTCTCATCCTCGCGTGTTCATTTTTGCCTTGAACGAGTATGTATTTAAACACACACAGTAATTCCTTTTCAGATGTTTTAACTTCAGGTAACTCAGCCACGCTTTCAAAAGTGAGCTAAAGTAGGAATCTGATCTCTGACCTGCTAGATACATGTGTGGATCGCTCTAATACTTCTTATCATCTGAACACACAAACAGATGATATTGGTAAGAATGACCTCCCACTCTCGTCCCGAGTGGATCTCAATCTAAAAGCTGCAGAAGAATTAGACTGAAAATTAGACTTTCTCAAATGGTGAATGACATGTTTGATCACATTTAGCAAACATCAAACCCTGATCAATATTTCTAAATTCCATCAGCATTCACACGGCCTGTTTTCACACAGATTCTCTCGGCCGTCATACGTTGCTGTGGGGTCCCTCCTCTTCAAGGTCACAAACGTGACTATTGGTGGAAGCGTTTCTCAATAGCCGACTCCCCAGTGTGATTGGCCTGCATGGAGGGCAAAGCAGCAACGGCACAGCGCCTTCAATTGATTTCTCTTTCCGGTTGAAGTTCAATTACAGTGTTTATTTTGATGCCCTCTAAGATTCCAATTAATGAGGCGATGTGATAACGTCACCTGAGATAACAAAGACAAAGCCGCCGGTTAAAGCGCAGCGCGGCGGCGTGGCGTGTGGCCCCCGGCTTGGACCGTGGAATGTGCTCCGCTCTGGACTCAATGAGCGTCACGGTCTCCGGTCACACGGGATCAGGGTAAGAGATCCGCCACAGTAACAGCATGATGATTAGAAATAAAGATAGAGGGATGACTTTCACACAACACAAGGTCATTTAGAAGCTTAACTTTTGCATTGGCTTGTAAATGTTTGTCATGTTCATGAGATCTAGAACTAGCATGTATGTTAAAAAATGCTCTTTACTAGAGATTGATCTCCTAAAGGCTCATCAAGTAAGAAAAATTGACGGCTTCCCATTAACAACTAAATGGATGGCCATGAAATTGTTTTATTCTTCCGCAAAACACATGTGTACACAGACCTTTGGTTCCCTCGCTTTTCCTCTGGCACTATCCTGGTTCAATTTTCTATTTTTGCAGCACTGATTTAAATGCTAATAATACGGACGCAGGAAGTGGTCACCATGACATCATCTCGTCACCATCTGGCCTTCTATGGTTATGGATGGATGAATGAATAGTGCTCAGTTCTGGGTATCTAAGTGTGTCTCTACATGCCGTCTCACAAGCTTCAGCTTCAGTGAAAGGGCTCGCAGCTTTCAAACAAAGGGCCGTAGATACACGGCATGGTAACAATTCATCCTAAATCACCAACGGGACCATCTATCTGCGGGTGGACAGGCTGCCTCGGTGCAGCCGCTTATTGCAAGAACAATACAAAATCAATCCGGCACTCACGGCCATTGTCGTATCTCAGACACAACGTGGTGGCCCGGTTGGGCCGTTCTTTAGTAGGGACGAGTTTCCACTGCTGAAGACGTGTGGATGTCTTATTTCCTCCACGTGTCAATTCATTCTGTTCGTTCAGTCCTTGTATACTCTTGTGTAGTGTGTGAGGTCACACTCGGACTATTTGCTTTTGTCTCGATAATCAGGAGTATAATATCAGTCTCTGCAGTCTTTGAGTCCCTTCGAAGGAAAAAAAGTCAGAATGAGTACAATGGTGCAGACGTTTTGTCTGATCTCGAGGCTTTTTACAACTAAACACATTTTAAGGTGGTATGAGACCCTTTGTCTGCTACGGCCTAAGCGCCATGCTTGATTCCACGGCAACCTCTATAGCAGGGGTGCCCACACTTTTCCAGCTGGCAAGCTACTTTTCAATCGATCAAGTCATGACGATCTACCCCCCCCCACGTCGGCCGGTCCTCGGGCCGGGGGTCTAGTAGTCGGAAAGCGAGTAGTAGCGGTGATGCAACAACAAATCGTCACAACCATAGATTCTTGTTCATGACCTTACTGGAATGACTTGTACTGGTTGGAGTTGCTTTGGAAGGAAATTCAATGCGTCAGTTAGCGAGGATCGCTAATTAGCACGAGGAAAGCACCATTAAGCCGTGGGTTTTGGTACATTTTGACATGATTAACGTGTCTCCTGTTACTTCTAGTCATGGTGTTTGCTGCTTGTCCAGCTTTCTTCCTGTTGACCTACTTATAACGTACTAGTAACGGATAAAGATGCAAAGGGGCGGTGAATCGAAAGCTTCAGGACATCCATCATGCAGCCACATGTTCTTCCTACAGCTGAGGGCAAGCGACAGTGTTAAGGGTCAAGATTGGGACCTTAGAAATAAGTAAATCAATGTACTTTATAGATCAAATATATGTACATGTGATTGTCTGCTGTCCCATTCAATAGCCCCAACTTAGCGTATAGCCTTTTAGCTTCATTGAACTCACTGACTCCATATGACTCCCACCACGGCGACTCATCCTGACTGACTGATTGTCACAGTTCAAGCTGTCGCTGCGAGCCATGTTTGCTCGGCTCCGTCCATCTGATTCGACACAGCGGACTGTTGGTTGAGGGTTTGGGTCAGAAATTCCCCCAATCTGCGATCCATCGACAACTGAAAGACTCGTAAACCCCCTGTTTGCGCTGGAGGAGGCCATGTTGAAGAGTCATTTAATATTACTAATCGTGACTTTTCCTTCCCCGGCGTCCGAGCGTGAGGGCTATCTGTATAGATTGGCCAGGCTTCCTCGGCTATCCCTCACACCAGCCTCAGGCTGCTGGAGAGGTATTTCTAAATGAGTTCTCTCAGCTGTCGTGGTCAGCAGGAGGCCTTCGGCATTCGCAAAGGGGCTGCATCTCATTATGACTTTTGAGCGGCCTAATAGCGTCTTTAATTAACCCTCCGCTAATCGGCCCTGGAGGAAGCGTAATGGATTAAATATTGCTGAGGTATTAGAATGTAAATGGAAACCCGGAGCCGGCCCAGTGGGCCTCTTTCACGAATCACGCAGCGATGATAGCGTTGGATGTGACGCCCCATCCATCATGCTGAAGGCTGTGGAGCTCCCCATATGCTCCGTGTTGTTGGCGTGTGCAGACAGGAAATGGGGCCCTGACTGCGCACCAGAGGAAGTTATCGAGGAAGGTGATCCAAGGAAGTGAGTAATAAGCAGGGTAATGGGATGGAACTGACCCAACCTGCCGCTTATGTTGTGGCTTTATGGGAGCAGGCAGGCGGCCTCGTATTGCTCGTTACCCTTGCAGATTTTGAGGAAAGGTACGACTGAAAGTTTGCATCTCCCGCCAGCTTTTATAGATCCATTTGACCCAACAAAAGGAATGTGTGATATTTTGTCTAATTGTACAATAAAAAATATAAATAAAAAAATGTTTAGACTTTCCTGATAAGAAAGAAGGTTCGCCGTCCATCTGTCTGGGACGAGGGCGAACGTATTCCTTGGCCTTCAGGGGTTGCTAGGAGACGTCCCTTTCCAACCACAGACATAGGTCGCTTAACTTAAAGTAGTTTTTCTTATAGTATTAAGAATACAATCTTATTTGTTTTGCCACTCTCAGCACAAATCGCTGTCAACTGAGTGCTTGTATATGATCATCTCATGAAATGAATCTGTCAAACAGCTGCTGTGCATTCATCACAAGAGATTCTCCACTACTGTGCATTAGACATCTTTTATATTACACATTTCATAGTTCAGTTCATATAGAAATGTTCTATGAGCTTCTCTTAGAAATGGTTGCCCATGACAGGGAGAGGACGGTGGAGAGTTGACTGGAAACGAGGAAAAATGACAGTTTTGGTGGTTGCTACATCTTTTATAAAGAGAACCAGTTCTCAATGATATGCTGTTCAATATCGACAATCTACATAGGCTTTGATCGGTTAATATCGGTTCATTTAAAGGAACCCATGAGCAGCAAACTACCATGATTTACTGGCTAACAATAGAGACAAAGAAAGTCCAACTGTTTCCATTACTCGATTATTTCTATTCTCAAAGTGTCCCCTGATTAAAAGATTCAGAAACATTAGGTTGCGACACAATAGCCTCATGTGACCCAAGGCTAAATATGTCAGTACAAAGAATAGTGTTATCAATTCTGTTTAATAAGCAATTTTCTATTATTTCCCATCTTTCCTGAGTTCTCGGGAAAGGAATGAACAGCCTATCAAGTATACGCCAGTTAAGCACAGTGGTTGATGTAAAAATAAGCCCTGCATTTTAAATGAGCTTTTACATTAAAGACACGTAGTGTTAAAATGCGCTTTGAGTGGTCAGACTATACACGTACAGACGTTTAAATGCATCTCCAACGCTCAACAAAAGTGCACAAAATAAGCATCAGTTATGCGTGTACATGGTGTTGAACAGATCGGGCTGATAAACTCTCTGTAGACCTTCATATCGGGGCAGAATCCAGTCCTTTCGTTGGCGGCTAGTCTGTCATACCAAGCCAAAATAATTGATGTCAGCATCAAATGTCAAGGTAAATATTTCCTTTTATGAATGGCCTGTGTGTGGAAGGAAAGTGCTGACCTTTGCAGTAAGAAAATACCAGCTCTTCTCTCAGAGAGAATATTGTTTCTTTTCCTTAAAAAGGGGTCAGGTTTTGGTCATGGTGTGTTTCTGGGGCATTGTGGGTCTCTGTGTACCTGCACGTGTTTGTGAAAGCTTGGCTTTGTGTGAATCTGGTCTTGCATCAGCATCTCACCCCCATTGTTAGACCCAGGAGGCCCTCAGAGGGAGCATGACACTTTTAGGAGGCCAGAAACGAAAGAGGAACATGGGAACAATATATTGTGGATGGCAGTTAGTGACTTTGGTACATTACTGTACTTATGAGTTGGGAAATCTTTTTAGTATGGATTAAATACTGTTCCCTTGAGGTTGCACTAATAAATATATATACATATATATATATATATATATATATATATATATATATATCAATTCCCTTGGTATAGGCCAGAATGACAAATGATAGCTCTGCCTCAGGGGACTGAACAATCATCATCGTGCCTAAAAGAATAACTTTTGTTTTGAGTTTAATGAAGGTGCAGGTTATCCAGGTTTTGATGTTCTTAAAACATTCCTGTAATCATTTTCTGTAGGCTCTTTTTGGCCTCTTGTCTGAAAATCTTTGTGTTATTTTTTCTAACCACCGTGTGTGTTTGTATGTATATATTGTACCCAGCATGCAGTTCGGCGGGGTCATTTTTATAAATGTACAATTATTAGTGTTACAAATTGTCGTGGTGTTTTACCCTGTTAAAGAGTGATTGTTGTTCTGACGTTATAACCATGACTCAAGCTCAACACGCGTAAGACAAGTAGCTTTGATCGCTGGACGCTCCGACGACCAACGCCAGTTGTTACGGCAAAACACCGGTATGAACGGCTCGTGGGATATTCATACCGTACGTAAATCTTATACCGTTTAAACCGGTCCAGTCATTACTACTGAGCTCCAACGGAATACACGGCTCAACAATCTGTCTCCGTCGTTAATCATGTGGCGTCATGTCGTCAGAACTGCAAAAGAATGTGAACCCCCCTCTGGTGTGACCTATGTGACCTACAGTTTCCTGAAGAGCGATATCCTGCAATCAGTCCTGTTGATGGCCTCCCTCTCTCGAACATTTGACAATTGCAAATTGGGAGAGTTGAGACTCTGTTCCAAAGCCCATACCAAGGTAGTGATACACGTACTGTACTTTGCCCCCAGAGCCTTCGCCTTTGGTGGAAAGCGGCACGGAGCTCGAGGCTCTCGTGTTGCTGCTTTGTTAAAGCATCTAATCCCCATCCAATGATGGCGGCGGCACGCTCCGTCGCCACATTCAAACCTTTTTCAATCAAAGCAACTAGCAGGAACATGCATATGTGTTGGTGGCAGCAATGTGACAAACACTACAAGGAAAAGGTCAAAATATGAATATTTAATCATTGTTGCAACACATGCCGACAGGACTAATTAAACATGTACATTTAAGAAACCCTCTACCAGACTAAAGGGTCCATCTAATGAACATAGACAGTGCTATTTACACAAAGCATCACAATCAGCTGCATGCAGTAAACCTACAGCAGCGCTGCATTTAACCCACTCTGCCTGTTGAATACCTCTCACATGTAGTCTGCACAGCACGCAGCAGCACAAAGGGCCCACAGAAGCGTGAGGCGGCCATATGAATATCTTTTTATGTTTTCCCTTCCACAGAAAGTTGACAGGCTCCCTCGCTGAATCTGGGCTGGCAACAAAGGATGCCTTTCATCCTCTGTGGCCGCGTCGCTGTCTGCAGCAGGCTGCAACCTTCCCTTATCTAGCTCCAGATAAAGCACTTTGTCATGCAACAGTTTCCCACTACCACCGCCAGAGGATTCGAGGCTTCCTCCCTCCCTGACGGAGAGCTGTTTGAGAGGCAGCACTTCACGTTTATGGCCCCACACGGCTGCACCATCCCAATCCACGCCACGTTAACCCGAGGCCTTTCAGATTATTACAATAAAAAGAACATATGTTGGAGTTTTCCTGACTGCTGCACTAGTTTTAGTCTCAGTAGTATTCTGGTATCATTCTGTGGCTTTTTAACTTGTGTGTCATGTCAGCATACTCAGGCTACATCCCAATGGTCCCCAGTGTTGTTGCGGTCCATCCCGATGTTAGCAGAAAGGCTTCCTGTTTATACCAGTCAGCGATACAACAGGCTGATCAGTAAATACCATCTCTCATGCCAAACTGTGGCCTGTTTTAACTGCTGAAATAGACGTTCTCATTAAGCAACCAGGCGTCTTTTTTATGTCTATATCCAATAGAAGATGCAGACTTTTCGAAGATATGGACTGATATTAAGCGGAGATCTATATTAACCTCAACATGGCCAATTGTAGATCCAGTCACTGCGGCTGTTGTTGGGTGAGTCAGCAGTGATATCATCTCTGCTGTATTCGCCCATCCTCCCTGCCAACATGTCTCAGAGAACAAAAATGTTCTGTAAAAAAGAAGAGGATCATGAGACGTTCTCTGGAGCAACTTCAAAAACTGTTGCCTGCATCTGTCACTTACTCACAAACTACATATTGGCTCTGTGAGACTTTCTGATCAATAACGTCCCATCTTTCAGAAGAAAAAGATTCCACACACTTTACCCGTTAGTACGAGGTCTTTGAAGGCCCATTGCAGCAGCCTGTTGGAGACGCATTGCCATCTGCTGGCCACACTTTCAGTCAATCTGTCATCCTTTCCAGCACCGGGACAGACGCCCTTTAGTGTCTCCTGTTGAGCAGCTCTTGCTATTACCTCAGAGTCCACATGCCTCCCAGTGATGCCTTGGGACAACAGATGTACGCAATTAAGGCTACGTGAGACATTTCTCTCCCCACAGCGCGTGATTTAGTAAGCATCAGTGGAATTCTCCTTTGCTTGAGTCTTAAAAGCTGCAAGGCTACAGTAAGGGAAGCAAAGAAGCGAGCCAAGGTCAGTCCAGCTTTAGGAGTCACGCCTGTTTACAGCAGTGTGCTCAGTGATGAATCAGGATTATGGCATTGCTTTCATTTCTGCAGCAGCTCTGTCTGTTTCATGTGCTCCTGTTATGTCCTTCAGCGGACTTTCATTCTGATTCACATTTCCAGTTTCAGCCCTCAGAGCGAGCAAACGGGCAGACTCATGAGACGTTTGACCACCAACACAAAGAAGCACACCCCCTCCGGCCAACATGTTGTTTTACCAATTAAGTTTAAGATGGAATGGCGACGCTCGAGAGACAAAATGTTTTTCCAATCAGCAGTTTTTATATTTCTGATTGGCTGTCCCTGTGTTTGATTGGGTCTGCTCCTCTATCGATCTGCCCGAGGCCCCAGAGGTGGCAGGCAATGTGTTGAGCGCAGCAGAATAACAATGACGGGCTACTCGGAGGCTCTATTTCTTCTGATGAGAAGCCAGAGACATCAGCAGGATCCTACAGCCTGATACAGGCAGCAGCAGGAGGAGGGGTGGGGGTGTGATGTGATATCTGATTTCAAGGGGAATTTAGGCCTGGCTCTAGTGCAGGGGTGTCAAATCCATTTTAGGTAAGGGGCACATACTGCCCACCTTGATGTTAAGTGGGCCAGACCAGTAAAATCACGGTTCGGTCGGCGGGTGGCGGGCGCGGATGGTTCGGTCGCCGGAGGGCGGGCGTGGATGGTTCGGGGGGCAGGCGCGGATGGTTCAGTCAGCGGGGGGCGGGCGCGGATGGTTCGGTCGGCGGAGGGCGGGGGTGGATGGTTCGGTCAGCGGGGGACGGGCGTGGATGGTTCGGGGGGCGGAGGGCGGGGGTGGATGGTTCGGTCAGCGGGGGACGGGCGTGGATGGTTCGGGGGGCAGGCGCGGATGGTTCGGTCGGTGGGCGTGAATGGTTCGGAGGGCAGGCGCGGATGGATCGGTCGGCAGGGGGCGGGCGTGGATGGTTCGGTCGGCGGGCGTGGATGGTTCGGGGGGCGGGCGTGGATGGTTCGGTCGGCGGGCGTGGATGGTTCGGGGGGCGGGCGTGGATGGTTCGGGGGGCAGGCGTGGATGGTTCGGGGGGCGGGCGTGGATGGTTCGGTCGGCGGGCGTGAATGGTTCGGGGGGCAGGCGTGGATGGTTCGGGGGGCGGGCGTGGATGGTTCGGTCGGCGGGCGTGAATGGTTCGGGGGCGGGCGTGGATGGTTCGGGGGCGGGCGTGGATGGTTCGGTCGGCGGGCGTGGATGGTTCGGGGGCGGGCGTGGATGGTTCGGTTGGCGGGCGTGAATGGTTCGGGGGGCAGGCGTGGATGGTTCGGGGGGCGGGCGTGGATGGTTCGGTCGGCGGGCGTGAATGGTTCGGGGGCGGGCGTGGATGGTTCGGGGGCGGGCGTGGATGGTTCGGTCGGCGGGCGTGGATGGTTCGGGGGCGGGCGTGGATGGTTCGGTTGGCGGGCGTGAATGGTTCGGGGGGCAGGCGTGGATGGTTCGGGGGGCGGGCGTGGATGGTTCGGTCGGCGGGCGTGAATGGTTCGGGGGCGGGCGTGGATGGTTCGGGGGCGGGCGTGGATGGTTCGGGGGCGGGCGTGGATGGTTCGGTCGGCGGGGCGTCGTATCAACAAGGCGTATATGAAAGTGACTTTGTGATCTAGGTCCATGTTGCCCTCTGTTGTAAACCAGATCAGATTCACACACATTTTCGACAAATCGCTTGTTCTTTCCAGTTTTGCATCTTAACACTACAATTCGGTGGGTGTTCGTCACACAATCTGACACCCCAGAAAATGATTAATCTTCTACAGCCTGTGACAGATTGCCTCCGAGACTTGACACTGTGACACCGGCGTCATGTTGTTAATGCAAAACGTGCTAGTGTAAAATAGACACAACAATGAATTTTAAACAAAAATATGTAGCATGTCTAGTTAATAGCAAGTCTGAAACTAAATCATTGACATCAATATGGAATCACAATATTCACAAAATAAATATTAACTTAAGTCTTAGAATTGATATTCACCACTGTAGGGACAACCACCATCAGATGTAACCAGTATCTGATACAACCAGCAAAGCTCTTTTGTACTCTCGTAGTCTACATCGCTGACTTGCTGCCATGTAGCAACACCCCTCACGATGCACGACTTAAGAGTCGCTGTGTGAGAAGCAACACCCACCATCAGCATTGATTCAGAGAAGCCAGGGCTCCTTCCTGGATGACCTCTGCTGTCATCCAAGAATGCAGATCTTTCAAAATGCTGCTGCAGGACACCCCAAACCGCACAACACACTAAGCATGGATCTGATAACACGAAACCACCTGCGTGAAACGCCGCCGGCCGATAAGAAACTACAAATCATCATTTGTTTTCAGCCCATGTGTCAATAGTCAGACTATTCCACATTAAGAGTGAAGATTTGAATTCGAGCACCGCCATGTATTATCACATTACAAATGGACAAAAAATCACAGAAAACAAAATTAATTTTGCAACTACTGCAAACTACTATGCAATTACCAGACCAATATCTGAATCAGCAACAAACAATAATGTGGTGAGCACAAGAGAGACAGTGTGTGTGTTGGGTTGTAGATGTTTACGGTGTTAAATCCTTTTAAAATGCTAATAATGTCCACTGCATTTTGTTACGGTCTAAACCGATTTGCGTCTGCTGTGGCTCATAAATTGACTCCACTTTAGATCCAATCCGAGCCGCCTTACTGTGAATTTCACACATTGCTGCCTCACTACCATGGAACAGACATGTGGTTCCTCTGGCAACCTGACTGTCAGTCAAGGTCAACCATGGCGGAGGGAAAGAAGCAGCAAAGGGTGAACAAAGGAAAAGGGCCCTGCATCCAATGATTAGTGTTTTGATTTGGACGGCAGCTTCTTCTCCTGTGTGTGTGTGTGTGTGTGTGTGTTACAATGAAGTACTTGGTTACAGTGTAGTACTTGGGGTTACACCATTTTAGTTGGGTTACACCAACATGGATTCATGCTCAAACTTAAGTGAATGATGGTTTAACTTTAAATTCTGTTGCAACAGACTTTTAAACTTGATTAAATTAAACAAGGGTTCAATTTACACCCGTCCTTACTTTCTATTTAATGTAATGCTGTTTGCACAAAAACCCTGAGACGCCCCCGTCCATTGTCAAACCGCTTATCCTGCACACCTGTTCGCAGGGGGCTGGAGTCTGTCCAGCCAACTTCAGGCGATAGACGGGTTCATCCTGGACTGGTCACCAGCCAATCACAGGGCTACACAGAGACACACAACCATTCACACTCACACACCTACGGGCAATTTAGAGTCAATTAACCTGATCCCCAGAGCATGTCTTTGGACTGTGGGAGGAAGCCGGAGAACCCGGAGAGAACCATGCAGACACGGGGAGAACATGCAGACTGCACACAGAAAGGCCACTGGGCGGAGTGGAACCAGGACCTTCCTGCTGTGAGGAGACGGTGCTGACCACCACACCACCCAAAATATAAGATTTGAATCTGAAAATATGAAATCCGCAACCAAAAAGTATAATACAGTGTAGCCCATGTAAAAAAACATGTATACATTCAGTGTTAATAAATAGTTTGACTCAATAAATCAATAAATAAACTAAACAGTTAATTAAAAAAAGAATTAGCGAACAATTAAAATTTTTCTTAGATACTAATAGTATCTTAAATAATTTCCAATCTGGCTTTAGGAAGCAACACAGTACAGTCACCGCCGCCCTCAGGGTTCGGTCCTGGGACCTATTTTATTTTCTTTGATCTTTGTGTAATGCTGCTTATCACTTTTTTATGCTGACGACAGTGTTATTTATTGTTGTGCGTCCTCACTGGTGCTTGCATTTCAGTTGTTACAATCTGCTTTTAACGCTGTACAGGACCACCTACAAAATCTCAAATTGGTTTTAAATGCCAACAAATCAAAAATCATTGTGTTGTCAAAAGCTCCTTACTCAAATGAAAATGTATCTGTAAAAACTGCCCAAGGTAACCCAATCGAGATTGTCACCAATTATAAATACTTAGGTGTTCTTTTAGATAGGGAGCCCTCTTTTAAATTACATATTGAAAACCTGGTAAAACTCGTCAACTTTTTTACCTTTAGTTGACTATGGAGATGTGCTGTGCATATGTGCTTCGTCCAAAGGCCTAGCAGCTCTGGACACTGTATATCTTCACTCACACATCACTGTCAGCTTTACATGACGTCCGGGTGGCCATCTCTGGGCTCTCGGAGAGAAACTCACTGGTTGTCCTTGATCTATAAGGCTCTCCTCGGTATGGTTCCGTCTCCATCTAGTTGACTCTTCCATGGAGCAGAAAACCGGTACGCTTTGAGGTCCAGTGATATTTACTGCTTGTACATTCCACGAGTGCGGACAGAATTGGGGGAAAAAGCGTTCAGTTTTGCCGCCCCATCAACCTGGAACAATCTCCAGGCTGAACTGAAATTGTCTGAACTTGTATCTTTTAATGTTTTCCGACTGGTTGAAAATGAGATCTGGATCTCAATGGGACTTTTAGCTGGTTAAATAAAGGTAAAATAAAAAAAATAAAAGTTAAGGTTAAACTACATATTTAATTTGTGTGATAAAATGTACGGTTGTTGGTGTTTTTATGTTTCCCTTCTGATAGAAGCGTCGATGTGACGTGTTCTGTCAGTAGTGTTTGTGGTCACATGACTGGGCGGACGGGGGCGCGCGCGAGGAGAGAGCGCGCGGGCGAGCGCGAGAGGGAATAGCTGGTTAACGGGTTTTGTTCAAAGTGTTACGGAAAGGGTAATATTTCAATGATGTATGAATTATCAGCAAGATTATTTGGGTCACTACCTGTGTGAGGAGTAGCAGTGAACTTTGACACGCTGTGACTCAACGTTACTTCACTGTTAATTCAGCGGTTGGCTAAAGTAGCACCGTTAGCTTGCTGCTAGCTAACCCAGCTAACCGCCCTGGCTCCGTCTGTTGGCAACGGTGAGCCGAGGGAGGACCACCAGATGGCGCTCTGAGCAACCGGTAATGATGCGAGCCGCTTTGGATAACACCGGAGGACCGGCTGCTCCGTGAATATGCACCGTGTCTGCTGCACGGCGTCGTCTCAGAGGAAAGGTACCACCGGGTGTTTATCGACCCTCAGGTTCTTTGGTTTCTACGAACCGTCAAACCAGACCGGCAACGTTTGTTGTTTTAAAGGTTGGTTTGCCGGCTTAGTTACGTTATTCCTGGGTATGAATGTCACAATGAAGTGTGTGAAGGCAACGTTATTGCGTCTAATGTTGCATTGTGTAACACAAAGTTAAGAATCCTACACTATTATATGTACTATTACTATTATTATACACTATCATACATTATTATCCTGTTTTACTTCAATACATTGTCTTGGAGTAAAGTGATACGCTGATATTTAATTTTAAGACGTTTCTGGGTGTGTTTATTAATTGCAATGCTTAAAAAGTGAGAACCTCCATTGACCGGGTACATTTGTCTGTCAGTCTGTTACATTATATTATATTACATTACATTACAGGTCATTCAGCTGACGCTTTTATCCAAAGCGACTCACATTGCATTTTTAATCCATGTTTTGTACATTTGGCCCGGGGAGCAATTAGGGGTTCGGTGTCTTTCTCAGGGACACTTTGACATGACGTGTTAAAATATATCTGTGAAGTACTAAGCTTCTTTATTGATCCAAGAATAATAATACAGAGCTAATTAGGAATAAGAACTGAGTCCAAACTATATTCAATCCAAAAATACTGCATGTTCGCATGCGTACAGACTGTAAAGCCCTCTGAGGATAATTTGTGATGTTGGGCTATACAAAATAAGATGAACAGGGTTGGATTAAATTGTGTAGGATTTAAACATATCTTGTGGTGAGGTTGCAGATTGCAACCAACTGAAGGTTCTGAAGGTTCTCCAATGTGCAAAGTGGGATGGAGAAATATGGTGACGTATTGGAATGACCAGTGTTTGTTTTGTCCGTTCAAGGCTACCGTAGAATCATAGGAGCCGGCCGTATGGAGACAAACCACTGAAACTGCTGTTCCGTCATCTAGAATATTAACCTGGTGTACAGAGTAGTGTTGTGTGTACATTGCTGCATGACAGGTGGTTATTTCAACATACATTTGGGTTCATATATGTGTCTGATGTTTTGATATTGATGATTCACTCTGACCAATCAGTGGTTTAACACGTCTTCTAGTATTGCCTCAGCTGGCTTGGAACCTGGACCGACCTGGTACCGAGAATGGAGGGGTTCTATTGGTACCATGTACCATTTAGGAGGGCTCGAGTTTTGTGGTACCTATAGTATTTTCTACTGTAATTGAAGCAAACACATGTGCCGATGTGAGGGTTTCGGGACAGAGGATGTCGTATGTGTACAGACCTGTGAGGAGAAATTGTAATTTGAGATTCTGGGATACAAAATAAAATGAATTTAATTGAATGTTTTGTTGTAAATCAGAGTTTCAGGTATAATATATTTTCTCAAAGTTCCTCGTAGGTCATCACCAATCTGCTGAACCCATTTGTATTGATGCAGTTGTATCTTCTGGCAATAATTACGCTTTAGGCTTGTGAGACACCCAGGTTTCACATTCACAGAACGCAGCTCATACTCCCACACCAGCCTGCCCCCCTTTGGCCTCCGAGGCTAGCTGCTAGCGGCTGCACACACTGCTTCCTTAAACTCCTCTGGGCTGTACCATCTCTGTCGAGTAGGGGTCCTCTAGTCTTTCAGGATGTCCTTGTGAACGGACCTCTTCTATCCCAGCTGCTGGATCCCACTCCTTCTCGACACCCCCACTCACCCTCATTTGTCCCTCACAACCGCACGCTCACACTCTGGCAAGGCTGTCTGCCAGAAAAAAGGCAGCCTCCGTCGCCTCAGATTTCATTCCCCCGTGCTCATAGTACAACCTCATCATTTCCAGCTTGCAAAAGGGAGCGGAGGAGAGAGATAGAGGGAGAGAGAGAGGTGTGTTTAGAGCTGGTTCGCAGGGAGAGAGGTTGCCCTGAATGCGTTCTGTCTGATCTTCAGAGGCACCCAGGTGAGCTGTTTCCTCCTGGAAGGTAAGAGGAAGGCTGAGATTGGTGCTTATTTTGTCCTGCATCCCATCTGCCCCCCTTTCCACCTATTTCTCGCCATTTGGATACATTGCTTCTGTAGCGTGTGTGTGTGTGTGTATGTGTGTGTGTGTGTGTGTGTGTGTGTGAGAGTTTGAGCATGGATAGTATTCCCCAGACACACACATGTAAGTTAATATTGTGCACAATGCAGAAGATGTGCAGACGGCATATATGCATTTGTAAGGCAACTACGGATAGTGTCTCTACGTGTGTGTGTGTGTATGTGTGTGTGTGTGTGTTGTGGTTCTGTTTGGCTGGGGGGAGACTGATGATGAGCCCTCATGCTAGCATGACAGCTTGAAAGTGGACGGCCCACCTGAGTCTCAGTGGAAAGGAAGGAATTGGAAGGAAGTAGCGGGAAAAGGGAGATGGCAGTGTGTGTGTGTCTGACATTGCTTAGCTTTACTTTTTTTTGCAGCAAAACCTCAATGCCCCCCCCACCCTTCATCACTACCAGTGCTAGTAGGTAGCATTTCTGTTATGGTGTTGAAATGGGAGCGGAGGTTGTCTAATGGACCGGATGCTCGGCTGCAGCATTTTTCCGGCTCACTCTACAACATGTCGCCTCCCACATTTACAAATCGCTTATCATTTCCCAAGCCAGAGGGAATGGAATTTGGACGCCATGGTGAGGACGAGGATGAGAGGAACGGGGGACAATAAATTAGCATCCCCGACCGTTTCGTGGACACAATGTGAGAAGCTCCTCTGCAAGACAGCAGCTGTTGGGAAGGAGAGATGGAGGGAAACAAGAGGAGTGTTAGGGAGTCATGTTCCACAGAGGATAAGTGTTCTCCGGACACGGAGCCAAATCTACAGCAGTGTTCTCTAACCCAGAGCTAACAATGACTCCTTTTGGTTTGTGTTCCAAAGTGGTCTTCAACACATGTAGGAAATAGGTCAAAGCTCAGCTTATTTGTGTTTCCATGCTTTATTCATTTTATACCTTTTTTTATTTCAAGCCCTGAAGTGGTTGATTTAATCTGCTCCACTGCAGCACACACTCAAATCAAAAGGCATAGTGGCAAATGTTTCTTGGACATGTTGAGACACAAAACAGCATTAAACGGTGGCTTGGCTGCAGGCTCCCATAATAGCATCAAACATTCACACTGTATAGTAGACGAGTTTGACTGAGTTTCTACAGTTGTTGTACTCAATGTGGTTGTGAAAACGTGTTCTGAAGCTCAACATGGAGCCACCAGGTAGTAACGTCTCCACCAGTGTGTCTAAGAAGGAAATTCACGTCCAGAGGAGCGTGCCAGTAACTTGTGCTGGTCCTGTGGGTCCTGCCTTGTGCATAATGAAGATACATCCATGACCAGTCAAGAATCATGTTTCATTTATCATCCAGAAAAAGTAGCTTAAGAATAGTTAATATTTGCAGCTCACAAATAGGTTTGAATTCATGTGTTTTTGTTTTTAAAATGACAACGAACCAAGGACTGAATTGAATTCCCCCGAGTAAGAGACCTTTGTGATTATCCACCAAGTATTGGTCCAACTTTGTGATTTTAAATGTACACAAGTGTTTGGAGCCCCAGCGTGTTGACATTAAAAGCAAGTTGACCTTGTCACAGATTACCAGTGAGCGGCTTGTCCAAAGAGGCTGGGAGCTTCAATTAGGGCTGCAACGACTAGTCCACCTAATCAACGTTGAATATAAAAGATGTTCGGCGTGGCGTATATTATAGAAAGATTCAGAGCTACGAGTCTTTTTCATTCAGCATTGCAATACATCACAGGAAGTGCTGAGGGCGCTATGGATTCTATTGTCTACATCAGTGGTCCCCAACCTGTTTTACCTCACGGACCGTTTCCATGTCAGACAATATTTCGCGGACCGCTCGAGAAAGTCCGGAGGAATAACGGGGGGTAGTAGTCGTTGCGGGTGGAACGACCGACGGGGGAGGGGGGGTGTAGTAGTCGTGCGCTCTCTGTTCGCTGGTGGGCGAAACTGCCGTGCACGGTAAGAGGACAATTGTAAACATGAAGAAAAACGCCTTGTGACGCTTGGGGAATATGTCAGAGGGACGAGCACATAATTAGTAGAAAAGCCGGTCAATTTTCAAAATAAAACATTCTTCTGAAAATAAAAATTGTGTTCTGTTGTGGTGTTGAAATGGGTGCTGAGGTTGTCTAATGGACCGGAGGCTCGGCTGCAGAATTTTTCCGGCTCACTCTACAACATGTCGCCTCCCACATTTACAAATCGCTTATCATTTCCGCTTATTACTTTTCAATGTATTTATTATGATGATTACATTTGTATTAACCTTTTAAGCTCAAGAACAAAGTTATTGGATGGAAATAAACAGTCACACGTTGTAGCCAAAAGGATACTTGCCTCTTTGTTTGTTTCCACGCTCCTGCACTGTGGTAAATAGTCGATAGATTAGTCGATTACAAAATAATTGTTAGTTGCAGCCCTAGTGTCAGTATATCGAGCCCAGTCAAACCCTGTATACGATGGACGTTTGCCTGACTGAAGTCACATGGTGTAGACTGGGCTCCTGGATGCAGGCGTGCTTTGTGAAGCTATATTCAGTTTGTGTATATGTGAGATTGCTAATCACAACTGATCAAAATATAAACTAGGGATGATTAAATGACCTTAAGAATTTAACCGATTTAAAATGTATTAACCGACAATGTATGTTTTGTAAACCCTTTTCTCCGGAGCTCATGTGCCGTGTTTTCCGCACAATAAGGCGCATAAGATACTGCAGTCTATCAGCGCAAATCACTGTCAAAATTCCAGAGCGCAAATCAGGTTGATGCGCGAGCGTAAATCAAACATCCGCCAGCAAAAGTCCGTCTCGCGCAGTGTTCATTTTGGCGGCTATTTTTGATTTAGTCTTAGTCTTTAGATGAAAATGTATATTAGTTTTAGTCACATTTAGTCATTTTAATCCTTCTTAGTTTTAGTTGACGAAAACTAGACTAAAATGTAATTAGTTTTAGTCACATTTAACAGCCATATTAAACTCCTTTTCTTCCCTTCTCAGGCCCAGGGACCCCCTGTGTTGTGTCTACAGCTGCATAATAGTCTAGCTTGCAGTACTTGGTTGTCCATCAGATGTCCCTCCTAGGACAGGTCTATAGATGTCCCTCCTAGGACAGGTCTATAGATGTCCCTCATAGGACAGGCCTATAGATGTCCCTCATAGGACAGGCCTATAGATGTCCCTCATAGGACAGGCCTATGGATGTCCCTCATAGGACAGGTCTATAGCAGGTCGGCAAACTTTTTGACCCGTGGGCACAATGGGTAAAATGTGACGGAGGAGCCGGGCCAAGAACAAATGGTTGAAGTGTTTGTGTGAGCTGATTTAAATGACAGGTGAAACATCATTACATGAAAGGATTTGGATTTTAACAAATAGCAAAGCATTTATTTGCAAGGCAATTTAACAAATTGGCAAAGGTGTAACAACTTCATGAGGACCAGGGACCTAAACGCAACACTTTGTTGTCTTTGTCTGTTTACTTGCAATGCTTTTGAAACTTCATGGTCCTTTATTGTTTCCACTGTCCCAACAAAAGAGACCTTAACGTCCTACAATCGCTGCAATACATTATTTTCTTGGCTTCAGAACCTGCAATGAGTTTATTACGTTAGAGGTGTTTGTGACGGAGCGTCTCATCCAGCCGAGGAAACGCTGCCTGCCGTCGCCAGAGAACAGAGCAGAAAGGTCCGACAGTCTTTAAACGGGTCTTCATGTTTCTGTGAAGCAGCGCGGCTTCAGCCCGCTAACAGGCAGCTAACAGGCAGCTGAGCTAAACTAACGAAGCCACGTTCAAACTCGGCGAAGCGTAAAATAGTCGTCGCGGTCCGTAGTCGGTGCACAAGAACCACCGCTGCGCCGCTGCGAGCGTCCTGGGTTCGTGGATGACGTCATCATGGCGCGTTAATATCCGCCGTACTTTGTCTGTTGTCTGTCAGCTGCGTGCGGATTTAGGGGGAAAAAGTATCGTGACTTTGTCAACCACCAACATGTTCGTCTCGTCTCGTTAATGAAAGTTAGAATAGATTTAGTCTTAGTTTTTATTTTTTAAGATCGGTTTCGTCACGTCTTAGTCTCGTCTTAGTCAGGGAAAAAAGGTTTGTTAACAAAAAAATTTCAGCATAGTTTTCGTCGATGAAATTAACACGCGGAGCCAGTCACATGGTCTCTACACCTGATTGGTTACAAACCCCGTCTTTGGATTGGCTGGAGTGACGCATTCACCCAACTATAGAAGCCCGTTTCCGCACTAAAGCAAGGTGGATAGAAAGTCTAAATTATGAGATAAAACGTTGTCAAAACAAACGACACCTTTATGTAACCGTAGTGGAGCGTAGATGACAAGCAGCTACAAGCATCATGTACCATCATTACCGGTGGAGACGGTGCTTTCAGGGTCCGATCGATACTGCGAGGTGCGTCCGCTCCCGCCGCCCCCCTCGCCATCCACGCCTTAAATCTTCGGCTGCTCTCCAGCCACGCCGCCTGCTAAGGGCTGCTTTTAGAATAACTTATTTCCCCGTTAAGATGGTTCAGCTACTGTAGAGAAAAGGGCACCGTCTCTCGCTCTTTAATCTCATGAAGTGCTCGGCGAGAACGACAGCTTTGTTTCTCCGACGCGCCCTGAAAGCAGCTCCATATCTCACGCGCTTCAGCGCCGCTCAGCATCTCGCCGTCGTAGACGAGCTTTGGCGTGTTTGACAGAGCGCCTTGAGCGCCGTGTACAACCAGTATGGATCAACCCATTAACCAATCTGTTCGTTTAAATTGTTTGTGCTTCATCAATTAATGTTTCACATAACTAATGTGCCGCATCATACATATTTTTATATTAATTTCAAACTTTTAAAAATTGAAAATTAAAAACGTTTTATTTATTTATTGTAAATGACCTCTCGCGGCCCACCTGCAGTACCTTCGCGGCCCACCCTTTGGGATAGCATTTGGCTCCTTGATGACTCTCACAGAACTGCTAGCCTGGCTGTGAATCTTCTTTTCATTGGACTGCACTACCTCAAAGCAGTTTAGTCATAAATATGTGAAGAGCTTTGTTTGTTGTCTGATGAAGACAGAGCCCTGGATAATGTCTTTGTATTTGTCACTGAACTTGAATGTTTAAACTTCATATATCAAAGCACAGCAGTCCTACAGGGATATATTCATAACTTATATAAGAATAATCATAATAATAATTTGTTTCCTTCTGAACAAGACACTTTGAGTGACCAAAATGTAACAATTAAGAGTTTGAGTTCTAAGGGAAACCTGCATACTGTAACTACTGTCGTCCAAGTAGTTGCAATCGGCATGATAGCAACCTGCGAATGGCAAGTAGCCACAACTGGAAATGGGACCAGAATTTCTTACTACCAGTTTACAACTATGTGGGGGGGGCAAACAGGCCGACTAATATGTGCGGGGGGGGGGGGGGGGGGTGTTGGGAGCGTGATCACATGTGTGTGAGCGTGCGCTCACCTGTCTGCGCTTCTCCATCGGTGCTGAACCGTCGACAATTGTACACCTGAAAACAGCTTCCAGACTTTTTGGAGGGGGGGCCTGTATAATGGCGGGGGAAACACTGATGCTGTATGGAACAAGACCTGAAACTTCAGACTGAGACCATAACATCATGTTTACCATGTTTACTGAGGGAATAAATCAAGAGAAGTAGAGCCATCGTCTCACAGATAACTATACAATTCTAATATCGGTCACAATGGTGAAATACCTTACAGGACAACAATGGCTCCATCAGCCTCTCTCCAGACTAGGGCTGTCAAAATTGCTCAATATTCGCTTTAAAAATTGAATTTTTTGCAGTTGAATATTTTAATGTTGAAAAACATTCAGATACATGATTTCAATGCATAAATATTCAGTGCTAGAAATTCAATCACCTTTTTCTTTCAAAATCCGATGACACAGATTTACTTCCATACGGCCCGCGTCCGACAGAGTCAATGTCTCAACTGTTCATAATAATGACACATTCACAAACGTTTGTTTTTTTATAAATAGCCTGCCTTTATTAAACTCAGGCATCAACCGATAAATATACTCGCTCAATCAAACAAGCGCTGTTAAAACGCACGAGCACGTTGAAAATAAATTATAAACAATGCAAGAACGGAGATAAATAGAATACTCACGGCACAAAACTATGTACACTGTCCAACCTTCGAGGTTTAATCCACGTTGTTGTGGAGAAAGAGGATGGCATCAACAGTGGATGGATTCAAGTCAAGTCAAGTCATTTTATTTTGTATAGCCCAAAATCTCAAATTACAAATTTGCCTCAGAGGGCTTTACAGTCTGTACACATACAACATCCTCTGCCCCGAAACCCACCATTGGCACAGGAAAAACTCCCCCAAAAATGAAAAAAAACCCTTACAAGAGGGAAAAAAGGGAACAGAGAGCGATGTCCTCCTCTGTTCCATGGTTCTTCCAGCAGCGCTGAAGTTGCGTTCGCTGCTGCTGGCGGGTATGGCAATTCTGTTTCAAACGCTACATTCTGCGAATTCCGTCTGTTTTCTGTTATCGCGGACATTTTCTCCGCGCATACCCCCTGAACCACTTCGCGTACCCTACCCCAGTTTGGGAACCGAGGCTCTACATCATGGGAAGCAGATGTTGACTTCACTACTTATTAAGATATTTTAAATATGGAATGTTCAATGCTTTATCGCGCTGATGTGTCCGAGCCCGACTATATTTTCTAAATATTTATCCGAACCCGGCCCAACACGTCGGGTACCGACTCCATTGGGCCTGGAACAGCGCCCCCTTCAGTCAGTCTTGTGTTAAAGAATCAAAAAGGTGAGCTTAACTTCAAACCCTGCCTTCAGCAAAAAGTTGGTGGTAATAAAACCGTACGATATCAATTAATTAATTAAATAAATAAAAATAAATAATGATTTCGTTTTTGAAGTCTCTCTGTGAAAAAGTGATTTAAAAAGATGTTTTCTTAGGGTTCATTGTCTCTTCCTAGTGTATTCTTTCTAATGGTCTCAATCTCTACTTTCAAGTCTTCTTCAATGCAGCATGATGTTCATTTTAATAAATGATGGTCCATTTAGAGTTAAATAGTATAAAATAAAAATAGTGGTGGCGTTTTACCCCGTTAAAGAGTGTTTGTTGCGGCTTTCCGCTGCGCGATAACGTGTAACAATCAGTTCTGCCGCCTGCATCGTCAGTTGTTATGGCGTAACACCGGTATGAACGGTACGGGAGAAATTCATACCGTAAGGAAGTCTTATACCGTTTGAGCCGGTATACTTCTCAGCTGTAATTGGATTATTGATTTGGATAAAAGCATCAGCTAAATGACCTGTAATGTAACAAAAGCAACAGGCACGTACAATACATGAACCACATCACTGGCATGAGATGGAAGGCAGTCTGTTCCAGTGTGAGTATATTATAGAAATGAACTGAAGACACAGTGGAGGGCGAACAGCAGTGGTGTCAGTAGTGTTGCATGCTGGGTGTATGAGTGTGTGTGCGAGGAGGGGGGGGTGTTGAAGATGCATAGCAAAACAATACGTAACAATGTGTCTGTGGTTTTTAAAATAAGTCAGAGCTTAAATATTTTGATGCACCTTCCTCTAGACTTGTCAGTTCCACTTGTGAAGGATTCTCGTTTTGTTGACGGTGCAATGCTGCCGGCTCGTGCTCCAAAGGCTTCGTCTGCGAGGCAGAGATGCAAGTGTTGAGTTGGCTGGAGCAGTGGTGTGAAACTCAATCACAAACTGGGACTACGTTGAGGGCCGGTGGCCATGTGCAGTAGGGTGGGCACGACACAACCCTATACATACAATACGTGTCGCACATGTCTCCTCTTCCCACCGGCCCTGCTTACACCGGCCTCCCCTTGCACACCATGGCCAGATTAGTGATATGTCTCCACAATGACGCGTCAGCTCCACCCTCAATCCTGTCTTCTTCTGCCATCATTTCTTTTCCCATTTAGATCAAATCATTTGGCATAGAAAACTGCTGTTGCTTTAGGAAGCATATGCCATATTTATCACAGTCACACATATACGCACCATATATCTGCCATTTGAGATGCTGAAACAAAGGCTTGTGTGCCACAGACAGCGTGGAGGATGGGCTGGTTTTGTCTCCAGTCTCTCCTCCGGTGTTTCGTATGGCTATTGCAAGCTGACAGCCCCGCTTTGTCTCAGGGAAATGTAAACGTGTGTAAGCCCTGCATGTGGCCCAGTTAATATAGCAGAACACATAAGTAGGCTTTATGGCTGATTGGTCTTTTATGGTCCGCGTGGTCCTTATCATCCTTCAAACTAATGTCTTCAGTAACTACTTCTGGGGCTGGTTGCATTGGCTTAGGCCTGCCCACCTTTTCCATTACTTTATGACAACTGAGATCAGATGAATTTAAAAAAACACTACACCAGTGTATGTTTGTGTGTGTGTTGTTGCGCAGGCGGGTAGTAATGATCAAAGAGGCTGTTCTTCTATCAGGATCAATATGGTGTAATTGAATGTAGGGTTTTCCTGTCTGGGCTGAGTGTTCCTCATCTTGGCAATGGAGGAAAGCCAGATGTTGCAAGGGATCTTCACGCTGTTCTAGACCAATGAGCACTATGGTACTTACCATCTTATTCTTATTCGTCCATCCTTCAGCACTTTGATCTCTTTGCTGTTTAATGTTGATACATTCACACTTGTGCAGTGCAAAGTAAAGAGGGATTAAACTACAGGAGGAGGACTCTCTGTGTCCATGGTGAGTGTCCGTATCATTAAAGCCTCTGCTGGCTTCTGTCTACAGAGCGCAGCAGTGCCAAACCTCGGACTGAGTTTTGGATCCAATCTGCTGATTTTCACCCTTGTTGTTTTAGAATTGTCATTTGCTCGCTTGCTCCTATGACTCCAATGGAACCACCGACAGCCAGCAAACGCTACACGGGCTTTTTGTTTTAATCTGGTTCTACTGTGTCTTCCATTCCTACAGCTGTTTGGGTTCAATCGTATCTTAGTGGATGTGATTCATCATTCACTCCTAACTCCAGCTGCCTCCATCAGTCAATGCACTGCTAGTTGCTTGAGTCATGGTGGCAACAACACAGCCGATTAAGGTTGTGCTTCATCTGAATGCAGTTCCTAATCCGCGAAGCTGTTGTCTGTTTGGTGGGAAAGGAAGATTTCTTATTAAAGAGACAACAAATGCCTCCTGATAAGATCAACGAATCAATGCAATTGATGAAATTTGATTCTTAAAAGCGTTGGCAACAAATTTCATTTTAGATTCGCTGTATTGCGCGATTATTCCGTCACTCAATGAGTTGCGGAGAATAAAAGCGCCGCGCCGTCGTAGAGGAAAGAGCAGCCAGCAGCGCCGGCAGTTGTTGTGAGTCACATGACGCAGGCAGAGATGTCTGGTCGACTAGTCCAGTATTTTTCAACCAGTGTGCCGCGAGAGGCTGTCAGGTGTGCCGTGAAAACAAATCTGAAGTCCACAAACAGGATCCTGGCGTAGGTTCCTGGGGAGTCCAGATGCTGAGGATGTAGTGGAGGGCCATGTTGACAGCATCGTCCACAGACCTGTTGGCTCTGTAGGCGAGCTGCAGGGGGTCCAGGAGGGGGTCGGTGAGGGACTTCAGGTGGGTCAGGACTAGCCGTTCAAAAGACTTGATGACTACAGAGGTCAGGGCGACGGGCCTGTAGTCATTGAGTCCTGTGATCCTGGGCTTCTTGGGAACAGGGATGATGGTGGAGGCCTTGAAGCAGGCTGGTACGTGGCATGTCTCCAGGGAGGTGTTGAAGATGTCAGTGAATACCCGTAAAAGACCCGTTGTAACTTCTGTATTATTCTGCCGAGTCCTAAAAGGGCAATTCATTGAAAAATGAATAATCAAAAGATTGTGAAGTGTAGTGAAGTTATTTTTATTAGTGTGTGCCAAATTGGTAAAGGTGAACTAGTCAAATTTCGGTCATTGTTGTCATCATAAGAATGAAACATAAAGTAGCCGTGAGGTGGCTACTGCCAATATATTACCTGAAACTGCATGGTACAAAATAAATATATTTCATGTTTTCTGGAACACATATAAAAGGCCTCTAGTTTAATTTACAGAAAACAACCATTTATATGACAGTATTGGTCAGAAAGATCACAATAGCATATTTTTATATAACTGGTTTGTTCCATTCTGGATTTTCATTTTTAGTCATTGACACAGGAACAAAAATGTGGTCTGCATCACAGTGCGTTTTTATGATCAACCACAGTGTCAATGTTTGTTGCTTTGGACTAATTTCCATATCAGCGTTGCACAGAATAGACTCCCTGTCGTGTCCACTGAAACCAGGCCCATGTTAAAGAACCAGCCGACCCATCGTAAGATGACTCCTCCTTGTGTATGAGGGTAATTAGAAGTTCTTCCTGCAGGGCAACCTGGCCCTAAATATTTAATCTGGCGGGAGCTGTGGCAAAACATGTCATGCCACGCGCGTCTTTTGTGTCCGACCATGGAGCAGCTGGTAAGGTGCTGTGTCTGGAAAAGGACGGGGATGTGTGGACGGTGCGGCGGGGGCCGCTGGGCTTGCTTTGGTGTGTACATGTGTGCTAGAGATAAGGTGGAATTGTGTGAACGTGCAGGCGGTGTGTGTGTGTTTGATTGTGTGCGTGATTGTGGGTAAACCGCTGACAGAGACTGAAGCTATTTTGATCAGAGAAGAGAGTCGTGGATATGAAAAAGCTCTCGTCGTAGCATAGGTAGTCGCAAGGCTCTATGAATTCGGGAAAAGACCCAAACTGACTTGACAAGGAGCAAGACGGGCAAATGAACACAGGCCGGGTCGGGAAGACGCGGCCTGTTGTCATTTGCCCGTCTTGCTCCGACGGCTAATCACGGATGGATTTCTTTCTTGTAATGTGCTTCAACGCTTTTCTCTTCTTCATTCCATTTCTGACAGATATGTGTCACAAAGATGTCAACACGCAGCGGCCAGGGATCGGACTCGGTCATCAAGCCCCTGGACACCATCCCTGAGGACAAGAAGGTCAGGGTGCAGCGCACGCAGAGTGGCTTTGACTCGTTTGAGAAGCCCGCTAGCCAGGTGAAGAGGGTCCACTCCGAGAACAATGCCTGCATTAACGCCAAGGGCTCGCCCGCCAGCAAGGAGTCGCCCAAACTGCGCCGCCACTCCAGCCCTAGTTCTGTAAGTAGTAGCCCCTATCCAAACACCAGTTCATGTGTTTTCAACCCACATTGCATTTCTAAAATCCTTCTGATGTCACATCAGAGAAATAAAGAAAATATCCTGGTTACAAATTGTAATGAAGAAAAGGAAGTAAAATGAATTCTAATTGTAAATGGACTGTACTCAAATTTCTATTTTTCTAGTTGTTTGGCCACTCAAAGCACCTTCTCACTACGTACAATTACAGTGCATCCGGGAAGTATTCACAGTGCTTCACTTTTTCCACATTTTGTTATGTTACAGCCTTATTCCAAAGTGGATTAAATTCATTATTTTCCTCAACATTCTACACACAACAACCCATAATGATGAAGTGAAAACTGTTTTTCACTGTGTGTTCCCCTTATACGGTTACACACGCTCATGTCTCACACACTGTCTCACACACTCATGTCTCACACATTGTCTCTCATACTCTCTCACACACTGTCTGACACTCTCATACGGTCTCACGCACTCATGTCTCACACACGCATGTCTCACACATTGTATCTCATACTCTCACACACTGTCTGACACACTGTCTCACACACTCTCATACTGTCTCACACGCTGTCTGACACACTGTCTCACACACTCATACGGTCTCACACTCATGTCTCACACATTGTATCTCATACACTGTCTGACACTCTCATACGGTCTCACACTCGTGTCTCACACATTGTATCTCATACACTGTCTGACACTCTCATACGGTCTCACACTCTCATGACTCACACACTCGTGTCTCAGACATTGTATCTCATACTCTCACACACTGTCTCTCAGACTGTCTCACACATTGTATCTCATACTCTCACACACACTGTCTCTCAGACTGTCTCACACATTGTATCTCATACTCTCACACACACTGTCTCTCAGACTGTCTCACACATTGTATCTCATACTCTCACACACACTGTCTCTCAGACTGTCTCACACATTGTATCTCATACTCTCACACACTGTCTGACACACTGTCTCACACACTCTCATGCTGTCTCACACGCTGTCTCACACACTGTCTCTCAGACTGTCTCACACATTGTATCTCATACTCTCACACTGTCTCTCAGACTCTCACACATTGTATCTCATACTCTCACACTGTCTCTCAGACTGTCTCACACATTGTATCTCATACTCTCACACACTGTCTCACACATTGTTTCTCGTACTCTCTCTCACACTGACCAACTGTCTCTCATACTCTCACACACCGTCTGACACACTGTCTCTCATACGGTCACACACTCATGTCTCACACATTCTCTCATACTCTCTGAAACACTCTCTCGTACGGTCTCACACTCTCTCATACTGTCTCACACACTCATGTCTCACACGTTGTCTCTCATACGGTCTCACACACACTCTCATGTCTCACACACTCATGTCTCACACATTCTCTCTCATACTCTCTCACACATTGTCTTGTTGACAGATGGGTAAAGCATTTCAATCCTAGTTGACAGTCTGGCTGGCTCGTCCCTCGTCGTGTCGAGCAGACACTCGGTGCTCATGTCGGTTGAGTTCCCTCTGCACTCGTTGGATGCCCAACAAACTTTCAACAGTGCCCTTTGTTTATCAGTCATCCTGTTGAAAAAGGATCTGACATGGGGAGAGATGTTCCTTGTCATCTCCTCCTCCTCGGTTACTTGCGTTAAATACATGTGTTATTATGACTATTTTCCTTGTTTAAGCTGTGAGAAGCTTTCTGCCACTTTTCTTTCTTTTCTATCTTTTCTTTCTTTGTTACGTGACAAGAAATATTGGCAAAGAGTTTTCTAATCTTACTGAATTCATTTGATGTCAGTTGTGTATTGATTAAATGCAGATGGTGATACAACTATACCACTCTTCTTAATCACACTAAATAGTTACATTATGATCTTCCGGACATTTCCTTCTAGAAATCTTCTATATCGAGACCTCTTCACATCTTGAATAGCCCTGATTCATGATATATCGTTATTGTTCTTCTAGAAAGTTGCTTTGGTCATTGTGTCGACATTTTCAGTCATGACTTTTTCTTTTTGTTTTTCTTCTAAATTTTCCACCACCAAGGTGGCTCAGACAGGTGCAGTCTAGTCCCACAAGGAGGCTTCTCTGGTCTCCACCCCTCTATGATGGAGGGTGGAGGTCAGGTGCCTAGACTTTGTGAGGCAGGACGGGCGCACGCTAAAATAAAACATTAATTATTTTGGCGGCGAATGTTCCTACGACAGAGCGGACCCTGGAGAAACAGGAGCTGATTTTTGATGGTGGCATCACATGCTGTTGGATGGCGAAGACGATGTAGGTGTCGACTGGCTCGAACCCAGACCTCAAAGCCTGCTGAACCAAGGCTGTGCTGCCCATCTTCTTTGACACATAGCTGAAGATGGTCTTGTCGATGAACGTTTTTCCAGACACGTCAAAGTCCACGTCCTGGACTTTGGCCCATGTCTTATGTACCAGACGCTGGATGATGACCTGGGTTTCTGCGTCAATTAAGTCCCCTTTGCGCCTCTTGAATGCCTGACAAACCAACCTCGTCACGGTGCTCTTGACGTAGGCTCTCCTTGCGTTCTCCCGCGCTGCTGGGTTTTGTGGTGGCATCACGTCTGGCTCGTCCCTGGTCGTGTCGAGCAGACACTGGGTGCTGCTGTCGGTTGGGTTCCCTCTGCACTTGTTGGATGCCCAACAAGCTGCCGTCTTCATGGTGCTCCCGATGTTGGCTGTCCCTGCATTCCTCCACACCGCGGGTTCCTGCCAAAACCTGCTTTGTGATGGACGTTTGAACCCTCCTTCCATCTTGGAGATGTTCCTTGTCATCTCCTCCTCCTCGATTACCAGCGTTGTATACATGGTGTGTATTTCTGTGTTTAAACTGTGAGAAGCTTTCTGCGACTTATCTCAAGCAAGGCTGCTCTCCAACTGACCAGGAGAAGTTCTGTCAAGTCAAAGCTTCTGCCCGTGTCATAGATCAAAGGGCTCTCGTTGCTAGGCAACCGTTGCTAGGCAACCGGTTTACTGCAGCTCTGTCTGTGACATAGCCATGGCCCCTCCCACCGCCCATAGTTACTGTTGCTATGGGTTCCATGAACGCACTGAGCTTTGTAGAAATTCTGACATGCGCAGTAGTGGCTGGAGTCCGGCTGAGCGGGCAGTATGTGGCCCCTTACCTGAAATGACTTTGAGCCCCTGGAATAGATTAACTTTGACAGCCCTAATTCAGGAAAAAAACAGGAGAATGACCATTTTTATGAGGCGTATGCGGCCAATTAGTGACACGGGGAGAGCAGACCAGCCCATCACATTTACAATTGTCCAAAAGTTCTACATCTTTCAGTGCTCACCATAAATAGAAAAGGAGATTTAGGTAGCACCTTGGCTGGTTCATTTATGGGGAGAAGTTCCCTTTTAGGTAATATAGAGCCAGAATATTTTCCGAATTAGAGTGGAAATGTCTGACGACTGAAAGTGGTGAAACTGAATTTAGCATTTCCCCTAGGTCGGTGAGGTATAGTGCTCTGTCCGCTGGTTCATATGTGCTCATACACAACACATTTGTTGTAAAAAAACCATCATTCATAAGCTTAGGGGCAGTCACCACATTTTCAGAGAGGGCGCTGATCCAAAGCGTCATGGTCCTGGTCGGGGGAGCTGAAAGTTTAACTGCCTTATCTCCCATTTCAAAATAACGCTGCTTGGAGTGTAGCAGTTGCTTTTCCATCTTGCCGTTGACTGGAGATCCTCCTTAAAACCCTTAAGTGCCTAATGCGTTGATTGTAAAGTGAAGGGGTAGGAGTGTTGGCACATTCTGGTTATGGGAGACTGTGACGCGTGCAAAGACTCCACATCCCTCTCCACCAGAAGTCCCTTCATAGACTATTTAATAGAAGTCTAGTTCTGTTACTGTGACTGGTGACTGTGATTGCTTTTGAGGATTTGAGCTTGAAATTTAGCTGACTGCAATCTTGGTTTCTGGCCCTTCTCATCTTGACTTTATGCAACCAAGGGAGACAAGTGGCTGCAGCGAAGACGGAAGGCTAAATACATTTTTAATGACCAAAATGTTTATTAAATTAACTTTATTGAAATGAAAAAACACTGAAAGGGTTAAAGTTGGTTTAAAAACAGCTACACTGCAGTATTGACCTGTCAATCACTCCCTAGATCAGACCCTGCTTTACGGCCCATTTGAGTGTGTTTACATGTCAAGAGAAGTGGAGTCACCCTCTCATAGACTTCTATAGGACCAGTGGAGTTGCCGCCCTGGTGGACAGTAATTAGAATGCAGCTTTGAACAACTTCTGCGTTGGCTTGGTTTCTCAGAAAAGCGATGCTTTGTTGCCTTGTGGTAGCAGTAAAAAGTGTTTCATACGGTGGTTAAGACGGCCTATCCGAGATGAACAGTACTGAAATCCAGTACAGATAACAATTAAACACTGCTTGGAATTGTCGGACACGCCGTTGCCTCCCCGTTTTCATTCAGCTCATAGAAAATCTGGGGTAAAGAATATTGAAGCTAAATACAAAGTGTGAGGTGAAATTTCAAAAGCATGTCAAACAGATGCATACACACATCTGTGTAGAGCGATGAGGGAGATGTAACGTGTCTTTCCGCTCTTTGAGGTTTCACTGGAGCTCTATTCCTCAAGTCGTTGTAACGCAACCTTTTCCTTGAAAATAGTGGAAGGCTACTGGCTGTTTATTCATTTTTACAAATAATTAAAGGCAGATATTTTTCGAAAACCATATTTAAATATCAAAACTGTGTCTTTTCCCCTTCTGAAATTAATTTTCTGGCCTCTGTTCTCTCACATGAATAATGAAAGGCTTCTTACAAACCCCATTATCTTCTTAATCCCGAAAATGAGCATTTCAGGTTGTATACATACAGTATGGGGTGCCTGTTTTAATTCAAATGGGAAATGTCAAATGAATCTGCACAAAAATTAGATTTAATAAGTGTGATATGAGGCTTGACTGATTGCCTGCCAACATCGCTGCAAGACACTAATGAATTGGTTGAGCTGTGATTATGAAACGGGTTACACAGCTAGTGTAGAACCCCTCTACAGGCCGTGTTGTATGAAGCCACTTTGCTATGTGCCATTATTTGGTGGTCATTGGTTACTGTGACCTCACTACACAATCTCCGCCATATGTTGAGAAGATACTAATTATGACAATGCCATTCAAACATCTAAAAGGATAAAGTCATTCATTTTTGGACGGACATGGATGTGACGTTCTCACATGAAGGCCGTTTCTCAATACCTAAGACAACATTGATCAGATGTGCGGGGCGAATCACATCCAGGCGTTTTGACCGTTCTGTGAGATGCAGCCTTGTTGGCCTGGTGCAAAATACTCAGTTCTATTTTCTGGGCTACTGAATTGAGCATTCTTTCCTTCTTTTTTCCTTTAGCCCACAAGTCCCAAGTTTGGAAAGGCTGATTCCTATGAGAAGCTGGAGAAACTGGGAGAGGGTTCATATGCTACAGTTTACAAAGGAAAGAGCAAGTGAGTAGAGTGTGCATGTGCACTCCCTATTTATCCTCCCTCTCTTCTTTATAGTGCACTTTACATTTAATAATAATAAATTATTCACATATCTGTAGCACTGCAAATACCAAACATGATGTTTTACTAATTCAATTATTGAAAATGAAAGTCCAAACCATGTAAATGTATCCACGATCTCTAATCTGTTATTTTACTACAACAGTTTTGATCAGCTATAATCCAGTGGCTTTGTACCCGGGTCTCACTTCACTGCTGCTAAATTACATTTCATTTACTTGACAAACGTCGCTGTTCTCCGGCTCATGTTTTGCTGATTTTAATGTCTTTTTTCACATTAAAAGAACCAAGGAAACGGGATTGCCATACTTTGTCTCTTGCCAGGGTGAATGGGAAACTGGTTGCTCTGAAGGTGATTCGTCTGCAAGAGGAGGAAGGGACGCCTTTCACGGCCATACGAGAAGGTAAGAGCTTCAGGGTGTTACTGGAATAATCATAAGCAGACACCGTTGTTACGTTGAAGGGACACATAAACTCGTTGGCTTGCTGACAATGAGGAAGTCCATGCAAACCTTTTCGGAGTGGCTTTTCAGCTCATCAAACAAAACCGGCAGATAGTGGTGGCAGAACTGCCCAAGTGAAAAAGTCCACAAACCTGCGTGGGATGTCACTGTGACTACACGTGCTTCTGCATTTTGTCCCTCACCATACTGCGACTGTGGACCACACAGTAATGTCTGACATGTGACGACGTCCTGCACCAGTTATCTCCCCATATGTATAACAGCAGCATGTCCCGCCTCGGTGTGTCCTGTCAGTCATGGACGTGAAGAACGTCAAGCTCTTCACTTGACTGACTTCCTGAACCCTCACACGCATCACTGCCATTTGAATATAGAGGAGAAAACAACTGTATTTGATCTGTGTAATACCCAGAACTGATGAAGTGAGCAAACCCCCCCACCCTCCCCAACACACACACACACACACACACACACACACACACCCTCCCTGAGAGAGGGTCTGAAAGCCGGTTTGAAGGTAGGAAGCTCTGAGCCCTGAGCACTACGGATTAGGGGTGGGAATCTCTTGGCACCTCACGATTCGATTCGGTTCAGAGGTCAACGATTTGATTCTAAACCGATAAAACGATTATCGATGCATCTCGATTTTCTAAATTTTCTCAAAACTACCTAAAGGCTGTTCACAATAGAGAACCAGCGCACATCTTACCTCATTGTTTCCATTTTCTAAAAAGTCGATCCGTATTGAAAGTTGGCAAGATATTCACAGATTTGGACTTTTTTCTGGTATTTTACAAATACGGACTGAGACAAAGAGCAGCTTTTTCTTCATTTAAAATAAAAATGAATCTGTTTAATATTGTTTTTACATCGGCTACTTTCATATTGTGTTGGAATGCAAGCTGCATTGGTTCTTGCATTGTTGATAGAAAATCATATTTGTGACAAAGATTTTTTTTTCTCTTATAAAAAATTAGAGAAGGTAATTCATCTGTTCATTTTATTTTATTTATCAAATAAAGTAGGAAGTGATTAGCAACCTCTGAGGAGCAAACTCAGATTTGAGGAAATTTAGAAAATGGAGGTGCATCGATAATCGTTTTCAGTTTAGAATCGAATCGTTGACCTCTGAATCGAATCGTGAGGTGCCAAGAGATTCCCACCCCTAGTTACGAATCACAGATTAGCTTTGGAGCTAGCACAGCATTGTGCTAAAGCTACCATCCATATTTTTAGATGTTCCTTTGTGTTTTGGATGAGCTTCATAATTCTCAAAGGATCACATGACAACCTTCAAGTATACTATATTTCTAGAATTGCAATAAAAAAAACGGCTTGATTTCTTATAAGACATAAGTCCCTGCCCCTCACCTGCAAACTACCACTATGGATTAGCAGCTACGGTATTTTTGCTGTGGAATTCCTCCAAGGCCGAAGATCGAGGTTTTGCTTTACTGGCAACTGACTGCAGCTCTCACTCTTCTTTCGGTTTGATGTTCTAACATGACGACCCTCACCTCACCTGACAGCTGACCACTGAAGTAGAACATCAGTTGTACATTTTTCGTTCACACTCGTTTCAATAATATGTTACAAGAGAAGAAATGCGTCGGACCAGTAATAAAACACAACTGTCAAGTTGAGGTTTTTAGCTGCGTCGAAGTTTCTCACTAAAATCTGTCCCTGGTGAATTCTGTAAACCTTTGCTTTTGTATCTCGGCCTGTTATTTGCAAAAGCCTCCCTGACTCTGATCAGCTGTTCAGATGTGAAAGTCTAAATAATCCGTGGCAGAATGTGCTGATCACCCCCTGCCTCCCAAGTAAGACTAAGCTTTGCCAGTAAAGTAACCATCTCCCCATCATCTGCATCACTGCTCTACTTATTAACACTGTCTATCATTCGTATACACAGCTGTAATCCACCCAGTGTTATCTTTGGTTTGTTAATCCCCTCTAACTATGTAACCCCGCCGCATCCCAACCATGCCGCTAATGAAGGCTGCAGATCGCAGCGCTGCTCTGCAAGCTCTATATGTGCCTCCCTTTAACTCTCTGCTGCTTCCATCTCCACAGCATCTCTTCTGAAAGGCCTGAAGCATTCCAACATCGTGCTCCTCCATGACATCATCCACACCAAGGAAACGCTGACTCTGGTGTTTGAATACGTGGTAAGCCCCTATGAGCCTGTTATCAGTGGCCGGCAGTCCGCTCTAAACAACAGAACACGGGTCACGGCTTGTGTATTGGTCGTTTTGACCTTGTTGTCTCTGGCAGTTTCATGTTTTAATCCTTTGCTCACAGGAATAAGAGCTGTGGGTATTTTGAATGGCGGACTCTGGGTTATTGGGCACTTGAAGAATGTTCTAACAGCTTGAGCAAAGAATGGGAGCAAAAGGAGGTGTTTTGGAGGTGCTCATGGCTTATAAAAACTCACAGACCAGTCCTCCTCCCATAGTTCACATGTTCCTGTGGGTCCGTGTGTGTGGGTGACCTGTGTTTTGCAAGGTAACATTTCTGTTTTAGTTCTATATATTATATAGGAAGCTATATAACAGCTTCTGTTCACAATGTGGCAGAATGCAATAAGAATGAATCTCCTAACGAAAGGAAGCAACAAAAAGGTTTTCTTTGGTCTGTGGTGAGACCGAGCAGGTCTGTTGCTCCTCTCGAGCTGTTGAGATGCTCGTCATCTTCTGTCCCATCAGTCCTCTCCTGTCAACATGGTATGTCCCTCTCATCTGGACACAGTACACACCGTCTGCTGATCCCATCCCAGGGCCGCGTAATCAGCAAATGTATTAGAGCCACCTAAAGGAAAGAGACGCACCTAAAAAAACACTTTAGGTGGGTCCTTCATTCAGAATGTTGTTTCATAATCCAAATTGGAATCTGAATCAGAAGCCATTTGTTGCCACATATGTTAACCATGATGACTGGTGCGATATAAGAATATAATCTAATAAAATAATAAAAAATATAGCTAAATGAAAACAAGAAATCTACCCCACAATATCTTTACTAAGGGTGATTAAAAGAAAGCTTCAACATTTTAAGCAGAATAGATTAAGAGACTCCTGTGGAATCCCTTTGCATACGTATCTGCTGACAACCATCGATGGTCACATTGATATTCAGCTCAATCTTTGATCTTCAAACGCTGCCCGAGGCCAAATCGGTCAACCAGAACAAGCTTACTCAGCTTTCCACCTCTTCCTCATTTTAATGAGACTGAAAACAGGGCGATGCCCCTGTTGGTGGGTAGAACGCTTGTCAAAAGGTCAGGTTCTCAAGGAGGTTTGGGGAGACGTGATTGGAGCTCAGCAGGTGACACTAGAATGAAGAATGAGAGGTCTGTTCTCTTCTTTGGGAGTAATACCAAGATTCCCCAGATAGAAGTCCAGACAGAGGCAGGGTTGGGTTCATTATCTGTTACATACTTACTCGCATGTAAAACATTTCCCCTGCTGCAATGCGGCCCCCGTTTTCTATGGGTGCCAGCCAGGAACATAATACATAACACGTTTACCCTCCACGTTAAATCCTCCATCCTTTGATTTATTGCAATTTGGATGCAACACAGTCATTTGCATATGAGCGATGACTTGCTTTTCCATTCAGGAATTCGGCCTCGTAGCCAACGGGGTTATTCAGCAGAGGCTCTGACAGCTGTGAGATGTCGGAGATTGTAAATGTCACTGTGATTATAGAGCCGACACTCCTCCATCCGCAGTATCTAAACACACCGGTGAAGCGTGTGCATGCAAACGCGTCACCTAAAGCAGCATCATTGCTGGGTTCTGGATAACTGTGGTATTAAAGGTTTCATTAGTAGAACCCTATTGTTGGAATTTTAAATGTTTTATTTGTAGAACTCTTTTGGTTTGTTTTAGATGAAAACATTGGACGATAAAGTGCTTCCTGCCAAAGTGTCGCTTCTGAATGTTTTTAAATACACTTTATTGTTTACAGCGCTACCAGCGATAAACGGGGGAACGGTAGAACTATGAAGACGCAGTGAACTGTCAGGAATATGTGTCTCTATCAGCTCCACCCCCTCATGTGGCGGTATTAATATGATGCTTTCCTGCTTTTGTTTCACAGCATACAGACCTGTGTCAGTACATGGACAAACACCCCGGGGGTCTCCATCCGGATAATGTGAAGGTACAGTATGCGTTAATATTGGGGTTTAATAATAAGAACACTACTCAAAATGCTAATGAAGTTTGGAGGGGAAAAACAGGAGCAATGTTTCCTCGAGGAACGCCCCGTTACGAGTGTGTAACCTTGATATCACGAATATCATGGGACCCAAATATTGCATAGTTTGACCTCTTCAGGACCAACACTCATTGTGTAAAACAATGTGTGAGGAGAAAAGAGCTGACACGGCATGACTGCATCTCAGAGGACCACAAAGCCCCCTCCTCCTGTCCTATGGTCCACTCAGCTGCTCTGGGGGGCTGTTTTCTATCGGCTATCTGCAATCAGACGTATTGTTCTAATCCGCACAGGAAACGGTGCATTACTGGCGTGATGTTGGGAAGAGGAACCAGGAGAAAGAATGTTTCGTGTTGAAGCAATACATTGATTAAGAAATGATGGATTGTCTCTTCTAGACGCATTTATGCTGCATAAGACTGAGGAGACCCTAAAAGAATTTGGTTTTATCTTTTAAAACAAACAATTATGGTGCTCTGCTCAACAGTGCTGCGGCTCACCAGAAGGGTGGTGTTCCATTAGCGCCTGGCTGCACAAAGATGAACCTCTTCAACTCTCCAACCATTACATTACTGTCATCGTCTGACTCCACCCATCAAATATCTACCAATCAGAGTTGCACATAATCTACATTAGTGGATGGAGCCACATCTGCTTCTGCAGAAAACCAGCCAGGTGACACTTTGATCACATTGCTTTTTATATAAAATATTCAGGCATGGTGTCTTATTAGTGTCTTAACCACTTTATTTGAGATTTAAATGAACCTGCGTCTTTTTCTTTTGCCTATTTGTTTGTGACGTGAATAGACACAAGTATGAAAAGTATTTATATTTTTCAAATTATTTATGGGATATATTCTTATTTGTATGTAGCCCCAAAATACTTTGGTACCAACCATGTTCACCTGTATTCAAACGTCTGAATGACGGGGCCATCTGGTTGTGTGTGGGACGTGACCCAACAGGACAGCACAAAGGAACAGGTAGACATGATGGTGGAGTGAGACGATGACGACGTTGGTGTGAAGACGTTCTCTCACACCTCATCTGTTATGTAACAGCTCGCTCCTTTCGCCCTCAGGATTTACATAAGTACTACGCGTTCCTCCTGCTGACAGCCGCCGCCATTCAAATGAATAATTAAGGCTTATTCTGAGGTGTTGCTTGGCACCCGCTGACTTTGTTGCTTATTGGTGAGACAACTGAGCAGCGCTTTATAATCCGTTGAGGCTCATAGCCCGGTTCCTGCAGGCATGAAGATGAAATGGAGGCTGCACGGGAACTACTCAGCATGAACACAATGGTTTTAATAATCCGTCACACGGAGGATGGCAGCTCTTTTCTTTGGGAGTTATCAAGGAAAGGCTTTAGCATTAAAGGCAGCGACGCATTTACTATTCATGCAGAATGTTTGAAGAGAAATGTCACTAGAATGTGGTCATTTGGAATGAAATGGTATACAACAGCGATAATGATAATCATAAGGTAGTTTACTTATTCCTAACTTCAGAGCAGATTTCCCTTTCTAGTCCCGTTTTCCATACCGACAGACAAACTTTGACTTTCTATCCTTTTTAGTGGTGGAAATGGGCTGAGATGACAAAACTGAAACCTGCTTAAGCAGAGAGCTGGAACATGAACGACGATGAAGCACGGAAATGTACAGATGCCTTCAAAACTACTGGACAAAAATGTATCTCTGATTCGCTTGAAACATAAACACAAATGTAGCACTTGCATGCTGTAACTGTGTGTACACTATCCATGTTTTCATCAGAACGAGGCTGCCAGGTTGGGTATTAATGTGCACGGATATAAACCAATAATAAGCTGTGCTCACTGACTTAATCTGGCAACGTGCCCTCGCTCTGCAGAAAGGTGCAGTTCCAACAAAAGCCCACAAGGTACCGTTCAGAGGAGTCCACAACGAGACTCATGCCAGCTAATGAGCAGAGCAGGATGCTCATCTCACTATGAAAGAAAGTGAAACTAGTGTATTTAAGTGTCACAGCGTTTTCGGCTTTGAATGGTTTTATTTTTTTACCTGGAACACGAGAATCGTGAACAGGGTTAATGTCTGTTATTAGTGCGTTTTATGACTGAATGAGTCACTCAGCCATCCTACTGTTTATTAATCAGGAACCTAGAAGCTATTAGTGCCTGTAGATCAAATTAACATGTAGAGACACACTCAGACTCTCACTGCTAATGTAATCATTGGTCAAGCACCAGAGAGCTGTGTGTGTGTGTTTGTGTGTGTGTGTGTGTGTTCCTACAGTTTCAAATTGAAAATTAACTGAAGTTTCTGCTTGAATTTGATGATCCAGAGTCAAATCATCAACCATCTTGTTGTGCAGCACTATTAAGTCTTCTCGCCCGATGTACTCAAGCTTCAGTTTGTCAGTGGCGCTGCTGTAATTGAACGCAAGTGAGTATGACCTCATCGGGCTGCTGCTGAAGTGCTCTTCCTATTAGATGATATGCTGTCGGCTGAAGGGCCGTATCTTAGTGACATCTGCACAGATCAATGGGAAGCTGACACCCACACACCGTGTCTACAAGCCAAGTAACGGCTCAATCAAATTACAAGGGAAGCTACTGGAAGCACATTATGGTGTCCAGTCAATATCATCGCTGCGTGCACTGGGACACTTGGCCTGGACTAATAGCCGATCTGCACCTCTACACAGATAGACGTTCTAAACTCTACAAAGCTCTATATTACTTGACATAGACCACTATATGTCAATGGGTAAGCATATCTAGCTCAATCAAATCACCACTTGATTAGCCTGATGATGAATGTAACTGAACTTTGAGGACCCTCCTGGGACGGTTCCTAAGATTACTAATTCTTCCGTTAGTAATATACTGTAAACTGTAGTAATATTAGTAATATTCCATCATGTGTGTGTGTGTGTGTGTGTGTATATGCACATGTATGTATATTTATGTACTTGCATACTTCTATACCAACCCAGCTGACAGGGGTAGTAGCTGCTCTGTCCGGTGGTGCGCAGGGAGAGACATTGTATCTATATATACACATATATCTTTATATATTTTAACAGTGTAACGGATCACAAATCGTTTGGTTCGTATCATGGTTTTGTGTGTGTGTGTGTGTGTGTGTGTGTGTATATATATATATTTCATGCACAATCGCATGTATTTGTGGCATGCTTGTTGCATAAGCCAAGAAGACAATCTAGTTCAGAACACCTCACATCTCTTGGTCCATGTGTTCTGGTCTCTAAAGTGGTGTTTCACTAGTCTTTAAGTTACACAATGAGGCCCTGCAGAACTACACAGCTGCTCATTAAAGTCTCGGCCAAAGACAATTGTGGTTATATGTGGAACTTCACCGTCCTCAGCGGGCAGTGCCACAGTGCAGGTTGATGCTTCCTCTTGATTGAGCCCATTAGACATCATTGTGCAGACGCTTAGTGGAAAAGAGGAGCGCTCCTTCCAGGCAGATGGTAGACCGGTTTCACTTCATTTAACACTCACCACTTCCCCATTTCAGGGAATCACCTCTTTGGAGATTTCAGAAGTAATTTTCAAGGTAACGATTCGTCTGTGCAGTGATGGTCTACACATTAATCTATTACTGACACAGTTTGAACTCAAATATAGAGCATTCACATTTCATTCACAGACCTTTGGTTTAGTCAGTCTTCAGTCCCACCTGTCTTGAAGCTTCTGATCTGGTGTGTATATTAACATCCCATTGAGACGCAGCACGTGTCTCCTCTTCCTGTGTTCCTTGCAGCTTTGTTCTGTTTTTCTCTTTTGTCCTGGTGAACCCCATCGGGCTGCTGTCACTTTGATGCATCGCCTCAGCCCTCTGCTGCACATTGAATATGAGAAAAAAAGCCTAATTCCACTGCATTCTACAGATAGACACCTCAGAGCCGACCCAACACACACTTTGCCTTCTTCCTAATCTGGATCCAGTACTTCATCATTAGAAAGATGGTGTGGGTCTATTGGTCGGTTCATGATGAATATTGGTTCCTGCAGTCGGATCACTCCTTAGGATACAGTTTATATGAGAGTATAACAATGGATGGTTTAACTTCAATCACATGCTTTCGTTCTCCTGCAGTTGTGAGCTCATAATGCATCATGATTAACACACTTATACACTAGAGATCGTGCCAGGCTTCTCCCTTCATTGTGAGACCCATGCACTCTGAATCCCAATGAGTGTTATTAGCTAGTGTTCCTGCAGCAGGCATTCAGGCTTCTTGTTTTCTATTGTGCAACAAGTGAACAAAGGTCCTTGCAGCTTATTCAATTAGATTAGTTTTATTTTGTATAGCCCAAAATCGATAATTGTTCATTTGCGTCAGAGGGCTTTACAGTCTGTACACATGTGAAACCCTCTGTCCCGAGACCCTCACATCAACACAGGAAACACTCCATTAAAAATGAAAACCCTTCCATGGGGAAAAAAGGGAAGAAACCTTATTGAGAACGTCAGAGGAGGATCCGTCTCCTGATGGACAGACTACAATGATGTCATGTGTACAGAATGAACGACGTATGATACATTCGATTCCTATAACAGAAAAGATTCAAGTAATTGTAGTAAGCAGGTGTACGGCAGGACCACTGCAGGGACAACCACCATCACATAGAACCACCGTCACATAGAACCACCATCACATAGAACCACCATCAGATAGAACCACCATCACATAGAACCACCATCACATAGAACCACCATCACATAGAACCACCATCACATAGAACCACCGTCACATAGAACCACCATCACATAGAACCACCATCAGATAGAACCACCATCCACAGAAGCCTGTGGGGAGGGAGAGCACAAAGACTTTAGGAGAGGGTAATGTTGGTTTATGATGACAGTAATAGTAATATGATTAATATTTAAAATATTGATGTTTATAGAAATGGAAATATCAGTAGTGTTAGAAGCGTGGGTGTCCACAGGGCCAGGCAGCCGTCAGGACCAGGGTCCAGAAGGAACTACGATCTATGGTCACCTGCAAGGCGAGAAAGCACAAAAAACTCTGGGAAAGAAGCTGAAGAAACTTGGTGTGTCCTAAGATGTCCCCCGGCAGTCTAAGCCTATAGCAGCTTAACTAAGGGCTGGTCCGGACTAACCTGAGCCAGCCCTAACTATAGGCAGAATCAAAGAGGAACGTTTTAAGTTTTATTTTAAAAGAGCTGACCGAATCTGCCCCCCGGACTGAAAGTGGAACCTGGTTCCAAAAAAGAGGAGCTTGATAACTGAAGGCTCTGGCCCCCAGCCTACTTTTTAAAACCATAGGAACAACAAGTAACCAGCATCTATGGAGCGCCGCTGTCTTGTAGGGCAACAAGGTGTTACAAGCTCTTTAAGATACGACGGTGCCCCACCAGCAAGTGCCTTGTAGGTGAGGAGAAGTACCTTAAAATCTATTCTTGATTTAACAGGGAGCCAGTGCAGAGAAGTTAATACAGGAGTGATATGATCCCTTTTCTTAGTTCTTGTTAATACACGTGCTGCAGCATTCTGAATCAACTGGAGAGGCTTAAGAGATTTACAAGAGCAGCCTGATAACAAAGAATTACAGTAGTCCAGTCTGGAAGTGACAAACGCATGAACTAATCTTAACTGGAATTTCCTGATTTTCTATATACCACGTACATGAAAAAAGTCCTTTTTATATGACAGTTGAAGGTCATATCCTGGTCAAAGAACTACCAAGATTCTTGACGGTGCTGCTGGGTACCAGAGCAATTCCATCCATAGAAAGTGTATCACATGACAGCTGGCTTCGAAGGGGCTCTGGGCCTATCAGGATAACTTCTGTTTTTTCTGAGTTTAACATCAGGAAGTTGCCGGTCATCCAAGTTTTTGGACCAGCTTGTTAAGACTTGAAGTCTTAACAAGCTGGTCGGTCTCTTACATTACATGTCATTTAACTGACGCTTTTATCCAAAGCGACTTACAATAAGTGCATTCAACCATAGGGATACAAGAAGAAGGAGCAACCAATTTATAATTTGCTATAGATGAGTGGCGTTACAAGTCCAATGTAAGTGCTCCAGTTAGTGTGTTAGTGGAGGTAGAGTCTGAAGAGGTGTGTCTTTAGTCTGAAGATGTGAAGGCTCTCTGTGGTCCTGATGTCTTCAGAGACCTCCTTCCACCATTTAGGAGCAGGACAGCAAAGAGTGGAGATCTAGTCGAGTGTTTTGCTCTCAGTGAGGAGGAACAAGCAGTTTATCACATGCAGAGTGGAGAGTGCGGGTCGGGATGTCGGGTTGGACCAGGTCCTGGATGGAAGCTGGACCCCATCCATTCACAGCATGGTACCTGAGCACCATGTTTAGAACTGGATGAGCCACCGGTACCAGTGAAGAGAGCGGAGGAGTGAGGGAGAACTTAGGAAGGTTAAAGACCAGTGGAGCTGCTGCATTCTGGATGAGCTGCAGAGGTGGAATGGAGGTAGCAGGAGACCTGTAGGAGAGTTGCAGTAGTCCAGGTGGAGATGACAAGAGCCTGATCAGTACCTGCGCTGCTTTCTGAGTGAGAAGAGGACGTGTTCTCCTGATGTTGTAGAGCGTGTATCTACAGGATGGTGGTGTCAGTGATGTTGGGAGTCAGGGAGAGTCGGCTGTCGAGTGTGACGCCGAGGTTCCTGGCAGTTAAAGTGGGTGTTGGCACGGAGTTGGCGAAGTTGACAGTCCTGTGTAGGAGAATCTTTTCTCAGAAAGAGAAGTAGTTCAGTCTTGATTTTCAGATGGTGGGCGGACATCCACTGAGAGATGTCAGTCAGACAGGCAGAGATCCGAGCCGCCACCTGGGTGTCCGAGGGAGGGAAGGAGAGAATTAGTTGGCTGTCATCGGCACAGCTGTGGTAGGAGAAGCCATGCGAGCAAATGACAGAACTGGAAATCCTCGAACAAAGCACTGTTTTGTAGAAAGTCTCATAATGGATTTGGACGGATTTCTCAAGGATCTTAGAGCAACAATCAGATGAGCCGTAAAGTCCCCAGGTCGAGTATGAAGAATGAGACACTGCATTGAGATTAAAGCACTAGAAGTCTAAAGTACAGGCTTCTATATTTAGGGTGAAGTCCCAGGAGTGTGGTTCCACACCACTACTCCGTAGTGGCCCATGGTGTGAGGTGCCAGGCGGGTGTGGGGATGCTCATAAGTCCCCGGCTGAGTGCTGCTACATTGGAGTTTACCCTGGTAGACGCCTTCGGGTGGTGGGGGGGAAAACTCTGACTGTTGTCTGTGCATATGCACCAAACAGCAGCTCAGAGTATTCGGCCTTTTTGGAGACCCTGAATGGAGTCCTGCATGGGGCTCCAGTAGGGGACTCCATAGTCCTACTGGGAGACTTCAATGCGCACGTGGGCGACGATGGAGATAACTTGAGAGGCGTGATTGGGAGGAACGGCCTCCCTGATCTGAACCCGACCGGTTGTTTGTTATTGGACCTCACGGATTGTCCATAACAAACACCATGTTCGACCATAAGGATGTTCATAAGTGTACGTGGTACCAGAACAGGGGCCGCGTGTTCTGGACACTCGGGTAAAGAGAGGGCCAGAGCTGTTTTGTGTTTAAAAGGAATACAATTAAAGAACATTGTCTAAATTACACACTTATCAAAGTACTCGTTAATTTCTAAGATTAAGTCTTTTGATTAATGAATTAAAAAAATAAATATATATATATATATATATATATATATATATATAAAACCTGTAACAATATGTAGGAGGAAGGGGGATTCCAAGCCTTGTTGGAGACAGAAATATAGCACAGATAGATGTTGCCACCGGTTTACATGTGATTTAAAGTGGTACGAAGTACAGATTTCTCAGGCCACTGCGATGAATAGCCTATGATACATATTTTATTCCAGGTATTCTTGATCAGAGGTGTAACCTCTTCTTGCCTCGGCTTCCTAGCCTGTTTTTTTCACCCATGATAAAAAGTGTAATAACTAATTTGTCTATCTGCATCATTTTTCTGTTTAAAATAAAAAAAACACGTCAAAGTTAAGGGGGCATTGAACGTGTGCACATTTTTGGAACTAATTTGCATATGATATAACTTGTTGGAGTTGTTTGAAGTATTTTCAAACGGATTAGTGCACATTGTAGTATATTACTGATGGAAGTTGGTTCTGCTCGGTTCTTAAACCAAATGGGAGAGCCTCGACTGTGACATGAGATGAACCGCACTGTGGTCCGACACGTCTGCTGCTGCAACTTCACCCTCCATAACTCTGTACACGTCCTTTTTATTTCACAGAAAAGAAGTCAATTCTAGCATAACTTGTGCTGTGTGCAGAGTAGTGTGTCGAATAACCTTTGGTGGGATCAACTATACCAAACGCTTTGAGTAGGGTAATGACTGCTTTGTGACAGGATTAGCATTGTTAAAGTCACCTCCACATATTAGTATTCCCTACGTTTCAATAATAAAGCCATCAAGTAAGGTTTCAAAGAAGGACTTGACAGTCAGGTGGGGCGTGAACATATACCAATATACGTTTTTGTTTTCCATCTTTCCTTTAACAGTTCTATATCTTCCTTATTAATGGATTCTTTGGACATTTAAATTTCACTGAGTTAGATACAACAGTCACTCCCCTTCTCCTAGCCTGGTGAAATGAGCTACACAATATATTTATGTATCCAAACCTCTTAAGCCTCTCATGTTCCTGCCTGGGATAAGTGTGTCTCGTGTATATGAATCATCTGTTCCTTCTCCGTCCTTCATTTTGTCATTATTTAAGAGGGTTATTTAATCCTTTTACGTTCTACGACAGTATGTGAGTATTGGTCTCCATCATCTGTCTTATTAGAGTCAAGTTGAGACACAAAGCATTAAGTGGACATGAACTACTGTGAAAAGGGTGCAACTTGCCATCCCTGGCGTTCCCTGTTGGTGGAAGGAAGGTAAAGTCAAGGTGAAGTATTTAGCGCAGACATTAAGTCCCTCCATTGCTTTCCTCTACGTATTCAAATGAACCGGAAGTCCTTCTCAATGTATGAACCGGGGTTTGTCGCGTCAGTACGTTTCCATGGCAACACGTCCTTCAGCCTCCTCCAAGGCAGCTGCAGCATTCAGCTTCTCTACAGACTACAACTACAGACTACTTCATCAAACTGCTTTTGTTTTTCTCTGAGATCTGGCAGAGCTCCCCCCCCCAATAACACACACCTCCCTGCAGGCGTGCCAATCAACACAGAATGAGGCGTGCACGAGCCAGGCTTTGATTTCTTTTCTTCAATTCCAGCATTCCCCCCTCATTCCTCTCGCACTGATACTGTAGTCCCGGCCAATTAGGCTGATTAAGCCCCATGGAGCCCAATCAAGGACGGGCCCTGTCTGGCATCAGGAGTCATCGGGTCAACAGTTTACTATTCCTGAGAGAGGAACTGCAGTGCGGAAAATTAGCATTTGAAATGTGTGCTTACTCATGTATATCAAATAGAGCTCTGAAAAGCCACAGTAATAAAACAAAAAAAGGAAAGAATCTTCAGTCAGCTCGTTGATTCAAACATCAAACCTTTCTCAAAAGACGTTTCTCATGGTTTTACTTTGATGGGAACAGCGCATTGGAAGTGCTGACAGCCTTTTGAGGCGGCCATTCAGATGCACTTTTCTGAATATCAAAAGGCTCTTAACAATTAGGGCTGTCTAAATCAACAGGTTAATCCATGAGATTATTGTGATACATATTTTAACAGCCTTATTTACTTCTGGTGCGCGTTGACCCCTGACAGGAGAACTGATGAGAGGAATTCCTTCACGTGTCAAACAGAAGAGGGTCGAGTGGCAAACGGACCACTAGGCTAAGCTAGCTGCTAGGCTAAGCTAGCTGCTAAGCTACCCCCATCTCAACATCTGCCCTGCAGAGGACCACCACTGTGTCCCTAAAAGACGGTGGTTTGAAAACATCCTGCTAAATGTGGGGACACAGTTGGCACTTCGAACAAAGTGCACGAGGACAACAGTCGCTAGTTCAACATGTTCCACCCGGTGGAATTCTGCCTCCAAGATGATCACGCGTGTGGAGTTTGTGTGTAAAGAAAATACAGTTAAACAACAGTGTCTAAAATACATGCATTGTAAAGTGATTACTCTTTTTATCAGATTTAGACTTCATGGGAAAAACAAACTTTTAATTGTGATTAATGAATTTCAAAATGTGAGATCAATTAGTCATTTTTTTATCAACTGAAATCTCTAATAATAATAATAATTCTGAATTACGTATATATACTCCAACAAGCTCAGCCTGGTCAGTTGGCATCTGTTTGCCAGACAAGCTCAGCCAACTGTAATAAGTGAGTCTGACCCACTGAAAGGAGCCCTGCTGGGAAACAGCACAGAAGCAGGGACAAGCAGAGGAGAAGAAATGGACAATGTGGTCACCTGTTTACATCTCGTCACATAAGTAACTACTTTCAAAACCAAGCCACAATCTTATCCTAAACTTTTGAATCTCAACTCATTGTTTTAGACCTGCAGTTTTTTCACCTAACTTCTTTTTTTGCTCTAATACATAATTTCAACAGACCGAGACAGTGAAACTGTAACATCTGGATTCTGTTAAAATGACTATTACCAATGCTCACATGACCTATTCTGACTAAAGGTCCCCTCTCAGGCCTGTCAGTGGGCTCAGAATGTGCAGCTACCGTGCTTACTGTCCCTGACATGTTACCTTCCAAAAGGTGATCTTTGACTCGTCTTCCTAATTGTATTTATTCTCCTTTTGGTCTATCGTAGACTATGTGCATACGCTTCTCTGAGATCCGTTGGTGGAGAGCACGTTATAAATAAAATGTATTATTTATTATTATAAGCAAATCCCTATTTGTGTCTGCTTTTACAAATAGCACTGGTATTAAGAACTCATTTAGAGTGGTTCAGTGAGGTAAATGTCTTACTGGTGAAGGACACTTTCAGTGAGAGATCACATTCAGTGATTCATTAACAAAATGAGTCAAATCAAGTAGAAAAACATCTGTAGGACACAGTAGGGCTGCACGCTATTTAGAAAGATTCTGACGGCGTCCTGGTATGTGACTATTGCTTTTTTCAAGTAAACGCATTAATGCATTGACCCCGAAAAGGACCGTGTGTTTTAGCGTGTTAGTTCGTTAGCACGTTAGCTTGTTGTGGCTGCTAAGTGTTGTCATCAGAGGCTCAACAGACTTTGCAATAAATGTTTTTCTGATCTCACTTACGTTGGATTTTCCAAAACCCAAAACCCTCCAAACAGACTGAGCTCCTCTCGTGGGCACAAGTTGTGTTGGTGCATCTGTAATCTCTCCTTTTCCGTGTTATCAGCCATTACTTCTTGTTGTGAGCTGTACCCAGCATGCAGTTCGGCGGGGTCATTTTTTTAAATGTAAAAATATTAGTGTTTCAAATTGTTCCTGTGTCGCCAGCTGTTGTGGTGTTTTACCTCTTAAAGAGTGTTTGTTACGGCTTATTCGTTGTTGGTATAAAGTTATAACTATGACTCTCAACACACATAAGACAAGTAGCTGAGACAACAGTCAGCAGGGCTCAGACGGTTTCTCTACTCCTTTCCCTTCGGAGTCCGTGCAGCAGTGAAGCTATGATGTTTTACCACTCTTCATTAGTCCACGTGGAGAGACTGATATGTTTAACGTATGGCTCTCCATTGACTTCTGTGTGCCTTTTCTTGTAAAACACCTCTGACCTCAGCAGCCGCCCAAGGTGATTATTAAAGGAGGTGTCTCGTGTGAATTATCCATGTCCTCATTATCAGAACAGCCTTCAGGATGTTGCATAGAGATATGTCAGTGTTCCATGTTCCCCTGTAAAAACAGTCCATGCATTCTGTCTTCTAGCTGTTCCTGTTCCAGTTACTGAGAGGCCTCTCCTACATCCACCAGAGGTACATCCTCCACCGCGACCTCAAACCACAGAACCTGCTCATCAGCGACACTGGAGAGCTCAAACTCGCTGACTTTGGTGAGCAGTCTGGATGCTTTTTTTCTGGTACATGGAGGAGTGAATATCTGTTCTGCACGCAGTCTATGTTCTATGACTTTCTACAATGATTTACCATTGTGCTTTGCCTCACAATCAAGTTGTATTCATAGTCATATTATTGTCTTAGGTTGTGATGATGAGTTAGGGTTGGGGTATACGACCGTAAAACCCATGAGGCATGGATGTTTTTCATCCATCAGATATCTTATCACACCACCACCAAAGCGTCCTGTGTCAATTCCTTGGTCATCTCTTTCATTTCCATTTCCATCCCACTGATGGACTGATAGACGCTAACAAAGCAGCTGAGGGTGAAGGTTAGAAGTCGTCTGCGGATCCATTTCTCACTGTACATACTGAGCACAGGATGAAGACACTGACTTGTGACTTGAAGTGGACCCGTCACCATGATTTTCATAACCATGTATGTCACGCAAGTTGGAAAAGAGCACAAGGCAGAATATTGAAAGCTGTGTCCAGCATGCAGTCCGCCATGTTCTCGGCGTCTATGGGGCATCACAATAAAACACAGCTCGCCTCGAAGGACGCAGATCTGGTGTTGTCTGATCCCAGAACAATGGGATGCCTGGAGGAGCCGTTTTCAGTGGCTTTTTTGTACAGTCTGGCGCATTTGGACGAACTGTTGGTCCAACCATCTGTTCAACACTTTGGCCAAGAAGACAAAAATCTTGACAATAAGGTGACCCCACTCTGCCTTTCATCACATGCCACATCTATCCAAGACATCAAAATCAAAGAGCGGATCACCATGGAAGTCCGGAGCACATTGTGTAGTGTTAGGCCCCCCGCCTAAAAGTGGCACAATATGGCTTGGATCCATGCGGCGTAAACACCGCGTGCATGGCCTGCACCGCATCATCAACTGGCCATCCAGCCTTCTGTTTCCTCCATCCATCCATCTATTGGTGTATTCTTCCATTTAGTGTCCTTTATAGTCCCTCTGACCCTCCCTTCCCTACTACTAGGGGTAGTAGGGATTTTTCGATTTCTCTCGATTCTCTCTAGAACGTTTCGGTCTCGATTCAGAAAAGTTAATAATCGGAATAAAAAAAATAAAAAGTGTCTCGCGCGGAGCGTGAACTTCCTCGCTCGCCAGGTGAGTCTCTGCTCGCGCTCGAAGGTGTTTTCTACGCGCTTGCTGTTGCTCTTTCTGACAGTGAGGGGGCGGAGCCAGTCACCATGGTCTCTACACCTGATTGGTTACAAACCCCGTCTTTGGATTGGCTGGAGTGATGCGTTCACACAACTATAGAAGCCCATTTCTGCACTAATGAAAGGGGATAAAAAGAAATTATAAGATAAAACGTTGAAAAAACAAACGCCCCCCTTCGGTAACCGTAGTGGAGCGTAGATGACAACCAGCTACAACCATCATTTACCATCATTACCGGCACATTAAGACCAATGCGTCCAGCTCGCAGACCGGTCCTTCAGTCTGAATCTGAATATCTAATAACTTTACCGAACTATGGAGGAGCCTGCGCACATCTTACCTCATTATTTCCATTGTCCAAAGAGTCGATCCGTATTGAAAGTTGGCAAGATATTCACAGATTTGGACTTTTTTCTGGTATTTTACAAATACGGACCGGTCTGAGACTAAGAACAGCTTTTTCTTCATTTAAAAGAACAATGAATCTGTTTAATATTGTTTTTACATCGGCTACTTTCATATTGTGTTGGAATGCAAGCTGCATTGGTTCTTGCATTGTTGATAGAAAATCATATTTGTGACAGATTTTTTTTTCTCCTATAAAAAATTAGAGAAGGTAATTCATCTGTTGATTTTCTTTAAATATCAAATAAAGTAGGAAGTGATTAGCAACCTCTGAGGAGCAAACTCAGAAAATACAGATGTATTGATAATCGTTTTATCAGTTTAGAATCGATAATCGGAATCGAATCAAATCGTGGGGTGCCAAGAGATTCCCACCCCTCCCTACTACCATCCATCCCCTTACCCCTCCATCCCTCTGTCCAGACAGACTGGGTGAGGGGGAACAGGGCCGTTTCATCAATAATGCAAACCATGTATTGGTTTGGAATCATTACTGCAAGGGGAATGAGAAGGAGAAAATAATGGACGAAATACCAAATGAGCAGGAGTGAAAGTCCCTGGTCTATTAGTCTGTCGCAGGAACCCATCAGCAAACATGCGCAAAACACAGAATCAGCCTTTGCTTGGAGGATGCCAGATGAGGAGGGGTGTGTGTGTGCGTGTGTCATTGTGTGACTGCCAAGGCGCCCTGTGGTCTCGGCTTTGGCAGCCAGAATACTAACGGACGACAGCTGAGGCCTGTGGCGCTGGTTTGGGTAAATGAGAGAGACGAAGGACGCGTGTCAACAGAGGAGGGTGTGAGAGGGACAATAAGAGGTGTCAGGATGGAAGGACGCAGTGTAAGAGAGGGATAGATGGCAGGCTGTAGGGTGGGTTATGGATCATCTGGACAATGAAAGTACATTTGACTTTTCCCAGTCCGTGGTTTTCTTTCCCCTTTGGTCATTACTGCTCATTACTGGACATTTAACCCATTTATGAAAAGAACTTGGACAGGAATTGGCTTCTTTCTTTTCCAATAGCACTGGTCTATGTTTTCGTGCTGACGGCTGTTTGTTATTGGAGTATCTGGAAAGATGCTGACAGCAGGAACAGCTGATTAGTCACGTGACTGATTAGTCTTTAGCAACTGTTTCAATAATCCATTTAGTGAATTCATTCTACAACCACGTCAGGTGAACCTAACAGCTCTGAGGAGTTGCCCTTCCCATACCAGTCTTTACATGTGCTTCGAAATACGTGAATGGAAACAGGGTTCATAGACGTAACGCCATACTAATTATTGTGTGGAGTTACAGGCGGCCCCCTGCCTTCTTTTACGCAACCTGCGCCTTACACCACGGCATGCTGTTCAACGTACTCTCAGCCTTGGAATGGAAACATGTGCGTATTCTTCCCAAACGTTCTGTAGGTACAACAGGTGTCCCAGCTGTACTGTGTCATAACGAAGAATCAGACAAAAACGAGCCCGTGAGCCAAAAGCGCCCAGGCAGCCTCCCACTGCAGATCACAAAGTTCTGCAATGTTTTCAGGGCTGTTTGTTGGAGACCCCTGCGTCCTGCCCGGGACGTGCAGGGACAGCACACTGGACTCAGCGAGGGCAGCAGGGACCAGCGATCCACATGCTCCCCTCTGCTCCTCTGTAGGTCCACTCACTTTCTAATGAGCTGCACAAACAACGAGCACGTCAGTGAGGCTCCGAGGAGCTCACGGTTCATATCAAGGATGCAGCTAATTGAGGCCGGTGATGTTGTGTAGAGGAGACGTGTAAGGACTGCGACACAAGACAAGTACACGGAGTCCATCCTGCTTGAACCTCCTAGACATTTGTTTGCTCATTTAAAATGATTTCAATTAGATGAAATACTAGTAGTTTTTATTCCACGCATTATATTTTCCTGTCGGAACAGGATGCTTTTTAATGTTCCAAAAAAAATCTCAACTTATAAATAGGTTTTCCTTCAGGACAAAATGAGTTCAGGAAGGCGTTCCATCTCTTAGGCCATCCAGTTCTTCAGTACGAGTGAAGGACTGCTACTGCCACAATCATGTTACTGTAATATTATACAGTCTTCTATCATTAATAGTGATCAATCTCTCCCTTGAAAGCTGTTTTATTTTCGTATGCTTTCCTCATTCTGTCAGCAACCCCACAGTGTCATCACACACAAAAGGACTTAACACAACTATCTGATGACAAATCCCTAATTGTAGAAGCAATTGACTCACGTACTCCAGAGCCCCGTGAGAGCCTGAACGTGGCCACAGGCAGGACGAACCTGCCCAAAGGCTGCTTGTATTGGCCCTCAAACACTGAAGTATCGCCATATGCTGTCAAGGTCTGTCGCCAGCCTGGAGCACAGAAACCCACTCACCCACAAAATGGCCGAGCCGTGTGTGTTTGGCACTGCGTCCTTGTGAGGACCCGTCCCATACAGTCTGGGATGCCAGCTCATGTGTCTGTCTCCTTAAAGAGCGGAGGACTCCGAAGCAAGGCCTGGTTGCTCTCCAGTGGCCTGGAGAGCCATTTGTACCCACTCATGGTGCAAAGCCACTGGTTCTTCTCCATGCTGGGGGCTTTGCTCCAGGGATTCCAGTGCTGCTCGGCTGGTCTGCTGTTTTTTTGCCATTACATACTGTACGTGCTTCCTAAAAAAATGATCCTATTGACTTTTGTGACCCATTGACATTATAGGCTAAACTACACTCAGTGTAGACACGTTGACATTGAAAACGTTTGGCAGCCTCAGCTGTATTTTCACGCATGAACACGCTGAAGCTAAGATTGCTAACTGGTTCTGAACACAAAGCTGAGGTTGATGGGAACATCACTTTAAAAAAGTTAACATTGTACTGTGGTTAGACGCCAGAATCAAGGAATGTGACAGCGTTGCTAATAGTGGGATTTGGGTTCGGGTTCTTGATGAGATTGATACAAATGAATTATCAGTCCCATCAAGAATATTTCTTCTTGATTGACGAAAAAAAGAGTTGTCATTTAAAATGGAATCACTGTGGTTCTATAGAAGCAGTGATGGAGGGACCGTCTGAGGGCAACCAACCATGGACCGACACCGGAGTGTTGTTAGAGTTTCAAATCCACACACTGCCTGACAGTCTCTTTAGTGAAAATCATGAGCAGAATTCTACACTGTCGCTACCTCAGTACCTCAATGCAGGATTGGAAGGTGCAAAATGGAACAAAAACTGTGTTCTTACGAACTTGCTAGCTAATGTGTATTGATGTGTGTGTTCATGTTGCGGCGCTGTGAAGTAACAGCTGCTGGGATAATGATGTGTGAGCAGTGAAGCCATGTGACAATAGAGCTGTGGCTGTCCCCAATGTCCGCCTTGCCACTGCAACGCCATACGTCTGTGTGTGTGTGTGTGTGTGTGTGTGTGTGTGTAGCTGGGCTTTTTGCATGTTAGATGAGTCAAGCCTACAACATTTTTTTTCTGTCCAAAGCTGCAAGTTTTATGACACCAGCAACAAAAGGGCTGTGTAGGTGTGTGCATACTGTAAGTAATGTAACGTACTAGAATGCAGAGCTCATTACAGTCCACTTTGTGTTGGTAAATGAGCTGGGACGACGGCAGGTGCTGCTCTGCGCGCACACACACACACACACACACACACACACGAACTAGAGGAAGAGGGGAGATCTATATTAAAACCATGGTAATTAAGCATGCTTATTCAACTGAGCAGTCAAGTAACCAGAAGTAAAGAAAACTTTGGCGTCTAAAATCACATCCAAGAAATGAAGTAGTCGATGACGTAACTAATGGATAAAAGCGTCTGCAAAATGACCTGTAATGTAATGTAACTCCAGACACCCACAGCAGCTGATTTTCACTTCAGTTTGACCTTCTAAGGGTTTTTGTGTTCGACCGAGGTGAGCTGTAAATTATCTTATTCCTCTTGCTGTTGAAATCCTTCTAACTGTTTGTGTGGGTACAAGTGTCCATGTAGAAGGTTCAGCAGCTTAACAGGGACCATTTTGCAGTACAGCTAAGTTACTGGACCCTTTTGTTCTAGCCCAGCGGTGTCAAACTCCGACCATTAAAATCACATGGAGGGGTGGTGCTGGAGAACGTTTTTAACATTTGCAAACAATCCAGAATTGACGCACAGCAGTGGTGTGTAAATGAAATGGCCACAGTGTCTTTCAGTTTGAGGTACATTTCTATAGCGCACTCACTTTGACAAACATCTGCCAGCTGTGGCTCAATAAAGGTGGTGCATTGAATGGAAGCAGTGAAGCTCACAGCAGTGCTATTTAAGTGAAGAAAGCTGCATGTATTTCCCCCCCTGTGGCACACAGCCTACTGTAGTCTGCTGTGGTGGAATAACACAGATGTTGGGGAATTATTGCAAACTTTATGGAGAAGAAGTTGTATTGTCCCATGTGGAAATAACCTCCTACAGTGCACGTTAGGAAGGTAGAGGAGAAGCAGGCTGAAGAACACTGGGCTGTTTTCATCCTTTCCTTTGCTCGTCCTCCTGCTTTCCTCCAGCCCTCCCATAAATACCGGGACCCCCGGTGCTGTGTGTGACTTGGTGATGTATAATTCAGCGGTGACCTTCCCAGGAGCTACCCCTACAGGATGCAACGGATGGAGGTGGCTAAGGGTGTATTTGTGTTTAACAGTGTATGTGTCACAGGTCAGGACTTTGAAGTACAGAACCCTCTCCTGCAGTCAAACCTGGGGTTTTACATTTCCACAGCACCATAGAGTTACTGCCTACTTGGCTATAGGACATTTTGCTTGGTGATTCAAAGGGCAAAGAACATTGTAATGAAAACATAAACTAAAATTAGATCTCTTGCTTACTGTCAAAGTGGTATTTCAACTGAGCTGCAACCTTCAGGTCTGAACAATGTGAGTCAACGAGGTTGTGACAAGAACTGTAGTTCATCAAATGGGTGATATTTGGACCGCTATGTATGTATATTCACCCAAGGTCAAATGCTAGTAAGCCAAGTGTACGGCAGGACCACTGCAGGGACGACCACCTTCAGATAGGACCACCATCAGATACGACCACCTTCAGATAGGACCACCGTCAGATAGGACCACCATCAGATAGGACCACCTTCAGATAGGACCACCGTCAGATAGGACCACCGTCACATAAAACCACCGTCAGATGCAACCACCGTCAGATAGGACCACCGTCAGATGCAACCACCGTCACATAAAACCACCGTCACATAGGACCACCGTCACATAGGACCACCGTCAGATAGGACCACCGTCACATAGGACCACCGTCAGATAGGACCACCGTCAGATGGGACCACCGTCAGATGCAACCACCGTCACATAAAACCACCGTCACATAGGACCACCGTCACATAGGACCACCGTCAGATAGGACCACCGTCAGATAGGACCGCCGTCAGATGCAACCACCGTCACATAAAACCACCGTCACATAGGACCACCGTCAGATAGGACCACCGTCACATAGGACCACCGTCAGATGCAACCACCGTCAGATGCAACCACCGTCAGATAGGACCACCGTCAGATGGGACCACCGTCAGATGGGACCACCGTCAGATGGAACCACCGTCAGATAGGACCACCGTCAGATAGGACCACCGTCAGATAGGACCACCATCCACAGAAACCTGTGAGGAGGTAAAGCGCAAAGACTTCAGGAAAGAAGCAGTTATGTTGGTTTATGATGACAGTAATGTGATCAATATTAATAAGTGTTGGATAATTACTTCTATGCTGGGCGCAGTAGTGGCTGACACACAGACCCAGTGGAAATAATAGTGTGAGCCAGGAAATGGCATGAGAACAGTATGTGGACATTACAGATCAAAGTCCTTTCTCCCTTCCAATAAAAGGAAATGTTAAATACTCCCTCTCTCATTCTTTTTACCCTCTGTTCCCCCACCCCCTCCCCCCCCCCACACACACACACACTCAGGGGACTGGCAGCAGGGCAGGAAGTTCTTTTTTACCAGGCTAAATGCTTTAATTAAGTCTTCCGACCACTTGGGGTGAGACAGAAGAGAGGGAGTGCAAGCACCCTCATTAAAGCCTGCTGCTTCTGCACTCTGCTCTACCATTAGCTGCTATGGGAGCACTGTCACCGGATACTTATCATGTTGTGTCAGCGCCTAGACGAACCTAGAACAGTCTTAGGATAACCTGCCGTGCATGAATTTACCATAAAACCCTGGAGAAGCACTTTCCTGTGGATCTCATGAAACCTTATGTTTCTAAAATCCAGGTATGAAGGTAGCATTCTCTGATTGATTATAAATACAGTGCCTTGCGAAAGTATTCGGCCCCCTTGAACTTTTCGACCTTTTGCCACATTTCAGGCTTCAAACATAAAGATATAAAACTGTAATTTTTTGTGAATAATCAACAAGTGGGACACAATCATAAAGTGGAACGAAATTTATTGGATATTTCAAACTTTATTAACAAATAAAAAACTGAAAAATTGGGCGTGCAAAATGATGGTGATGCACCATCATTTTTTTCCTGCCACATTTCTTCCTCAAAGATGATGGGCCCCACTATCCTTCCAGTTTTTAATAATGCGTTGGACAGTTCTTAACCCAATTTTAGTAGTTTCTTCAATCTCCTCAGGCGTTTTCTCTGCTTGGTGCATGCCAATGATTTGACCTTTCTCAAACAGACTAACATCTGTTCCACGACCTGGTTGTTTAAGAAATGAGAAGCAACTCATTGCACCAGTTTGGGTTGAATAACTTGTTGCCAGCTGAAAGATAGTCGCCCATACAGTAATTATCCAATAGGAGCTCCTCATTCAACACTTAATCAGCTGCCCTTGAGATTGAGTTTCCCCCCATGCACGGCAGTTCCGCTCAACACGTGAACAAATGTGTTGTTGTTGTTGTTGTGTATGAGCACATATGAACCAGCGGACAGAGCACTATACCTCACCGACCTAGGGGAAATGCTAAATTCAGCTTCACCGCTTTCAGTCGTCAGACATTTCCACTCTAATTCGGAAAATATTCTGGCTCTATATTACCTAAAAGGGAACTTCTCCCCATAAATGAACCAGCCAAGGTGCTACCTAAATCTCCTTTTCTATTTATGGTGAGCACTGAAAGATGTAGAACTTTTGGACAATTGTAAATGTGCGAAACTCTTTGCCAATATTTCTTGTCACGTAACAAAGAAAGAAAAGATAGAAAAGAAAGAAAAGTGGCAGAAAGCTTCTCACAGCTTAAACACAGAAAATATTCATAATAACACATGTATTTAACGCAAGTAACCGAGGAGGAGGAGATGACAAGGAACATCTCTCCCCATGTCAGATCCTTTTTCAACAGAATGACTGAAAAACAAAGGGCACTGTTGAAAGTTTGTTGGGCATCCAACGAGTGCAGAGGGAACTCAACCGACATGAGCACCGAGTGTCTGCTCAACACGACGAGGGACGAGCCAGCCAGACTGTCAACTAGGATTGAAAGGCTTACCCATCTGTCAACAAGACAATGTGTGAGAGAGTATGAGAGAGAATGTGTGAGACATGAGTGTGTGAGACATGAGAGAGTGTGTGAGACCGTATGAGAGACAACGTGTGAGACATGAGTGTGTGAGACAGTATGAGAGAGTGTGAGACCGTACGAGAGAGTGTTTCAGAGAGTTCAACTAGGATTGAAAGGCTTACCCATCTGTCAACAAGACAATGTGTGAGAGAGTATGAGAGAGAATGTGTGAGACATGAGTGTGTGAGACATGAGAGAGTGTGTGAGACCGTATGAGAGACAACGTGTGAGACATGAATGTGTGAGACATGAGAGTGCGTGAGACCGTATGAGAGACAGTGTGTCAGAGGGTGTGTGAGAGTATGAGAGACAGTTGGTCAGTGTGAGAGAGTACGAGAGACAATGTGTGAGACAGTGTGAGACAGTATAAGAGTGTGTGAGACAGTGTGTCAGACAGTGTGTGAGAGTATGAGATACAATGTGTGAGACAGTCTGAGAGACAGTGTGTGTGAGAGTATGAGATACAATGTGTGAGACAGTCTGAGAGACAGTGTGAGAGTGAGATACAATGTGTGAGACAATCTGAGAGACAGTGAGAGTATGAGATACGATGTGTGAGACACGAGTGTGTGGGTCATGAGAGTGTGAGACCGTATGAGAGTGTCAGACAGTGTGTGAGAGAGTATGAGATACAATGTGAGAGACATGAGTGTGTGAGACAGTGAGTATGAGATACAATGTGTGAGACAGTCTGAGAGACAGTGTGTGAAAGTATGAGATGCAATGTGTGAGACATGAGAGTGTGAGACTCTATGAGAGTGTCAGTGTGTGAGAGAGTATGAGAGACAATGTGTGAGACATGAGTGTGAGACAGTGTGTGAGACATGAGTGTGTGAGACCGTAAGAGTCAGTGTGTGAGAGAGTATGAAATACAATGTGTGAGACAGTCTGAGAGACAGTCTGAGAGACAGTGTGTGAGAGTATGAGATACAATGAGTGAGACATGAGAGTGTGAGACCGTATGAGAGTGTCAGTGTGTGAGAGAGTATGAGAGAATGTGTGAGACATGAGTGTGAGACTATGAGAGTGTCAGTGTGTGAGAGAGTATTAGAGACAATGTGTGAGACATGAGTGTGAGACAGTGTGTGAGACATGAGTGTGTGAGACCGTAAGAGTCAGTGTGTGAGAGAGTATGAAATACAATGTGTGAGACAGTCTGAGAGACAGTGTGTGAGAGTATGAGATACAATGAGTGAGACATGAGAGTGTGAGACCGTATGAGAGTGTCAGTGTGTGAGAGAGTATGAGAGACAATGTGTGAGACATGAGAGTGTGAGAATATGAGAGGGTCAGTGTGTGAGAGAGTATTAGAGACAATGTGTGAGACATGAGTGTGTGAGACAGTGTGAGACATGAGTGTTTGAGACCGTATGAGAGTGTCAGACTGTGTGAGAGAGTGAAATACAATGTGTGAGACAGTCTGAGAGACAGTGTGTGAGAGTATGAGATACAATGAGTGAGACATGAGAGTGTGAGACCGTATGAGAGTGTCAGTGTGTGAGAGAGTATGAGAGACAATGTGTGAGACATGAGAGTGTGAGACTATGAGAGTGTCAGTGTGTGAGAGAGTATTAGAGACAATGTGTGGGACATGAGTGTGAGACAGTGTGTGAGACATGAGTGTGTGAGACCGTAAGAGTCAGTGTGTGAGAGAGTATGAAATACAATGTGTGAGACAGTCTGAGAGACAGTGTGTGAGAGTATGAGATACAATGAGTGAGACATGAGAGTGTGAGACCGTATGAGAGTGTCAGTGTGTGAGAGAGTATGAGAGACAATGTGTGAGACATGAGAGTGTGAGACTATGAGAGGGTCAGTGTGTGAGAGAGTATTAGAGACAATGTGTGAGACATGAGTGTGTGAGACAGTGTGTGAGACATGAGTGTTTGAGACCGTATGAGAGTGTCAGACTGTGTGAGAGAGTATGAAATACATTGTGTGAGACAGTCTGAGAGACAGTGTGTGAGAGTATGAGATACAATGTGTGAGACATGAGAGTGTGAGACCGTATCAGTCAGTGTGTAAGAGAGTATGAGAGACAATGTGTGAGACATGAGTGTGTGAGACAGTAAGAGAGTGTGAGAGACAGTTGGTCAGTGTTTCAGAGAGTATGAGAGAATGTGTGAGACATGAGAGTGTGTGAGACCGTATGAGAGACAGTGTGTCAGAGGGTGTGTGAGAGTATGAGAGACAGTTGGTCAGTGTGAGAGAGAGTACGAGAGACAATGTGTGAGACAGTATGAGAGTGTGTGAGAGTATGAGATACAATGTGTGAGACAGTCTGAGAGACAGTGTGAGAGTGAGATACAATGTGTGAGACAATCTGAGAGACAGTGTGTGAGAGAGTATGAGATACAATATGTGAGACAGTGTGTGAGAGTATGATATACAATGTGTGAGACAGTCTGAGAGACAGTGTGAGAGTGAGATACAATGTGTGAGACATGAGTGTGTGAGACAGTATGAGAGAGTGTGAGACCGTACGAGAGACAGTGTTTCAGAGAGTATAAGAGAATGTGTGAGACATGGGTGTGTGAGACCGTATGAGAGAGTGTGTCAGGGTGTGTGAGAGTATGAGAGACAGTTGGTCAGTGTTTCAGAGAGTATGAGAGAATGTGTGAGACATGAGAGTGTGTGAGACCGTATGAGAGACAGTGTGACAGAGGGTGTGTGAGAGTATGAGAGACAGTTGGTCAGTGTGAGAGAGAGTACGAGAGACAATGTGTGAGACAGTATGAGAGACAGTGTGTGGGAGAGTATGAGATACAATGTGTGAGACAGTCTGAGAGACAGTGTGTGTGAGAGTATGAGATACAATGTGTGAGACAATCTGAGAGACAGTGTGTAAGAGAGTATGAGATACAATGTGTGAGGAACGAGTGAGAGTCATGATAGTGTGAGACCGTATGAGAGTGTCAGACAGTGTGTGAGAGAGTATGAGATACAGTGTGTGAGACCGTATGAGAGTGTGTGAGACAGTGTGTGAGAGTATGAGATACAATGTGTGAGACAGTCTGAGAGACAGTGTGTGAGAGTATGAGATACAATGTGTGAGACATGAGTGTGTGAGACATGAGAGCGTGAGACCGTATGAGAGTGTCAGTGTGTGAGACAGTATGAAAGACAGTGTGTGAGAGTATGAGATACAATGTGTGAGACATGAGTGTGTGAGACCGTATGAGAGTGTCTGAGACATGAGAGTGTGAGACCGTATGAGAGTGTCAGTGTGTGAGAGAGTATGAGAGACAATGTGTAAGACATGAGTGTGTGAGACATGAGAGTGTGAGACCGTATGAGAGTGTCAGTGTGTGAGAGAGTATGAGAGACAATGTGTGAGACATGAGTGTGAGACCGTATGAGAGTGTCAGACAATGTGTGAGAGAGTATGAGATACAATGTGTGAGACATGAGTGTGTGAGACATGAGAGTGTCAGACCGTAAGAGTGTGTGAGACATGAGCGTGTGAGACCGTATGAGAGTGTCAGTGTGTGAGAGAGTATGAGATACAATGTGTGAGACATGAGTGTGTGAGTTATGAGAGTGTGAGACCGTATGAGAGTGTCAGACTGTGTGAGAGTATGATATACAATGTGTGAGACAGTCTGAGAGACAGGGTGGGCAGACAAGTGGTTTGGGGTTTTCTCCGGGCTCTCTGGTTCACCCAAAAAGATTTTCTGTAACAGGAAAATTTAGGAAGAAAAACAACTTTCTAGAAGAACAATAACGATATATCATAAATCAGGGCTATTCAACTAAGATGTAAAGAGGTCTAGAAATAGAAGATTTCTAGAAGGACAGAAGCACCGAGTGTCTGCTCGACACGACGAGGGACGAGCCAGCCAACTCTTTGACAATATTTATTGTCACGTAACAAAGAAAGAAAACAAAAATGTCCTCAATAGCAAATTAAAAGTAGCTGCTTTTTTGAAAAATGAAATCTCAAGTTGATGGTACATTTCCCCTGGTACAACAGAAGGAGGAGAATGCGCCGTCTGTCGAACCCACAATAAAATAAAGTGTTATATATAAAGGTGCACCAGTGTAAACTCGTGTCAAACAGAAGGAAATGAGTGGCAAACGGACCACATAGATACTGATAGTACCAGAACATGTTGGTAGCTGCTGGGCTGCTTCCATCTCAACATCTAACGTTACCCTGCGCTGGACCGTCTACAGACGCCCACCACCGTGTCCCTAAAAGACGGTGGTTTAAAAAGACGTCCTGGCTAAATGTAGGGACATAGTTGGCACTTCAAACACACCCGTTAAATGATGGAGAGTCGAGAACAGTACACGAGGACAACAGGAAGAGTCGCTAGTTCAACATGTTCCACCCGGTGGAATTCTGCCTCCAAGATGATCACGCGTGTGGAGTTTTGTGTTTCAAAACAAAATATATTTTGTCTAAATTACACACTTATCAAAATACTCGTTAATTTATAAGGTTAAGTCTTTTCATTAATGAATTTAAAAAATATGAGACTTTTTTTGTTTGTATCTATTGACAGCCATATATATATATATATATATATATGCTCAAAAAGTCTTCCATCATGATTTAAAGGGAAAATCTAGGGTTTCTTGCGGTACAGAAGCCAAGTGCAAAGATGCAAACCAAGTGGCCACACATTGAATATTGAAAGCTTTCAGGAACTGAATGAGATGATCAACTATCAGGCATGCATCAGTGCTTGTAAAATCTTACAGTCTCTTATGTGTACAGTCTAAAGCAGTGACTCTCAAATGTGGATGTGTGTACCCCTGGGGGTAAGTGGAGGCCCTCCAGGGGGGTCGTGATATTTAAAAGAGAATGTATTTAAAACTAGCATCCATTCCAAAAACCTTTACAATTAGTTTTTTTTAATAAATATTCAATGAGATATAATCATAAAGGGGATTTTACAATGGCAGGCTGTTCCATTTCATTATCTGAAGGACACGCCACACGCTTCTCAAGACATGGAGGGAGAAGAGCCAAAGACGGTCAAATCAGAGGCAGCAAAACTCAGTCAGCACATCTTTATTGCTATCTCAAGACAACAAACAAGTCAGCATTTTATTAAGAGGAAACCTTCCGAATTCGGGTCATGTCACCTGATCAGCCAAAGCCGTGTAGGCCCCTCATGAGTTTTTTTTGCGTGTAGCTAAAGTTGCTTGGCGCTGTTTAGGATGGGATATAAATATTTCACAATCAGAATCAGAAGCCATTTATTGCCACGTATGTTACACATAGAGGAATTTGACAATGAGTACACCACAGAAATTAACCCTTAACCCTTTTAAAGCGTACCTTAAAAGTAGCTAAAAGTGTGCCATGCCATCAACTAATGATCCTGGTCAACAGACAGCAATGGAAGGTAAAAACAATAGGAACTGTCGTTTTGTAACAGAGGGAAAAGCCAACCTCCCCATGTGCTAAAATGAACTGTGGTACATGTGCAGTTCACTTTCTAAACCCCAGAAGCGGAGAACACTTTGTGTTATGAGGTCATAACTGAGCAAGACACCCGACCCTAACTGCTCGCCGGGTTATAAATGCAAAATCATGGGGTAAGAAATGCAAAGCAAGTTGTTTTGGATAAAAGCGTCAGCGAAATGACATCATGTAACGTCACTTTGAAGGAAAACCAGGACTTGAATGAAACCGACTCTGGACAGTTTCTTCTTCAATGATTCAGCAGTTCTTTAGAACGGGAATGCAATGCTCACCTGACAATAGTCTATTGAGCTAAAACATCAACATTATATACAACTCCTTGCTTTTAAAATAACCCCTGGATGACAGGGACTTTAAAGTGTCAGTTGCACACAAGCACAAAGAGTTGAAAGGGAGGTCACAGGAGGTGGAGACACTTAAGGTGATAGCAGGAAGTGGGGCCAGAGGCATTGTACCTGCTAACCACCAAGTATTGATGTTACTTGAAACCCAAATGCGTTAGATATGGGGGAAAAAACTACCAGGGTAGATTTAGAAAAGAGATGGTTTTGCATTGTGGAATAACAAACAACATACAGAAATGATAACTGCCTCACGCATTCTTACATTACTTGAAGACTTGTATATAACAAGCATGAAGTCAGCAATGAGTTTTTGTTTCACACAGGACAGAAACACGGTGGTCTATTGGTGATATTATGGTGATATTCTTTCCCAGTTTTAAACCCTGTCTACAAATACAACAAACATCTCACTATTTTCTATATTCTATCCAACATATTGTGCATGGTTTTATGATCATGGTAGACTCTCAGGAGCGTGAGCCTATTTGACTTATTATTCCATTCCAGGAGCCTTTTGAGGGTCAGTCAATGATAACGATTTCTCCCCTCAGGCCTGGCCAGGGCCAAGTCGGTCCCCAGCCATACCTACTCCAACGAGGTGGTGACCCTCTGGTACCGGCCTCCGGATGTCCTGCTGGGATCCACGGACTACTCCACCTGCCTGGACATGTGGTGAGCACCCCTCACCCCGACCCTGAGGTCACTCGTTGTTGATTTATTCAGGTGCTTCCATTTAGATCTGCATCAGATTCCTCATGTAAGGCATTTAGAAGCCACTTCTAAGCAGAGTTTTGTCCCCTTGGTCAACCTTCACCTCCGGTACCCCTCCCTCCGCTCACATGTACTACCACTCCTTGTTACTCACTCAAACTTCCTCGTGAGGCTCTTCTCTGGTTCGAGGTCCGTCAAAGAATGACGCTAAATCAAAATGTTCATTCTTTAACAAAACAGCAAGTCCCACATTGAATCAAATCTAAGTTAGCTAAGTTAGCAGTTAGCTGTAATGTGAAAAGCTGTCTCGATTTGTGGCAACACCCGGGACATGTAAAGGCCTCCTTCTTTCCAAATGTCCTAAGTCCATATGTCCGCTCAGGGAGTGGCTGTGTGCTGGCGGAAACCGGACCCCCTACCTGAGTTCCTGCATTCTGCCTGTCACTACCTTCTCTTCTCTGCCATTGCACGACACGTGCAGAGCCCCTGGTCCCTAGTCCTTGGTTCTTGGTCCCCCAGCCCAGGAAAACACTGAACAGCAGCTTATTGCTGTTAGGAGTTCATCAAATAGTTTCTTCACGTTACCTCCATAGTCTCTTTTCTAACTCAGGTTAGTTTTAAGGGAAGCAGCAATTGAGTAAAAGAAACATACCTGCTGTAAAATGAATTGCCATCTGCTCTTCATCATGCTCCTGATGGCGCTGACAGCTCTACACTAGTCACAGCTCATCATTTCATTCTTGTTTAGGTGATGGATATGAAAGTGTGGTAGCAGCGGCTCATTGTCTCACCTCCTACCAAGCCAGTGCTGCTCAGATAACGACAAGCATCCAATCTAGTGTTGTACTTACGGTACCTGGGGGGCAAAGATCTACCTCATTGAGGTAGCACAGGACAGTGAGGTAGTCTGGCTAAAGAGCTATTTATAATAAATAAACACACACACACCTGTGCTAGAGAGGCATGAAAATCCCTCACCTTTCGGCGAAATTCGCCGTTTTGAAACCAAAATAGGTGACCTACGTGAATCGTGTAGATTTGATGAGTTTCTTTGGGGGGGGGGTATTCATATTCAGTGAACTGCCAACAGGTGCGCGTGTCAGAAGGGAGCGCGAGATTCAGTGAATTGCGAACAGGGTGAGTGATGGTTTCAATCATTTTTATATTTTCTGGTCTATCTAAGTCAAGTTACCCAGGAGCTTTGTTGACACAGACTTAGCTAACGTTAGCTACAGCTTGATGAATGGAGTCATTTAACACAGCGGCGTTGGCCAGCTAGCTAAAGCTGCGGTGGAAAATGAATAGCTAACGCGACCGTTTTTGTGGATTTTGAGGTGAGGGGGCTGACGAGGCAGAAGGTAAAGTGCTCCACAAGCAGCAGACCTGCCAACCTGTTCAAAGTACGCTGGTACGATTTGTCACTCTAAACTACGCAAACATTTGTCTAAAAGTAATTTTAGACTAGTTGACCAGCACACATGATATGCAATGCAATATAATGCATGACGAGTATTTAATGACTTGTCCCCTATTAGTTGTTGTCAATTCCCATCCCCCCCTCGTCGGTACGCAAAAAACGATCCTGCCCTAGAGGGGTAATATCCTTCTCACCTTTTTCACCCTTGACCTGTTTTCATGCCTGACGAGAAATGAACATCAAAAGTTTGATTCTTCTATTGCGCAATTGCAAGTGGTGAAAGTGACATTCAAGACAGTCCTATTAATATGCAACAGGTTTATACTGTAGGGCTGTCAACTATATTCTACATTGAAATATATATATTGAAAATTAATATTCGAATGTAAAAAAAAAACTGCGGCGCGACTGTCTGCTTTGTGGGCGCGCGCCTGACTACTGACTGTATATCGCATGAATAAAATAGACCAGATCTCATCTTGTATATTTGACTCTGATCAGATACTAAAATATATAACACACTATGTCAGAGGTCTTCAACAGGGGCGTCGATACATTTTTGGTTCATTTTTTTTTTTTTTTTCAACCAATTTAAACTCAGTCTTCAGAATTGTATTTATTGTCTTTAAATACACATTAACAACATATTGCAGCGACTGGATAAATCTACGGAGACGTTGTCTCTCAGTCCCACAGCAGCTCTCTGCAGCTGGACACCGGTTCACTCATCATGCTGATACGACATCACAGGCACCAGCCAATCACATCCATTCATGCTCACGTCTAAAGAGCGCCAAGCTACAAAATAAAGGATGGCGAACCAAACTCCCTAGAATGGGGGGTCCCTGCTCCATCTCGCCATCCGTTTTGGGGGCCTTGGCCTGAAAAACCTTGATGACCCCTGGACTATGTGATTCCACGTCCCGTCTGGTCTGTGCTGAGAAAGCTAACTTTTTAATCCAACCTGGGTTGAACTGCTGCTGAATGGCGTACAGAAAAGTGAAAATGAGTACGCCAGAGGTGGAAGTATCTGCCCCACCCCCCTTCCTCCTTCAGTGTCCCTTTCCCCTGAGGCTTCCCTCCAACCATACTGGGGTTAGACTCCACGTTGAGCCTTGGTGACCCCTTCTGCCGGGACAGTCAGCAGGGACGTCCCGTGAACCTCAGCTGCCTTCCCCAACATCCAATTAAAAACAGCCGGGGGCTTTGGGGGTCTGTGAGGCACAGGGAGAGTGTGTCTGCATCCAGGGTATCTACAGGGTGGTGCTTCATCCACCCGACGTTCCCCCACAAAGACACACACACACACACACACACCCCTGGTCTCTTAGGAAGCAGTCTTCCATGAAGCAGCATCTCTTGCAGGACCAAAAGGTTGCACAGATCTGTCTTCCTGCCACCATAAGCATCCATCACAGCAGCCTACAGGTTACAGGCTGCCATCTGTGAGGGGAGGACGTGATGGACGACTGCTCTATTTTTAGCTTCCTGCAAGCTCTGTCAATCACAGTCAACAATGACATCACTCAAGTGGGATCATGCACAGATTAATGCTCCGGTTTAGTTGGGATTGAACACCATCTTTAGCCAGCATGCTAAAGGCTTTTCTTATCCAATTATTTTCTTGACCAAACCCAACAATGTGTCCGTCTCTTGTCTCATGTCTTCCTGTGGTCCTCAGTGTCGAGCCCATTGCTTTCTACTAGACAGAAAGAAGGTTTCCTTTTGCAAAGACTTCTCTAATGGACACAAGACTTGTTCCACTTTGCTATTTGCAAACTATTTCATGAAGTAATATACAGAACTTTTGTTGTAAAATTAGCCTATTTCTAGAGGTAAGGATCAAAGTCTGAGACGAGCAAGTGGACGTCATTCAAAAGTTTTGGATTACGGCTGTTTACGTGTTTTTAAATAACCGTAGCAACCGAAACCAGATTAGAAGACACGCACAACATGCATATTGATACACCTTTATACATTATATGGCATACAATTAACTCTCACAGGCTTCTATATCCTGTTTAGTGTCTTATATGTGCAGATATAAACACCTACATGATTGCAATGGCTGTGCTATTACTTACCTCATGGAACTCTCTCTTCAAGGGGAGTGGGCTGCATTTTCATTGAGATGATCCAAGGGGTGGCTGCCTTTCCAGGGATGAAGGACATCCAGGACCAGCTGGAGAGGATATTCCTGGTGAGTCGCAGGTGCTGCCGTGTCTGTGTGTGTGTGTGTGTGTGTGTGTGTGTGTACAGTGTGTAGCCGGCTCTCCTTTCCTGCGGTCCAACAGCAGCAGCGTTGTGGGTGTTCACATAGAACCCTGGAGGTTCAGTGCTAACTTTGAGCAATACTAATACAATACTAATATGTTGTTTTTCAGCAAAAGCTGCTGACTCACGCACAGATATGAGTGATGTGTAATATTGACAATGTATTGTTTGATTTACTTTTTCTTTTATATAACAATTAACAAGAATGTAGGATAGGAATGAATGAGTGCTGCTGATGTGCACAGTTGGTCGTGTCGTATTTAAAAGGTAACCTTTGTGGTGTGGTTTTTATATGGAAATGAGTTAGTTTGTATAAGTAACTTGTGAACTAGTTGTAGAAACCAACAGAAGAAAGAACCCTGATAATATGGAACCACTGTGATCCTGTCACGGTGTGGGTTTGTGTCGCGTTTTATTTTGTAGTTTCCTGCCCCCTGTGTCCCCCGTCCCCCCTGTGTCCCCCGTCCTCCCTCTGATTGTCTGCCGGGTCCCTGATTGTTTACACTTGTGTCCAATCAGTGTCAGGGATGCAAACGGCACGCTTTTTCTGTTTGGGTGACTTGTGTGAAGTTTTTTTAAGGGGGTCCTGATTATAAATTCATCGTGCCAACAGCTGACCAACAGTAATGATTCAGGGCTCTCAAGTGTCACACATTGAACCCAACCTCTTTGATTCGTGCACACGCTGACGTGCAGAGCTTTACCAAGATGTGAAAACATCTCATTTCCACTGACACAAAGAGTGTGTCCCTGAATGCATCGGCGAGCGTGTCTGCCAGCCCATGGCCGTGCACGGTAGTAGAGGAGGGGGGGCGGGCTCGTGAGCTGGTTCAGAGGTAGTCCAGCATCCATCACCAGAGCGGGCGGGTTAGCAGGGCCATGCAGGAACAAAGATGGAGGCCGTTGCAGTCAGAATCTGGAAAATGAGCAGTCCATGATGACGTTATTGTTTTTGCATGTAGTGTCCCATCGTCAAAAGGATGAAACTCAGAGTTTGCAGCATGAATGCACACAGAACATTCTTCAGTGATTAAAGTCAACGTGGACCACAGGAACACGCTGGGGTTCCACAGTTGAACAATAGCACGGCAGCCATTAAACGCATGTGAATAATGTAATCGCCTCTGCATTGATTTATAGGATGTATGTATTCTAAAGTGAAGGGACGTCCCGTGAGTCCGTGACTGGCCCGATCCGACATCCCCCCCATATCGTTTTATCCACAATCTCTCAATTGAAGTGGATTTTCCCATTACAGTAGCAGGGCAGACATAATGGATTTATATTCATAGGCTGGAAGGACCTGAATAATTAATACAGAAAATGACAGGGACGAGGGTATGAAAGGGTCTGAAGTCAAGTACGGAGACAAAGGATGTGCGCTGGTGTTTGGCCTCTGGGCTGAAGGCGAGAGATACGCATCTCAGAGACGCAATGGCTTTTGAGTTGTTGGATGAGCTCAGGTGCAGAAAGCCCTGCAGGCAGCCGCTCTCTCCCAGAGCGGGAGGAGGGGAACCGAAATGCTTCTTATTGATTGTCCTTTACGCCGGTAAGAAGCTGTGAGAAGCTGCAGCCCCGCCCAGACCCAAAGGCACACCGGGATTGGACCAGAGAGGTCTGCCGGTGATGGGGGGCTCAGCTGCACACTCGTTCCCTGCAGAGGCGCTTCAGCTTGGCCAGACATCTTCCCATCTTTTACGCTCTGGCGCCATCATGGAGGTCCACTGGAGAACTGAAGGTACGCAGATAAGGGCTGGTGCACACGTGTGAGCGTCAAAACACGGAAGACACACCTGAATAAAAGGGATTTCTTCCTATGTGAGACGTTTAGGTCCACTGTGCAAACTATTGTGTTCTTCTTTATCTCTTTACTCACAGCATTTAGGGCCCTTTTGTAATGAGCTGACTGCTTTACCTACAACCCGATGGACCAAAGGGCCACACGCACACCCCCACTGCGACCACTGGCCTTCTATTGTTGGGTTGTAACGTGCTTTACTTCTCTATCTGCATTCACATTTGAATGTATCCTTAATTACTTTGATTGCACAATTACTTTTGTGGCTTTTTGTGCTGCGAGGATCACATACCTTTATTTCAGCTTGGCGCTACATGATGTGGTTGGACAGTTCTAAACACCTTTGTTTCTTTCATCATTTTAGCATTCTGCTCCATCCATTAGAAATGACTGTTTCTCATAGCGATCACATTCTGTGTGTGCATTAGTTTAGATGAACAATTGCGGCGCTGTGTGGTTTGGCGAGGCGGAACGTGATCACAGTACCAGCCTTCTCGTCAGGGCAAGCCTGATCGTGAGATTTCCACCGGTGCCGCCTGCTCTGTGTGTCTGCTGCCGGGCTGTCGGGATGGGTCCGACTTTGGATGCACAGCCTCGACCCGTGAAGGGCACCATCGATGAATTATGTGCAGTCACAAGCATCTTAAAGGCCATGTTGTTTGAAGAGAGGAAGAGGAAAGGTCAGCCTCATCACCTAAAACGTCCTCAGATGGGGAATGTCATTCGTGGGCCTGCGCTTGTTCTGATGTCTGCCGATCTGCAGACCGGGCCGCTTGCTTTCTTGTGAGAAAGGAGAGCTCTTGACATCCACTGCTGCTCATTGCAGAGTGTTTAAGGGGAGTGTTTCAATATTCAAGGTCATTATCCTCATTCAGAAGATAATGGAAGGAAGCCTCTGATGTTGCGTCCATCCGTTATCTTCATCCTATCTGAGGGGCCAGCAGGATTGTTCAGATATCCGCAGGGAGATGTTGATCCCCGGCCTCTTTCTTATGTCTCCTCACCAAATCGCCACCACCCAGCGCTCGCGACCAGAGGGCTTTGCCTTCCGCCTCAGCTCTCTATACTGCTGACACTGCTCCATCAGAAAGATATTGTGACTGTATTTGATCAGCAAGCATCGTTCATATAGAAACGTGGTCCTCTCCTCCTACCATGTCCAGTGCACCTTGATGCAGCCAGCTGATCTGCTTTCACTGGTTTGATCATGTGACCGTTACAGGGCAGAACTCTCTATGGTTCCATCTCTCCAGGTGCTCTGTGCGGATGTGGGGACGGGGCCGGCCCCCGCCAGCTGGTTAACTAGCTGTCAGCCCACTGCAAGGACTATATGAAGAGAGACAGGGCGGAAATGTCCACTGTCCACTCTGAGGTGTGTGTACGCCTCCTTATATTAGTGTTGGTGGTTCGAGTCCCGGCTGCCCCATGTTCCATGTCGAAGTGTCCCTGAGCAAGACACCTAAGCCCTAATTGCTCCCCGGGCAAACATGTAAGAGCCATGGGTTAAAAGTGTAATGCAAGTCGCTTTGGATAAAAGCGCCGGCTAAATGACCTGTGATGTGAATAGTGGAATAGAAGCAACGTGGATAATAGCATAGCTGGTGTTTCTGGGCGCAGGCTCTGGTGCTTCCACCAACACGTTGGCTTTTTCACACGTGATTAACGTCATTCATCAGATTAGAGCTTCACAGCAATAGAGATGATGATTAGTGTTGGTGTAGAAATGATGCAGAGTCTGATTCATGCCCTGTAGATGCCATATTTTGCATCGTGAGCCCAGTGACTGTGACTGAGTGTTGAATGTGGGACGTTAGGGGGGCCATTACTTCAGTAATGACACGTCTGTAGTTATTTTAGGCCACTTATTATTTTGTGTTCCATTGGTTTGTCCATCCGTTTATCTTCTCTTGTCCTATGTTCTATGGCGTCTCCTGGTAGGAGGTGTGTATTTTGATGATCCACCCTACACGTAGTGCAGAGCGGACACGGAGCCTCTGTAGTCCAACATAAAGCACCTTCCAGTCCATCAGTCAGTTGTTTAAAGGGCCTCAGACAGGCGGGAGGACGCTGCCTGTGACTGAGCCTCCCCGGGTGGAACCGGGGGAACATCATGCTTCTGTCACCAACGGGAAGGTGTGCAGGACTCAAACGCAGAGTTTGAAAACAAAAGGAAAGCAAAACGCAGACAGGAACAGGCAAGACACTGAGAGTAGGACATCCAGGGTTGAACAATCAATGGACGCAAGACACACGGGGCTTAGATACACTAGGAGGACACAGGTGGAAACAACCAGACAATCACAGGACAAGGCAGTAAGTGAAGTAACCCGGAGACACAAGGAGCAGGAAACTACTAAATAAGACAGGAAACAAATCCACACCGTGACAGCTTCAAGGGTCCGGCTCACTCGCCTCTCTGTATCGTAGCAGAGCCCAGTGACCATGCGAGCCTCCCTCGGGACAGAGCCAGACGCTGCTGGGAGAAAATAATAGGCGCTGTGTCAGTGACATGAGCCCCCACCCGCTGAACCCAGACAGGATGGTCAGAGCTCACTGAACACAGGGCAGACAGCTGATCCACTTGGCTCTGGTTCTGATCCCCTGGACCTCCTCCCAATCGGATCAGGGAGCAGCCAGGGTGGGACTGTGATTGTCAAAGTGGGAGGAGGCCCGGGGTCAGCGTCAGGACACAGGCCCAGAGTGGAGGTAGGAATGTGTGTGTGTGGGTTAAGAGGCCACGTACACACCAAGAGACAGTTCCAACCCCGAGGGACTGAATCCCAGCATGATCCGATATCAGCATGGAGCCCCTCCCTAGTTACTCACATGAAGACAATACCTGCTTGATGCCAAGTAATCTAATTGAATTTAGGGGCAATTTACAGCCAATCGAGTTTCACACGCAATTACTACCAGAATCACAAAAATACCATTCCACGCCAACTAATTACATCGTCTGACAAATATCATTCTGAAAATAACTAGATTATTGTATTTGGTGGGCTAAATGAGCCCACCTTTGGTTTGATTTTGCCCATGTGAACAGACTGCAGTGCACGTGACAGACACGGAAGTACAAGCTTACATTACGTGTGTGCTTACATTCACGTCCCCTGCAGCCGTGTGCTACCAGCACGTGGACCATGATGCTCCGTGTGCTACCAGCACGTGGACCATGCTGCTCCGTGTGCTACCAGCACGTGGACCATGATGCTCCGTGTGCTACCAGCACGTGGACCATGATGCTCCGTGTGCTACCAGCACGTGGACCATGCTGCTCCGTGTGCTACCAGCACGTGGACCATGATGCTCCGTGTGCTACCAGCACGTGGACCATGCTGCTCCGTGTGCTACCAGCACGTGGACCATGCTGCTCCGTGTGCTACCAGCACGTGGACCATGATGCTCCGTGTGCTACCAGCACGTGGACCATGATGCTCCGTGTGCTACCAGCACGTGGACCATGATGCTCCGTGTGCTACCAGCACGTGGACCATGATGCTCCGTGTGCTACCAGCACGTGGACCATGCTGCTCCGTGTGCTACCAGCACGTGGACCATGATGCTCCGTGTGCTACCAGCACGTGGACCATGATGCTCCGTGTGCTACCAGCACGTGGACCATGATGCTCCGTGTGCTACCAGCACGTGGACCATGATGCTCCGTGTGCTACCAGCACGTGGACCATGCTGCTCCGTGTGCTACCAGCACGTGGACCATGATGCTCCGTGTGCTACCAGCACGTGGACCATGATGCTCCGTGTGCTACCAGCACGTGGACCATGATGCTCCGTGTGCTACCAACACGTGGACCAGCATAGTCCTCCCCATTTGGTTCAGCTTGTCACTGACGACCAGGAGGGCCTGAGCTGCTCACTGGGGCTGTGATGAGGGCGGGAGATGATGTGCATGTGATGTTCTGGAGCTCTTTGTGGCAGCTGCCCTGTCCACTGATGAGTCGTCTCACACTCACAGACGTCTGTAATCCCTCCATTCTCTGCCTGCTAAATATAATTGGGGGATCCCGTGAAGGTCGGACGTCCTCTTTGTTTGTGTCTGGCTGTCATGGAGTTTTAGGTGTATGTATGTTTGCAGAACAAAGGGTCACGACCATTGACCTCACAGATTCCTCTGAGGCAGAACTTTCTCCTTCTGCCCGAGGTTCTGTCTGCTGACTTTACGTTGAACTGACACACTAGTAGCAGATGTGTGAGTGAGCGAAGTCATTTGACCGGTTGGCTTAATGTTTTAATGTTGAAATAATCCATGACCTTTTCCAACCACGGGACGTCTTCCCATGAAGTCCAGCAGCTGCCCCGCTCTCTTTGTACAGAAGGCTCCCTGAGGCCGGCCTGCTGGTGCTGGACTGCCCTCTAGTGTGGTGATTTGTTACTACATCCGCTGTGACTCCCACAAGGGGCCAACATGAGGCAAACTAGCCTCTGACCTTTTCCTATTAAATTCCTCTGGTTTTCAAAAACATTTTCCTTCCTGGCCTGGGCTGTTTCTGCGGATGGAAAGATGTATCTTCTGAATCCCAGACGTCAGCCACATGAAAGGCAGCCATCAGAAATGGAGATGAGCCCACATTGGCTCCAGCAGCACCTCCCATGCTGTAGGCCATCTGGAAACTATTATGCTGCCGAGCTGCCAGGGATCGTGTGGAAGGCACGTCTCTGGGTTCTGTCCTCATAAACCTTGGGCCGTGTGCTTGAGAACTCCAGCCGACCTCTCCATAAACGCTGGGCCGACCATGACTGCTGCTGGAGTCTCTCAATGCGGAATCCATATATTTAATGCCTGATGCATTGTTTATATGCTTTACCTGCTTTGCTTCCCTGACACACTCTTGTATTGAGAGTCAATCATAAATAGTTGTATTGTTTTATGAGTACTGACCTAAATCTGTGTGATCCATCTAATATTGTAGCTTCTCATGCTAACTGTTAAATGCTAGGCACAAAGCCACAGCAAAGAGCGTGTACTGGGTTTGTATTTGCTGCAATGTCTCTCCTGTGTGTGTGTTCCAGGTCATCGGCACCCCCTCAGAGGACAGCTGGCCCGGCGTTACCTCTCTGCCTCACTTCAAACCAGGTGCGACCCTGTTGCTGTAAACCCTCACTGAAGAGTCCCACCCAACGCTGCCCAGAGGGTGAACATTGAATACAGGGAACTCTGTACGATGAGTGTTTTGTATGCTAAATGGTTAGCATGCCGCATCGTATGTGTTAGCACGGGCTAAACATAACGTATAATAAATGATTAGCATACGTTACTCTGATGGACTTTTTGGATGTGAGAGTGAGTTGTGGTAATATTTTCCTTGGCTTGTGGAACATCTGAGCACACGATGAAGAAGCTTGTTTGCCGTGGCGATTAGGAGTCAGCGTTACACAACCCATGAAATATAATTCCGCCTAACAGTTCCTTTGGATATGTATTGCTTGTGTGCCATTGATGAGCCACACTGAGGTGGGTTACGTGGTTTATATACATCACCAACATGAACCAGGTCTCACTGTAACACATGCATACAGCAGCAGGGGGGCAGGAGGGGCAGGAGGGCTGGGCATGGGGGTGGCAGCTCTGCCAGGGCCGCCATGCCCTCTGGGAGCTCATTAGGGCTTTTAGAGGGAACATGAATAGAGGGACTGCAGATTAGTGTTGGCTGATGGACTGAGAGAGAGAGGACGAGCGCAGAGACGTGAAGACGGTCGGAGCGATGGCGTCACAGAGCCACCTCACATCTCCAGTGGCCAATTAGGGACCAACCGGAGGGCCCTCGTGGTCACACGCACACACAACCCGTCCCCATGCACGCGCTCATCCCGTGGCCATGGCGACGCTCGGCTCATGTTTGCCTCTCACACACTGGGAACAGCTGTCTGACACACACACACCACCACATCTGCTCATGTGGTGTGTGCACTTTCAACAAACGCAGGCAGACCAAGAGGATCAGCTTTACGTGTCATGGCAGTTATATACAATGTCGATATATTTATATGTTATTTTTTGGTATGGTTGAAAAATAAACATCTCCACATTTAAAGAGATAGTGATCCCCAGATGCACTTGCACTGTTTTGATGATTAACTTTAAAATACTCTTATTTTTGTGCTTATTTATATCATGTAGTTATATGGTATGTGCAAAAAGAAAGAAGTAAGATAAAATAAACAACAACATAGATTAAAAAAAGGAAATGCACCACTTATCAAACTACAACTTTTCAGAGGGGACAGATTTCTGTGTAACACCAGCTAAATGGTTCCGCTTCCCGCTTTGCCTCACCCGTCCACATGCGACTGACCCGCCGTGATCAAACCAGAGTCAGTTTGGACTGATGGGAAAGTATGATAATAACCTGGATCCTCGAGGTCTTTGAAGCGAGTCTACGCAGTGATGTGAGAGCAGCTTGTTCCATGTCCGGCCCAGCAGGGGGCAGGAGTGCGTCTCCCTAACAGCTCCTCTGGCTGTGATTCATCACGTTCATGTCCCAAACATGCTCTTACGGTTGGATCTCATCAGCACCGGGTGGTTGGAGGCCCCGCTTCTTTTTCACATCCTCTGCAGTTATGGAACGATTCCCCATTCGGCTGTTTGCAGTCATGTGTTGCGACTAGTGCCAGGTTAAAGAAGAAAGTCAAAGGGCCATTGTGTATCATTAAAGAGGTTATAATATTTAGAATGACTTGTTCAGTGTATGATCCCCAGAAAGGATGCTTTTTGATTTGGAGAGAGGCATCCATATACAACATACATCGACGCAGACATGATCATAGATGGTCAAATAATCAATAAAGAGCAAAAATCCCCTTGTGATATTACAATTGCTTGATAGGCGTTCATGGTAAAAGTAAGTAGATTCAAAGTCGGGCCATCCATCCTTCTGTCATTCGATTCATCCACCCTGTGTCCATCATCCACCCCTGCTCCACCCAGCCCGCATGTGATTGGACCGGGTGTGAGGGAGAAACTCCGAGCTAACAATCCCGAGCCTGTTGCTATGTGGCTCAGCGTCCGCCGTCTGAGAACGCCTACAGGCATCGACAAATGGACAGGAGGCACTTTCAGAGACCTTGAAAAATGGAATATATATATCATTTTTAAAATTTGTGTCGTTTTTATTTTTTTGTGAAATTAATTTTTGTCATTTAGTGCATTGAAGATGGACATACAATTTATTTTTATTGTTTTATGCACTCCTGTTTCTGAGTTGCGCCACAATTTCCATGTAGTGAAGTTGGTATTCACAGAACAACTACCTGTAACACACACATCAATAATCCCTGCTCACTTCCCTCCATGGACTCAGATTTCATTGTAGTACATGATGTTACAGAACAGTAGTACGAGTTACGTGCAGCATGCAGTCAACTGGAAACGTTCACTCACTCATTTATCCTCTTTGCAAAGGATTGTGGGTCAGAAGAGCCTGAAACGCTTTCTAGCCTGCAAATGACAGAACGGCTGTTTTTGGTATTTTGGACATTCCTGTATTGGGACACAGTGAATCCCTGTATGGATAGTGAGGTAGGATTAGAATGCAGCGCCTTTCACTTTCAAAATCCTCTTTTCAATCAATTCGATTAATTTCATGCCGCCATTTCCCAAGTGTTCTTAAGTTACTATCTCCTCCTGCTGATTCTTCTTGCACATGTTTCAAATTCAAACCCGAGGCAGGAATGGAAAGGATCTGCCCATTTGAGCTTCTGCTACGGTTTCTATATGTGACGATTGGAATAAACTATTGGTTTGTTGTGCTCCTCTCATTACAGACCGCTTTACAGTTTACAGCGCTAAGAAGCTCAGACAAGCGTGGAATAAGTAAGTGAACCACTCAAACACGAGTTCAGTGTGTGTGTGTGTGTGTGTGTGTGTGTGTGTGTGTGTGTGTGTGTGTGTGTAATGTCATGGGATGTTGTAGTACTCTAGTACCCTCGTTCCTGTCTGCTGAGCGCTACTCCGCGGGGAAGTGAACGCACTCTTTGCAGCTCCCATCCTCTACTTTCCTGCAGCATACAACCTGTGTGTGTGTGTGTGTGTGTGTGTGTGTGTGTACTATTCTGCTCTGGGACAAGTGCCACATCGACGAGGTCGCTGGGGCAGAGTTGGGGGCCGGTCCCAGATGCTGTGTTCCCCATGAGTACATCTGGAGGGGGGGGTGTCTCCAGGAGGAAACAAACATGTGAGCAAAGGGGACAGAAGAATGGTAAATGGCCTGTACGTGTACAGCGCTTTTCTAGTCTTCTGACCACTCAAAGCGCTTTAACACTACATGACATCATTCACCCATTCATACACTGATGACATCATTCACCCATTCACACCCTGATGACATCATTCACCCATTCACACCCTGATGACATCATTCACCCATTCACACCCTGATGACATCATTCACCCATTCACACCCTGATGACATCATTCACCCATTCACACCCTGATGACATCATTCACCCATTCACACACTGATGACATCATTCACCCATTCACACCCTGATGACATCATTCACCCATTCACACCCTGATGACATCATTCACCCATTCACACACTGATGACAGGAGAACCACACACAGTGACACCTGCCATCAGTCACTAACATTCACACACTGTAGTCACAGCTACAGGAGCCATGTTGGGTTCAGTGTCTTGCCCAAGGACACATGGACATGCGGGTTAGCAGAGCCTGGGATGGAACCACCAACCCTGTGATGGAGGACGACCGTGCTCCCCACTGCGGGCGACGGTGGGTGAGTGAGTGGGGAAGTGCGTGTGAGGTTGTATCGGCGGCCAGGGAGCGATGGACACTGTCTCCGCCCTGAGAGTTGGTCTGTCAGCCGTGTCCCCGTCCTGCTGGTTGTCCTCATCCAGCAGAAGCAATGTAAGCCTGTGAACGAGTTACCTTAACCAGGTGTCACCAGAGCGACGCAGGTTCCCTGATCGACAGTCCTGTCCCAGCGCACAACGCATGCTTTGCTCTCACTGGGCAGCAAAGACACGACCACATGAGCGTTGGTGGGTTAAGAACGGGACCACTAGAAGGGTCATGCTGAGGCCGTCCGTCTGCAGGTCCTAGTTGCATCCTTGAATGAACAGCTCATAGTGGGACGTCTACAGGGCTCCTGCGGCAGCTTTGTCCCAACAGAGACCGGTCTGCGGCTTTCTGTGGTGGGGGGGGCGTTACGGGCAGGTGGCTGCCTGCTTCTCGCCTCCCCCGGGTCCTCGCTGCAGCTCGCTGATAGAATACCACGAAGCGGCACCCGCCATGCGCCGCTGAAGGAGGAATGCTTCTCTCTGCCGGGATGTGCCATCACCCGCAGCGGTTTGATCGTTTCAGGAGATACGATCGATCTCAACACTCAGTCACACTGCCGAGCGGACAGCGATGGCACGAAGGAATGTGCCCCCTTTGTGCGCCGACACTGCTCAAAGGCCGTCCTGCTCGTAACGAGGTGATTTCACACCTGAACGTATCGGCCTGCTTGGCCTGATGCCTGCAGGGAAACTACAAAGCAAATCCTTTGCCAAGTTAAGTTCCCTGTTCCAGAGTTGTCCTTGATTCCTGGGTTCTAGAGTGGGACTTCACTGGGCACGCCATAATAGTTACTGAATACAAGTCCACCGTTTGCGTTTTTGACCCATTTGTTTGTGTCTTGATGTTAACGTGTAATGTGTAGTAGTCGCGTCGGGGAAGAACGGCTCCACGGCTTGTTGCATGTCGGCCATTGTAGTGTTTGTGGGGGAAATGGATAGAATCCAGAGCGCAGATAGATTGAGCTTGATGGTTGAACATTGACCTTAAATAAATGAGCTGTACTATGAGTCATTTTTACTCATCTGCAGCTTCAGCTTCTGTCTTCTGTCCCACTACCAGGCTCTCCTTAAACACCCGTTCACCAACCAAAGAAGAGGCCCTGGTGGACTAACTTCATCTGCCTCTTTGCTGATAGGCGCTGACAGAGATTCCTCCTCCTGATGGGTGGAGCTGAGACCCCCATTGGGAGCTATGGGAGCGGCTGTCCATGAGAAGCTCGCGGAGCACGCAGGCACCGGGAGCTCATAACATCATGTTTATTTAATGCAGTGGAGGCCTAATTACTCTCTGAATGTGTTGCTCTTTGTTTATTTTCAATCTTTCTCCCCGTCGGCGCTGCAGTAAAGGGCTGGTTCAGGAGTTCAGCGACTCCCAGTATCAACGCACACACACACCTTCACAGAGCGGCAGCTTTAATGAACGCTTTGTGTTTTCCACGGTGACCCACTGGCCGTGTGCGAGGCGAGCTCAGAGCAGCGCGCTGTGAGCATGTGTGTGTGCGTCTCTAAGGTTTTTTCCCTTTGGGTCAACAGACCTTCAGCTTGTTTTTCTGTTGTCAGAGAGGAATGAATGGTACGATAGGTGACTATATATACTCTGCTGCGTGTGTGTGTTCCTGATCACGTGTGTTTGTGTGTCTCAGGCTGGGCTACGTGGACCATGCCGAGGAGTTGGCGAGCAGGTTCCTGCAGTGTTTCCCAAAGAACCGCCTGTCGGCCCAGGCGGCGCTGAACCACGAGTACTTCAGCAACCTTCCTCCGCGGCTCTGGGAGCTGCAGGACAGTACGTACGACACATCAGCTGTGCAGCGCTGCAGCGTGGGCGCATTTCATCAGCAAAGCAGCAGCACAGTAGTGGCAATACAACATGAGGTCACGGGGGCGGATGGAAGCTCTCCCAAAGCTTTTTCAGTCATTGTTACACGAAGAACAATCTTCTCAAAGTGAACTTTCAAATGGCAGCCTGGTGAAGTTGCTTGGTCATTGCTGGGTCGGGCTGAGGAAACGACGGTGGTTTGGATTAGATTAACTGAAGTACCTGTAATGTGTCGCCCCTCGTGTTGCTACACACAATATTTATAAATATGATTTATCAAAACTTTATAAATCACAACAAAACACGGATAGGATGAACTCCTTTAGATTTAGTGTGACTTCAGTCATTGTTTCTAAAAATCCTTCTGAACCTTTGGGTCCATTAATACGCTCAGAAACAAAGCGCTTGTCTGTAGTATCAGAGTTAAAGCTGTCTGCACATCCCTGCCGGGTCTCCTCAAGTTGTATCAAAAGCCTCCAACTGTCCCGTGTGTTGCTTGGTAACGAACGCACGGACCGGCAAGCACATCTGTCTCTGAAGCCGCGGGTTCATCCTGCCAGCTAAACTAAGATGGCTAAGCTAAAGTGCACGAGAGATCAAATCTGCAGAGACGTATGTACAGAATTCCACGCGCCTCAGTGAGTGTGAGGGTGCCGATGTCCCTGGTGATCACACTGCAGACGGGAGCTCACAACAGCCCTGCTACCGGCCCCAGTGGTAAACAAACATCAGCTGAAGACGTATTTCTGTGTGCTGAATACGATACGATATACTACCCCAAAGAAGGACACCAGACCACTGCACCGAATACAGTAAAGTGTTGTTGTAGGTTCAATGCAGAGGTCATACTTCATATAATGTAAGTGACAAACGAATCAAGGTTAGATTTATAATTCTACTTCGCTGTGTGCGATTACAGACAAAGACATTTGGTGGTTGTAATGAAGCACAGTCAAATGTGGCAACGTTGAGGGTTAATGAGGTGATTTCATTTAATGATTTAGATCTTTTGAAAAAACATAAATAATCAACATAAATCTGCAGTGGTAAAAGTGTTAATGACATATTACACTACACACATATTTATACTTCAATTCAATCACACATTTTACTATTTACTTATAAATGAATCTATACACATACTACATCTTTCTCCCAGGACCCTGACATATTTCTGTATATATTTCACTTCAGTTGTATTATTATTACTTTTTTATATATATATACATACTGCGGGACAAATGAAGGATTAATGTATTGTGCTCATGTTATTTTATATTATCTTACACATTAAATAACCATCAACTTGGTTTTGACCTACATGTGTATATTTAGAAATAAATCTTCCCCCTTTGAAATCAACTTAGCATGTTTGTAGCATGTTTGTAGCATCTGTGTGGAATGTTTTAAAATTGCACAGGTTTAACACATTTAACAGTCTGTAAAAACAATATCAATAATGTGCATTACACAAATCGTTTCTTGTGACCCTTTTCTTTTTAAGGAGGACGTTAGCTGGTGTTGATGTTGGTTCGTAGACCTTTTGTTAGTCCAGATGAAGTCTGACGCCGCGGTGACCGTTTTGAGATCAGAGATGTGCATTAACGCTGTTTCATGTGCTCAGTGATTCAGCCAGTTCCCATTATTTCAATTAATCCCACAGAGAGGAGTTATTGAATGGGGGTATGTCAGCGATGACACGTCCATATTATTTGATACGCTACATACATCACCAATCCCTTAAGTTGTTATTCTGACATGGTGGCAATTTTAATGGAGAGTTCCATTTTTTTATTCCTGCAGATTATGATTTTTCAGCACTATTAATCCTGTTATCGTCAGCCAGCAGGTTTTCATGTCTGAAATGAATTAGAGAGCGGCGGTCACAAAGAGAGATTCTTGTCATGCTCTCTCTCCCCTCTGCACGCCCATGTGACAGCGAGGAGCAGAGCCGCTAGTCCCTAAAATAAGGGCCGAGTGGACAATCCCAGAGGGCCCGTGTGTCTCTGTGTCTGCCACTTGCAGTTTTGTGGGTGAAGGATGTGTCAAAATAATGCAAATGAGAAGTGAATGTAGATAAAGAAGTGGCTAATTACTCCAGCTGTGAGTGTTTGACTACAGCCGCGGCGTGCTAATCGCGTTCCTCCGTGGGACAGACAGCGGCGAGCAGTAACCCCCCACGCGGCGCCCTCTATTGTCATGTGTACCATGGTTCTCACAGACGCATTACCAAGGACAGAGACAACGCGAGCATTTTAGTTTGATTTCAGTACAATAAGTTAAAGAAAAGGCCTTTTGGGGATGTATTCTGCATCAGACACTCTCAGTTTGGCTACTGGGTTAGGTGTCTTGCTCAGGGACACTTCAATATGGCACATGGAGCAGCCGGGCCTCGAACCGCCAACCCTTTCATGTATTCACTTCTACATAACCATTTCCATCTTTAACAGTCACCCTGAAGGATTGGTCTGGTTCTTCTAATCGGCCTGCGTCTTCTCCCCCCACAGTGTCCTCTATCTTCACCGGACCAAATGTCAAGCTGCAGACAGAGAGCGGGGACAGCATACAGGTGTGTGCACGACAGAACAGCCATGGCAAGGCGTCCTCTGGCAGCAAGCACTGACCTGAGGCAGCGTCCTGCACGCCGCCACCTGGCAGGTACGTGCTCATCAGCCTAATCTAATCTCCCCTATGGGCGGACGGGTCAACGTTATGCTTTTTCTTGTTACATCGGAAAAGAAAAGCAAACTAAATGTGTACGTACTTGGTCCTTTACAACCACTTTAAGACAGTAACTGTCACCGCGTCTCTGCGTCCCGCCCCGGCCTTTCTGTCACGGGGACGTGTGACGCCATGAGATCTGTGGCGTGTGCACTGAAGCGGAGAATGAGGTAATAGATGGAGGGATGGCTTTGTCCCATTGTTTGGAGCCTGGCTCTCTCTCGCCACTCGGATAAAGCTGCACTATTTGCATGTAACGAGGTGCAGAGCCCGGCCACGGGGATAATGGCTGTCCTAATGAGAGCGCCGCAGCACCGTGGAGCGCAGCGCCGCTGCTACCAACCTCAGACTTTGGTTTTCTCTTGATGTTTCCCCCACCAAATATACATGCTGAGAAAGAGAGAGTGTGTGGGAGAGGGGGGGGGGGGGGGGGAAGTCACCCCACTGAGAGAGCTGTGTCCTCTCAGCTGCTGCATTTACATTGAAATCAGTCTCTTTGTCCGGCCCCTCTAAAGCCTGACAGGCTGGGAGAGCTCCACTGATAGCGGCCTAATCCCTGTGCACACATTCACATTAATGCACACGCACGTTCCCACAAGCATCACCCGTGCACATGTTTGAACTGGGTTTCCTACCAAGTGTTTCTAGTTGCAATGAGTTAAAGCTAAAGAGTGCAGATGTGGGACAGCGGCGATGTCATCAGGAAGCGAAGCATGCAGCCTCGCACTGAGTACTATGGGTTTACTTACAAGTTAATACTCTACATATTAGTCATAACTCTCTTTGTGTCACGTGTGTCCTGTGGATTAACTATGTTTTATCATGTGGACACATTGCATCTATTTTTTTGTTTTCCATTCAAAGTGAAAGTGAATGGTAACTCAAGATAAGAGGTACTGAACGTAACATTTAACTGGATGCATTTAAAGTCAGAAGGAGGAGGAATGAGGAGAAGGGGAACAGGCGGGGGGGCTGGCGGGAGGGTTTCTTTTTGTGGAGGCAGCTTTGTATTTTTCATAGGAGGTGGTGGAGGCAGGCTGCTTCAGACGGAGCAAAGGAGGCGAGCGGCCCCCCCTTCTCCTTTGTGGGGGTATTCCCAGTGGGCGGGCTTTGTGCTGCTGGATGGCTGCCTTTGAACCACTGAGGGGGGGTGAAGGCCCGACCCGCCCGCACCGAGACACCACTACAATGTGTGTCCAGAGAGGGGGGAGGGGCGTAGTGGCAGGGAGGAAAGGGAGTGAGGGGGGGGGGGGGGGTAAAGGCAGGTCTCCTTTACAGTATTGCACTGCATTGATCCATGTTTATTCATGATTCTGCATTATTCACAAGATTAGCTGATGCAAGTCGGTGCCAAGGGCAGGCAACGCCCCCCCCCCCCCTCCCCTCCACCCCCTCCACCCCTACATGGATCATGAATCCACTCAGTGACCACACAGTTCCTCCCCGAGTCCCAACAACAAGTGTGAGACAGCTGCCCGTCCCGGAGCCTCAACACACTCCAGCAACACCCACAGCCGGAACACCAAACTAAGCATCACACAGGAAAGGGGCAAAATCAGCAGCTCAGTGCCTCCATCCAAAGAGCAATTCAGCCGCTAGGGTTTGGAAAGCAAAACTCTTGTGGCGGATTGAAGCCTTGTTCCTCATTTGTGATCCCAGTGGGCCACAAACAATCAACCGTATCAGCTTTTTTCATACATCAATGCGAAGTTGAGCTTATATGAGTTGTGATTGGTCAGAAAGCCTCGACTGCGCTGGACCTCCTGCATGAACTCGGCACCAATAGCAGCCACAGTTCCAGCCAGACTTTCCTCTGTCTGCTGGTGATGTTCTTATGGAAGCAAAGAATTGTGGAACTTCCCTCCAACCTTCAGTCAAATGCATTCTGTTACTTTTTAACCAACATCACACATTTGACCAATGAGGCATGCTGTTCAGCGGACAGCTGGCGCCGTGTGGCTGAGTGGCGCTGTGATGCTCACATGGAGCAGCAGTGTGTGTGTGTGTGTGTGTGTGTGTGTGTGCAGTCGGTCAGCATCACGGTGTCACTTTGAAGATAACAGCTGCAGGCAGAGCCCGACGGCACTGTCTGGACTGTAGAGGTGCCAGCTATTTATCAAACACGCTCGCCTGACCGTCCTGTAATTCTGCGGGAGGGAAGGAAGGGAGGCGTCATGGCAGTGCAGCCGTTTTGAGGCAGGTCTTGAATGTAGAAGCACCATTTGTCCCCTGCTGGATTCTTTCTACTCGAAGTCATCGGTGTCCAGAACAAACAAAGTCAACGTCACAGAGAAGAATGTTTTCTGCTGTGGAGGAGGAAGAAAAAGATTTTTTTGCAACCTGTCAAAAAGTTTTTAGAGGACAAAGTGATTGAAAGTACATCCCCGCTGTGAGCCGGAGGGGTGGGGGGGATAACCGCAGGCGTAGCCTTAAGAAATGGAGAGCCTTCAGTCACATCAGCCAGTTCCACCCTCCCACTGCCTCTCATGACTTACCACACTGCCCCTCCAACGCAAAGGTGGGCTTCATTTCATCTCCTGCTCTGCTAACGGCTTGTACCTACAAATACTTCCTTACTGTACTTAAGTAGAAATGTTGGGTATCTATACTGGAGTATTTATTTTTCAGACGACTTTTTACTTCTACTCGTTACATTTTCACCCAAATATCTGTACTTTCTACTCCTCACATTTTAAAAACAGCCTCGTTACTTCCGGCTTGTCGTAGTTCAAAAACCCAAAGACAAAACCCGTGTAGATAAATGTCGCCATGCGGACAGTGAACGTGATTGTGGTTGGATGAGAATATAAACATTTAGCATCCAGACACCCGGTTGGTTTCCTCCGCGATGCGCCGGCAGCTCGGAGCGACACCGGGTGGGAAAAGTGCTCGGTGGAAACTTGGGACTCGTGTCACTGGAGAATGGGTTGTGGTTTTATCTGTTAGATCCATTTGTTGTTGTTGTTGTTGTTGTTGTTTCCACCATCCCAACGGCAGGTCACGTGATCTGCAGGCGCCTTCTGATCACATTGTGACGGACTGACGGGTTGTGTGAGCGAGGTTACACATTAAGAGTTTGTCCTTAATGGAATTTCTTACATTACTTTTATACTTTAAGTAGTTTTGGAACCAGTACTTTTATACTTTTACTTAAGTAAAAAGCTTGAGTCGATACTTCTACAGGAGTCTTTTTAAACCCTAGTATCTGTACTTGTACACCTCTGGCTCTCGGGCTCTGATGAAACGGAACAGAGCAGGAGCTCAGTGTTGTCTGTGCATCCTCTAACATGGGTTAACATGGTAGGCGTTGATATTCATATTAAAGATCCTCAGCATCCTCTCTTGGTTCCTCCCCCAAATCCTCCCCCAGTCTGTCTTCCAACCCGAGCTACACCCGGGTCTCAAAGCCAGCGTGGGTAGAGCGAGTAGCCGCGTGTCAGGCCACCGAGGGCCTCACAGGTCCAGCTGGTTTAAAATAAACGCCGACAGCAGTCCCAGTCAAGTCAGGTGATCAGGAGGGTCCATTTATTGGGTTATATTGACAATTACAATACATTTTGCAATGATGTCCTTTTGCCCTTGGTGGGACACGCTTCCTGGCCCCCGCGTACGCGTTTTCTCCATAGATCACGTCTCCACGTCCAGGGGGAAAAAGTGCCCAACATCGATGTATTGGACTTTACATTCAGCGTCACCTGATGATGAAGATGCTGATGGTTACAGCCAGTGGAAGGGTCACATCCACACCCCGTGGGGGGCGGCGTGCCTTTGTGTTCAGTCCACTAAACGGTTTAGATTTGGGACCAGAACCAATCCGGATCTGTTCGTACCACCCGTCCCGCTCCACATCTGCCTCGGGTAAATATCTTTTTAATGGCCCATGAAAATTGTTTTTAGGTCAAACCAACAAATTGAGTTTCCTGTTTATTCTCATCTCATCTAAATATCTAGCAGAGATATCTGATCACCACGGTTTTGTTTTATGGAAAGAAAATGAATGAAGTAAATAAATGAAACCATAAAGTGTTTTTTACATTTTGGACCAATCGGTCATTGCGAGTGTGTCCATGGTGAAGAGGAATGTTGTATCGCTATAGAAGGGATAGCATCCTCCTCATGGTAGTGGGCAGAAGAAGTCCGTCTCCGGGGGCTGGGTGATTGAGAGGTGCTCAGAATAGAGACAGAAGAAGAAGGAGAGATGGAGCGATGAGGAGGTGCAGGAGGGGAAGGGTTGTGTTCCACTCCCTCTGGGTTCACACTTAGAACCGTCTCCCACTTGTTGTAAAGAAAAGGAGAGAGAAAAAGAGAGGAGACAATGGAGGACAAAGCCGGGAGGGGAGGAGGCGAAGAGGGGGGAGAAGCTGTGCAAAGGAGGAGGAATGAAGACAAAGCAGCAAGTAGACAGAGGAGGAGGAGGAGGAGTCCTCCAGGAGGTCAGGAATGGACTTCATGTATAATTTGGTGATCAGTGGAGGCAGCAGATGCCATCAGGCCGACGCGTAGAAGGAGACCCGACTCCCATTATCATAAGCTCCCCTCTCGTCACAAAGATGCTTTCTGCCAGCTTCCTCAAGTTTGTCATGGTGGTGATGGGGGGGTTATTGATATACTGCCGTGTCTTTCTAGCTGGCTAGTTTTCATTCACAACGTCTGGTGGCGCCTTCACTTTGTTGGAGTGAAAAACGAACACCCGCCCGATTAAAGCGAAGCACCGAGGGGAGAAAACGACGTGACAGCAGTTTGTGTGGATGCATCCAGAAGCTCTGAACACATCTGAACAAAGGAGGACGTGTCCCAGCGATGCAGACCAAGTGCCGCACCGCTTTCTCTCCCATCCTCCATCGCCCAGTTTGTTCTTTCCTCCTCTCGCCTCCACCATATGGCTCTGCCTAATGAGCATTGCACGCGTACCTGCTTTTCTTTTTTGCTCCTCCAAAAAGGAAAAGAACATTCGTCTCCTTCTTATGTGGCGCCGCCAACAGCTTCTCCACAGTGGAAGATCAGGAGCTTCTCGTCTCCGATGAGCGAATTAGTTTCAAACAAAGCATGCTAATGAGTTCCAACTTGCGCAATTAAAAGCATTGTGGGACAATGAGTTGAGCTCAGATGGATGCGCAGGGGGCCATCGAACGCATGTACTGCATGCATGTTGCACCTTGACCTTGAATTGTAAAGAGACGTTCTCTGAGCAAAAATGGTGCATTTCTTCATTCACGTATTCTCCTGTCAAAATGCCCGAGGTAGTAGAAGACGAGTAGCCGCAAGGGACGTGGTAAGGCTGCACAATGGTGCCGTGGCCACATGGCCACTTCTTTAGCTCTTTTCAATACGATCTCAGAGAGCGATGCAGAAACGTGACCAACTTTGTCTGACGAAGCTGCCAGGAAAAATACAACAGATCCAGTGCGTGTTTTTTCACTAATATCTCTCCGCTAAACTGAGTGCTGTAACTGCCAACAATACATTGACACCACAGCTGCTGACTTTCATGGAAAAAAGAACTCCAACCATCACAGTGTCCTGATAGAAGAGCAGCATACATGTGTATACGTTTTGCAATTAGAGCGTATATACTGCTTTCATTAACACGATTCAACGTGTAAAGACCCTCAAGTCGTCCCCAGACACTCGACACGCCGATGATTTCTGCTATTTTTCAGGGCCTCATCTGCGTAAAACCCTTAGGAAAAAGTCTCAAGTTCATCCAAACCAAAAGAGTTTTTCCTCTCAATATGCTCTGAAAATGGCTTTGTGTTTGGCTCATTAGATTCAATGATGCGAGTTGGGGTCTTTGTGGATAGTAGGTGGCCCTGTTCTGTTATGCGATGTTTCCATCATTAGTAACGGCTTGTTCAGCGCACTGCTTATAAATCTCAGCGCTACTTTTTCATTTGGTTCTTAAACCAACGAATAACCAAATAGGTGTATTTGCTCACAAGAACACCTTACCTGCCAAAGTTCGGCTCTACTAAATAGTTTAAAGCATTGAAGCTTCATTCATATTGTTCAAATTATACTTATAGAAGGTTATAACAGAAACATAAATGAACTTGGACCATATGTTGAGTTAGGACTATTTTTGGTAATCGTTCTGGTGGTTTGTACTCGGCTAACAATAAAATCATCTCCCGATTGTTTGTGGTTGCCATGTTTTACAAAACAACCTAAATTAAGAATCCACATGTGTCTTTAATCTCACACAGTCCTCATAAGCAATTGAAGTTTTCGCAGATGCAAAAGACCTCTGTCTGTTTGATGTATTTATTGCAGTGCCGATTACAACTTTCAATCGAGATTAATCACATTAATCCCTGTGAATAATCACATTAATCCCTGTGATTAATCACATTAATCCCTGTGATTAATCGCATTCCTCTCTGTGATTAATCGCATTGTGGTGTTCCAAATTCCAAAATTAATTCAACTTCAATTTAAACCAATCAATTTAAACAAATAAATATTTTTTTAACTGCAGTGTTCCTTACGCACATTAGCAGCTAAATAGAATCAACATTGAACTTTTAACATTAATAAATGTTTTTTTAATAAACAGATACCACCATAAACATTTTTCTTATATTTTGTAGCAGCATACACAGTCTACCAATCAATAATCTATGTTCAGTAGCACGTGTCCTTGTTACAGTGAAGTTGTCCAGCACTAAAGACACGTCTGGCATTTACTGTGCAGAGACTTTTTGCTCCATCTGTGTACTGGATTTACTTTGGAGAATCTCAGTCCAAACAAACAAACTGCTTGTGATGCAGATCATTAAGAACTTTGGTTTAATCAACCCGCCGCCCGGAAGAAATTTAAAGTGAAAACGTTAGAGTTCGCTGATCTTCTCCAATTTAACGTTACCTGCTGTGGTTCCCCAATGCCCTACTAAGCCAATACTGATCAACACCCCCACCCTGCTGTGACCCATGGCTTGTTCATATGTGTATTCAAAGCCAGTGAGCAACCGCTTTCATAATAAGGATGTCAATTTTGAAACGTTGCTTGCTCGGCCCTGATTTATTCTAATTTTGATATTTATGTATATAGTGTATATACAGTGCCAGTGTTTCCAACCTGTGCCTGGTACTCTGGTATCAGGGAGCCCTTGCTAGATCAGAAACTCTGACAAAACCAAAATGAATGCTCTGTCGATGGTAGAGGACCAGTCGAGGTGCAGTTAAGGATCTTTCCATCCGGCCTCACCACATCGGATCTTTTTACTACTTTTTCCACCTCAGCCTACCATGAAATAGTTCTGTGCAAAATGTTTCCCTGTTGCACAGTTTAAAATCCCACGGCAGTCCTTTTATATTGAACAATCCCACATCGCCTGATGTCCGTACTGTGCCAGGTGGTGTGTTCTTATTAAAGCAAAGCAGAAGGTAAGGTGGAGATGAGTAAGTTGGTTTCTCTCAGGCTTTCGACTTGTACTGCTTCTTATAATTGAACAATAACATTTGTTCGTTTTAAAACTAAAAGCAGCTTTTTAATAAATTCATCTTTGACTTACACATTGAAAGACTAAACAAACACCAAACTATTACCACAATGTAAGTGTCCTTGCCAGAGTAACATATTCATAACCAGAGCCACCCAAAAAGCACCCTAACCCCCACCCAGCTCTGCGTGGTACCTTAGTGTCTTATCCAGCAGCAGCCGGGCGGCGCTGAGCGTTATCAGGGCTGTGCAGGGCTGTAGGCCTGGCTGCTCCACCACACTGCTGTGGCTGGTTGGCTCTACTGCAGAGCAAAGTCCTCGCCAGCCCTCCATCGCTCTACTTCCTCTTACTGCTCAAAATGCTCTGTGCCGTGGCTTGTTCTTTGCTGCTGGACTCATTTCCTACCTCTTAGCGCTTAAAATGCACTGTACCCGATAAAGTTGAAAGTTTTCTTCTAATACAGTAGAGGTGAGTTTGATTCTCTCCAGAAGCAGTGTTCCTCCTGCTCAAAACAAACTGCTGGTGCCACCAGCTGTAGGTATTTCTTCAAAGTTGGCACAAACATCCATCTTCACTAAAGGATCAACTGAATAGAATCTGGAGGTCAAAGGTCATTATGACCACACAAACGTCTCATGCAGGGATGAATGGTGATTCGGCACCGTCGTGGATGTAAATTGTAACTTGACTCGTTGGCCGAGGGTTACAACCACATGACGGTAGTTGACTTTTCAATGCTTCATCAGCATTAGTGAAGGTTTGGGTACAGAATTATAAATCTGGGTGTAAACCCCTGAAGCCCATCTATGTGTATTGACACCAGGAGGGGTGCCTTTGGATCATTTGGCTGAATTGGAACGACAGACAGAAAATGTCTGTAGTCCCATAGATTTTAAACAGGTTGTGTCCTCCATTATCTGGGGCCTGTCTGGGTTCAGTGGAGTCTGTGAGGTTTCCCTACAAAGCCTCACTCGGGGATCCTCTGAGGGCTAAATGCAACCCAGCTCCTCCCTGAAGCCCTGTCCCTGTCTTCCCATGCCCCCAGCCAGGCTGCCCTGTAATGGGTTCACTCTCCCATACAATCCTTTTACTCCTCAATGCTCCTTTCTCTCTGACCGGCACCTCCCCACCCCGGGCCCTCCCAGTCCTCTTCCCCTTCGCTATCCCTTTAGGAGTGTGTCCATGGGTTTGGAAGAGGGGGACTGATGTGTCTCTCAGCGGCTGGTCTTGTCGGATGCAGTGAGGCCATCTCTCTCCCACGGGGAACATGTTATGTTGGACTTTGTCTCCGTGAGCTTCACGCTGAGCCAATCGAGTCAAAGTTCTACCTGCTTCTTTTTTCCTTTTGGAGGGTCAGTGCTTTTTTCAACGGCAACATGTGTTGTCACCTCACACAATGCAAGTTCTGACATGCTCCAAAGAAAGCCACAAACCGCACTAAAGGCACGATTAGACAATCTCAACCATTTCCCCCCCATTTCTACAGCGCCACACTGACAGCACGATGAAAACATTTAGTATATTATGGTGTGCACCAGTAAGAGCCAAGCCTTTCTTCTGCCATTCCTCTACTTAATGTATGCATGTGACTGGATGAGATGGGTGAACACAGCGGAAAGGAGCTGCTGCATTATTCATCACGTTGGATAAGGTTTAATTAAAAGTGCGGCCGGGCATTGTGAGAGGGATGAATGTGTGTTTTGCCTCGCCTGTCGCTGCCTCATTCATGTTCGCCATGCTCGACTTATCAAAGCAGCCCTTTGGCCCCGCCCCTTTGCCAGCGTAAGTTAGCAGAATGCCGCAGCCCAAAACCTTGTGATTAGCGGGAAAGAACGGTCGGCACAGAAATTCAATGCAGCAACTGCTGCCGCTCACTCGGCTCTGGAAATGAATTCCAGTGGCACGAAACCGAACTGTAGCAGGAAATGTTTGTGTTCGCTGCGCTCATGTCTGACATTGAGAATCCAGTGAGAGCGTTGCAACGTTGCACGCAATGTGGCCGACCAACACGTGGTCAGTTTCCTGCTAGAGGAACTGACCACGGCTCTGTATGAGGCGATTTGAAGGGGAGAATCTGTTGCTTTTGAATAGTTTTTAGACAACAGTAGAGCTCTATTGTACAGATGAATGAGAGCCACTGGACACACATAAAATAAGTCATTTTTTGTACTCACAATAAAAATGGGAAAGATTTGTTTGTTGTTAGTTTGGGTCTATTATTGAGTAGAACATAGATGCATTAACAAAAACATAACATACTTATATTTGCATACATTTTATAAGCAATGCCTTCATTGTTTCAAAAATACACATTTTATTTTTCTTCCCAGCTGCTTTTAAAAAAGAGCATTTTCCAGGCAGCCACCAGCCGTGTTGTGGGTTAATCCAGCCAGCTTGACAGACTGAAGTCATTAAAACATGTGTAAAGCTGAACAGTGACCGCAGAGATTATAAAATAAAATTAGGATGGAGCACTGGTGGATGGTTAGAGGAGAAACAGTGGTAGCTCGAGTCCTTTGAATTGTTTAAATAATATCAAAGACTAGAAAATACTCTATTATAATAATATAATCTAATATCAATTTTTCGTCATACATACGTACAAATATGTAAGAAAAAATATTTCATCAGCTTTTATCTCACTCACTACCAGAGATTGCTAATGCTAAGCAACCAATATGCTAACTTCCCACCTCAGAAGGTGAACGCGTCCATGCACGTCCATGCATGCATAGAAACCGGTGTATGAGGTGTGTGTTGGAGCTGAGCTGCAGAGTCTAAACAGGAGACCGCCAACCCGTCAAAGATGGAGCTCTGCGAGGCCTGGAGGGGAACCAGCACTCACTCATCTTTGGCGCACACACAGGCATGAACAAAGAGAAACAGGAGGTATAGATTGACTCATCGTGGTGGGAGTACGGTGCAGTGATTTCACGCCTGGTTGTTGGCTAACAAGCCCCTCTGCACTGCAGGGCCTGTTTTTAAGAGCGTGTGTGTGTGTGTGTGTGTGTCAGCAGCTGTGTGTTACCTGGGAGATGGATTTAATGCTCCAGTACACGGGGGGAGGGTGCATGGGCTGGACCCGTTTCGTCCCATTGCAACACAGAACGCCTCGTCTCGCCTCGTAGACCCGACGTGGACCCTACGCAGTCCCCTACGGAGCCCCTACGCACCCCCGACGTAGACCCTACCCAGCCCCTACGCGGCCCCGACGTAGACCCTACGCAGCCCCTACGGAGCCCCTACGCACCCCCGACGTAGACCCTACCCAGCCCCTACGCGGCCCCGACGTAGACCCTCCGCAGCCCCTACGGAGCCCCTACGCACCCCCGACGTAGACCCTACGCAGCCCCTACGGAGCCCCTACGCACCCCCAACGTAGACCCTACGCAGCCCCTACGCGGCCCCGACGTAGACCCTACGCCGCCCCGGAGTAGCCCCATCACGACCCCGCCGTAGACCCTACCCAGCTCCGACGTAGCCCCTACGCGTAGCCCCTACGCGTAGCCCCGACGTAGACCCTACGCGGCCCCGGAGTAGCCCCATCACGACCCCGCCGTAGACCCTACGCAGCCCCGATGCAGCCCCGACGTAGACCCTACGCGGCCCCGGAGTAGCTCCTCCACGACCCCGCCGTAGACCCTACCCAACTCCGACCTAGACCCTTCGCGGACCCGGAGTAGCCCCATCACGACCCCGCCGTAGACCCTACCCAGCTCCGACATAGCCCCTACGCGATCCCGACGTAGACCCTACGCGGACCCGGAGTAGCCCCTACGCGGACCCGGAGTAGCCCCTACGCAGCCCCGACGTAGACCCTACCCAACTCCGACCTAGACCCTTCGCGGACCCGGAGTAGCCCCATCACGACCCCGCCGTAGACCCTACCCAGCTCCGACATAGCCCCTACGCGATCCCGACGTAGACCCTACGCGGACCCGGAGTAGCCCCTACGCGGACCCGGAGTAGCCCCTACGCAGCCCCGACGTAGACCCTACCCAACTCCGACCTAGACCCTTCGCGGACCCGGAGTAGCCCCATCACGACCCCGCCGTAGACCCTACCCAGCTCCGACATAGCCCCTACGCGATCCCGACGTAGACCCTACGCGGACCCGGAGTAGCCCCTACGCGGACCCGGAGTAGCCCCTACGCAGCCCCGACGTAGACCCTACGCGGACCCGGAGTAGACCCTACGCAGCCCCGACGTAGACCCTACGCGGACCCGGAGTAGCCCCTACGCGATCCCGACGTAGACCCTACGCAGCCCCGACGTAGACTATACGCGGACCCGGAGTAGCCCCATCATGACCCCGCCGTAGCCCCGACGTACCCCCTACACAGCTCCGACGTGGCCCCGACGTGGCCCGGGCTCCCTTGAAGCCCAGCAAGCGGGTGGTTTGGTGGCTTATTAACCGTGGTGACGTTTAGCCAGTTACAGTCTGTTCTCTCCCTCCTGATTCCCCACGCAGACCAACCTTTCCTTCCTCCTTTCTAGTGATCGATCTTGTGATTTGTCACATGTGTCACATGTCAGGCCTCAGGCAGCTTGTTTTAATGAAAGGTCAGGAGCACCATGGCTCCTACTGCTCACCGACAGTCACCACTTCATCTTCTAGCCTGCTGCCGTTTTAAGCAGCAGCAGCTCATGTGAAGTTGGGGGTGGGGGGGTTGGCTGACAAGAATAACAAAATGTTCCGCTGCTACTTTCTGACCCACAAAACGTCTCATCATGAGGCGAGCTATTTTACTGCATTATGTATAATCTTGTCATATGATCCCGTCAGTGTGGCCTACTTCTGTTATGATGGATATGAAGCAGTTGGAGCGTTACAGAGACCCAAGCACAGAATATGTACAAAGACAGTGTGTTTTACCTGGAAAACAGCTCCTGTCCACTTACATTACCCAACATTTCCTTATTATGCTACTTCAAAATAAAAGCTTTTATAAAACAAATGGTTTTATAACCAGAGCTTTGTTGGCTCCTATTCTTGAATAAAACAAGTGTTTTTAATGCAGGGAGGAACATTGGGAAGTTAAACGAATGGGGGACTTTGTAGGAAGCAAAAATACTTTTAATCGTTGAACATTCAACATCTATCCAGATCTGGTCCTGCTGTTGATTTTCTTCCTGGAAGCGGTCACAAGACAGTGTGACCAATCAGAGAAGGGCACGGGTAGCGAACATGGGTGTGTCTGTGATCATTTCCAAACGGATCCGTCCTCGGGGGCCGACGTGCTGCGGTCGCTCAGCGTAAACACATGAAAACATGTGTGTTTTCATACAAAGACGCGGTATTGTGGATGTAGCCTACAGTGTGGCCAGTGTGAATGGGATCTCTGGTGGTTTGTGGTGGGCCGTGAGGTTCACAGAGATTATTCTCTGCTCATCTACTTCATGTGTGCGTTTGTGTGTTCCAGCGCTGAAACAAAGTGGCTGCTCAAACAGAAGGCACGATTACTGTTGGAAGCCAAAAATATCTTCTAATTGTTTGTGTAAGCAGCCCGAGACTGACTCGTGGGGCTCCCAGCAGGGGGGTGTATATGGACGCAGGGGGAGGGAAGGGGGGAGGCAGCCGTAGATCCATATTGTAAGCTCCTCTTCCATGATGCAGTGTTTAGCTTGGCCGCTATTGGTATAATCCTCAGTTATGGCTTTGACTTCACAGGGAGAAAGTGAAAATATAATATTTCTATTACATTAGAAATGCTCGTCTTAACAGCTCCAGTGCCAGACCCCATGCTTGGAAAATGAATTATACATATGCTTGATTAACCAGCTGAGTCCCTGTGCACAATCCCTGAGCAAACACAAGCCTTTTTTGGAGAAAAAAAATCAGTTTCAGCATCAGCGGGAGCTTCTAAATAATTATGTAAATATGAAACAAATTTTCCAAGCACATTTCCTCCTCTGCAATCCCCTTCCATCATTCTTATGCATGCCCTGTAAATTAACTAAACTATGCAGATCGTTATACTTACACAAAATAGGCTAATTAATACACTTGACAATAGTGTTCTCCAGAGGGGGCGATGCTGAACTAAATCTTCATCACACAGAATTGTAAACTGGAGGCCAAACATCAGCACGTTGCTCTGCTTTCTCACAGACAACGGACGAATGGTTTGCAAAAGAATGGCACGCTTTCATGTCCTCCTGTTTAATCACAATGCAGGCTTTCTGGTTTGGGGAAGTCAAATAGAGAGAACAAAAGCTTGGATCCAGACCAGAATTGCAGTCTTTCATTTGTTTGTGTTTGTATTTTTATCCAAAATCTTATCTGCGACAGAAATAACTACATAGGGCTCCTTTTTCAAACCCAAAGGCCTTCAAATTACAGTTCCCAGCCTTCCAAAAGCCCCAGAACCCGCCGCCCCCCCGAGGCGGACAGAGCCAGAGACTCGCTTTGCTCTGTGCACACTGCTTCTGTGTCAGTGCTGCATTTGAATATGGATTATGGGATGTACAGCTGCTGTTGAGGAGGGGCTGGACTAATTAGAGAGCATGTTATAATTATTCCATCGTGCTCTTCTTCTCTCCTTTAGAAAATGTAATGAGAAGCGAGTATGAATCCACTATCTCTGTGGCTGATTGCAGGGTTGTGTAATGTAGTTATTGCCAGTCTCTCACGTCTCCCCACCATCGAAAATGACTTGGTGCTTGATTGTCGTTTGTTCTGCTCCAGACTATATTCAAATATATATTTGAATAGTTGTTAAAAAAAACTATTTCAATGTGAAAATGAATATTCAAATGTAAAAATTAAAAAAAACGGCAACGCGACTGTTTGCTTTGCCAAGGAAAGTTGGTTCATTTACTTATTTTTGTGTAGGTAATATGCTGTTAAATATGTTTAAACTTAAATAAATGACCTGTACAAGTAGTTATGTCTTATTGTATTCATTATTGACGTGTCTAATGTGCAACCAAAAACACATATATTCAAATATGTGTTTTTTTTTAAGGTAATTCTTGATCCATTCTGACGGCCCAAATACACCTGGAAGGGAACAGCTGTGCTGTCAAGCCACAGAAGCAGCTTTCTTTAAGCCGATATCACCAGGTTGAATGTGTCATTTGACGTTCCCATGATGCTCATCCAAGGTGACATGTCCTAGCATCAGATAAGGCTTCAAGCAGAAGGATTTATTCTGTGCACATCCAATATTTCTTTTAAGTACACTGATGTGGACAGGCAGAAATATGAAGAAGTTTGAGGGACTGTTTGTTATTTCCTGACACGGGTCGACTCAATCTGTCTTTGCCAACTCAGACTTAACTTGAGTCAAGAACAGCTGGTAAGTTGTAACGTCCTCTCTTATGTGAACAATATAAAAGTGTAGAATGTCCAAAGCTGTTTGATCAAATGGGATATCCTGAAGGAAACGGGTTTATCTTCTGAGGTGCATGAACGTCCATGGCAATGTGTTTCTAAACTCTTGGTGTGACTGGTACACCACATTTGGCCAATGACTCTCCCATGAATGCATACGCACGATACGGAAATGCACAATTTTCCTTTTTCAGTTTTGTGCGCTTTCACCTCGTTCCTCACTACGCTTTCCCCAAGATTCAGACATACATAGAAAAATACATGCAACACACACAGATGGGTGCATTTATACAGCTGAAGCCTCTCACTCACCCCCCCACCCTGAATACCTCCAGTTGCCCCCGGTCCCACTCGGTCTCTATTTGCCTATAATCCCATTAGAAAGAGAGAGGAGAACTTACAAAAATAGAATGGAATGTTCGAGCTGATTTCCTCACTAAAAGCAGCGTTACAGCTACAGACAGCAGCCCTGCAGCTGTAACAGAGGAGTACCTGCTGTATAAATGCTCACAGGCCTTTCATATTCTCTACTGGGCGACTGTGGGTGAGCAGGTCGTCCTCCAAACAGAGGGTTGTCGGTTCCATCCCAGGCTCTGCTAACCCGCATGTCCATGTGTCCTTGGGCAAGACACTGAACCCAACATGGCTCCTGTAGCTGTGACTACAGTGTGTGAATGTTAGTTACTGATGGCAGGTGTCACTGTGTGTGGTTCTCCTGTCATCAGTGTGTGAATGGATGTGAATGGGTGAATGATGTCATCAGTGTATGAATGGGTGAATGATGTCATCAGTGTATGAATGGGTGTGAATGGGTGAATGATGTCATGTAGTGTTAAAGCGCATTGAGTGGTCAGAAGACTAAAAAGCGCTGTACAAGTACAGACCATTTACCATTTACCGGGTTCAAGCTTGACTGAATTGGAGTACGACATTGTTGTAACATCTTATACACGTTACATGGTTGTTAAGATGTTGGATTCACAAACCTCGTTGTTCTCGATGTCGATAGTATTTCTACTACACAATTTAAATTGTCATGGTCCATCCGTCTTCACAGCCGCTTATCCTTCATACAGGGGGGCTGGAGTCCATCCCAGCTGACATCGGGCCAGAGAGCAGGTTCACCCTGGACTGGTCACCAGCCAGTCGCAGGGCTACACAACAACCACTCACACTCCTACGGGCAATTTAGTCTCCCCCACCTGGTCCCCAGAGCACGTCTTTGGACTGTGGGAGGAAGCCGGAGAAAGTGGTTGTACTCACAATCTTCTTTCCCCTTAGATTTTGAGTCATCGCTCATCGCCATGTTTACGTCTCATGTTACATGTTACGTTCCTCAGTGCAGAGTCACGGAGGTGAGATCAGTCGTTTACCACAGTCCAATGAGCAGGGTGTCAGCAGACAGCTCAGGGCTCTTTTCTTGGTATGTGCCAGGCGTGTACAGAGACACACGCAGTGTAAAGCCCTGAAACAGTTGTGGGAATGCGGATGAATTTAGTGGAACCTTTTACCATCAGCTGGCTCAACAGTCTAACTGCCCTGAAAGGAGACACACTAACTTGTGATCAAGTTTTCAAAGTGCTTTTTTCTTTTTCCTCATCCAAAGACACAATCAGCCCCAGCTATATCCTTAAAATCCAACAAATATTGTTTGAATTATCCAAACTCGGACTGCGAGTAGCTCATATTAGTTTGAAACCGCATTATAATTGGATGTGATTGCGTAGCGTCCATAGCAGGAGTTAATTATCCAGTGACGGTGGACACGATGCAACGACGCATTGGCTGGTTTTCAATGGTTTTGTAGTTCGAGGAAACCAATTGCAAAAGCAAATCCCATGGCTTCATCACCAGCAGGGAAGATTTTATCACGCTATGTATGAATTAATGACCCGTCCATTGATCCAGGCCAATTGATTGAGTCTGATCAGTCAAACAGTTTACTGTATGTGCCCCTTTAGTTACTTCATCCTTTTTGTTTAAGCCTGTCCCTGTTACACTCTGGTTCTCTCCTCCTTCCATCCCTGTCCTCCACCCTCCTTTCATAAACCCCAGAGAGAGAGGTCAGCCCGGCTCCACACAAGAAAAGCCCAAACAAGGCTTTATAGAATGGGAAGCTGGCTGTGTTTGCAGCTTTGTGGAAGAAGGCGTTCTGTTACCGTGGATAGACACTCGTTACTTCTGGCCACGGCCCCACACAGCAGAACACGGGTCCTGGTGCCACTACATCCATGCTCAGGCTTCAAGGGAAAATCACAAACGGGTATTCTTCATTTTCTCTCCAAAAAGGTTAGGTCAGGGACTGATAAAGAAACATTCTACTGACGGCCTTCACCCATTTCCCATGACCGTTGAGCTTTTACAATCAGAAGGTCGTGAAGCCTGTGGCCTCGTGGAAATAGCTCAACTTTAAAGGAGGGCTTTGGTGTGTCACTGAGATCTTGGACCATGGCCATAGTTCTAAAACAAGGTTTTAAACCCTCGTACTGCTTCACGGCCTCTCAGGGTCAGTTCATTCACGGCTACTCTTCGTACAAAGAATCAGTCCAACCAGAAGATTTTAAATGGCAGGATTTTGGACGTCAACTGAGTGCTGAGTGTCACCTCTCCGGAGGTCCGCCTTCGCCCCAGAAGCGTCTTCTGCTGCAGAGGCTGTTTCAGCAAATGGTCAGGTGGGGGAAAGGGGCGATGTTCCTGCGTCTCAACTGCAGCCAGCAGAAAACGAGGCTCACCACTTCCTGTTTCCTAGGTGGCTCGTTGTTTACAGTGCGTAGCAGCTTTGGAGGTGAGTTTGGAGTTGGAGTGGAGAGAAGATGGGATTGATCATCAGATGACAATCGATGGGAGCTGGGAACTGTGGTCCACACCAACAGAAACAACAATGCCTCAGATTTCATGAAAATTACCTCGTTAAGACTAAACATAACGACAATAGAAAAGGTCACTGATGCAGAGATTTGCAGACGTCAATGCAGATGAGCTGAAATATAAACTCGGACTCTTCAATGCATGCAGGACGTGTGCACCATAAATTGCACCTGCTCTACGACGTGTGTGTGTGTGTGTGTGTGTGTGTCTTGAGAATCGTGTCCCTTTTTTTCTTTAGAGACTCATTTTCATTTACAGGCCGAGAGAACTGCTGCAAACGAACAGAGAAGGAGGACTTGGCGTCAGAGAGCCGGCCGGCCTGCAGACTGTGGCGCCTCATTCCTCTCCTCTTCCATGCCAGTAGTTCTTGGTCGGCCACGAAAAACATGGAAATCATTCTTAGTTATTTGACCTAATTGGACATCTTTAACCTTAAAAACAATATATCAGTCAGCCGTGGAAGAAGCCGTTCAGAATCATGGAGCTCGTTTTAGTTCACGTCCGTGTTGGCGGGCCGCTCAGATGTTGAGCATGAAGTTAGAACAACTTTCCCAGCTGGAGCCTCGGGGGGGGAAGCTGCTGCCCCGGCTGCTCCTCCACACACCCAAACCCTCCAGATCATTCCATTCCAATCACATGGACATCAGGGAAATCAATGGCACGAGTCTCCTTTGGTTCAGTCGTTTGTGTACAGCACCAGTTCATCGTGCTTACTGTGGCCGTGTTTGGTCCTCGCATCTTTCCGTTCTCTGAGGGCCCCCCCCACTCATGTTTACCTCCTTCAATTGACCTTTTGCCCATAATGTTTTAATATGTTTTCAATGTACTCAAACACAATCTGGGTTTGCTCTGCAAACGACCTTTGGACAGCGGCCTTGGACCGGTTCTTTTGGTTCACACCTAAACGAATGCACCAGAGTTTGACTCAAACGGGTTAAATGTTCTCAATGGCAGATTCTCTCATTTGTCTCTGCACCACCGATACAGGACAACGTCTCTATCGCACTACAGAGCTTCTAATAGTTCATTCAGATGCAGAAACCAGGGCCAGCTGGGTTATTTCCCTTTTGAGTGAATCTATTATCAACAATTGTCGTTTTAACATGTTTCTCTGTGACTGGGGTCTTGCTTGTGGCAGGCGAGCCGTGGTGAAGCCCTGTGCTGTTGATGGCGGCTGAGTAAGTTCTCAGGGCGCTGTAGAGGCCGAGGACTGTTGGTTGTGCATGTGGCAGCTCAACATGGACTTGGCCACAGACTGCATTCCTTTAAACGTTACAGTCAAAACAATATCAATATAGTAAGCTAAATGACTTCTAAATTCACCACCATGTAGTAGTCCTACCGAGTCAGGCTCCTCCCCCTCTCAACTGCAACACACACTCACATGCATCCACGTCATGAAGCAGCTTATTAAGCACCTTCTCAGCTTCTTCCAGGGGAAGGGTCAGGTGTCACGACCTCTGGGTCATCTGCTAATGGGGGGGGGGGGGGGGGGCGTGGGTCCGTCAGTCTGCTCCAGTTAAGCCCGTTTGAGAAACCCATTTTTCAGGAATCAAGTTCCGGCACAAAGTAGACAATGTCCACGTTACCCAAGTGCATGTAAATGTGAGTGTGTGTGCAGTTCAGAAATGAGGGAGAACGTTTTGTACTGAGGACTGAAGACAAAACGGATGATAGAAGACGGTACGAGCAGCAGGAGAGCAGAGGTGGAGGCTCAGGGACTATGTTATTTGGGGCTTTGATATGGGCAGAAATGCGTGTTTGGCTGCGGAAGGACACATCAGTCAGATGTCCGCTCATGTGACACGCCATGAACTGTCACGTCCACGGGTCAGCATGCAGCTCTTCACTATTCCCATTACACAATGAAACACGTAGACAGGCCGCGTGGACCTCATCAAAAGGCAACTTTCAGATCCAGTGTGCAGAATGTAACGTTGCCCCTGTGTGTTTGTTGAGGACATTTTTATCCAGAATTATTGCTTTTCATGTTGGAAAAGGCTGCGGCGTAGTTGCTGCCTCTGCCATCCGGTCCTCTTCCTATCGTTGGGTCTTTCCAAACGCAGAGGCGTTTAAGGGTTTATCTTTTTGGGGGGTGGGGGCTCTATTAGAGGACAGCCAGCAGCTGGCCACGCCTGCTAAATCTCCCACACCCACCAGCTCCATCTGCCTCCCAAGCCGCGTCCTGTGACACACACACACACTCGGTGTCCCAACCCGACGTCCCGCTGCTCTTTGACCCCCAGAGAGCGGAAGCCTGCAGCTGTTTTTAGTAAATCAGATCGCTCGTTGCCTGATGGAGGGTTGGATGGTAGCAGCTTGGTCATGTGTGTGTGACCCAAACAGCAGAGCACGGTAGTGTGTTCAGAGCGGGTGGGTCAAACAAACACACCAGCTGACTGCTGTTCATTGGAAGACGGAAAGTAAACGTTCTGTCACATATTTTTATGTCATTGCTTGGTCCAATAAGTCGTTATTACTCGCAAAACTGTTGGTAGGCGAGATGTAGAGTTTCAATATTTTGGCCACTGAGCAAGTCGTGGTATTTAATGAGCGTGAAGTGAGAGTTTTAGTGCTCCATCGACCTGATAGATGACCTGTGACTCATGCAAAACGCTGTGAAACCTTTACTTATTCTAGGATAGATATTTGTAAACCACTGATCCACTGTCATCAGGGCAGCCCGAAAATACCACGACTTTTAAATACCTTCCAAAATATAAGTATATATGAATTAATAAGTATCATTTAAATTGTCCAGCGCTCCAATGGTCCCTTGAATTCATTTTGGACCAACCAAAACATGCGGATGCTTGTGAAAGACCTAAATCGGGATGTTGAGCTTTTATGGAGACAAATGTCACATTTGTTGAGACCTTTGGTTTTAATTGTGCAGGTTATTGTTTTGTTTTTTACCTTTCTGCTTTTGGTAAACATTTAATCCATTTGGCACTTCCATGGTGGCAGGCTTAGGGTGTTGGTCTTCCTCTCCAACATTCATTGGCGTGATGCTACCAAATAGGGTTTGGAATCGGAATTTGATACCTTTAAGGTGACCAAAATAACCCAGTGACCGGTTCACTAATCATGCTGATACGACATCACAGGCACCAGCCAATCACATCCATTCATGCTCACGTCTAAAGAGCGCCAAGCTACAAAAACCAAACTCCGTAGAATGGGGTGTCCCTGCTCCATCTCGCCATCCGTTTGGGGGGCCTTGGCCTAATAAACGTTGAAGACCCCTGTAGTAGAAGATTTTAGTGCCCAGGTCTAGAAAGCATGTATGGGTATGGTAGTGTTACACGTGACGGGTCTCAACAGCAGGGTGAAGATGGCTGAGCGCCTGTGGTTAACATCAATGGTCACACTTCTGGGTCTATTGACGGTAACATGAAATGTGGCCTGTGTTTTTCTACAACGTCACTGAACTGTGTCGCTGACAGATTGTGTGTTTGTATATCTGTGTTTCAGGTGACTGTTGTAAAAAAGACAAAATGAAGACAAGAAATGGAGGATCCAGACCAACGGAAAAGCCCCTGTTCTTTATTTATTATCTTCACAACATGCGTGAGTGTGTGTTTGTGTGTGCTGTGTGCATGAGAAAGAGGCGTAGGTAGGTATTGATATGAATGCATGTGTCCATTATGAATGAAGATTTCAGGCTATTATTTGCAAATCCGATTTTGTTTACTTTTATAAGGTTGTTATCACAGTATAAACAAAAGGACTTAACTATTGGTACATATTGTGTTTGTGTTTGTAACTTGGCTCCTATTTAAGAATGTATATTTGTATGTATGATATACTCATCTAGAAACTATATAATGGATTTAATATCGCTTCATCCTTCCACCACTATTTGGCTCATGCCAAAACGCCACCAATACATAAGAGGAGACATGTGTTTAAGTTCTGCTGGAAAACAACTATTGGGTCGCTGGACTAAAGAAGAATACTCAAGAGTTGCATTTCAACTTCATTACCAGGTTCGTGGAACCAAAGACATTATTATAATAATAGTAATAATCACAATAGTAATAATAATAATGGAGGGCTTTCAGGTGGTGCAACACATCCCTCTGCCGCCATGTTGCAGGTCCTCGGTTCTTTGGTACGTGAGGATGGTTGATGCTATTTAGGAAGTAGAACTCTGCTGAGGGATGAACTCATATTTTAATGACGGGACGTGTGAGTTATTGGGACGGTCCCAGGATGAGCGTGTGGTTATGAAGATAATATTACGTAGTGGAACCTTCCCATAGGCTTACATTTGGAGAGAGAAATCTGTAGGTCAATGGGTAATGTTTCAGGTCAATTATCTTTCCTGTAATAACGCTTCGATGGACTTTATTGAAACCATTACGTCCAGAAAGTTGCAAAATTCACAAATAGCCAAAACCAGAGCTGCTTCCCTTCCCTCAGTAAACAGTCATTTATCTAACAGCCCCAGATTGGCAGGTAGCGTAAGAGGCAACAACCCGTCATCAACGCCAAAGGTCCGGGGATTCTGTAGAACAGTAGAACTATTTGGGCTACAGCTGATGGGCTTTTGTTTTCTGTGCACACCATGATGCGCATGGTTTCTATGATGGATACAGTTAATGGTTTGCATGTTGTGCTTCATCGCACTCTGCTTGTAGCAGCAGGGATTCTGTTCATCTCTCCAGTCGTGTGCCGCGTTACGACTCTCAGAAGACGCATCGTAATGACACATCCAAGCCTTTCAAACATCGGTGATCTCGTGATGATTGATGATGCTAACGGGGCCACATAGCTGACAACCGCTGTCAGTGTCTGACAGAGAGGCGTGTGTGTGCCGGTGTGAACGTATTAATCACGGGCAATAGCTACGCATCGGGCTTCCATCCATGCAAACGAGCTAATGCACAAACGTTAAACACCAAGGTTGTGTGACCTTTTGTTTGTTCCAGCCCACGACAATCCTCCCCTTGACTTCTATCTAATAACGATTAACAGATCTGCAATATTTCATTAGAAACAGATGATCTATGTCAATAAGTTTATCAATCAATTGTTAACATTAAGGTGAAGCGTTTCATATCGGACAAATCAGAAAACGCTTTTCAGTGTGTGTGTGTGTGTGTGTGTGTTTGACTCACGCTCTTATGGGGAGACTTCCCTTTTGCCCTCCATATCTTACACCTTCTAAATGTTTCACAACTTTTTATGACTAACATATGACGTTGTATCATCTGCAAATGAGTTTATACTGTCCTTCTTTTTGATGTTTAGTGTGAAAATATATGACGTATGGTGATGACTGTGAAGTACCATCAATACCAAGGCTTCCTCTTCATCATTCAGTTTGAAATCAACTGAAACAATAATATCGGCCCTGAACTGTTGATGCGGCTCCAAATGGGGCGGCACGGAGGAGTGGCAGCTGGATACTTGTCACACAGTCATATTCAGAGCGTTGACCTTGCCTGCACCTATCTGCTACAGTACAGCAAATCCCTGCAGCGCCTCCAGCTGGTGTTTGCTCTTTGATTTCACAGAATGTCATTTTTTATCTCTGTTAATACATCACTCCGTTCCATCCCGGCCATCCACAGATTACATTACATTACATTACATTACAGGTCATTTAGCAGACGCTTTTATCCAAAGCGACTTACATTACACTTTAAACCCATGGCTTTTTCACATTTTGCCTGGTGAGCAATTAGGGGTTAGGTGTCTTGCTCAGGGACACTTCGACATGGAACATGGGGCAGCCTGGACTCGAACCAACAACCTTGTGCTTCCCAGCACACCTTCTCTAACCCTGCGCCACGACGACCCAGATATTAATAAATTGTCAAAATGCCCACTAAAGCTCAGCTGTAGCTGATATTCTTTAGTTAGCCATGTTGAGAGGGTCCGTCCAGGCAGTGTGTGGTACTTTGATTACCAATATTTTTCTAAAGAGCTTCATTGAAAAGCACTACTGGACCAACACGTGTCAGGTGACACGGCCGGGTGGCTCGGTGCTGGAGGTCAAAGAGGGCAGCTGTATTTCAACCAAAAAACTATCATTGCTGGTAAAAAAACAGCTCGGATGAAACCGTGGAGACTCGCATGAAAACACATTGTGGAAAAAAGGTTTGATGGAAGAGTCTCAGAAAACAAGCAGACAATTTAGTGCAAAAAGGATATGGAACATGCAGCAGGTGAATTAACATCATTCAAGCTTGAAGAGATGAAATTGAGGTTGAAATGAATAACACCAGATGAGCCAATAATTAGCGGACAAGTAATGGATAGAAACACATATAAAACAATTTCAGTTGCATGTGCGTTACATGTGATTAGAAACGGCTCGAGTGCTGAATTTGCATATTGGCCGAGTACATTTTTGCTCAGAATAAAGACTGGATTTGTTTTACGTATCACAATGTGAGGATAGATTAGAGGTGTTCTGGTACCTCCTCCTTCCTCCCAGTACCGATTTCCATACATGAATTTGAATACCGCTGGTTTGATGGTGTATTGGTGACGTTTTGCCACCGTGCAGCAGCAGCTCTGTGTGGCGCTGACGTTGGAACCAGCTCAGAGTGAAGCACCTCTCTCACCTTACACCAATGATGTACGGAGCAGAGCAGCAAGCCACACATGTTCCTCTACTTTATGAATGTAAGTGGATTATCTGAACCTACGCTTTATAGTACAGAGGGAATTAGTCACAGAACTCTAATTCTGTGTTCCAATCCGGTTTCTCCAACCAGAGGCAACATAAGTCATTGTGGCTCGACTCTCCCCAATAGTGTTGCACTTTAAAGAAAGACGCTTTGCTCTACGTTGCAGCCCGTACGGCTCCTCTTATGCACTTAGCTATATGAGGGCTTGAACTGTACATACAAAGGAAACCAGCCCTTCAGCACAGATTGAAGCGCTGCACATCCCCAGGCTGTGGTTGTGGCTGACGGGTGGGTAACGGCAGAAAGCGACAGAAGCGGTTTAATACACGGAGCTGTGTGCACATTGCCCCGTGTCTTGTGCTTTAGGGATGCAGACCGTATTGGCAGCTGGATCATTATTTTCGGCACGTTTCTCCTTGCATACTTTCGGCGTGGCTCACATCGCTTTGTTTGCCCCTCAACACTTTCTGCGGAGCTTTGTGGGACTTCGGCCTTGTAGAAAAGAAGATCTCTTCAAGCTTGAATGTTCTTCATGTCAATAAAGTTCACGTAGAAGAGCAATTAGGCATGATTTCAATAAACATGTCAAAGGGAAATATGGAAAACCTCCTTTGAAGTAAAATAGTGATGCTTCTTCTCTTCCCTTAATGCTATTAAATAAATATCCTATATGAATAAACATATGAGGCATCTATTTTCAGCATTGTTTATTGTGCCATCGGAAGGAAACACACAGGTTTGATCCAACTTGCTTCCTCGCTGTGCTCAACAATGAATCTCTGTTTCTCTCATCGTCCTTCATCTTATTGTCTTTCGTACGCTGCACTGAAACACACATGGTTTCCCACAGTGAAACAATATAGTACACAGTAGAATAGCTGTTGCGTTATTTGCTACAACCTGTATGTAATGTTATTATGGAAGATGTAATGTCCTTCTGTAAATGTTGTTCAATGTGGTTTTACCTGAAATAAAATGTATTAATGCTTCCGATGTGTCCGTAGAGCTCTGTCTTTGTGGCTGTATGAATAATAGTTCTTTACTGTATATCCTTAATTGAGCAAGTGATCACTCTATGAGTCATGTCAGCAATTCCATTCATTTCATTCTGTGTAGCCAAAAATCACAGAAAAAAGGAGAGAAACGGATGAAGCCTTTGGGGAGGAGGATCCCTGTCGCAGGATGGACAGGATGATATCATGTGTACAAGATGAGCCCGACACAATTCATACGACAGAAAGGACCCAGATACTGAGGTTAACTCGTCATTAACTCGTCATCATAACAATGTGATTTGCTTTATTTGTTGGTCGTAAATAATGTTTCCATGTCGTCCAGTCAGGCTTACATACCTTCATCGGGTCGGCTTAATGCATTGAGCAAAAACAACCGCATGTCGACAAAATCAGCGTATTGTTGTTTTTTTTAAGAACATATATAAGATTTGTCCGTGCGTTCACCTTCAGTAGACTGGACTATTGTTACCGGGGGCGACGTGGGCGTCACACCGCCCCAGGGCAGCGCGTTGACCAGTCAGAGGCCTTCTTTAACATTTGGATCCACCAATGTTCCCAGTTGGACACGTGGAACCAAATGATACTGGTTCCATGTGTAACTGTCTGAGGTAAGTATAGTTTACTACGGTGGGCTGCTATCAGATATATACACGTATATCTACACAGCAGAGAAAGAACAATCAATAACGACACTGGAATTAGTGTGAGTATATTAGAGTTTTTTAAATATTTTAGTGCACCTTCCTCCAGAAATCAGACAAAGGATTTACATTTCGGTGCCGGTGCTGATTCTTGTGCTCCATAACGGCTGCGTCTGCGAGCTGAGTGGGCCGGAGCCGTGGTGTGCGTCTCCTCCTCTGCCCCAGAAGACGATAGTCGCTGGCAGCGTCTGCAGGGCCTTCTGTGACCTTTAGTGTCGGCCGTGTTGTGACAGACAGGATGTGGACCTGCGGGTCGGATGTGATGGTACTCCGGGCCGGACGCGGCCTTGGGCTCGACATGTCCGGGCTCGACTGATTGACATTTAACAACACCTCAAACAAGTGGCTGATTATTGACTTTTGGTTTTAGAGTAAATTGAACGTGTTGTGTGAAGCTTTGAATATGGGCGGGGCTGGCGATGGGGGCGGGGCCCCGTCGGCCTACAGCCGCCCCTGATTGTAACGTACGTTGATCACATGACTCCTGCTCGGAGGTCTTTGCACTCACTGGCTTCCTGTACAACAAAGACATTATTTTAAAACCCTTCTGCTGGTTTATAAAGCTGAGATATTTGTAACAAACCCTCCGGAAGCTGAAGGTGCTGTTTAATTAAACCTGATTCAAGATGTTCATCAACTTCCTCCATTTCACTGCTGCATTCTACTGTTTTTATTCTTAAACTGCATTGCAACTTTTATTCTATTTTTAACTTTGTTATTGTTTTTAATGTTTCGATCAATGTTCTTGTCTAAAAATATCATTACTCTTATGTTTGTTGAGAGAGAGAGAGAGAGAGAGAGAGAGAGAGAGAGAGAGAGAGAGAGAGAGAGAGAGAGTGCACACGTCTCCAGTGCAGACGTGTGTATCTAACTGGATAAATCCCGTTGTAGTGAGACTAATAAAGCGGATGTTTGATGATTTGATTAACTAGCTACCGTGTATTGTGGTGAAATATTTGTCACAATGCTGATTTTTTCATCACCGAATTTAAATATCTAATAGGACATTGAACCTGAATGATTACTGAACTACCAGCTGTAGTTTAGTGAGCTCCGTTTCCTTCGTTCTGTTCGTTGCCTGGATTCTACAGAGCGCCTCTCCAGAGGCTTTTATGTTGAAGGTCTGGACTCGGAAGTGCTCGTGCGCGGCGCGCGCTTGACTCGCAGAGCCGAGAGGAAGCGGATCGGCGGCGCGCGGCAGACGGACGCTGCGTCGGACAGAGGAGCACTGCGGCGGACCCGGTGCTGCGGGACCACGGCGCGTTTTGTACCGGAGGGAACCGCCTCGTCATCGGAACCAGCTTTCGGCCCGCGTGCTCGTGTGGCCTCGCGCCGGAGGGAACGAAGCGCGGACTCCGGCTGGAAGAAGCCGCGCTCCGCCCGCAGAGGAGCGGCAACAAAGAGCGCGGCTCGCGCAACTTGGCGAAGTGCGGCACAAAGTGCGCTCCGCTGCCGCCATGAGCCCCCGCGGGCTGACGCCGCTGCTCGCCCTCCTCGTCCTCGTCCTCGGCGGGGCGGTTCCGCGCGTCGGCGGGCAGTACGGCGGCGGGGACCGGGGGATGTCCGTGCCGGAGCACGGCTTCTGCCAGCCGATCTCCATCCCGCTGTGCACGGACATCGCGTACAACGAGACCATCATGCCCAACCTGCTGGGTCACACCAACCAGGAGGACGCGGGCCTGGAGGTCCACCAGTTCTACCCGCTGGTCAAGGTCCAGTGCTCCCCGGATTTAAAGTTCTTCCTCTGCTCCATGTACGCGCCCGTGTGCACGGTGATGGAGCAGGCGCTGCCCCCGTGCCGCTCTCTGTGCGAGCGCGCGCGCCAGGGCTGCGAGGCGCTCATGAACAAGTTCGGCTTCCAGTGGCCCGACAGCCTCGCGTGCGAGACCTTCCCGGTCCACGGCGCCGGGGAGCTGTGCGTGGGCCAAAACATGTCGGACCGCGCCGAACCGGCCGGCCCCGGTCTCGGCCCGGACCCCACCGTGCGCCCCGACCGCGCGGCCGCTCAGCCGAGGTGCCCGCCGTCGCTCAGCGTGCCTCACTACCTGAAATACCGCTTCCTGGGCCTGGACGACTGCGGCGCTCCGTGCGAGCCCTCGCGGTCCCACGGGATGATGTACTTCAGCGAGGAGGAGCTCAGGTTCTCCCGCATCTGGATCGGCATCTGGTCGGTGTTGTGCTGCGCCTCCACCTTATTTACGGTGCTGACCTACCTGGTGGACATGAAGCGCTTCAGCTACCCGGAGCGGCCCATCGTGTTCCTGTCGGGCTGCTACACCATGGTGTCCGTCGCCTACATGGCCGGGTTCCTGCTGGAGGACAAGGTGGTGTGCAACGACCTCTTCGACAACGACATGAGGACCGTGGTGCAGGGCACGAAGAAGGAGGGCTGCACCATCCTCTTCATGATGCTCTACTTCTTCAGCATGGCCAGCTCCATCTGGTGGGTCATCCTGGCCCTCACCTGGTTCCTGGCGGCGGGGATGAAGTGGGGCCACGAGGCCATCGAAGCGAACTCTCAGTACTTCCACCTGGCGGCCTGGGCCGTGCCCGCCATCAAGACCATCACCATCCTGGCCGTGGGGCAGGTGGACGGAGACGTCCTGAGCGGGGTTTGCTTCGTGGGCATCAACAGCGTGGACGCGCTGCGGGGCTTCGTCCTGGCGCCGCTGTTCGTCTACCTCTTCATCGGGACCTCTTTCCTCCTGGCGGGCTTCGTGTCCCTGTTTCGCATCCGCACCATCATGAAGCACGACGGCACCAAGACGGAGAAGCTGGAGAAGCTGATGGTGCGTATCGGGATCTTCAGCGTGCTGTACACCGTGCCGGCCACCATCGTCATCGCCTGTTACTTCTACGAGCAGGCCTTCCGGGAGCAGTGGGAGAGGACGTGGGTGGGCCAGACGTGCAAGGCGTTCGCCGTGCAGTGTCCTGCCCAGAGCCACCCCAACGCCAGTCCCGACTTCACCGTCTTCATGATCAAGTACCTCATGACGCTGATCGTGGGCATCACCTCCGGCTTCTGGATCTGGTCCGGGAAGACCCTCAACTCGTGGCGGAGGTTTTACACGAGGTTGGCCAACAGTAAACAGGGCGAGACCACGGTGTGATGCGGTCTAGACCCCCAACAGGACGAGGTCCGTCCCCGACTCCCCCCAAGCCAATGAGAAACCACTCCACATTATTTTCTTACAGAAGATACTTGGTCCGTTTTTTTTTTATGTACATATACATTTGTGAGATTTTTGTAAGAATATATTTGTATTTAAATATTTTTGTAACATTTTTTTTTTGTAAAAACAACTTCTTTCACACTTTGGACTTGATGGAGTTGTACTCACAAGGAGCCGGCTGACCTGTGACCTCACTGCGCACACAGTGGCTCCATTCTAAGCAGAGTCCCGTGAAACCCAAGTGCTTTCGTGTCCCCCCCCTCCCCCCCTCCTCCCCCTGACTCTCCTTTGTGTCGGCGTGGGGGGCCGCAGTGCGGGACCACGGATGCTTGTTGCCTGTAGCTCGGCGCGACGGTTCTATCATTCCGTTCCAAAAGAATCCCGCGTGGTCCTGCCGGGGCAAAGGGGTCAAAGGGGCACGCGGGTTTGTGCGTTGTATTTGGACTTGTGTGTCATTTGTGTCTTGCTGTTCCTGGAGAGTCGTCTTCTTATTGAGCCGCATGTTCAGCAGAGTTACTTAAACTGACAGTTCTCCCTGAAATATCCAATCTACATTTAATAAGCTGTAAACATGTTGCCAACATACAACAATCAGTGTCTCATACAATCGGCAACTCACACCAAAACAATCCAGAAAGCCGGAAGCCGACAGGTGGAAGGTGAGTTCAGTCGTTTGGACCTCGGGTTTAATTTAAAAGGCCGATGTAAGATTAATGAAATGCCTCCAACCTCCAAGGGAACGTAGGACAGCGAACGCACCGCGATGCGTTTCATTGTGTCATTGTTGTATCAAAGGGATGTAATACATTTAATAATTACTGCAACATTTGTATTCTATCTACAGCCGATAGCCGGGGTCACAGGTCAAGCACATATCAGGAATGTTTGTAACAAAGCTTATTTTTGATTCATTGAGAAACAAACCGTTTAACTCAACGTACAGCTTGAATGTGTCACTGATGGTTGTTGGGTTGCTCCTGCGAAGCAAAAAGGGGGGCTGAGCAGCTTCCAGTACCTGGAGGGGCCCCTGGGGGGCCCGTGAGGGGAGGAGGCCTGTGAGGAGAGGAGGCCCCATGAGGGGGCCCCGTGGGGGGGGAGGCCCCGTGAGGGGGAGGAGGCCCCGTGAGGAGCGGCTGCTGTCAGTGCACATCAGGACGTGTTGTCATAATAATACTTTGTGCTTTCTACAATTGTTGCAGCTTTGAAGTAATTTCCTTTTTGCATTTGCTACAAAGAGAACTTTTATATTTATAGAAAAAAGCATCTTCTATCTCCACTACATTGATCGATTGCTTTATGAGAATAAAAACAATCTCACCAATGCGACTGTAAAGCTGTTGTAAAATGTCTTTTTTCCCTTTAATTGGGTGAAGAGAGTGTTAGAAGTCTCTCTTCTCTCTCGCAGCCGTTGTCCTCTGTTGGTGGACTCACCTGTCCTCACTGGACACAACGGCTCAATGTTGTGCTTTGTAGCTGAAAAGATGGAGGGAAGCAGCACGAAGGGGAAATGCTGAACTAGACAGACGCTCAATAGAAGTCACTAATTATTATAAAGTGAGCTTTGTGCAGGAGGACCGTGTTCTGCCGACCGGGGGAGGGGGGGGGGTTATCCACAGACCATCATGCAGTGGACATTTGACCCTCTGAAAAGTCTCCTGAGTAAAAGCCACCCAGTGTCCTGTCCTCTGTCCTCAGAGCAGTCTCTGTCCTCGCTGTGTGGTCACTGTGGTGACATATTCTGCATCGAGGCTGCAGTTATGGATTATTGGTCCAATGATCATTGAGTCATCAGATAAACCTTTGCTTCATTCATGAGCAATAGAACCTCCAGAGAATAGAAAAGAGGGAATAAGTAAATGTTTCTAGAGTCAACATCCACCCAAACTACAGCATTCAGTGCGTCCGTGATCAGTGTTTGTCAGTCAAACTTCAAACGGATTTTTATACTGTAGATAGTGTGCTTTTCAGATAATATCATTCAAATTAAGTAAAGTATTTCAAAACTAGTTTCTATTTCATATTCAACAAACTTGATTTATTCCTTTTTTTCAGCAAAAAATACATTTTAAAGCATTTTTGAACAATAGAAGTTGCCTTTGACCAATGGTGTATCTGCTCAATGCAAACTGCTTTATATGTTACTTACCAGCAGGATGGGCCAGTAACGCTATATATGATTCAAGAGGTGCAGGATTATTCAAATAATGAATGTACTTTATATATATATATATCTTTAGATATCATGCCAGTCATCAGTTGGTCAATGTTCCCAGTATTTCAATAGATTCCAGAGCTTCTCTCAATGAGAGAAACGGATATACAAGCGTCAGGCTGAGCGTGGCTCAAAACAATGAACAAATCATCTACAAAATGTTCAAACTTACTTACAGACAAAATAACAAAAGCAACACACAAAACAGGAGAAAAGCAGATAAACAAACAAGCTGCTCGGCCTGGTTGTGAGCTGCAGAAGAGAGAGAAACCGGCTGGATTCAAACAGTCAAAGAAACGGCCTCCTCGGCACTATGCCTTCTACTGCTCGGTGGAAAAAATCATGGCGTCACGGAGAGATGGCGAGCAGAATTCAAGAGGAAAGTAAAACCGCTCTGATCAGAGGATCCGACTCCACGTTCACTAACGACAGCATGTTCGCTCATGATGCGTCCAACTGTGTGCACCCAGCACCCTGACTTGGACCTGGACAGGTAAGGTCATATACTCTGTACACACATATATATATATATGTATTATTTTAGAAAGAGAAACTACACTTTATGTATTATAATGCAATTAATTCCAAACAAAGGCGGTTCAAACCCTTGACTGAAGAAGGCCATGTTGGAAATGATTGCTGAGCTCCTTCTGCCTCGTGGTCCTGTGTGGACCTGGAACACCTCACCAGACCCGGTGTGACGCCGAGGAAGTGAGAATGCTGTTCCAACACAAAACCAGCTGAGCTCACGTCCGCAGAGACGACGTTAAAGGACCATAGTCAAGCTCACTGCTAAATGCTGCATTTAAATGCCATGTGAACATCATTCAGTGATGCAGTAATGTTAATGGAGCGTGATGAGAAGTGCTGGATGGTAAGAAGTATAAAGTATCATCACATGGAAATAGCACAAGTACACTGGATATGTTACCAAAGGAATATTTGAGCCTAAAATGACTCATTAGTGACACCGTGTTCCTTTGAACATGCCAGCGCACCCAACCTGAGCCTTTGAGCCTATGAACAGGACCTGCGCCCCCCCAAAGACCCCGGTTTTCTCCTCATTGTTGAATCCCTGCCTCGAGGTGCCAAATGAGACGGCACCTTGCTGCTTCCCGCTGTGAGCTGCACCTTCCTGTCTCCACCGGTGGGTGACTGACGTGTCGTCTTATACGTCTCTCACTCGTTCACTCCGGTTCGATCTCCTTCCCTGCTGCTGCAGACAACGCTCACACACGCATGTACTCACGTGTCCTTTGCATCAGGCCTGCTTGACCTCTGGACACGTGACCTTCTGTCCACTGCGAGATCAGGAGCCGTTGTCAATTCTTTCGCACAAATCATCATGAAGGTGTGTGAAGGTGTTTGACGGCGTTATCAAAGATCGCACGCTAAGCTATTCTCTGGAGAGGCAGAGAGGTAGCACCTCCGAACCTGGTGTCAATCACAGGGGTGGGGGGGCATCATCATCCTTTACAGTTCCCGCCCATGTCTTCACTCCCCCATCTGCCCCATTCTGTCTCTCTCTCTCGCTGCTTTTCTCAGCCGTCTCCATGAAAGCAGCGAGTCCAATTGACAGCTCTTGAAAAAGTCTGTTACCGCCATGCTGCCCTGTTCTTAAGCTGCCACGACCAAGACACCTTTTACAGGTGCGCCGTGCAGGTGGGACGCCACCCTGCTCAGATCAGACGGCCTACGTGACAGTTCATTTCTCAAACACCCGCCTTTGCCTGGCTGTCATTGTTCAGGTCTGTCAATCATGCTGTTTGGATTAACTTTCCTCTTTCTATCCAATAAGCACAAGGAAACATATATAAGCGTATCGTCTCTTTTAAACGTCGATGTCTCTCTACCTCTAGTACCTTCACAGATTCATCATCTTCATCAAGTCTTCATTCTTCAGCCTCGTTATAAATGATATTAAAAACACATTTTACAACTAGTCAATATGTGTCTGTGTTTTTGAAACGTGGATTATATACCCAGTAATATATGTAAATTAAGATATATATGCTTTACCTGCACGTCCTCTCTGTCTTCATGTCCTCTGAGTTCGGTCCCAAGAAGCAGTTAGCCAACCACTGATGAACCACTGATGAACCACTGATGAACCACTGATGAACCACTGAGGAACCACTGATGAACCACTGATGAACCACTGAGGAACCACTGATGAACCACTGAGGAACCACTGATGAACCACTGATGAACCACTGAGGAACCACTGATGAACCACTGATGAACCACTGATGAACCACTGAGGAACCACTGATGAACCACTGATGAACCACTGAGGAACCACTGATGAACCACTGAGGAACCACTGAGGAACCACTGATGAACCACTGAGGAACCACTGATGAACCACTGAGGAACCACTGATGAACCACCGATGAACCACCAATGAACCACCGAGGAACCACTGAGGAACCACCGATGAACCACTGATGAACCACTGATGAACCACTGAAGAACCACCGAGGAACCACTGAGGAACCACCGATGAACCACTGATGAACCACTGATGAACCACTGAGGAACCACTGATGAACCACTGATGAACCACTGAGGAACCACTGAGGAACCACCGATGAACCACTGAGGAACCACCGATGAACCACTGATGAACCACTGAGGAACCACCGATGAACCACTGAGGAACCACTGAGGAACCACTGAGGAACCACTGAGGAACCACTGATGAAGCTAATCAGTCCCAGATCATTTCAGCGTCCTAAAATACTTTGAGATGTGGGCTCGTCCTTCGCTGCGCTCTCGTCAGGGCGAGACCACCGGCAGCGTCCTTCAAGAAGACCTGACCCGAACTCGGTACGAGAGAAGAACTTTGCCGGAGAAACTAGAAGAAGCCTGAAGACTTATGATCACAAATCACCCCTGAACAATAAAAAGGATACTGCAACACTGCAACCTCACCCGGCAAAGTCCCTGTAATGGTGTCAGCACCCAACTCCCCCAAAAGCACCACCCGATCCAAGATGGTGACAAACCAAGACCAAGATGGTGACCTATTCACAGTACATGGTTATTTTTGCTTGAAAAAACGTCACCACATCTCAATGGATGTCATCAAACATAGTTCATTTAACCCACGACACGATCCACTAAACAAGCACTTTGTTCCCTCAACACTCATCCCATGTTTAAAATAGTGACGGCTCACAATTATTATTGATTGATCAAACATCCTAATTTACATCTTCCGGAAAACATCAATTTTTTCTGATACTGATTATCGAGAAAGCGACTATGGGCCTAAAAAGGGACATTTACTTCATTAGTAATTCAAGATCGAAGTTGTACACAGAAATGTACACATTAGTACTAACAATGCTGCCAGGTGTCACAGCGCCTTGACTGTCCCCAAGAGTAAAGAGAAGATCTTTAAGAGGGGAAAGCAGCATCATCTCAGACTGAGCAGAAAGCATGAAATCCCCAAATATGAGCCGTCTGTTTCCACTGACTGTCTCTTAAAGAGGAGCAGCAGAGCTGCCTGGAGAAGACGGGAGAGGGAAACTGGATCAAGGGAAGAACATCATGGTTTTACTGGTTCACTCAACTGGTGTCCACATCTTAGTGGATCCATACAGACTTTAGAGGTTTGCAGGAACCAGGGCTGCAGGGCAAAGGTTCCTCTGCTCTTTGGGGCCAGAGGAACGTTTGTCTGATGTGAGAACGATGTGGTGGAAGTTCTACGTAAACTCACTGTCCCCCATTTCGCTTCCAGCTGGCTGAAACAATAAAAAAACAAAGACAACGTGTTATTGGTTGCTTTAAATGTTACTCGGAAGCTTCTTTTTCGTGCACCTATTTGGGGGGAATTTTAAAGGCAGAACAGGAAAGTTAATCCATAAAAAACAAGGGGCCAGATTGTCAGAACGGATCTGTATCTGTACCAAGGCCAGACAAAAGTGGACAAAGCTGCTGTGAGGGGCATCTTTAGTCGTTGCACCTTGACACCATCAGTAATACACCTGAGTACATGCAGAAAGTGCCATCCGCCTTTCATCCTTCTCATCACACATGGCGCTGAAGATTCCCTTCAGCAGTGGTTCATAACGAGGGAGCTCCATCTCCTCCACCCAGCTCTGTGTGGAGGAGCAGAGGCAGCGCCTCCTAATGGGAAACACAGTGTGGGTATGAATACCCACACTGTGTGTGTGTGTGTGTGTGTGTGTGTGTGTGTGTGTGTGTTGCCAAAGGGGAGGAGCAGAGAGTAATGAGAAGCACGTTGAGGAGACCGTGATGAAGCTCAATGGTCCAAACCCCAAAGGGAGAGTGGAGCACACAGGCTCTGTTTGACCTTCCATTCATGGCTGAGTTCATAGTATTAGTTATTGGCCCATTGGCAGGTAATCTATTACTTACCCATGCACGCCCTTGTAGATGTCAGCTGGTGGAGCAGCAACACAATGTGTCGGTAGAAAATCACGTTCAGAATGGAAAATATTCCTGCCCACTTTTTCTCAGCTGCTGCCGCTTCAACAACCTCATGAGGAAGCCAGCGGACCACGTGTGATAGATTGTGTTAAATACAATTGTTACTACAACACAAGCGTACCTTTCACATCCGAGCTCTCTGGCTTTTGATGGAGCATATGAGCAGAATGAAGCTTCATGCTCAACCTGGGAGGCAGTTTGTGAAATGATGTTGAAGGCTCTGCTCTGACTTCATTATTTATCTCCCCTTTCAGTGTGTTCTCTAATAAACCCCAGTCATATGTTGAGTGATACAAACTGAGATTCGACACCGGCCTGAGAAGACTGGGGTTTGAAGTTGGATGGAGGGCGGTGGATTGTGTGGGTATCAGCACTGCGTGGAGCCCGAGCATGAAACAGTAGAGTGCGGCTGGAGGCCTCGTTGCTGCCTTCACAAGGTCACAATCTGCAGTGGGAGCGTTGTGATTTATACAGAACAGCTGTCAAATGGGGGGCAGCAGTGTTTGGGTCCCAGGTAAAGGGCAGCAAAGAGATGAAGACGGGGATCCCCAGTCCGGCACCAGCCTTCATTAGTGGCGTCCCAGTAATGTGGTTACCTCTCAGAAAACAGCCATAGAACGTCCTGCTGCCTCCACATGAGGCCATCATTACCTCCTGCGAGGAGACACTCCGCGGCGGCCGCCATGGAGAGGAGAGGCAGACTGACTCAACAGACCTGCAGCACGGTTTCAGAACGCAAACAGCGATTGTCAAAGTGAAGGGTGAGCTGTGCAATAAACTGTCACAAGCATATCCTGCATCTCAACCCATTTTACACCTTTTAGCATGAATGTTCATGTGCTCTCCTCCATGTGAGGCCTCTCCTCAACACATCGCAACAGCAACGAGCAAGAGCCATGAATGATAACAGAGGGACAACTGAGAGCTTCAACTCGATCTGCATTCCTACTGAACGCTCTCAATCCTCAGCGCTCACACGAGGTCTTCATCTCCAGTTAGTCTCATGAGTTGGACGCATGTTAACAAATAAACAGCATGTGTGAACAACAGGCCAAGCTCCTGACTTCCATTAGCTGCTAATTCAACCCTGTCTCTGCTGAAAATGAGGTTTGTACACTAAAGTGATTTGTCAAACCCCTGTCAGAGGAATGGTAACTGTCTCTGGAGTGGGACTGCAGTGTGGTCTGGACTGAAACTGAAAATTCTTGCTGACTTTTTGGACGTTTTGTTATTTTTCAATCTTTAATACATTCTTGCTTGTTGTCTGACAATAACAATGACATACTGCACACAGTCTGAAATAAACTGTGCCTCCACTGTATATATATTAGAAATATATGTCTTCAAAAATAAACAGGTATTGAAAGAAGGAATCTTGGGTTTTGATATTTCGGGAACTTTCAATTGGAAAATGTATCTTAAAAGGGAGGTTTCTTATGATCTACATACCTAAAGGAGAAGTGTGTCTACTTCTATTCAGTCAGTCAGAGCCTGCTGCAGTAAATCAGCGGTTTTCTGAAGGGACTCTGGTGCTTGGTAACACTGCCTTTACCTTTGAACCAGGATGTTCCGTTGAGGGGTTGGATGTATTGGTTGGCAGTTACAGCCATTAACCATTAACCATCTATTTCATTGCTTCATTCATTCACATGCATGTGAATGAATGTTTTGTGTGTGTTTGCAAAGACAAATAAACTCATTTAAATTTTTTGGAATTTGACTTAGCTTCAGTCAAGTGTAATGGATTAAATAACAAATTTCTAACCCTAGAAAATATTTATCTTATTTGTTTAAAGAAACCAGATTAGGAAATGGACTTGCTGATTGATTGATGTATATATGAGTGGTTTGCATTGGTGTCCCATCCCCTCTTCGTGAATGGGTTGGTGTTGTGTTCAGGCCCGGAGGCTCTCCACGCCACCAATGACAATAAACTCGTTCACACATGGGCTGAAAGCTGACACTCACCCTCACTCAGTCCGCCAATTAACCAAACATAGAGATTAGAGCCTTTACAAAGAGGAGGACGCATGAATCAAACTGCGCCAGCACTGTTTCCTCTCCCCCATATCGCCCTCTGCCCTGAGGGTCAGGCCATCCGACTGTTAAAGCTCTACAGCTCTAAACATCCTTCCTGGTTCATAAGAAGACGAGCTGCACAATAATACCTCAGAAATGCTTGTTGGCTACTTTGGAGACACGCATTGGTAAGACATGAACACAAGACACAACAGTCCCCAGTGGCCCTGAGGCTTTGCAGCCGGCCCACTACTGGTGTGCACGGTGATCAGAAATGTACATTCAGATTTGAATTTTCTCATACTTTATACCAAACAACAACCTTTTGGCTGAAAACACTTTAACTTTCCAGCATTCTATACTAAAAATTGTAGACAATAGCGATTTAGAAAAAACTAATGAACAGGATTTGGATTGACCAATCCTATGTGATCTGTTATCTGGATAATGACATCCATCAGCTGTGACGTGTGAAGCCATTTTCATTATCTACATTGTGGTCACACATGACGGGAGGCCACGCCATGGATGGACTTCATTCAGAATTCACTGCTGCTACTGCAAACCTTTTCTAGCCGTATTCTCAGTGGCTCCACCTCCATATGCCGTCTGGCCAATCAGAGAGCATTTTGTAGCGGCCGACACTGGATACATGGTGTTAACGTGTTCTGCTCCCCAGGGCCCGAAGCCCCCCTTTCTTTGAATGGTACCACCGCCCCATGCTTCTATCCAGATTACAGATCCAGATACACTTGTTCGCGTTGGGTGGGACGCATAGATAATAGAAGATAACACCTATATTTTCTGCCTCATTTGCTGTTATACAAGCTGTTATTTGTATGCTTGTGGCTGTATTTGAACCCTCCACGACCGCTGCTTTAAGGCTGCGTCCCATAGTCCGTTTGAATTGAGACAGGAGTAGTTCCATCGCTGCATCCAGGGTTGCCTCAAAGCTGCTTGAACCGTAAACCACGCTGGCAGGATTTGGGTTTCCCAGCTTCCTGGATTCAATTATGTTCTCTAAAAACTCTCACAGCAGCCCCACATTTCCAGCGCTGGTTGGTGTGTGACCACAGCAAATTCAGCTCGGGTGGAATACTGTGTGTCAGGAATTCAATTCAATTCATTTTATTTTGTAGAGCCCAAAATCTCAAATTACAATTTTTCCTCAGAGGGCTTTACAGTCTGTACACATACGACATCCTCTGTCCAGAAACCATCACATCAGCACAGGAACAACTCCCCAAAAAATGAAAACCCTTCATGGGAAAAATAAAGGAAGGAACCTCAGTGAGAACGTCAGAGGAGGATCCGTCTCCTGATGGACGACTACAATGATGTCATGTGTACAGAATGAACAATGTAAAAGATGAACAACACATTCAACTACTATAACAGAGATGATTCAAATAATTGCCGGTAGTGATCCAGGCGCACAGCAGGACCACTGCAGGAACCTCCACCATCAGATAGAACCTCCACCATCAGATAGAACCTCCATCAGATAGAACCACCATCAGATAGAACCTCCACCATCAGATAGAACCATCATCAGATAGAACCTCCACCATCAGATAGAACCACCATCAGATAGAACCTCCACCATCAGATAGAACCTCCACCATCAGATAGAACCTCCACCATCAGATAGAACCATCATCAGATAGAACCACCATCACACTGAACCACCATCAGATAGAACCACTGTCAGATAGAACCACCATCAGATAGAACCTCCACCATCAGATAGAACCATCATCAGATAGAACCTCCACCATCAGATAGAACCACCATCAGATAGAATCTCCACCATCAGATAGAACCATCATCACACTGAACCACCATCAGATAGAACCACCGTCAGATAGAACCACTGTCAGATAGAACCACCATCAGATAGAACCTCCACCATCAGATAGAACCTCCACCATCAGATAGAACCATCATCAGATAGAACCTCCACCATCAGATAGAACCACCATCAGATAGAATCTCCACCATCAGATAGAACCATCATCACACTGAACCACCATCAGATAGAACCACCGTCAGATAGAACCACCGTCAGATAGAACCACCATCAGATAGAACCATCATCACACTGAACCACCATCAGATAGAACCACCATCAGATAGCACCACCACCATCAGATAGAACCACCATCAGATAGAACCTCCACCATCAGATAGAACCACCATCAGATAGAACCTCCACCATCAGATAGAACCATCATCAGATAGAACCACCATCACACTGAACCACCATCAGATAGAACCACTGTCAGATAGAACCACCATCAGATAGAACCTCCACCATCAGATAGAACCATCATCAGATAGAACCTCCACCATCAGATAGAACCACCATCAGATAGAACCACCATCAGATAGAATCTCCACCATCAGATAGAACCATCATCAGATAGAACCTCCACCATCAGATAGAACCACCATCAGATAGAACCACCATCAGATAGAATCTCCACCATCAGATAGAACCATCATCACACTGAACCACCATCAGATAGAACCACCGTCAGATAGAACCACTGTCAGATAGAACCACTATCAGATAGAACCACCATCAGATAGAACCTCCATCAGATAGAACCATCATCACACTGAACCACCATCAGATAGAACCACCATCAGATAGCACCACCACCCACAGAAGCCTGTGGGGAGGGAGAGCACACAGACTTTAGGAGAGGGTAATGTGGGTCTATGATGACAGTAATAGTTCCAGACTGAACTAGGATCTACGGAGACCTGCGAGGTGAGAAAGCACAAGAAACTCCAGGAAAAAAAGCTGAATTGTTGTACATTGATAAAATGATGCAGGAATCATCGGTAATGTTGCTTTGGTGTGTGTGTGTCTCTGTGACACATTTGAATGTGCAATCTATTTACAACCAACAATGAAAAAAGTTGTACTATATGGTACATGCATGCAATTACAATGAGTTACTATTTGAACAAATGAGATAAATTATAAATAATCTTATAACAAGTCATTTTGTGCGTCGTAGTGTTACCACTTACATTTTGGATGTAAACACAAATAGTTAAAATGTCCTGTGAGGCCCCATGTGTTGTGATTCCTGAGGCGTAAGTCATCCATTCTGCCTGTTTCCTCTCAGCTCAGGAAGGGGCGGCAGGAGGCGCGGGGGGATGTGCAGAGGGAGGTGCGGTTCTGCAGTCTCCGGTTACCCGTGTGTGGATAGAGATGAGTGACCGGGGTCAGAGGTCGACAGCGCTTCCTCCTCACTGTGTAGTAAACAGGGAGGAGGCCATCGATCCGTTTACACCGGAGTCATTGTCCTCCTCCCACTGCACTTCAAACACCAACACAGAAGTAGGTTTATTTCAATGGTGCAGCGGAAAGGTCAAAGGTCATCAATATTCAGTGACGGGGAAAAGCGTTGATTTGGTAATTAGTGTTTCATATTCACTTGTAGCCTGAACAGGAGACTTTGTCGTGAAAGTCTGAAAAAGTAAAACGAAGCAAAAGGCAAACGAAAGAATGAAATTGAAAATAGAATGATGTTCATTATTTACAGGTAAAAGCTACTCCAGCTGCTGGAGGTCAAGGGGTTAACAGGTTAACAGAAACGTGTGCATGTCAATTTGCTGATTTGTCTTCAATATACGGTACACGTGCTACGGCGCACAGAGGAAGGTATCTCAAAGTGTTCACAATCTTCACAGGTGTATAAACCATAAATAATGAAACTGAATTCCTCAGCCTGTAGATATCGATGCGGCTCAGTTAATCAAAAATAATTTCATACATTTCTGCAAACCGCAAATAAAATGGCCGATGTACAAAACAAATGACGTAGCTAGACGGGTCACACAAACACAGCCTTTGATGTACAATCATGTTGTTACTAACTTTAGGCTACTATTGTTATATATATATTCATACTGGTTATGTAAATAGGGTTGTTAAATGACTTTTTATCATTTTAACTCAAGCCGTGACATTTTATACTATATCCATGGGAGTTTGCTCCTTAAACCATAAACTTATTTCACTTCATGCACATCTGTCAGCATGATATGAGGCAGAAACTTATTTAAGAAACATATTTTGGTTTCTGAAGTTTGCAGAAACAATATCTGCCGACTGACATGCAAGTACTTTCGGTCTCAGTAACCAAATGTATTACAACGTTGGATGCTTTAAAGAAGTAATACCACAAAGGGTATTGTGAATGTTATATTTTGGTAGCAGAGTTACACAGACCAATAGTCCATGCATCTCATTCAGATCACCTGAAAACCTCTCAATATTATTAATACATGCAGCCCGAGTGTCTAATCCAGTTAATCTGGTTGATGGAGCTGCAGGAAGGGGCCCCGAGGTGTTGTGATGTCATCTGTTTCTGCTGCTTAGCTTTGCCTTTAAGTGCTTTCCAGTATGTTTGGAGATCAAAAGCCACACTCACCAGAGCAGCTTTAATCAGCTCCTCTGCTAGGGGCAGGTGTGTGTGTGTGTGTGTGTGTGTGTGTGTGTGTTGGTTGTGTGTTACGGATATGCAAAGGGTTGCTGGCATTTCCAAAGATAGCCAGGTTGACATTTCTATTGACTTTGATGTTGATAATCCCTCACAAGTTCCCCAAAGCTAACTGATATATTATGTGTGTGTGCATGTGTGTGTTTGTGCATGCATGGGCTTGTTTATGTGGTTGTGTGTGTTTGCATGTGCTCAACCACAAAGTGTAGAGTTTATTTACTAGCAGGTTGTTGGGTCGGTCAGTGTTTACCAATGAAAATGTTACAGATTCAAACTCCATGGTAACACCAACCTTGTTGATCCTCATGAAGACAAATTACCGTCAGAGGGCATGAGGTCACCGTCTAGAGGGGCACTTTAACGCGGGACGTCAAAACGTTACCTCGTTAGCGCACGTGTGTTTAAACTGTCACGTGGAATTATACCAAAGTAATATTTGTTAGGTGTCACATGTTCACCATGTGACCAGCATGTGTCGTAGTGTCAGAGAGCAGTGGTATCCAAACTTCTTCTGTCGTGGCCCCCTTGAGCATATAGGCACACTGCCCCCCTTGTTAGCCTACCGTGACCCCCCTAAGGGTCGCGTCCCCCAGTTTGGGAACCACCGGTGTTCTCTGTAATCAGCCAGGCAAAGATGAGGGGCCAATGGGAGCCCTGTTTGAGTCTCTTCCCCTTCATCTGCAGCAGACTGTAACCACACAGTGAAAACATGTTTGTTGAGTCTCTCACACACACACACACACACACACACACACACACACACACACACACACACACACACACACACACACACACACACACACACACACACACACACACACGGGCTATTTTCAGACTGCCTATCAGGCTGGCAGTAAGTGGCAGTCTTGGTATGTGATGGGACTGGTTTGAACTATTAGCCAGCGCTCTGAGTCACTCAGGTGGCGTCAATGTTCCAGTCCTAACATTTTGTATTGTATCATGTTCTTTGTATGGCTGCACCTAAGTAGAATAAACCAATCTTAATAATACAGAAAGACAAAAGGAGCACACACATCTTCTAAAGCATTTATGTATCTGCAGGACGGGGGAATCCGGCCGTGCGTTTGTATCTCAGCAAACAGTCGTGTCTGATGAGCCTGTGAGCTGATGACGTCGTCCGTCCACGCAGAGCGCTTTGTCTCCGGCAGAGGTTAATGTAGCTGGGTCATTCGCCCTGCAGGAGAGGGAGGGGCCACGAGCTTCACAGGTCCGCCTCTGTCGCCGTCTGCCTTCCAGACAGTTCATCTGATCACATGACAGCCTCATGTCTGTTATCTCGGGATCACTGAAGGTGCGGCCGGAGACAGCGGCAGGGAGACAGCGGCAGGCAGACAGCGGCAGGGAGACAGCGGCAGGGAGACAGAGGCAGGGAGACAGCAACAGGGAGACAGCGGCAGGCAGACAGCGGCAGGGAGACAGCGGCAGGGAGACAGCAACAGGGAGACAGCGGTAGGGAGACAGCGGCAGGGAGACAGCAGCAGGGAGACAGCAACAGGGAGACAGCGGCAGGGAGACAGCGGCAGGGAGACAGCAACAGGGAGACAGCGGCAGGCAGACAGCGGCAGGGAGACAGCGGCAGGGAGACAGCAACAGGGAGACAGCGGCAGGGAGACAGCAACAGGGAGACAGCGGCATGGAGACAGCAACAGGGAGACAGCGGCAGGGAGACAGCGGCAGGGAGACAGCGGCAGGGAGACAGCGGCAGGGAGACAGCAACAGGGAGATAGCGGCAGGGAGACAGCGGCAGGGAGACAGCGGTAGGGAGACAGCAGCAGGGAGACAGCAACAGGGAGACAGCGGCAGGGAGACAGCGGCATGGAGACAGCGGCAGGCAGACAGCGGCAGGGAGACAGCGGCAGGCAGACAGCGGCAGGGAGACAGCGGCAGGGAGACAGCGGCAGGCAGACAGCAGCAGGGAGACAGCAACAGGGAGACAGCGGCAGGGAGACAGCGGCATGGAGACAGCGGCAGGCAGACAGCGGCAGGGAGACAGCGGCATGGAGACAGCGGCAGGGAGACAGCGGCAGGCAGACAGCGGCAGGGAGACAGCGGCAGGGAGACAGCGGCATGGAGACAGCGGCAGGCAGACAGCGGCAGGGAGACAGCGGCAGGCAGACAGCGGCAGGGAGACAGCGGCAGGGAGACAGAGGCAGGGAGACAGCGGCAGGGAGACAGCGGCAGGGAGACAGCGGCAGGCAGACAGAGGCAGAGAGACAGCGGCATGGAGACAGCGGCAGGCAGACAGCGGCAGGGAGACAGCGGCAGGGAGACAGCAGGATGCCACATCGGTGACTAGATGAACCAGGAACAGGTTTTGGGGAATTATGAAGCCTGGCCAGCATTCTTCTTCCTTCCACTACATTGCTGGATTCCTTGGAGCGGCTGCAGATCCTGTAGATCACTGGAATCCTGGGAAACTATCAGCTGTGCATGTCGGTAGTCAGAATGGGGGACTAAAAACAGTACAAACAAATGTTCACCAGTTATTGATTTTTTAAAATATGTTGTACACGAGTTTTGTGTTTGTGCTTTTTCACTGCAGTAAAAATATTTTCAGAACCAAAAATAGGTATTGAAACACAATATTTTGTTCAATTTAACTGGTATAAACTTTGAATAATAAAGAAAGATTATATTAAAATATGTATTATTTAAATAAAAACATTCACTCCTGCTGAAACTATTTTTAAGAGAGCGGCTAAACACCAGGAATGTGGAAAAACACTTGAGTCAGAGTCACTTGAGGGTCTGAAAATAAAGAAGTGGTTCCATATGAAAGACGTCTTCAGCAGGAGTGGCAAAACAAATTAAGATGTTCTTACTGATGTTGTAGAACAACAGCATCAATAGCCGATTTACATGAATGGTGCTATCCAAAATGATGACACAGAATTAATCAGGCCTGCGATTTGATTCGTAGAGTCAAACAAGATAATCAGAATTGTTTAATCGCCTACTACATCTGTGCATGTAATAAATTCTGCTTAGTGATTGGTGCATAGACATTGAAAAGAAAATATGAAAATGTACGATAATCAACAAACATACCAACTAAGAGTATTCTTAAATAAGTCACTAAAAGTGTCAATCATATATAGGCTTTTGTTAACATGTCAACATAATTACGAGGTGTTGATTCAAATTAGTGTTTAGGTCTCAAAACTGCAATGCAGAGAGATGAAATATGCATTAGAAGCATTGGTCAACAATGTAGTCCTGGGTTGGAGCAGTCTGATTAGAAGAGACTCGTATTATAACTCTTAATTAGTGTTTGTACCTCAACAATTCAAGATATAAATTGGTGAAGGGAAGCATTAAAAACCAAACTGTTCACCCGAGAGCTTCTAGCATGAGGCCCAATGTCTGGTAACATTGTGCACAGCTCCTTCACAGCCTCCACGGGCTCCCGCTGCAGAAACCCCCCCAGAGGCAGTTCTCTTCATGTCAGGCCTCCTCCTCCTCGTGCCAGCTTCAGTGCAGGATACGAGGCAACGGGTTGTACTGACAGTACATGCACACGTGCTGTCATTGGCGTTATCGTGGCTGTGCAGTATGAGGAGAGGAAGGCGAGTAGCCAAACAGTTTGACCACTGAAGCTCTGCACCCTGGCGTCAGTCCGTGAGGCCGGCCGGCGGCTGCTAGTCTGCACTTGTCTGTTGATGCCGCTGTCCCGCTCTGCAGCTCAATGAGCAGGTGTTGGACTTAGTGGGCAGAGGGGTAGTTTTTTTAGGTCATCTCCTGCTGGAGGAAGCTCTGTGATCTCATCTGTCCCAGCCTCTCCAGCGCTTCTTTATTCTACCCTCCCAACCTCAATGGTGGGTCCCTCCTCTGTAATAATGATGAAGCCTCCTGACATCCTCCACCCTTCCTCCTTTCTTAGCTGCTTTCAAAGGGGCTCCGCTCGCTGGAGAATAGAACACAGCTCAGGATACACAATCTGCCTGACATGTGAACCTTTATGCTGGAAGCTGATGTTCAACTCTTGAGTTTCATTCCCGTTTTCATGGTAACGTCTCCCTCAAGCTTCTTTTGTGTGCTTGTTGTCTGAACATCATTCACTAGAGAAACATACATTGTAATAAAGGACAAATAAATACGACCTGAGAGTGTTCTGACACATTTCTGCTTAACTTTTACATTTAGAGTATGTCAACTGGTTGAAAAGAATACAACGAAATATGGAAGTAAGTTAGTTAAATCTTTTTTTTCTCCCTCTAAACAGATGCTCTTTTGGCCTCATTGATCCGTGCTCAGAGGTCAGCAGAGCGCTTTGAAGTGTGGATGTGGTGAGGAAAGCCGTGGCTACAGCCTTTATCACACGAGTCTGGCAGGTTAAAAAGGCGGGGCTTACCGCGTAGCCCTGTGGTCGTTGGAGACGCCCTATCATGTAGCATTCTTTTGGAGTTCCCAGTGGTTTTTTATAAATATAAACCCATAGCCTTAGCCTTATTCTACTTACCCATTGCATTAGCATTTCATTCTACTTTATTTTATTACTTGTGCACTGTTGTCTTGTCTGTCTACTGTCGCGCACTAACCGCCAAGACAAATTCCTTGTATGTTTGGCATATTTTGGCAAATAAATGTTTCCTGATTCCTGATCCTGATTCCTGATTCCTGATAAACATCGGTAGGCAACTACTAACGTACTCAGGCTGCTATAACCTCCAATAATGTCTGATCTGGGCCTAAAGGCGTTGTGACTCACTCACTTCATCTGGAATGTCCGATGAAGTGATGACGGTTGGGATGATCCTCGCCTTGCTGGAGGTGCATCTGCTGCACTGCAGCACGGCTAATGGGCTTAAATAACGTGTTGTCTTAGTCAACATCACGTAGACGTCAGAGAGTCTGTGAGAGCGATTGTGTTCCAGGTGTGCTGATAGTACGGATGTCTGCACGTCAATGCGCGGATTATCTAGTTCATTCTACCTCGTTGGGTAGAATGTCCTAAGGTGAAGACCATGATGACCTACACTTCAGATGCGTTATCTACATGTTTAAGCCCCAGAGAGAAGCCTTGATGCGTGACTTGTAGGAATGTTGTTTGTGTGTCAAGAAGATACTTCCTGTTTGATGAATTTATACCAGTGTCAATTTTCTAACATGGGCAGAACGTGGTTCAACCTCTGCTTCCCTCCAGCTGTACATATGAGTTTGATATATTTACATATATGTGAATACACACACATACATTAGATATATACATAGCGCTGGAAGCAATTCAAACTTTTATTAGCGATTAATAACATTGTTTTGCGCAAAATCTGATAATTAATTCAAAAGTAGTGTATTGCAAACTTTTATTGTGCAAACATTAAAGTGTTTCTGACAGTTTTATACCCTTTACACAGTAGCAGTTAAATATTTTTGTAAATCTCAATTTGATCTTTAAATTTAAAAATAACTATATAATCGTCTGTGTTAATTTATTCATATGTTAATGCTGTAATAGTTAACTAATAAATAATTATATTAATAATCATTAACGTTAAGTGACCCGGCCTAATGGATGTGTGTGTGTGACCATACACACTAGGAATGTTTCCTAACGTCTCCTGTTGACATTTCTTGGACTTGTTGAATCTCTAAAAGTTCCCAAAATTAATTAAACTCAATTAAAGCGCCTTGCACCACTGTCCCGGGACCACTCTTTCCTCCTCAGGCAGTAGTAGTAGTAGTAGTAAGCCCTGGGATACGCAGGTATTTTTGATACTGCCGCTCTGTGCTTGCTACAGTATCCCCATCACCTCGCACATGTTTCAGACCTCTGTGTGTGTGTCTGTGTGTGTGTTAAAGCATGAATGTACGTTACCACCTTCATGAGCTCATAGCTGAAGGCTGATAATAACTCACTTCCACTACTGTAATTGGACTCACTTTCTGAAGAGAGGTGCCACCCGCCCCGGTCTGCCACTCCTTTGGCACGCAATGTTGAAGAGGCGTGTCATCCAAGACCCGCCCCCAACACCCATCGCTTTCAGCATCTCCGGGCTGATCTCTTCAATCCCCGGGGCCGTGCCGCTGCAGAGTGGTTTGACTACCTCAGTGACTTCCACCAGGCAGATTGATGATGATCCCTCCTCCGCCTCCAGCTCCGCCTCTACCAAAGAGGGCGTAGTAGTTGGATTCAGGAGTTTCTAACAGTGTTCCTTCCAACAACCATCTTAGTGTCACGGTTTTGGTTCACGTCCTGTTTTATTTTGTAGTTTTCTGCCTCTTGTGTCCCCGGGTAACTTCACTTCCTGCCTTGTCCTGTCATCCCCTGTGAATGTCTGATTGTTTCCACCTGTTTCCAATCACATGCACCTCCCTAGTGTATTTAGTCCTGTGTGTCTCTTGTCACTTGTCGCGTCATTGTTAACAGTCGGAGGTCCATGTCTGTGTGTCCCTGCTTCCTGTGTGCGTTTGTTTCCCCTTGGCCATTTTTCCTTTTGACTATTAAAGTCTTTTGTTTTCTCGAAGTCTGGGTTTGAGTCCTGCCTTCCACGCCCACCCCCGTGACACTTAGTTGCGGTCAACAGGGTCCGATCCTTACTGTGGACAGCTTGGATGATTCCCCGTTTTCCCCCTCCTAGGGGGCCGGATGGTCTTCCAGAAACGCCTTAGTGGCGCCCGTGTACTGTGGTAGACTGCAGCTGACTGCGGAGTCCTACCGGATATCAAAGGCCTCCTTCTTTAGTTCTCAGGTGAGGTTCAGGTTATCATTTGTTTTGTGTAAACACCTCATATTCACATAACACAACACATGGAATCAAATCAATGTTAATCAATTAAGTCAATGAAAAGAGAAAACACTGCAAACTCACACCCTTCAAATAATGTTTACATCAGACAAAATGATATTAACTGTGTAATTAAAAAAAAAGTTGACTGGCTACTATAATATATATTTCTCAATGCCCCCCGGTGAGTGTTGGCATTGTTAACATTAGGGGACCTTTGTTGTCGCTGTTGCAGTGAGGAAGCGCTTGCTTAAGGATTACCTGCACTGGTTGTACTCATCTGAGTGTTCACAGGCGCTGTGGCGTATTACTGTCAGGAAGCAAACCCTCTGAAGTCTGACTGTCAGAGTGACAGTGGAGTCAGAAAGACGGGATATTGCTCGACCTTCATAACACCCTGCTAGCGGCCGGCGAGTAGTTGGTCGGCCAACGCTGTCCCCTTTAATTCTCATGGGTGGGATGATCGCTTGTCCTGCTTTAATAAGGTCAGGGTTAAAAAAAATCACTTGCCTTCTTCATAGAATTAGACATATCAGAGTTGGCCTATTTCTACATATTTGGATGAAATTTACAAATTGATCAGTCTGAGTCGGAAGAACTTTGATTGATTGTATTTGTTTGACTACAGCCCTTTAAATATAACACCTTACTGTCCTAGTCGACTTTAATGCCTGTAAGAAAAGTTTGCTCTGGTTCTGCTGTATTGATTCTGATCCCTTTTTGAAGTAAAGACAAGAGGGTGCAATCGTGAGTAAGTAATTGCCAAAGTACATTTTTAAAATCTATTCAGTCAAAGGGAATCACTTAGTGAATTTAATCAACATTTAAATGCATGTGAAAAAAGCAGGGCTGTTTTAAATGATTGAACCAATTTTCTTCCATGGCAGCGCTAGAAGCTGTGACGTTCCTTCCAGCTCAGGTGATCAAACAGGTGGACAATTGGCATTTGAGAAAAGGTTGTTGGATGTCTGAGAGAGAACAGGTTCGTCCTTTTACTGCACAACAATCTGCCTGACTGTTGTGTCAAAGGGCCAAATCTGGATCATTCGTCCTCTGGTGACCACAGGCATCTCCACAGCACTCTGACAAGAAAAAGCCCATCATCATCCAGAGTGGAGTCACCGGAGCATCTTAAATACCTGCTCTACAGTTCCTTCTTTGTACACAGTGCAGCAGCCATCAACATTTCGTTTACACAGCGAGTAAAACAAACCCCATTTAACAGGTTGGGGGGGTCCTTCCCATTTGAAATGGACAACTCCTTTTCATTATTATGGCCTTTATCATTCCTATACATAATACCTAAAAGCTTAAAGACAAAACTTTTATAACTATTTGTATAATTTACATAAGACAGTATTGGTGTGGAAAATCTATTTTAAATCAAAAGAGCGCGTTTTGAAAGTTTTAAAAGATCTCTTGATACTTGTATGCACTCACAAATAAAAACCAGACATGTGGTGGTGTTGTGACTCCAGCAGAGACGACAAGACGTTTGTGAAACACTGAGGCATTTCCAGCCTTTTCAGCAGGGAAGACAACAGGAGATCTACTTTTGAAATACATTTTAGTCTTAAAGGGCTCCAAAGAGCGCAGGTCTTCCCCAGGGACGTTTCTGTAAGGGATACATGCTTGTGTACCCCACTTTGATTTAGATTGGCTCCAAAATCGCGAGAGGTTCCTCCTTCGACTGTGCTGCAGCGCTAAAACAGGAAAACCGGGCTAGTGGTGTGTTTTAAAGCCTGAATGAAGAAAACCAACAAACCAAGCCAAAAACACATTCCATAAAGCCAGAGGCAGTGCTTTGCTTCTTTTTTTTTATTCACGCACAACACTGTTGTTAAGCATTCCTTGTGAGTGCAGAATACTGAACATACTGGAGGAATACAGTACGCGTTGTGCAGATGTGTGTTGTCTGTGCTTTGTTGAATGGTATCATTCTCACTGGGCTCCTGTGGGAGCGGCTCGGCCTAGATTCAGCCCAACATTTTGTTTCACTTGATGTTGTTTATGTTCTCTCTCAATTCACGCTGGACTGTTACTGCAACATGTACAGACACAGGGCTCACACACGAGGTCAACACTGCTATGTGTGTATTGGTACCATTGTCCCACTACACAAAGAACTTTGCATAAATTAAACGGAAAACATCTGTCAAGTCACTTTTGATTCAATTAATAATTGTGAGCCTGTCCATAGCGCCTGCTTCTTCGATTCATCTAGACGTCCCGGTGAGCCCTGCTGTAGTCCACCGCCCGCTCCAACTTTACCTACAGCTGAAGGTCCCAAGATGCCCATAGTTTGGTAGGCACCGTACTGGAGATAAACGGCATACTGTGACGTGTTTGAAGTTTGTCATTGGATGTAATACAAATTGAAAGTGTTTTGTGTATTTTTGGTGTCAGACAGGAAGCGAACATCGAACTCCATCTAAAAGCGACATAAACACTCAAGTGAAGTCTAACACTTTTTTTATTGGTTGCTCGTCCCACCTCTTTCTCGTTGAATAAGTTCATGAGGGACCAACTAAGCAAAAGGAATCAGGTGTGTAACCGAGAGCTGCACTGATCCGACACAACAGGTCATCAGACCGGCTGCTGGTCCGCCCGACGCATCCAGACGCACTTCCTGGAGCAGTCGGTGAAATTCAAACTGTGTGCGGCGACGGATGACGTCATGAACTCAAACACAACACCGTTTGCGGTTCCGACGTTTTGTGTAATTCACAAAACAAATAAATATCAAATAGTGGTTATTTATTGCATGGTAGATAGTGGAACTTATTATAACTGTCTTTACAGAGACACGTAACGGAGATAAGCCATGAGCCCTTCTGGAATGAAGCGGACAAAAATGGGACGCGAATGAAGCAAAATAACTACAACTACTTGCGTGAGTAAACCGTGGCAAAAATTTGCAGAAGAGCATTAGTGAGCGCCTGTAAAGTCTGAGAGGCAACCTGGTCACGTCTGATGGACCTCCCAGAGGTGTTCCATCGGGTTTAGGTCAGGTGATTATGAGGGCCATTCAATTGTAATTGTCAGGAAACGGAACAACAGCGCCGCATACAGTCAGCGCAAAACGAGTGGATAGAAAAAAAAGAAACAAGCCTCACATCTGTCAGAAGGAGGGAACCGTCACAACCATTCCACACATTGTTGGTCATTACTTTACTGGATGACTGACTGGTCGATCGCGATCGACCTAATGGGCAACCCTGTTCTAGAGATTGTGCTGGAAAATCTCTCTGCAAGGCACGCATGGATAGACCACCTGTCCAACTTCTGTGGGGTTAAGAATTGGCCTCATGCTCCCAGTAGTGACAATGAATCTAGCTAAAGCCAACGCTAGTGGGAAACCAGTCAAAGAGATGAATTGGCCTCCACATGCAAAACCAGTCCTGCTTTGGGGGTCGTATGATTGTTGACCCTCTAGTGCACCTTTTGTTAATCTCATCAACACCAATGCAGCTGAAACTGATTTGAGCTGACCAGGGCCCTGTTTCTCGTACATGTTTCAACTAAGTCAATCACATTTCCAATTATCCAGCTCAAATTAACGAGATGATTGATGTCAGGTTGTCTTGGTTCCTCAAAGGCTGATCTTCCATCAAACAGTGTCCTTAGTTTGAACCATCAGGATAATCACCCTACGTCAGAAGAGTCGATCACCAAAACCAAGATTTTTTTAACGGTACAACGACAAATAAACTTAAAGGAAGAGCGTATTTTTTCTCCGCTGACGAGCAGGAGATGATCATGAGGAGAGTTTATCTGAATAATTTCTGTTGGATGAATTGAACATATTGTACATATTTTACATTGTCCATCGCAGTCTGTCCGTCCTCCTATGTCTCTCTAAATGTTTCTTTATTATCTCCATCGACTGCTTTTTCATTTAGGATGTGACATGTGCACAGACTGTAAAGCCATCTGAGGCAAATTTGCGTGCTATACAAAATAAAATTAATTGAATTACACAATCATGGCAAAAACTGTCACCCCCCGCGAGGCAAAGAAAAAGTATCGCAGACAAGTTGAATGCGCAATATTGGGAAAATGTAAAAGCTCATTTTAAGTGCCTCATCACTCGATCAATAAGATTATATTACTTTAAATGTGCCTGCTGACAGGAGGCTTCATGGATGCATCATCATCCAATGAGAATAATGATGTCAACTCTTTCAGAATGTGTAGATGAAAACAAGCCCAAGAATCAAATTGATGCAAATGAATAGTTATGAGGATATATGTGCTGTATCAGCTTATGTATCATGTGTATCTGTATATATGTGTAAATGACGATATAGAACAAGGAGTTGTTTATATGGGTGTGTGTGTGAATCTGAATGGGCCAAACAGCATATATCTGTTAAGCATCAGAAATTTGATCAGTGAAACATGGAACATCCAGACGTTTATTAAACGCCAAATAAACAGAACAGAGTAGCGGCTTTCCAGATGTTCTCTGCATCGCAACACTGTACAGACATGGACAGGAGAGACAGTGTAAAAGGGAAGAGCCTTTTCCCCAAATTGACGGACAAGTGGGCTAGTTCATCTGTGCCCTGTCCCTTGTTTGGGTTATATGTAACCGCCAAAATGTGTACATTAATGTCAGCAATTGATTATATAATTGTTCACATCCACATGACAACAGTGTTGGCATTATGATAAGAACGTATGAATTATTATCATAACTGTGTAGGATACAGCAGGTTCAATTCGACCTGACAGAACCCCCAGCCAGTTGGTTTCTCCCAATTAGCCCAATTGACTGGAAGGCTGTATAGAAGCGAGGGAAAGGGAAACGCCAGGAGAGGTGTGTTTAAATGATGGGAGTTTCACAAGAATTAATTACAACTCAGGTAATGAGTCAATTTTAGACCTGACAATAGTATCACGCTCATTGGCAGGTATTTGTGTGTGGGAGGTAAGGAAACATTCAACTGTTATGGAAGTGATCAATACCCTATTTTCTGTGGAGTAGGAAGAGGATGCAGGGTGGGGGCAGAAGATCCAGCAGAAAGCTGGGTATTTGGAAAGGCTCAGTTGGATACATTTAGAGAAATCTGTGAATCAAGGTTTAAATTTATAGATAGAGATCAGGATATAGAAATTTAATAGAAATGTGAGACGCAATAATTGGAGCTGTCAAACAGACAATTTCAAGGAAAACCGGTACAAAGAGGCGGAAGTTAGTTCCATGGTGGAATGATGAGTGCAGTGAGGTAATAACGAAAAGGAATTAGGCTCTTTCTTTACAAGAAAGAAAATCGGGACAATGGGCAAAATGTATTTAAATGGGAAGGAGCTGAAAAGGATGGACTCGTACAAATTTTTATGAATGTGGTTTGATGCGAAGCTCACCTGAAAGGTACATATTGAGAAAGTGGTTAATAAATGTAAAAAGGTTTTAAATGTAATGAGATGCTTGGTGGGAACAGAGTGGGGAGCTGACAGGGCTGCTTTAAAAGCTATATGAATGGGACTGATTAGATCAGTAATAGACTATGGGTGTGTGGCTTATAGGTCGCCGTCTAAAACCATGTTGGGAACATTAGATGTAATACCGGCGAAAGCATCAAGGCTATGTTGTGGGGCCTTTAAAACAACATCATTGCAGGTGGAAATGGGGGAAATGCCGTTGGCGTTGAGAAGGACACAGATAATGATGACATATTGGGCCAGTCTGTCAGGGTTGCTGGTGGGAGGCAGGACTCAAACGCAGAGTTGTCAGGAAACACAAAGGACTTTAATAGTCAAAGGTCAAAAAACACAGGGACCGGGAGGAAAAACCGCAGGCAACATGTGTGACGAAAGACAATGAGTGTCACAGGAGACACACGGCTTAAATATACAAGGGAGGTGCAGGTGATTGGACACAGGTCGAAACTATTAGACGATCACAGGGGATGACGGGACAAGGCAGGAAGTGAAGTTACCCGGGGACACGAGTGGCAGAAAACTACAAAATACAACAGGAAGTGAAACCACACCGTGACAGTACCCCCCCCTCAAGGGCCGACTTCCAGGCGGCTCACACTAGAGCAAAACAAGGGGTGGGGGGGAGGGAAACCCGAGACGTTGGTCGGACCACCCGGGAAACTCTGGCGGGCGGCCCGGCGGGCGGCCAGGCAACCGGGGAGCCTCCGGTGGTCGGCCCGGCGGACGGCCATTTGGCCGGCTCCGGAACGTCTCTGGAATTGGAGGCACGGGGACACGGGAAACCTCCGGAGGGGTCGTCGTCGGCTCGGGGACACGGGAAACCTCCGGAGGGGTAGTCGGCTCCGGCTCGGGGACACGGGAAACGTCCGGGGTAGTCGGCTCCGGCTCGGGGACACGGGAAACGTCCGGGGTAGTCGGCTCCGGCTCGGGGACACGGGAAACGTCCGGGGTAGTCGGCTCCGGCTCGGGGACACGGGAAACGTCCGGGGTAGTCGGCTCCGGCTCGGGGACACGGGAAACGTCCGGGGTAGTCGGCTCCGGCTCGGGGACACGGGAAACGTCCGGGGTAGTCGGCTCCGGCTCGGGGACACGGGAAACGTCCGGGGTAGTCGGCTCCGGCTCGGGGGCACGAAACACCTCCGCAGTCGGCTCCGGCTCGGGGGCACGAAACACCTCCGCAGTCGGCTCCGGCTCGGGGGCACGAAACACCTCCGCAGTCGGCTCCGGCTCGGGGGCACGGAATACCTCCGCAGTCGGCTCCTGCTCGGGGACACGGAACACCTCCGCAGTCGGCTCCGGCTCGGGGACACGGAACACCTCCGCAGTCGGCTCCGGGACACGGAACACCTCCGCAGTCGGCTCCGGCTCGGGGACAGGGAACACCTCCGTGGTTGTCGTCATCGGCTCGGCGACACGGAACACCTCCGCAGTCGGCGGCTCAGCCCCCCCCTCAAGGGCCGGATCCCAGACGGCCCTCAAATCACCAACGGGAGGGTGGGAGAGGACCATGGGATGGGAGGGAGGGAGCCTGAGTCTCGGAGCGGGGACTGGGGGCGTCGGGGTCATGAGTCTCGGAGCGGGGACTGGGGGCGTCGGGGTCATGAGTCTCGGAGCGGGGACTGGGGGCGTCGGGGTCATGAGTCTCGGAGCGGGGACTGGGGGCGTCGGGGTCATGAGTCTCGGAGCGGGGACTGGGGGCGTCGGGGTCATGGCTGAGAGTCTCGGAGCGGGGACTGGCCGAGTCGGGGGCATGGAACGTGGGGCCGGTACTGGTCGGGTCGGGGGCATGGAACGTGGGGCCGGTACTGGTCGGGTCGGGGGCATGGAACGTGGGGCCGGTACTGGTCGGGTCGGGGGCATGGATCGTGGGGCCGGTACCGGGGGCATGGATCGTGGGGCCGGTACCGGGGGCATGGATCGTGGGGCCGGTACCGGGGGTCGGGGGCATGGATCGTGGCGCTGGCTCGGGGGTCGTGGACCTGGATCGGATCAGGGGTCATGGGCTTGAGTCGGGACGGGAATCTGCTGCGGCCCAGCGCGGGACATCTTGCGCTGCGACCGAGCGGGGTCGGGACGTCGCTGCGGCCCAGCGCTGGACATTGTGTGCTGCGGCCGAGCGTGGGGAGCATAGGTGGCCTGGAGTCGGACCGCAAGGTCCATTACCCGCTCCCAATGAGAATCGCCGCCGGACGACCACGAAATGGCCTCCTCCTCTGGGGACCATGTGGTAGGCGGCGGATGGTGACCCAGATGCCTACTGAGGGCTCCAGATGGGGAGACGGAGTAGTACAAGTACCCAGCTGGAACCCCCGGGAGGACCGTTCCCCCACTACGGGCAGCCCGCTGGAGACTCTGTGGACCGCCCATTGCCAGACGGGTTCCCCTGAACTCGTCCAAGGGAAAAAACTCTGCTGAGTCCTTTCTTGGTCGCGTCATTCTGTCAGGGTTGCTGGTGGGAGGCAGGACTCAAACGCAGAGTTGTCAGGAAACACAAAGGACTTTAATAGTCAAAGGTCAAAAAACACAGGGACCGGGAGGAAAAACCGCAGGCAACATGTGTGACGAAAGACAATGACGCGACAAGTGACACAGGAGACACACGGCTTAAATATACAAGGGAGGTGCAGGTGATTGGACACAGGTGGAAACTATTAGACGATCACAGGGGATGACGGGACAAGGCAGGAAGTGAAGTTACCCGGGGACACGAGTGGCAGAAAACTACAAAATACAACAGGAAGTGAAACCACACCGTGACACAGTCTACAAGGACAAATCAACCATCCAACAATAAGCGCAATCGAGTTGTGCTGGGAACATGATAAGGCGCCATCAAAGAGCTTTGGTTGGGTTGCTAGGGAGAAGGCTAGGGAACTAGGTATACTAGATGGGAGTTGGCTGCACCACTGCTGGACTCCCAGCAGTTGTTCCTCCTTGGTTACTGCCACAGCCTGACGTGGACCTGGGACTACTTGAACGGATGAGATATGAGGGTGGGGGTAAATGTAAGATCTGCAAGTCTTATATCAGGAGGAATTACCATAGATATATACAAATACATACAGACGGAGCTAAGGACCCTGAAACTGGTAGAACAGCAGCGGCAGCAGTAATACCAGAATTCCAGTATGAGTGTGGGAAAAGACTCAGTAATGACCTATCAGTGTTTACATGCGAGATGATGGCCATAGTTTTTGCACTACAGTGGGTAGAGGACGTCAGGCCAGAGACAGTGGTAATAGCATCAGACTCATGTGCAGTGCTAACGAGTCTGAAGTTTTAATGTTTGAAATTCTACAATCTCTATTCAGAACTCATCAAATGCGGATGGCAGTTAGGTTTGTGTGGGTCCCTGCCCATGTTGGAGTCGAGGGAAATGAGGAGGCGGATAAAGCAGCAAAAAGGGCGCTGAAGAGCGGGCGAAATTTAGTCGATATAAAGATGAGTAAGGCAGAAGCTAAAGGGGTGATTAAAGGACAAATCAAAACGATATGGCAGAATGAATGGAACAAAGGGAGCAAAGGAAGATATCTGTTAAAAACAAACCATTGGTTGGGAGTGTAGGAGCCAGTGGACGAAATAGAAAAGAGGAGAGGGTAATGACAAGAAAAGAAATGGCCATACTGGCCTTAACAGTTCCTCTATGTGGTTGGGAAACATAGTAATGGAAGGTGCGAATACAGTCGAGAAGAGGAAACTGGACCATGTTTTGATGGCTTGTCAGAGGTACGAGGCAGAGAGAGAAGTCCTGAGAAAGGGGCTAAGAGAGCTGGGAGAGGCAAATATAAGCAATACTGAAGAAAGGGCTTTAGGGACCAGTGTTGGAAACTGCTTTTGGCATATTTAGAGAATACAAGACTAATGAATAGAATTTGAGAGTTGTGTTTTTTTTTTTGGTTTGTTTGTTTGTTTTGTTTTAGTTCGTAGTAGAGTTTTTTTTAATTTTTTTTTAAGTCCACACTCCAGATCAGTGGTGACAGTGTGAGAGACAGTCTGGGGGACAGTGTGAGAGACAGTCTGGGGGACCGTGTCAAATGCTTGGCTGCAGCGTGTGGTGTTCATGTAGCGTTTTGGCTCGAGAAGGTCTTCTTGTAATAAATGATTCTTGTCTTCAGCATCTGTAGCGTTCGTACAGGAAGTGATGTCATAACGGGTCTTTGAGATCTCGGAGAAGTCTCTCCTTATAAAACGTTTATCTGATGTCGCTCCTTCATCAATGAGGAAGTGAGCTGCCCTTTTCTCCGGGGGAGTGATGAACTAATCCAGCAGCTCAGATGAGTTTTTGGATGTGTTGCTGTGGTGATTTAGACAAACCTGCTTCGGGTGTTACGAAGGACGCTCCCGCACCGCCTCCCTCTCGCCATCGGAGGGACCCCTCTCCCGAGTACTAACTGGTTTCGAACTCCATCTCCCATCATGCTTCACACCTGGGACTGATTCCACAACACCACTGATGACACACACACCTGCACCTCATTGACACATACACCTGCACCTCATTGACACACACACAAAAGCCACTGACACCCACACACTCACTGCGAAGTCTTGATTCTGCCCCGGCTGTCATTTCTGAGCGTTTTCTCCTAGTCTTGATCCCTGTTTAGTGACCCCGGACCGTACTGCTGATTGCTCTCTGCCTGCCCCGACCCCTGCCTGCCCGCTGACTACGATCCTGTCTGCTCTACGTTGCCCTGTCTGCTGTCATTGACTCTGCCTGTCTGATGCTCTAATAAAAAACCTGCGAATGGATCCCTCCGAATCCGGCGTCTCCTTACAGAAGACTTCGCCACTCACAGATCCAGCAGGCCTCGTACACCTGTCTTCGGAGCTCTCCGCTCAAGCCACCCAGCTGGCCCAGCACCACCATCAGCTACAGCGTCTGACCACCCTCACCGAGGAACTAGTGCACGCACTACACGGGCTACGGGTATCAGCAGACGCCACGCCACCGAATCCTCCTCCCAATGCCTCCCCAGCGACCGTAAACCATTCTATTAATCCTCGTCTGGCTCTTCCGGAAAAGTTTGTAGAGGCTTTCTTCACCAATGCACACTCTTCGTCGACCAACAACCCTCGATGTATCCAACGGATTCGAGTCGGATAGCTTTCATCAGCTCGCTACTCACCGGGAGGGCGTTGGAGTGGGCGACCGCCGTCTGGAGACCCGACGGATCCGCGTTCCCCACGTTCACCAACTTCCTGCTACAGTTCCGCAACGTGTTCGAACACCCCACTGAATGCGGGGATGCCGGGGAGCAGCTGCTCGAACTGACCCAGGGGAGGAGAACCGCAGCTGAGTATTCTTTATCTTTCCGCACACTCGCTGCGCAAACCAACTGGGTCGAGGACACACTGAAGACCCTGTTTCGCAAAGGTTTGTCTGCCGAACTACAATCGGAGCTGGCCTGTCGGGACGAGGGAAGAGGGTTGGACGAATACATTAACCTGGCCATTCAAATCGACAACTTGATTCGTTCACGGCGTCCTAACCGGTATCCACCCCGGCTCACACGGGAGACCTCCGCCACACCTGAACCCATGCAACTAGGCGTCACTCGCCTCACTCAGGAGGAACGTGAACGCCGCTTGCAGAAACATCTGTGTCTCTACTGCGGACAGACCGGACACCTGCGAGCCGCCTGCCCAGTACGTCCTCCTAACGATCCCCAATCGGTGAGTGCGATCCCCAAATCTAGCACACTAAATTCCTGCTTCATTCTACCCATTCGTTTGCTGATTCGGGGCAAAGTTATCCCAACCACAGCGCTACTGGACTCTGGGGCCGCGGGGAATTTCATGTCACGTGAGTTTGCCACTAACCACCAGTTGAGGTTTAATTCTTGTGGTTCCTCCCTCACAGTGGAGGCGCTAGACGGCCGACCGCTAGGGGAGGGGAGAGTACGACACCTCACCGAAGAGATCAACATGCACGTCGGTGCACTACATTCGGAGAGGATCAAGTTCTACGTTATCCAGGCTCGCAACCACTCTGTGATTTTGGGCCTGCCCTGGCTACGCACCCATAACCCACACATCTCCTGGAGAGAGAATCAGATCACACAATGGGACACTTCATGTCACAACCACTGCCTAACCAGGGTACCCCGTGCACCCCATCACCCTCCAGAACCCGTCAACCCCGGGTCAACAGAACAGAATCTGCCACCCGAATACGCCGACCTCGCTGAGGCCTTCTGCAAGAGGAGGGCTGCTCAACTCCCCGAACATCGTCCAATCGACTGTGCCATAGACCTACTGCCAGGCACCTCTCCCCCCAAGGGGAGAATATTCCCTCTGTCACAACCCGAGTCACAAGCGATGAGGAACTACATCGAGGAGGAATTAGCGAAGGGGTTTCTTCGACCATCAACGTCACCGGCAGCGGCCGGGTTTTTCTTCGTTAAGAAAAAGGATGGATCCCTTCGCCCCTGCATCGATTATCGTGGACTTAATGACATCACTGTCAAGTATCGATACCCTCTGCCTCTCGTCCCAGCCGCCCTAGAACAACTCCGTCAAGCCCGATACTACACCAAACTAGACCTACGCAACGCATACAACCTGATTCGCATCCGTGAGGGTGACGAGTGGAAGACGGCATTCTCCACCACTAGCGGGCACTACGAATACCTGGTCATGCCGTTCGGCCTAGCGAACAGCCCATCCGTGTTCCAGTCCTTCATGAATGACATCTTCCGTGACATGCTGGAGAAATGGGTCATCGTCTACATCGACGACATACTGGTCTACTCCACCTCCATGGAGGAACACATCCAACATGTCCGACTTGTCCTGGAAAGACTCATTCAACACCAGCTCTATGCCAAAGCAGAGAAATGCGAGTTTCACCAGACCAGAACTGCATTCTTGGGGTATATAATCAGTCAGGAGGGGGTGGCCATGGACGAGAGGAAGGTTACGGCAGTGGCGAACTGGCCAGTGCCCCACACGGTGAAGGAACTGCAACGATTCCTGGGGTTCGCGAATTTCTACCGAAGATTCATCCGAAACTTCAGCACAGTGGCTGCTCCCCTAACCACCCTGACCAAGCGCCACACGCACCGCATCAACTGGTCCCAGGAGGCACAACACGCCTTCGACGAGCTACGGTCACGGTTCACCTCAGCACCCCTCCTGCGACACCCCAACCCCGAGCTCCAATTCATAGTGGAGGTCGACGCCTCCAACACCGGAGTAGGGGCCATTCTCTCCCAGCGTCAAGGCACACCCGCCAGGATGTTCCCATGCGCCTACTTCTCTCGCAAACTAACCCCAGCCGAACGTAACTACGATGTGGGCAATCGTGAGTTACTGGCCATGAAACTGGCACTCGAGGAGTGGCGGCACTGGTTGGAGGGAGCGACCCAGCCATTCATCATTCTAACCGATCACAAGAATCTCGAATACCTTCGCTCCGCTAAACGTTTGGAACCCCGGCAAGCCAGATGGGCCCTCTTCTTCACGAGATTCCAGTTCACGGTAACCTATCGACCAGGCTCCAAGAATACGAAGGCCGACGCCCTCTCTCGCCAGACCGAGGGAGTTCCACCCACTGCAAGGGATAACATTATCCCGGAAAGCTTGCTCGTGGCGCCGGTTCAATGGGACATCATCACGGAGATCGAGCAGCTGAACCTTCGTCAAGCACCTCCCTCCGAATGTCCCGCAAATCTCCTCTTTGTCCCCGAGACGCTACGTTCACGACTCCTCGATCAGGTGCACTCGACCCCAAGCTCCGGACACCCCGGTATCACCGCCACAATTCAGCTCCTCAAAAACCGCTTCTGGTGGCCCACTCTGACTCCTGACACCACCCGACACGTGCAGAACTGCGCAAACTGCGCCACCTCCAAAACCCCCAGACAATTACCAGCCGGCCTACTAACACCACTACCCATACCCCAACGACCCTGGTCCCACATTGCCATAGACTTCATCACCGACCTACCCGCATCGCAGGGACATACCACCATCCTCACCATCGTAGACCGATTCTCCAAGGCCTGCCGACTCGTCCCACTACCCAAACTTCCCACAGCACTAGCCACTGCGGAACTGCTCTGCAACCAGGTCTTCCGTTTCTACGGACTACCGGAGGACATAGTGTCAGACCGGGGACCCCAATTCACCTCCAGAGTATGGTCCGCCTTCTTCCAACGCCTCAACGTTAACGTCAGCCTCACCTCCGGTTACCACCCACAATGCAATGGGCAGACTGAGCGTCTGAACCAGGACGTTATCCGTTTCCTCCGCTCATACTGCCAGCGACAACAGACGGAGTGGAGCAGATATCTATTCTGGGCCGAATACGCCCAGAATTCGCTGGTCAAACCCGCCACGGGCATCACCCCGTTCCAATGCGTCTTGGGCTTTCAGCCACCGCTATTCCCGTGGTCAGGGGAGCCCACTAACCTACCATCCGTTACAGAGTGGTTGCAGAGAAGCGAGGAGACTTGGAACCAGGCCCACACTCACCTCCTCCACGCCGTTAGACGCCAGGAAGGTCAGGCCAACCGTCGCCGTCGTCCTGGTCCCCAGTACAGTCCCGGAGAGTGGGTCTGGCTCTCCACCAAAGACCTCCGACTTCGACTCCCATGTCGCAAGCTCAGCCCCAGGTATGAGGGTCCATTTCAAATTAAGAAGCAAATTACCCCTGTATCCTTTCGATTAGACCTACCCGCCAACTACCGTATTTCCCCTACATTCCATGTCTCCCTGCTAAAACCTGCCGATGGCCCGAGAGGAGCGCGGGAGGAGAGATCCACGTCACAACCTCCCCCCGCCATCCTGGTCGACGGCGAGGAGGCTTACCGTGTGCATGAGCTGCTCGACTCCAGACGCCGGGGCAAGACCCTCCAATATCTGGTGGACTGGGAGGGGTTCGGTCCGGAGGAGCGATCCTGGGCCGACGCTAAGGACATCCTTGGCCCCACACTCACGGAGGAGTTTCATCGCGCACACCCGGAGAAGCCGGCCCCTCGTCCCCGCGGAAGACCTCGGCGCCGCGTATCTCTTCGCGTCAGGAGCCGCTCACAGGGGGGGGGCTCTGTTACGAAGGACGCTCCCGCACCGCCTCCCTCTCGCCATCGGAGGGACCCCTCTCCCGAGTACTAACTGGTTTCGAACTCCATCTCCCATCATGCTTCACACCTGGGACTGATTCCACAACACCACTGATGACACACACACCTGCACCTCATTGACACATACACCTGCACCTCATTGACACACACACAAAAGCCACTGACACCCACACACTCACTGCGAAGTCTTGATTCTGCCCCGGCTGTCATTTCTGAGCGTTTTCTCCTAGTCTTGATCCCTGTTTAGTGACCCCGGACCGTACTGCTGATTGCTCTCTGCCTGCCCCGACCCCTGCCTGCCCGCTGACTACGATCCTGTCTGCTCTACGTTGCCCTGTCTGCTGTCATTGACTCTGCCTGTCTGATGCTCTAATAAAAAACCTGCGAATGGATCCCTCCGAATCCGGCGTCTCCTTACATCGGGGAAGCGAAAAGCCTGATCTACGTCATCTCATCCTGAAGATTACCCGGCTAACTCAGTTAGCCACTATTTTGCCTTTTAAATTTTGTTGAGCAGTGTATAATGTACAATTTGCTTTTATGAACAAAATTGAGGACTGAAAAGAAAATGAGTTTGTCCACTAAGCAAATAAGCGTTCGATGGTAAAAGCTGTAAAACCTTTTCTGTGATCAAAACTAAAATACGAGTGGAGAGAACATTGAATGGGATTGACTTTGTTGTTTCCATCATGACTTTGCTTTGAGCTCATCTGTACTGAAGAAGATGGAATTTGCTTTTTTTGAATTTGAAAAATAAGTATGTATTTACTAATATCTCATATCTTCAATTTGACTAAACTGTATTAATAGTGTAAAATTATTACTTCGTATTGGAGGTTTCACAGATAGATAAAATAACACAACATGAACAATAAACAGCAAACACAAATTTGATTATTAAAATATAAGCAACTGGCTGGAAGATTAGACATTGGACCACAGGACAGCTTCAGTGTTCAACCTATGAATCCTGTGTGCAGGAATACTACTTGTCTTTGTTTCCACTTCCAGTACAGGCCCTTGTTTGTGTCTGTACGTCTGTAGTGCTCAATCTCTCTTCTCTGTTTGAGAATTTCCGCTTCTTGACAACAACTCTTACTCGGGAATGTGAAGTGATGACAGACTGACACCCTTTCATAACGAGTTGACGCCATTTCCCCACGAAGCTTGTTAGAACTGTCACCAGCGTGGGCTGGTTTGGGAAACATGTGCATGTTTTGTAAAGAGAGTCACGGTCCTCACAGGATAAACCCTGCTGACCTTTCTTATTAGCAACATGTTTGATGGATTACCACAGAATTTGGTTCAGACAATCATTCTGTGTACAGGATGAACTGTGACGACTTTGATCTTTATATTTGTCACTTAGTCAAATCATCAAATGAACATTTTGCGTTTGTCCAATACTTTTATTTTATTAATAGCTTATGATTGCTTATTAACAGATGATAGCATGCTAACACTCTGAACTACTACTGAAAAGATAATAAACATTACAGCGGCAGTAAGGACCCCATGTTGATATTGGTTGCTTTGTGGAATATATAGCATCTAGTGTTGTAATTAACCTTCTTCCCTAAAAGTTATGGTTCTGTGCAATCAAAGTGCCCCGTTGATATCACGTTTAGAATAAATTTTCCCCCAAAACAAGTTTCTTTTTGACAAAGTGTTTAACCTCATCGAAACCAAGCCCAGGGCCTGCTCGAAAATGGCATACCCATGATAAAAAGTAGGATATCTCTGCAACCATAGGGTCCATTTGGAATACCTTGGTGTCATGATAAAGGGAACACTTGTGAGGCTTTATCCAGATGTGTGCATATTAGTGTATATATGATGCAATTTAAGACAAAATGAAGATGGCACATTGCACAAATAAAAAGGTTTCAGGTTTTCCTTAAATATAGAGCAAGATGATTATTCATTTGGATTTATGCATTTGCAGCTCTAAACCTCTACCAGATTATAGCACAATATGTTAACATCTGCAAAAGTGGACATAGTTTTCCTCCTAAAGTTTGCTGATGATACCACCCTCATTGTCCGCCTACAGGTGGGAGATTTACCAACTGGTGGCGCGGTGCGGATATAACAAACTGAAGCTCTAAAGACAGTAGAGATGGTTATGGTTATATAAGGAACACAGGCCCACCATCCCAGATCACCCTGGTTGATTTCCCTGTCACCTTCTGAAATGACACATTGTGTTTTGGGATGAATATATGTTCAGTATCATTTATGAAGCAGGATCTGGGTAGCTTTTAATTCAACTAATTTCAATTCAATACATTTTGTATAGCCCAAAATCGCAAATTTGCCTCAGAGGGCTTTACAGTCTGTACACATACGACATCCTCTGTCCCGAAACCCACACATTGGCGCAGGAAAAACTCCCCAAAAAATGGGGAGTGATGTATAGGTGAGGGCAGTTTAAATATTATAATGTTGCCAGACAACGCCACCCTGGGCATTTCACACAGGGAATGTTTTAAAACCCAAACAAAACTAAGGGAAGGCACTCAGGTTCGTTGCAAAATGAGGCAAAGACGCAATTTACAGTACAAAATGTAATTTTATTAAATTCACGGTTTAAAAACAACGGTAAAAACCTCTTCACTCTGGGACCAGCAACGGGGGAACCAATCAGGGCTGAGACTTACGATGATGGACTGTCCAAAGAAAAGGGGACCCAAGGAGCACCACACGTGAAACTAAAAGTGAAGCAAACTCAAACATGCAAAAACACAACATAAGAGGGACACCACCTGGGACACCAATCCACCACCGCAAACTCCGCACCTGAAGGGGGGGAAGAGGAGGGCAACAGGTCTAAAATAAAACAAACTCAACCAAAACAGAAAGAAAGAGATTACATTTAAACAAAAAATATACTAATAAAATACCGACAAACGGCTTAACCAAAGATTAACAAAATAAGGAAAACAACAAATTTACAAACAGACTAATAACAAAGGATCCAAACAAATAAGTAAGGCCTGTCTCTCGTACAGTTAAAATAGGTCTTGACCCAGTTAGGAGGCCAAAACAAAGCAAACCCAAACAGCGGCACACTTTGGGAATCGCTGCCATAGACCATTGTATCCTGTTGCAGACTAGAACATTTGATAGGTATCAAAGGAACTGCACTCAGCTGGTTTATGTCCTATTCATCGGATCCATCCCAGTTTGTGCTTGTGAACGGTGAATCCTCGAAGACCACCAATGTTGGTCACGGAGTCCCACCCCTTGTTCTTAGGGTTTTAAAAAGTAGGATGGGAGCCAAAGCTCCTCTTTTGTGGGCCGCGAAGGTACTGCAGGTGGGCCGCGAGAGGTCATTTACAATAAATCAATAAAATGTTTTTAATTTTCAATTTTGAAAAGTTTGGAGAGCAGCCAAAGATTTAAGGCGTGGATGGCGAGGGAGGCGGCGGGAGCGAAGCACCTCGCAGCATCGATCGGACCCTGAAAGCACCGTCTCCACCTCCCCACATCCCCCCTCCCCCTCATCCACCCGCCCCGACGCGTTTGACTGCAGCATCTTATGCGCCTTATAATCTGATGCGCCTGCGTCATTTAATCATCCCTAGTTTATGTTTTGATCAGAGTTGTGATTAAAGGTTTGGGTGGGCCGCAAAAGAATTTTAAGATTTCAAAGTGGGCCGCGGCATTCTTGAGTTTGGGAACTGCTGGTCTATGGTATCAAATGCGGCACTGAGGTCCAGCAACTCGAGGAGTCTTTGGTCCGATGAAAAGTAGAAGATCATTCGTAATTTTCACCAGTGCTGTTTCTGTACTATAATGCGCTCGAAATCCTGACTGGAGATCCTCAAACAAAGCATTGTTTTGTAGAAAGTCATATTAATTTTCGACGGATTTCTCAAGGATCTTGGAGAGGAAGGGAAGATTAGAGATAGATCTGTAGTTAGTCATCACCTCTGGAGCAAGAGTAGGTTTCTTAAGAAGAGGTTTAATTACAGCTACCTTGAAGGACTGCGGTACTTTTATTGCCTAGGTCTAAACCAAGTGTTCTCTTCCACCCCCTAGATTCATGAATGACAAATCTCTCTCTATCTCTTTCTCTCTCTCTCTGATGTAGAGGTGACCAGTGGGAGCCAATCCAGACCCCCTTCTCTGACAGGGGGGCACAGACGATGGTCACCTTAGACGATATATAACTCAAAGCTGTAGACGGAAAGCCTTGAGTAGCCTTGATGCATGACTTGTATGTTTCAACTCTGCTCCACGCTTGTTTGCATTTAATACACTTCATGTTAAATGATTTTACATCGGTGTCGAGTAAAATTTTTCTATCAACCATTAATATAAAATGGAAGGTAAATGAACTTTCCTTGTAGCTTTTAATTCGTCTAACCCTTGTAGTGTTAAACACTCTTTAACACTAGTCATCATTCACCCATTCATACCTTCCTGACAGTGGATGGCATGCAAGAGCCCACCAGCCAATTGGGACTATATACTCGCTCATAAACCATTCACACACTGTGGGCATAGTTACTCCCGTAACTGGTGTCTTGCCTAAGGACACATTGTGATAGACTTCACAGCAGAGCCTAAGATCAAACCGCCAATACTCTGAAGGATAACCCTGTTGTGTTACACATCACCATCCAAAGGTGATGCAAAGGTCTGTATTAACAGCGGATAAACACAGCAAAATGGCCGGACGACGGGGGGGGGCGTCTGTAGGCGGTACGCTTGGTGACGCCTTAGAAATCCGTCAAGAGGGATTAGCGCGCGTAATTAAATGAAATATTATTCAGATAAAAAAGTCAAGTGACAAAAATGTATACATATTTATTCTTTCTGTGGTGCAGCCCGGTACTAAATGGCCCACCGACCCGCGGCCTGGTGGTTAGGGACCCCTGGTCTAGACCACAGGAACAGGACAGTGCCAAAATAGGAGGAGGTCGTGCGAGCAAGGGCTTTTAACTGCTGGCACCAATTAGCAAATTGGCACCACCAGCACAATGAAAGTCGGTGGAGTGTTTTCTGATTATATTGCCAAAAGAGAAGCATTTATAAGGTAAATAAAATGAGTCCAAACACAGAACATTGTGGAAGTCCGTCACCGACATTGCTAGTCATGGAGGTTCTACCATTTACAAACTGGGACTGATCCGATAAAAACACATAAACACTTCCTGGTCTGAGCTCTGGGTTGTTATGGATAAGGTTGACTTTTTATGTCCACAACACTATTATAGGTAAATATACCAGTATCGTATGCTATTTGTGGTATTATATCGAATTCTAGTATTGTAAGTGTAGGGTATCACAATATTTATGAAAGGTCTTCTATTAAAGTAACTTTGTTACTACTCTCTGTGTTTGCCGTTTGCACATGTATTTTATAACTTAAGTTGTGTTTGGAGTATTTTCAAACGGATAAGTGGATATTGTAGCAAAGACTCATTCATATTTGTGTTCTTGATGAGAACATAATACTCCTGGGAATTTGCTTTTAGCTCGTCGTGTGCATTTTAGGTAAAGATAAAGCTTGTTTTTTTTCTATGACAAACTATATGCATCACTCTTTTTAAAATGGTTCATATATTTTACACATTAGTAGCATGAATCTAATAAAACACATTAATGTGTTTACACAGACAACATCTTTTGCTCGTGAATCACATTGAGCCCTGTAATTATTGACGGCTACATTCCTCCAGCCAAGCAGAGGAGCAAAGAAATATCCCAGATCACCGTACTCTGACATGTTTGGCTAACCGGATTGGAATCCACTGATAAGAAAGCGAAGATAGGGCTCACTGAGGGACTCCAGGGTGTGAGGAAACATGCCGGAGTGTCGGATGGAGCAAAAACAAAAAAACTGCTGGCATTGCAGCCACTCTGTCGTGCACATTTAAGCTTTGCACTCCTATACATGGTGCTTGTACACTTCCACCGGCATGATGACCATACCAGCTACACACTATGTGTGTGAGATAAGAGCAGTTCTAAGGCTGGTGAATGATTGAGTGTGTGTATGCACATGCACAGCGGTAGCGTGTGTGTTGGCGCGGATGTGGAAAGCAGAGCAGCGGTGCGTTTGTTGACAGGATCTGTCAGCACAGTGAGTCACAGACAGAGAGACGGAGAAACCTGCCCAGTGAGACATGGCTCCTCGTTGTCTCCTCGAATGGAATTCCTGGGAATTCCAGGCCCCATAGATTGTTATCAGAGCCAAAGACCCTCAGCCAGAGGATTGTGTTCCGACCAAGCAAGTCACACTGTTCTGGATATTGATGAATCACTTTCAATTTGCAGTCCTTGTGAGATTATTCATTTATTCATTTTAAGGTTCCAATCAACCAGAGGTGGTTTAAATGTTTGTGAACGTGTCATCAGTCTCTCAGTTGTGTATTGTTTTGAAACTGGCAGGAACAACTACCAGGACAGAACACGAGGAATCCATCCGGCACACGGTGAGTAAACCGGGTCAACTGGCACTAGACACTCCTGTTTGTGTGTGGACTGCAACACGTTGGGTACCTCTGCAGTGGAATGTGTTCAAGAGCTGCCAAAGGATAACTCATCCTCCATATCTTTTGTCATTTCCAACTATTCCCAAGAGTCTGCTGCTTCTGAACGCCTCAGATGGGTTCAATTTCAAATATTATCATAAGTCATGGTTTTAATACGGTTTCGTTTTTCCAGATGGAGGATTTGTGAGCAGTAATTAAAGATTGACTTCTTGAAGAACAGAAGGGCTCAAGACTGAGAACCACAGAACATATTCAAAGAAATCAATAGAATATTTGTTTTGACCCAATATCGTGTTTGTAATGATGTATTGATATGGAAAGTATGACTCCCAACCACTAGGTGGAGGCACCTGCGGTGCATAAACAGAGCATCTAGGATCGGGTGAGAGAAAGACTACGAGAATGCTATTACATGTTTATTACATGTTGACCTATTTACCGACAGCTATTTATTTATAATTTTGTTGGAGACCAAATTTATTTAAGCAATGATCAAACATAAATCACTGCTAGAGGCTTAAGCTTCTAATCATGAGTATCTCCAAGACATTTTGACATGCCAATACCATATGCCAATTTTTACTGTTAACAGATATGTAGTATCAAGCCACAGCCCTTTAGAGTAGAGGGAACTACCCCATTCTCTGAAATGCAGATACCTGGTTGGATAACGCTTAGTTTTAACATGATTTAAACGGAGATTTTCAGCAATGATTCCAATGTCCAACTATCCCACAATGTTGCTTTAAATTACCCATGATTCTTTTAAACCCATGGCCACATCAGTGAATGTCCACCATGTTATGGTACAAATCAAGCCTCTTACCTCCTCCATTTTCCCCAATCAAACATCCTCTAATCTTCAAGCAGCTGAATGTGTGTTGACCTGTCATGCATTCTGCTGAGGAGGATTTGTGTACGTTCCATGATTTGTTCATGCGAACCTCCTTTTGATGGAACTGACCCAACAAAAAGAAGCATTTACCCCCCTTCCTATCCCATCCAGACATTTGTTCATCTTCACAGGCACATCTGGTGCATATGTAAAGACAATGCTGAGTGACTGATCCAGCCTTCCTGTCTCTCTGGCAGCAGATCTATTATTTCAGCTGCTAAGTTAAGATGCATGACATGCCGGCTTCTCTCTCCACCTTTGGGCCTTTCTAATTCAGTATGGATATATGTGCCCGTACATCTGAAGTGAGGCCCATAGCTTTCAAGCTTCGGCTAAAAAAGACACCCGACCCCATCATTGAATAGAAAGAGCATATCTAATATTTTGTTTGGTTGAATGAGTATTAAAATGTACGTGGGTAATCTTCAGGGGTATGCACCATATGCGTAGCAAAAAGCTTCCTTTTAAATTTGGTTAAAGTTGGCCTCATTCAGTGGTGTTCCTAGAAATCCAGTTTCTAGAAAAAAGGGGGGCTTAGAGCCAAGAGAGGCATGTTTCCATTGTTTCAGACAACGCTGGTTCAATCAGAAATAGTGACTTTGCTCTGTAGTTTTGCTTGCTTGCATTCAGGATGATGAACACAACATGATCAACATTTCTATCTATTTTGTTGTCTATATAGTTTTTAAATACCAGTGATATTTTATGCTCATTTGGTCACCATCACTGAGATAAATAGTAGGCAGATTACTTGTAATCATTTACTTTACCACAGTTATACCATTGAGAAAATTGATGTTCAGTGTATCCATTCCCTTTTCCAGGTAGTGACGTCGTAGGGACATTAACAGGGACTGAATCCAGGCGGTTGTGCACAGCTAACATATCTTGGGTGGCCATCCAGCCTCCGTTTTGCGGGCAAGGAATGCTGATGTGCTTGGCAAGCTCAGCCAAGTGTGATTCACTCAAGAAGTTGTCAGATTTTGGGCTGGATGCCTGGATGCCTTTTAGTAGGCCTGCATAGAAAATTGTAGTTCAAGCTCACTAACCATCCAGTCCACACAAGGAAAGTCTGCTTTTAAGGTCTGTGAACCGATCAACTGGGCCTGAACCCAATGTTGTCTCCAACTCAAAATCCTCCATTTTGTGGTTTGTGCCTTTTCTCAGCATCTGGATCTGGGATACTGTGGGTATGGCACAGGGCTTTAGTTTTCTCACACAGCTCTGTTGCAGATAAATCTGTGCGTTTGCCCCTCAGTGTGTCACATATATGCTGATAAAAGCTTCTGCCAGGTCTAAAGTCTCTTTCTGAAGGAACTTCAGTTACGGTGTCTGAAACATCTGTGGTTAATAGACTGTTGAGAACAGCTACGGGGGATCAAATGGCAGAAAGACACTTAAAAATGGCAGGTAATGTCTCAAGTATTGCATTGATTGATTGCAGCTGGCATGCCAAGCGAGTGTTTGAAAGTTGAACGAGCTCAACTGCTGTCAAGCCGAGCTTGGACCGAGCCTCTGATGATTGACTATGGCTGCGGTTCCCAAACTTTTTAGGTCGCGCATCCCCTTCTACATCCCAACTGGGTTCATGCACCCTGTTACGAAGGACGCTCCCGCACCGCCTCCCTCTCGCCATCGGAGGGACCCCTCTCCCGAGTACTAACTGGTTTCGAACTCCATCTCCCATCATGCTTCACACCTGGGACTGATTCCACAACACCACTGATGACACACACACCTGCACCTCATTGACACACACACCTGCACCTCATTGACACACACACAAAAGCCACTGACACCCACACACTCACTGCGAAGTCTTGATTCTGCCCCGGCTGTCATTTCTGAGCGTTTTCTCCTAGTCTTGATCCCTGTTTAGTGACCCCGGACCGTACTGCTGATTGCTCTCTGCCTGCCCCGACCCCTGCCTGCCCGCTGACTACGATCCTGTCTGCTCTACGTTGCCCTGTCTGCTGTCATTGACTCTGCCTGTCTGATGCTCTAATAAAAACCTGCGAATGGATCCCTCCGAATCCGGCGTCTCCTTACAGAAGACTTCGCCACTCACAGATCCAGCAGGCCTCGTACACCTGTCTTCGGAGCTCTCCGCTCAAGCCACCCAGCTGGCCCAGCACCACCATCAGCTACAGCGTCTGACCACCCTCACCGAGGAACTAGTGCACGCACTACACGGGCTACGGGTATCAGCAGACGCCACGCCACCGAATCCTCCTCCCAATGCCTCCCCAGCGACCGTAAACCATTCTATTAATCCTCGTCTGGCTCTTCCGGAAAAGTTTGATGGCACTGCTGTAAAATGTAGAGGCTTTCTTCACCAATGCACACTCTTCGTCGACCAACAACCCTCGATGTATCCAACGGATTCGAGTCGGATAGCTTTCATCAGCTCGCTACTCACCGGGAGGGCGTTGGAGTGGGCGACCGCCGTCTGGAGACCCGACGGATCCGCGTTCCCCACGTTCACCAACTTCCTGCTACAGTTCCGCAACGTGTTCGAACACCCCACTGAATGCGGGGATGCCGGGGAGCAGCTGCTCGAACTGACCCAGGGGAGGAGAACCGCAGCTGAGTATTCTTTATCTTTCCGCACACTCGCTGCGCAAACCAACTGGGTCGAGGACACACTGAAGACCCTGTTTCGCAAAGGTTTGTCTGCCGAACTACAATCGGAGCTGGCCTGTCGGGACGAGGGAAGAGGGTTGGACGAATACATTAACCTGGCCATTCAAATCGACAACTTGATTCGTTCACGGCGTCCTAACCGGTATCCACCCCGGCTCACACGGGAGACCTCCGCCACACCTGAACCCATGCAACTAGGCGTCACTCGCCTCACTCAGGAGGAACGTGAACGCCGCTTGCAGAAACATCTGTGTCTCTACTGCGGACAGACCGGACACCTGCGAGCCGCCTGCCCAGTACGTCCTCCTAACGATCCCCAATCGGTGAGTGCGATCCCCAAATCTAGCACACTAAATTCCTGCTTCATTCTACCCATTCGTTTGCTGGTTCGGGGCAAAGTTATCCCAACCACAGCGCTACTGGACTCTGGGGCCGCGGGGAATTTCATGTCACGTGAGTTTGCCACTAACCACCAGTTGAGGTTTAATTCTTGTGGTTCCTCCCTCACAGTGGAGGCGCTAGACGGCCGACCGCTAGGGGAGGGGAGAGTACGACACCTCACCGAAGAGATCAACATGCACGTCGGTGCACTACATTCGGAGAGGATCAAGTTCTACGTTATCCAGGCTCGCAACCACTCTGTGATTTTGGGCCTGCCCTGGCTACGCACCCATAACCCACACATCTCCTGGAGAGAGAATCAGATCACACAATGGGACACTTCATGTCACAACCACTGCCTAACCAGGGTACCCCGTGCACCCCATCACCCTCCAGAACCCGTCAACCCCGGGTCAACAGAACAGAATCTGCCACCCGAATACGCCGACCTCGCTGAGGCCTTCTGCAAGAGGAGGGCTGCTCAACTCCCCGAACATCGTCCAATCGACTGTGCCATAGACCTACTGCCAGGCACCTCTCCCCCCAAGGGGAGAATATTCCCTCTGTCACAACCCGAGTCACAAGCGATGAGGAACTACATCGAGGAGGAATTAGCGAAGGGGTTTCTTCGACCATCAACGTCACCGGCAGCGGCCGGGTTTTTCTTCGTTAAGAAAAAGGATGGATCCCTTCGCCCCTGCATCGATTATCGTGGACTTAATGACATCACTGTCAAGTATCGATACCCTCTGCCTCTCGTCCCAGCCGCCCTAGAACAACTCCGTCAAGCCCGATACTACACCAAACTAGACCTACGCAACGCATACAACCTGATTCGCATCCGTGAGGGTGACGAGTGGAAGACGGCATTCTCCACCACTAGCGGGCACTACGAATACCTGGTCATGCCGTTCGGCCTAGCGAACAGCCCATCCGTGTTCCAGTCCTTCATGAATGACATCTTCCGTGACATGCTGGAGAAATGGGTCATCGTCTACATCGACGACATACTGGTCTACTCCACCTCCATGGAGGAACACATCCAACATGTCCGACTTGTCCTGGAAAGACTCATTCAACACCAGCTCTATGCCAAAGCAGAGAAATGCGAGTTTCACCAGACCAGAACTGCATTCTTGGGGTATATAATCAGTCAGGAGGGGGTGGCCATGGACGAGAGGAAGGTTACGGCAGTGGCGAACTGGCCAGTGCCCCACACGGTGAAGGAACTGCAACGATTCCTGGGGTTCGCGAATTTCTACCGAAGATTCATCCGAAACTTCAGCACAGTGGCTGCTCCCCTAACCACCCTGACCAAGCGCCACACGCACCGCATCAACTGGTCCCAGGAGGCACAACACGCCTTCGACGAGCTACGGTCACGGTTCACCTCAGCACCCCTCCTGCGACACCCCAACCCCGAGCTCCAATTCATAGTGGAGGTCGACGCCTCCAACACCGGAGTAGGGGCCATTCTCTCCCAGCGTCAAGGCACACCCGCCAGGATGTTCCCATGCGCCTACTTCTCTCGCAAACTAACCCCAGCCGAACGTAACTACGATGTGGGCAATCGTGAGTTACTGGCCATGAAACTGGCACTCGAGGAGTGGCGGCACTGGTTGGAGGGAGCGAACCAGCCATTCATCATTCTAACCGATCACAAGAATCTCGAATACCTTCGCTCCGCTAAACGTTTGGAACCCCGGCAAGCCAAATGGGCCCTCTTCTTCACGAGATTCCAGTTCACGGTAACCTATCGACCAGGCTCCAAGAATACGAAGGCCGACGCCCTCTCTCGCCAGACCGAGGGAGTTCCACCCACTGCAAGGGATAACATTATCCCGGAAAGCTTGCTCGTGGCGCCGGTTCAATGGGACATCATCACGGAGATCGAGCAGCTGAACCTTCGTCAAGCACCTCCCTCCGAATGTCCCGCAAATCACCTCTTTGTCCCCGAGACGCTACGTTCACGACTCCTCGATCAGGTGCACTCGACCCCAAGCTCCGGACACCCCGGTATCACCGCCACAATTCAGCTCCTCAAGAACCGCTTCTGGTGGCCCACTCTGACTCCTGACACCACCCGACACGTGCAGAACTGCGCAAACTGCGCCACCTCCAAAACCCCCAGACAATTACCAGCCGGCCTACTAACACCACTACCCATACCCCAACGACCCTGGTCCCACATTGCCATAGACTTCATCACCGACCTGCCCGCATCGCAGGGACATACCACCATCCTCACCATCGTAGACCGATTCTCCAAGGCCTGCCGACTCGTCCCACTACCCAAACTTCCCACAGCACTAGCCACTGCGGAACTGCTCTGCAACCAGGTCTTCCGTTTCTACGGACTACCGGAGGACATAGTGTCAGACCGGGGACCCCAATTCACCTCCAGAGTATGGTCCGCCTTCTTCCAACGCCTCAACGTTAACGTCAGCCTCACCTCCGGTTACCACCCACAATCCAATGGGCAGACTGAGCGTCTGAACCAGGACGTTATCCGTTTCCTCCGCTCATACTGCCAGCGACAACAGACGGAGTGGAGCAGATATCTATTCTGGGCCGAATACGCCCAGAATTCGCTGGTCAAACCCGCCACGGGCATCACCCCGTTCCAATGCGTCTTGGGCTTTCAGCCACCGCTATTCCCGTGGTCAGGGGAGCCCACTAACCTACCATCCGTTACAGAGTGGTTGCAGAGAAGCGAGGAGACTTGGAACCAGGCCCACACTCACCTCCTCCACGCCGTTAGACGCCAGGAAGGTCAGGCCAACCGCCGCCGTCGTCCTGGTCCCCAGTACAGTCCCGGAGAGTGGGTCTGGCTCTCCACCAAAGACCTCCGACTTCGACTCCCATGTCGCAAGCTCAGCCCCAGGTATGAGGGTCCATTTCAAATTAAGAAGCAAATTACCCCTGTATCCTTTCGATTAGACCTACCCGCCAACTACCGTATTTCCCCTACATTCCATGTCTCCCTGCTAAAACCTGCCGATGGCCCGAGAGGAGCGCGGGAGGAGAGATCCACGTCACAACCTCCCCCCGCCATCCTGGTCGACGGCGAGGAGGCTTACCGTGTGCATGAGCTGCTCGACTCCAGACGCCGGGGCAAGACCCTCCAATATCTGGTGGACTGGGAGGGGTTCGGTCCGGAGGAGCGATCCTGGGCCGACGCTAAGGACATCCTTGGCCCCACACTCACGGAGGAGTTTCATCGCGCACACCCGGAGAAGCCGGCCCCTCGTCCCCGCGGAAGACCTCGGCGCCGCGTATCTCTTCGCGTCAGGAGCCGCTCACAGGGGGGGGGCTCTGTTACGAAGGACGCTCCCGCACCGCCTCCCTCTCGCCATCGGAGGGACCCCTCTCCCGAGTACTAACTGGTTTCGAACTCCATCTCCCATCATGCTTCACACCTGGGACTGATTCCACAACACCACTGATGACACACACACCTGCACCTCATTGACACACACACCTGCACCTCATTGACACACACACAAAAGCCACTGACACCCACACACTCACTGCGAAGTCTTGATTCTGCCCCGGCTGTCATTTCTGAGCGTTTTCTCCTAGTCTTGATCCCTGTTTAGTGACCCCGGACCGTACTGCTGATTGCTCTCTGCCTGCCCCGACCCCTGCCTGCCCGCTGACTACGATCCTGTCTGCTCTACGTTGCCCTGTCTGCTGTCATTGACTCTGCCTGTCTGATGCTCTAATAAAAACCTGCGAATGGATCCCTCCGAATCCGGCGTCTCCTTACACACCCGCAATCCCCCACACTTAAAAAGAAAAAGTCTATTTATAGATGCATTCAAATTGGACCAATGACAGAATAGTTTGCGGGTGGTGTTTGTTTACAATATTTAGTCCGCTGTTAAATGTTGCAATGTGAACACAGACCGAACAAAGGGGCAACTTCAACACTCATATTAATTCTGAATCACTAAAAAAACGACAAATACCCTGAAACACTGCAACAAAGTTTCAATGACACTGGTAACTGGCATCATCTCATTCTGACATGTTGGCAGGATGTAGTAAGCATTTGGGGGAGGATTTTTATTTTTATCAGTACTTCAAAAGTTCCATGCAAGCAAGAAAGTTACCTGTGTTTGTGCTCACTCGGCCTGTATCACCGCCACAAAAACAGAGTTCCTGGTGCCGCCAGTTGGAGGTGACCGCAACGGTGGGACGAAGATACTCCCTTCTCTCTACTATCTCACTTGCATGTTCAGATGCTACCATCTGTGCAACGTTTCCTTGTCGGCTAGCTGCCTTGTAGCTTTGCTATGCGACAGCACTGTTCCTATGTGTTGGTGCCATCTTGTGCTTGCCAAAGATAAACAATTCTTTATTCCAGATGTTGCAACCGCTAACTACCAAGGAATCATGTTCAATTTTTTTGTCAAACAAGCTTCGTGGAAAGCAGAAAGCTGCATTAAGGTTGACTGATTTCTAAAACTAAACAACTGTGCTTCTGAAAGCAGCTGTGGTGAAATGACCTGTTCAGAGCACCAACGCTGTCCTGTGGGTAGATCATCTTCAGCTTAACCTGTCTGGGCACTGAATCATTAGTCGCTGCAGCTGCTGGTCTGTCTCTTGCTTTCTCTGATTCCTGCCTCTCCTTCCGCATGACCCTTTAAGGTAAGTTCAAACATTGAAACATTATCTGATCAAAGCCGTGACGCTAAGTTTATGACCTGACATGAAAATATCATGAAGTAGCCTCGGCCTGACAACAAATGCCTGTACATTTCCACCACAGTAGAAGAAATAAAAAAACGCCACTTGTTTCTTGTAGACCTGTAGCCCACTGACCTCCATCACACAGGCTCCTTCAGCCCCGTCAGTGTCCTGCTTCGATCTGCCAGAAACAAAATCCGAAAAAATCTTCTTTAGAATGAATTGGATCGTATACCGGTGCATTTTAAGGGGTAGGTGCTCAAACCAAAACAAAAGGGCACCCATCGCCAAAATGATTCATGAAATTAAAAATACTAATAATAAATAAATAAAAAACACAGTAGGATATTTTCCCTGTCCTTCAGGTTTTGGAATCAAATTTTGTAAATTAGATAAATCAATGTTGTGCATAATAAAGAGTGACCAGCTCTATAACGATGAAAAGAGTTGAAGTATAAGCAGCATTACACTAATAATATACCACAATACACCTCAACAGACTGTCATGTAGCTCAACTTAAGACCTAACTTTCTTTTCAATAATTGAATTAAATGAAACAAAACTAGCGAACTTGTCTCATATGTAGAACAGTAAAACTTCCTTTAAACTCTCTCTCTCCATTAAACATGACAAACTTCAGTGAACAGCTGGAAATTGCGGATTTCGTAAGTTTTTTGTTTTATTTTTTAGGAACCGTCGGACCAGTTGCGACGTAATGTTTTCAGCGGCGCTAACATTGTAATTTATCACTAAACAACGTTGGGGGTTTGCACAAACACCGCCATCACATGCGTGTCTGATGCTGCAGACGTTTCGCGCTCAGCACTACACGAGCACCTGGAGGAGGAGGAAGAGGAGGATGAGGGGCAGTTTGGTCAGGGCCGCGGGGCAGTTCGGGTCGAAATTCTCACAATAACTCAAATAAATGCCCCGTCGGATATCTGTGCACGGGACTGAATTGCGCAACGGGGAACTCAAAGACCACCAATGTTGGTCAGGGAGTCCCACAAGGTTCTGTACTGAAGAGAAGAAACCAGAAGAGACGGACCAGTTAGTTAGACTTCAAGAATGTCTTAGAGACATCAAAACTTGGATGACCGGCAACTTCCTGATGCCAAACTCCTCAAATTTATCCTGATAGGCCCAGAGCGCCTTCGAAGCCAGCTGTCACGTGACACCGTTTCTATGGATGGAATTGCTCTGGTACCCAGCAGCACCGTCAATAAAAGACCAGGATATGACCTTCAACGCTCATATAAAGAAGACTTCAAGGACTGCCTTTTTTCATCTACGTAATATATCAAAATTCAGGAACTTCCTGTCTCAAAGTGATGCAGAAAAATTAGTTCATGGGTTTGTTACTTCTACACTGGGTTAGTGTAATTCTTGTAAATCTCTTAAGCCTCTCCAGTTGATTCAGAATGCTGCAGCACGTGTATCAACAAGAACTAAAGGCTGACGCATGCTTCTGCGTCTGCGTCGATGCACTCGTTTCACTTCATGGTTCTGCGCGTGTTGCAGAGCGATTCACCTCCAGAACAACAGGCGGAGTAACGTGTATTTATTGAAGACGACCTAGAGAGTCACGTCTATTTATTTATTTGTTTGTTTATTTATCATAGACTTTATTGCCCCGTGCATCCACACTGCTGCTTTTCATCGCGGACACATTTGTCCCGTATTTTCCTCCACAACTTTGTTCCTCTCAAACCGGCGTTTGCGGCGATCTCCCTCCATGAATCCAACCCGCTTCTACAACAAGGACGCAAGGAGGTGTGAAAAGGCAAGGGACACGCAAGGGGGTCTTGCGTCGCTCTGAAAATACAGAAGCATAAACTAGGCTTAAGAAAAGGGATCATCAACCAGGTTCCACTTTCAGTCCGGGGGGCAGATTCGGTCAGCTCTTTTAATGTAAAACTTAAAACTTCCCTTCTTGATTGTGCCTATAGTTAGGGCTGGCTCAGGTTAGCCCGGACCAGCCCTTAGTTAAGCTGCTATAGGCTTAGAATGCCGGGGGAATTCTTAGGACACACCGAGCTCCTCTCTCTTTATACAATAATTCACGTTTTATTAATGCACATGACTAATTCAGCTTCTTTCCGGGAGTTTTTTTGTGCTTTCTCCCCTAGCAGGTCTCCGTAGATCCTAGTTCCTTCTGGACCCTGGTCCTGACATCTGCCGCTGCCATCATCATCATCATTATTATTTTAAATATTAATCATATTACTGTACTCATAAACCAACATTACCCTCTCCTAAAGTCTTTGTGCTCTCCCTCCCCACAGGCTTCTGTAGATGGTGGTTCTATCTGACGGTGGTTCTATCTGACGGTGGTTGCCCCTGCAGTGGCTTACTACTTGAATAATTTCTGTCATGTTAATTGAATGTTTTATACATGTCAATGTCAATTTTATTTATATAGCACTTTTAAAGGCCAATGGCCAGTCAAAGTGCTTTACAGGATAAAAACAATCAACAGCAATAAAACAAAACAAGCAAACGTAAAACAACAAACAATCAAAAAACAGTAAAAGGCAAACAAATAGAAGCTCCAATGCAGGTGACTTAACTCAGCCAAAGGCCAATGTGAACAAGTGAGTCTTAAGGCGAGTTTTAAAAGTGGAGGCTGGGACGCGTCCAGATCTGAGACACAGGTTTATACAAAATAAAATAAAAGGCCCAACTGAGCTGAAGACGTTCTTAAGCAAGTGGGATGGAATGCTGTCCGATGGGCAGGTAGCAGGGTGATGAGCTATTTCAGTGCAGAAAGTGAGACAGGCTCAAACTGGTGAAAAACAGCTGAGCTTGCTCTAGGAGTTGCGGGGTCCTGGGCATGTTGGGGGGGTGAGGATCTAAGGGCAGAAATCATAGTGAGAAAGAATTGCAAAAAGTCCTCACACAGAGAAGCAGACGGTTCAACAGAGACAGCATCACAAGGGTTCACTAGTGAGTCAAATACGTTAAAAAGAACCTGAGGTTTGTGAGCGTTTTTGGAGACAAGTGAGGAAAAATCTTCAGCTTTAGCAGCTTTAACAGCCTGTTGATAATTAAAAAGGCGATCACGTAGGAGATCCCGAGAAATCTGGATACTTTTTTCCACTTCCTCTCCGCCTGTCTGCATGCATGTCTGAGTGCACGAGTGGACTCATTCAGCCGAGGCTCAGTCTGTGGCTCAACGCGCATTAAACTCATAGGCGCAATGGAGTCTAGGATCTTAGTGCAGAGAGAATCAAAGAACTTCATACAAACATCCACATTGAAGTCGCCAAAGTCCTCCAGAGAATAGGAGTTTTCCCAGGCAGCAGAAAACTGCAGAGGAGTCGAGGAGTTAAAAGCACGGCGACAGCGAGTGGGCGCAGTGTCTGTGGTGGGGGGCGCAGGTAGTGAGGGAAAATAAAACAGGTAGATGGTCGGAAAGAGGAATGTGGCATATTTCAGTTATTGTACATTCAGTCCATATGACAGTACAAGATCCAAAATATGGCCTTTTTCGTGCGTCGGTTCCGAAACAGACTGCGTGAGATTAAGAGAGTCAATTAGATTCAAAAAGTCTTTGACAAGCGGTCTGGTCTCACAGCAGACATCCACGTTAAAATCGCCGACAATTAGAAAGTGATCATACTTGAGAATAATACCCTGAAGTCCTTGTTAAATTTCGGTGGGCGATAGATCACAGCACGGAGAACAGTCACGGGGATTCTAACCTCAAAAAGTTGGAGCTCAAAGCTGGAGCCATTGACAGCTGGACGCTGCTGGACGTGAAAGGTGGATTTAAATATGGATGCCAGCCCTCCACCTTTGCCGGGGGTGCAAGGGGAGCTGAGGAAACTACATCCTGGAGGGAGGAGCTCCGAAACAGGAGCAAGATCACGGAGCCAGCTTTCAGTTAAGAACATAAAATCCAGTTTGCGTGAGGTAAAAATGTCATTCAGTAAAAAAGTCTTGTTGGTGACAGATCTCACATTCAACAAAGCCAATTTGAGGAAAAAAGTGTCCGAAGGTGAAGCCCGTTTCACTGTGCAGAGGTTCCGAGGGTCCACGCCGCGACTCCCGGTCCGAAAACGCCAGGTGGTAGGAAGCAGCAACAGCTGGTCGGAGTCCGCCGAACAGCTGATCCAGCACCGGCCGGATCCATCGAGTTCTAATCCTCCTCGGCCGCAGTCGCAGGGCAGGGGAAACATCCAGAAAGTGTTGATTAGTGCTATAATCCAACACACGAGCAGACCTAAGATAGTCCAGCCTGACCCGGAGGCCTCCGCGTTTACCGCGTCTTCTCCGGCGTCTCTGATGGGCAGAATTTGACATCACATTACATTACATGTCATTTAGCGGACGCTTTTATCCAAAGCGACGTACAATAAGTGCATTCAACCATAGGGTACAAACTCAGGAGAACAAGAAACAAGAAAGTTTCCCCAAATAATCCAATTTACAATTTGCTATAGATGAGCTCCTTCCACCATTTAGGAGCAGGACAGCAAAGAGTCGTGATCTAGTCGAGTGTTTTGCTCTCAGTGAGGAGGAACACTTAAACTTATCACATGCAGAGCAGAGAGTACGGGTCGGGATGTCGGGTTGGACCAGGTCCTGGATGTAAGCTGGACCCGATCCATTCACAGCATGGTAGGTGAGCACCAGTGTTTAGAACTGGATGCGGGCGGCCACCGGTAGCCAGTGAAGAGACCCGAGTAGTGGAGTAGTGTGGGAGAATTTCGGAAGCTTAAAGACTAGTCAAACTGTTGCATTCTGGATGAGCTGCAGAGGTCGAATGGCGGTAGCGGGGAGACCTGCCAGGAGAGAGTTACAGTAGTCCAGGCGTGAGATGACAAGAGCCGGAATCAGTACCTGAGCAGCCTTCTGAGTGAGAAGGGGACGTATTCTCCTGATGTTGTAGAGCGTGTATCTACAGGATCGTATTGTGAATTGAGTGGGGGACGCCTCAGAAAGCCAGGATTTCTTCGGGGCATGGAGAAAAGTACACCAATGGATCATAGTTGAGCTGATTGTAGAAGTCTGCTATCTGAAGCAGAGTCTGACGATCATAGGTAAGGAGAGATGATACCTCATGACAGATCAGGTAAATCACTAAACACATAGAAAACACAGAGCAGAGCGACAGACGGCCAGCCGAGCAGCCCAACGCCATCTTGCCAATCTAACTATGTTCATTCTGTACACATGGCATCCATTGTAGTCTGTCCATCCCGAGAGTGGGATCCCTCCTCCGACGTTCTCACTAAGGTATCTTCCCTTTTTTCCCTCTTGGAAGGGTTTTTTCATTTTTTGGGGAGTTTTTCCTGTGCCGATGGTGGGTTTCGGGACAGAGGATGTTGTATGTGTACAGACTGTAAAGCCCTCTGAGGCAAATTTGCGATTTTGGGCTATACAAAATAAAATAAAATGAATTGAATATAAATATAAGGCTGTATAGGCTCTGAATTTGTCTGGTGTTCAGTAGAAAAAAATGGACATACATTCGGCGGACAGAGATGTTTATCTCATCTGGTAGGCTTTGCCCTGTCAGTGAGCATTAAGGAAGGCTAACTTTTTGGATGGTTCAACCTGTGCTCAATGGGGAGAACTAGTCCAATATTGAGGGAGAACACAGCAGGCGGTGGCTGCTAAAAGTTCTGTGATGTAATGACCAGGGGCAACTCCTCAACCTCAATGTATGTACAATAAAAGAGAACATCATAATGTCTGAAGGATTATGAAAAGAAACCTATGCCAAAGTAAAACCTTTTTTCTTTACATTTTGCTTGTGTCTTTGTGTAACTGTTCACTTTACTATTACATGGATGACGTATGAACTTTTTGAACCTGAAAAATTCAGAGTTCTAAAATCGTGTAGTTTTGAGGTGTATTATATGTATTCATGTCTTTCTGTAGAATAAGTAATGACATGTAAATGAAGAATTGTATTTTTGTTAGTTTAGAATGAGCCCCTCATATGTAGGGATATGTTCTTCTTCACTTGGCACCACCATGTTTCTTCAGTAGTCAAGAACAGACAAAACACAGACTGAGTCAGGCGAGAGTCTTTCATGTTTGTGCATTATAACTGTACTTCTGAACATGCTTGTGAAAATGTGGTAACATGGACCCAGCTGGCCAGTGCCTAACAGGGGTGGACTGGCCATAGTGGATTTCCCCAGCAGAGCGACCGGATGGCGCTGGTCAAACACTGGCCCACCCCCATCACCAACCAGTGCAAAGTGCATTGAGGTGGCCGGTCTGACAGTAACCCCAGTGCCAGGTTCCCCCAGTCTGCCACTGACACCAAACATTCAGTGTTTGTAAAGTAGCCTTTTCTACACAGGGCATTTAAACAATATCCCCCACCAACAGACCCCCCCCCACACTTCCTGTTAGAATCTCACTCAGTGTTATAGAAAGGGGTTCTAGCTGGTTGATAGTTACATAGTTACCTGCATTTATCCATTTGCACAGAGCGAGGGGGTTATGAACACCGATATAATAAGCACTATCTGAAAATGCACTAACATTTTAAACTACTGTTTCACTACAAACAAAATGTAATAAGTACAATTTTCAAACCAAACAGTGAATTTCAGTTTTGCAATGGTAATGGAAATAGCTTAATTATTTTTAGAGTAAATTAAGTGGATGTGTATAATCTTCAAACAAGTTTTCCTGTGACAGAGACAGTGATGCATGACTTGTACCCTTGTTGAGCTGAAAGGTATGTCTTAAATCCTCTGACCTTTGCAGGCTAGCAGAAGGACAAAACAGAGTCACCGAGGGGCTTAGGGTGCCAAACCGATCTGGCAGAAGTTCAGACGGACTCAATCCCTGGTACATAACACGCCAACGGAAGCCAATGGACCCCACCCAAGGTCATGGCTTCTTGTGGTGCTGGAGCTTTGTTCTCATTAATGACCAACAAACTTCACTAACTTTGATACTAATCCTGACCAATTATTTTATGAGGAACCATCCAATGTTGGGTAAGATTCAGATATAGCATGGCATTCCAAACTTACATTACTCTGGTTTCCCTTTTTCCATATGCTTTGACTCGTATAATGGGCAGTTTCCCAGACAATACACATAGTGTACACCACAACTAGCACACGAGGATTCACAGACAGCTGAATTACTGAAGGCCCTGTGCGTCAGCTGGAGGCCCAATGAGCTGCCACTCGAGAACACCCAATACAAACAAAGTAAAGGGACTTAGTGGTGTGGAAAGCCAACCATAACAGCTCATCGGACCACACTGCAAAATGGAAAAATAAGTTATTGCAGGAAAAAAGATTCAGATGGATGCTGCTGCAAAATTGTGCTATAGCTTTTCTGTGTTCAGAGCTTATTTTCTCTATCTATCTTTTTCGTGACCCATACATTTTCACAACAAAATGCACATGATTTATTTTTAAAAAACATTTTTAGTGTACTAAACTGCTACTTCCCCTTCATAAAGCAGGTGTCCTTGGCTGTTGGGGAACAGCCGAGGACACATATTGAATTTTCAATATCCATATTACATTTCAGGTGTCACTGTATATGATAGCTCCTGTCATCAGTGTAAAGAAGAAGCTTAGACTAGTGAGAGGATGGAGTTCATCTTGATGGGGAAGAGTGCAACAATAAGTGGGCCGTGCTGTTAAGACACCCAAATGGAGTATAGTTCCATTGTCAAGTAAGGCCCTGCCAGTAAAGAGATCGCATCCACAAAAAAAGGAGTGTGTCAATGTGTTCGATGACATGAGCAAATTGCAGTCACCAGGAACTACATTACTTAGATTTTCTGCTTATTTTTGTTTGTGGTTTTCATGGACAGGATATCGAGGCGTAGTCGGGGGGAGGAGGGTCTACAGTTCGAGGGGCTGCGGATCTCATCGCTGCTTTTTGCAGATGATGTGGTCCTGATGGCATCTTCCGTCTGTGACCTCCAACTCTCACTGGAGCAAACGCAGTCGAGTGTGAAGCGGTCGGGATGAGGATTAGCACCTCTAAATCTGAGGCCATGGTTCTCAGCAGGAAACCGATGGATTGCCTACTCCAGGTAGGGAATGTGTCCTTACCCCAAGTGAAGAAGTTCAAGTACCTTGGGGTCTTGTTCACGAGTGAGGGGAAGATGGAGTGTGAGTTTGGCCAGAGAATCGGAGCAGCGGGGGCGGTATTGCACTCGCTTTACCGCACCGTTGTGACGAAAAGAGAGGCAAAGCTCTCGATCTACCGGTCAATCTTCGTTCCTACCCTCACCTATGGTCATGAAGGATGGGTCATGACCGAAAGAACTAGGTCAAGGGTACAAGCGGCCGAAATGGGTTTCCTCAGGAGAGTGGCTGGCGTCTCCCTTAGGGATCGGGTGAGAAGCTCAGCCATTCACGAGGAGCTCGGAGTAGAGCCGCTGCTCCTTTGCGTCAAAAGGAGCCAGTTGAGGTGGTTTGGGCATCTGGTGAGGGAGGTGTTTCAGGCACGGCCAGCTGGGAAGAGGCCCTGGGGAAGACCCAGGACTAGGTGGAGAGATTATATCTCTGCACTGGCCTGGGAACGCCTTGGGATCCCCCCAGTCAGAGCTGGTAGATGTGGCCCGGGAAAGGGAAGTTTGGGGTCCCCTGCTGGAGCTGTTGCCCCCGCGACTCGACCCCGGATAAGCGGTTGAAAAAGGATGGATGGATGGAGATTTTCTGCAGTGATGGATAGGAACATTACCACACAAATGCAGGAATTGTTAGGACAATGGAATATCTATTGACATTACCAAAACCATTTTTATATTGAATTACATGATTGAAAACTATGTTCTAAGGAAAACTCCTCCGTTCGGAATCAAACCAGTAATTTGATCATGTTCGCTAAATAGATAAAATAGGGACCAGAAAGATCCCCTCTTTGGTTTTCAGCAAAATGATAAATGTCCAGCAATGTCCAGCTGGTTGAGTCATTGAGACCGGGAAACACCAGCAGCATATAACATCTATAAGTCATTTGTGGCAGAATATTTATTCCAACTGCTGCAATGAGACCCATGAGAGAGACGGAGTTACTGTTGTTATACTGAGCTCAGTAATGAATGCAGACAACATGGTTTGGTTTTTGGCCGGATAGGATAGGGAGCGTCTGTTAAAAATTCAAAAAGCCTTCATTATAATAGAATTTCTAAATAAATATACCAATGTTGGTTGGGCCACCATTTTATGAGATTGTCATGAAATTTTGTTCAGAAATACATGGACATTACAAAGGGACATGAAGACATGTGCGTATTGTAGCATGACAGCCTTGAAAGGAATCTGGCAACCGTTTACTCATGGCAACAACAGCCATCACATTTCCCTCAAGCACCAGCAAGAGGTGACATTGCAGGTTACACAGGAAATTATTATGAAACTGGATCACTAGATGACTACAATCCATAGTCAAAGGTTAGACATGTACTGAAACCACATGGGCAGATAAACAAACAATAGTCCTGATTCAGCAGTCTCATTTTTGCAGTTTAAACATTAGTGCTCTTCAAGTGATGGCCATGTTCAGCATTTCTGTAGAAAAATAATATTCAGCTGACATATACAAAGATACTATATACACACTACTATATATCTGATATTATCTAATAATGGCCTGGCCGATGTAGTGGTGTGGTTTATCACTCGGTTTGGAAGAACGGCCTGTTTGAGTCTCTCTCTCTCCAAAAAATCGGCCTGGACTACCGATCTCCTCACATTTTACACATTACTTATTTTTTAAATTTACAAGCTTGGCTGCACAATGCACACCCCGACCCCACATCGATTTGAATGTTTGGATGGCGTTCAGCACACTGTTATGCAACCTGAGCTGGAAAATGTCATAAACTGCACCACACAGGGAGGGCGAGCTGTGTGATTCTTCTTGTTCCAGCTCAAAGTTCCACACACAATAAACGTTTTCCCGTTTTTTTCCTTTGACATTTTTTCAACCCTTTGATATGATTCAGGGTCAGGCCCCTATAAAGCAGTGGTGCTGGTGTCAGTTTGGCACGCTATAGCCCCCTGAAACCAAAGCCTGAGCGCTGCCTCCCAGTCATTTTGATGCCCGCTTGTGCAATGCATGATTATGCAAACCAGGCTGTTTACCTTGGATAACAATCAATATCTAGGTGTCCTGTGAGATTGGTATGAAAGCGAGCGGCAGCAGGCAGCTTTACCCTGTGAAGTGGGCAGTCGCGGTGTGGAACAGCAAGCAGGACTGTGAGCGCCAGATAAAAGATGAATTATAGATATCCAGCCCCAGGGCTAAACGTGGAGGTGGGTGCGGTGGAGTGGGGAGGCATGGGGAGGCAGTGCACGTCTTGAGTAATGACTCTCAGTGGTAGTCCTTATGAAGGTTAAAAAGGTGGGTCTATGTGTAGAAAGCAGATAAATTACAGGATGTATTTTAGAGGTGAGAGGGAGCGATGCAAGCAAATAACTCACATGATACTGTGAATTATAAAATAAATGGTTCAAGAGACTGTTAAAGATGTGTCAGGGACAAGGATTTTCTCTGGTTGAACAGAATTACAATTTGGAGCTGCTCAACTTCAAACACATCTCAATACCTCCAGAGACTAACGGGCATGTAATTCCAACACTGGCTCCAACTTCTAGGCTGCAGCTGTGCAAAAGTTGTATACCAGATATTAGAATGGCATGAGCTCTGCACAGGATGGTGCAGCCCAACATCCCAGGTGAGCCTCCCTACCTCCTCTACTAGTCTTTCATTTTTCAGCAGCTGCACATTATTGATGCCAATTTAATGAAAACACCTTAGCACGCCTCTGTATTGACTTATTCCAGTTCCATATTTAATGCATTACCACAAAAGATTACTGTTTTTATATTGCTGGTAGTGTTTGTTTTTATGATAATGATGTTAATTCCATTGAAAGCGACTAAGAAGCAAACAATGATCTTCAAAAGCAAAAAACAAAGTATTTCGTTCACGTGCATTTCCTAAGAATGTCCACCAGTGCACCATCAAAACCACTTTGTTGGGTTGGGAAAAGATTCTGGTTCAGGCTAAAATTAGTACAAACATGACCTTATTGAAGTATGGAAATTGATTAAATAAGTCAATACTCGAGAAGATGAAAAGTTCAACCTTGGCCCTTAGTTTCACTCAGGACACTTGGGTGATAGTCCTCTGTTTCCCATCACCAACCAATCCACCTTCACCCACTACACACTTTGTAGTGCACTATATCACGGCCCTGGCTCATGATGACATGACTGACCGTACGTATTGGTTACATAGATTACTGTGATGGCCAAAGCCCCAAAATGACATTACCTTTTTGATGAGTTCCCTTCCTGGTTGGACAAAAGATGAGGCTGAAGGTGGAGTTGGCTTTTGCGCAAGAGGCCTGAGCCATGGACCATACAAGAGCTTTGACAGCATGGGGGAATTACCGACATGGGGGAACTCAGAATACAAATGCAGCCCAGGATATGTGCAGGCAAAAGCTAACCAAATGTATAGAATCAAAAATGTCACGAAGGTGTTGCTTTTAAATACAAAATGACTGCCATTTCAGCACCAAAAGATACTGTTTCCATTTTGCATCTAAAACGACATTACGAGGAACTTTCATTTTTGGTTCAATTTAGAAGTTTTGAACAATTGGTAGCAGGGTCTGAAATTTGTCTCATCTGAGTCGTGTTTCTGGTTCTCCCGTATTTGGTGAATGTGCTCGGTGATGCCCATGAAGCCACAGCACATGTTTTATTTATTAGAAAACCAAACCAGTTGCTTGGGAACAACTGGCACAAGGCCAGGGAAAACGCCTATGCACCCTAGTGAAGATCACAGGGAAAATCGCTAGGGTTCACAACAGAGAATACCCCAGCGAGAAAACAGAGAACATGCCTTGGAAAAATCCTTGGTCGAGTAGTCAGGCAAAGGATCTGGAATGACAGTAGAGTTAATTGACAAGCAGGCAGGCAGGAGAAAAAACTAATAAGACTCATCTGCCGTGATTGACAGATACAATAGAGTATTGTTTTGTATGGCAATGGAAGTTTATGCAGTGTCTTCTGATAACATCACCTAAAGGAAGGGTAAATAAAAATCGGTCAAAGCACAGAACCTTGTGGGACACTGTCACCAACATTGGTGGTCATCAAGGATTCACTGTTAAGGATTACTGCAAGACAATAAAAAAGTTGTAATTTTCATCAGTGCTGTTTCTGTGCTGCACTGGAAATCTCGTTTGATCATCAAATAAACCAAGTTACGCAACTGATTTGTGACGGTTTTCTCAAGGATCTTAGAGAGGAAGGGAAGATTAGGGACACAGTAGGTCTGTAGTTAGCCAACACCTCTGGAGCAAGAGTAGGTTTCTTAAGAAGAGGATTACTTATGGCTACCTCAATAAAGACAGATTCAAAATATCCAGTAAAGCAGGGGTGTCAAACTCATTTCAGGTTCTGGCCAGATACTGCCCACTTCGATTGAACGGCAGACCATTAAAATCATATGGAGGGGTGGGGCTGACGATTCGACCTGCGGACGGTACGTCCGACAGGGCGGGAGGGGGGGGGGGTATAAAAGAAGCAGAAGCCCCGAGGACCGTTCATCCGGCGGGCCGTCCAGACTCAGGACATTGCTGTCGTGATTCGTGTCAAATCAAATGTCAATGTTTTATTGACTTACTTCTATTATTACTTCTATTACTTATTTCTTATCACTTAATAACTAATCATAACATTAACCACATGGTATAGATAGTTTGTGCAAGTGTAAAACGATGCTAAAACGTAACATATCTGGAACTTTGGAGAAAGAATTTAAATTGGATTTGACAACTAGTGTGTGAGGCTGCATCTGTCTAGTTACAACCCCAGGGACATGCAAATCCAGTTGACTTGTTCTGGAATTGAATGTAAGTATCCTCGTGAGCACGGACAAACCACTGATCCACCAATAGTCGTTCTAAGGCGGAGGAAGGCCAAAAATGATCCATGGTCCTCAGATAAATGGAGCTCTGCTTTAGCTCTGGCTGGAGACGCCAGTGTAGGTAGATAATAATATGCAATGATTACCCATGCACAGAAGACCGAGCTGCTGCAGGATTAATGTGTCTCACATGTGCAGAGCAACACTGTTTCACATTACACTATGCGCACGAGAGGCCCGTGCAGGGAGACAGCGTGATGACTGCCTCTGTGTGTTTGGCTGAGAGAGAGAGAGAGAAAGATTTTTTTCTGAGCTCTGACTTCAAAGGCGTGTCAGGGCACGCCGCTCCACCAGCCCGACGTACAGATACCAGCACCAACAGTCATTAAAGTTCATTTCACACGTTTCCTTCCCTCTGTGGTATTTCCTTTGCTGTATTGTGTTTCTCTCTGGCTTGCCAGCTGTCAAATGCAAGCCAAAGGTTCTGTGCACCTCTTTATTTTACCCCTCCTCCACAACTCTCCGGCTCGCTGAATCCAGATCCTCTCTCCAGTGCCGGGCTGTCAAGGTAAACTGAGCCCTAGCTCCACTTCTTTCTGCCTGGGAAAGCTGGAAGCCCACTAAACACCACACGCAGGGTCGGAAAGACAGAAAATGTGATCAGGAGCCACTTCGATAAAAGTAATAGGGCGGATACCAGAGACCTGAGGTTTAATGTTATAGGCATAGCAAGAATAAGTAAATATACTATTTGATTTGAATCATTTCTGTTGTTGTGGAATTGAATGTATTGTACATCTTTACGTTGTTCATTCTGTCTGTCCGTTCCGGGAGATCCTCCTCTGACGTTCTCCTTGGAAGGTTTCTTCCATTTTTCTTCTTATCGAAGGTTTTTCCTTTCATGAGGAGTTTTTCCTGTGCCAATGTGAGGGTTGAAAGGCTTTATGAAAAAAAGAGAACAGTATGGTTGTGGATTAATTATTTTGTTTCGTTGTTGTGTTGATGATACAACACATTAGTTTATACATTTCTTTGACAGCAGTCAAAAGACACACCTCTTCAGACTCTTCCTCCACTAAAAGACTAATTGTAGCACTTAAGTTGTACTTATAACGCCACTTATCTATAGCCAATTGTAACTTGGCTTATTTGATGAAATCGCGCACTTTCTTGTTTCTTGTTCTTCTGAGTTTGTATTCCTATGGTTGAATGCACTTATTGTAAGTTGCTTTGTATAAAAGCTTGGTTTACTCAAAATATACAAAAACTTGTTTGTGAGGATTTCCTATAGGTTACTATAAGAAAGCTCTTCATAAAAACACTTTCTGGCTTGTGTTGCTTTACTCCTAACTCTAGCTGCACCTATGAGTCAAGGTAAATGACCGAAGGGTGTAATAACATTACAAGACACCACACTCTTCTCATGGGAAATCTCCGTGTTGTGATGCTGAAACCGATCTGAGATAGTATCCTCACACACATCCAGTTTTTAGTAGCTGGTTGTCAGGAGTAACAAGTAAAAGACAAGGAAATAGGATATGCAGACTCTTTAGCTAAGTGATCTAAGATAACAGCATCCCCCAGGGCGTTTTGCCGTCTGAGTGTCACTTTCAGCTTTGGCTTTGTGTAACTCTGGACCTCCAGGGTTGCAACACAAACTGTGGATGGGATTGACGACACCAGGAGGGAGGTTGAGTTTAGTTTTGACCAAAGAATGCATAGCCTGACAGGCTCCATGTTACAAACATGAGCAAGATGCATTTCCCTTCTTTGGGAAAAGAAATTTCTTCTTTACTGTTGACATAAATCTAATCTGCAGGTAGGGGGCTAAACAGCAATCATGTTCATTATTTCATCCTATGACACTCAAAGTCAGCAGCCGTGGCGCCCCAGCTGCCCTGCTGACAGTGGGAATTGTAGTGAGTTAACCAGTTCTCATGATGGATTGAAGTCTGCGATGCAACCACTGAGAGAGGATGTATGTTTCATTGATCACAATACGAATTAAGTTAGAAGCGACTGTAAAAGAGATATCCAGCTGCTGCAGATGTTGTGAATTACAGCATATGATAAGGTGCAACATAGAATGTAGGACCTGGTGAAAACAAAGGACACACACACACTTCTCCCAGGGTACAGCTGTAATCCCTTAAAATGATGAACTCATGATGATGAACTCATGATTTCCCTCTCCACAGGCCGACCGCAGCCGGACCTTTGTCTCCCAGCTAATTGTCCACATATGTGATAGCAGGAACCAAAGCCCAGTCTTAAATTAAATAAATACAGTCTGTTCCTAATCATGCAGCAATCTTGAAACAGCAATCTGTAGGAGACCAAATATCCCCTCGTTTATGTAATTTACATGTTTGTATGTAGGAAAGGCCAAAGGAGTAAGGCAGGGATTCATTGGAAATAAAGTTAACCATTTCAAGGGAATGGTTTGAAAATGTATCAAGCTTTTTTTCTCTATTGAGAACAATTTGAATATCAGTATTTATGTAATGCTTAGATAAGATTGCAGAGCAGAAACACTACATTATTGTTGGTATTACTTTAGACGTTTCCACTGTGAATGGGATGGAGACCAGTCATTGATAGCATACTAGTTTGTGCACGTATCAGGCTGCATATTACTTTGACAAAAACAGACATCTCTTACCCAATGGCTCCCAATGTGGGGGCCTTTGAAGAGGGACCAAGAGTACTGCAGGACCTGTTCATTAGGGCCTGAGCCAACTGTTGTGTTTCAAAAGAATTCTTATTTAATATTCTTTCACCATTTCAATCACACTGTTGTGTCCTTTGTCATATTCAAAAAACCTGTTGGCGTGTGTGCATTGGAAGTGCAAAATATATTTATTAGATATTTTTGGATATATTGGTGCATTTGGGTATGAAAAAATGTCTCTCTAGCGCCCCCTGGAAGTGCTCCCTCTGGGGAGATTTTTCCCTCGTTTCAACGAAATTTGGCTTTTCCTAACAAAATCTTTTTGTGCCATAATTACCCTAATTTTCTCAAAACATTTGAACATTATGCGGCGCTGTAGTCATTCGCTGAATTTTTGCTTGTTTTTTCCATTTTTTTTGGTTGATTTTCTTTTAACATTTTTTATTCTGGCCAAGATGTCTTGTTCATGATGCTAGTGTAGGCCTTAAAGTATTCCCATGCAGTGATTTTCAAAAAATGATCGCACCACCTATTGGCATAGGGAAATGAAAACGTTTTACACTTTGATAAGTTACCTTATATGAACCTCACATTTGTGCAGATAAGCCTAAGAGGATTGTTCACCGTCAATGTTGAGAGTTTTGAAAAACTTTGTTGCTGTGAGAACACTGTCTTCACATGAAAGTTTAAACAAATATTTGGGTGCCTTGGCAAACTCCAAAACTTGGTTAGGTCAGTGTCCTAGGTAATAATATTACAGAACTAATCTGGAGTTTTGGCCCAAAAGTGACTACACGTATGACGGTTTTTGGACATATGTAAAACAGGGAGACTTAAAATAAAGTATTTTGGGACCATGCTCCAAAATGACCAGGAAGTCAGTTATAATCTTTTTTGTGTGAATATTCCCTCTATTCTTGGCACTTTCTAGACGCTACTTTGACGAACTCCTGTCTGGGACTCTGTCACTGCCACTATAAATTTTGGTGGAACAATCCCAAGGCCTTGGTGATTAAAAGTTATTAAAACCATTTTGTGTTTCCATGACAACCCGTTATTCACAGTCAAAACGAAAGTGCTTTTCAAGGACTAAAAGTGCTCCAATCCTTACTAAATTTGGAAAACACATTTACAGTTAAAGATGTAGTTACTTCATATGATTTCAATGCTTCCAAATAAACTGGTACTTTCTGAATCCACCTGGGTCTGCACAAGTATAATCTTCTTCAACAGGGCATAGTGCTCATTTGGTAAATGATGGCTACCTTGTGATTGACAGGTCTCTGCTGCAACCAGAGCAGGGGTAGAGAGTCACTGATCTCACGCCTCAGCATTCCAAATAAGGGACCTTCTGGACATCTATTACAAAAAGGCAAGAGGCTTCCAAACAGCTGTCCACAAGGCAAAGGGTGACGACGAAGTTACTTCGACCGGGTCTTATATGCAGCACATGGATAACTCTAAAAATCAATACTTTCTTTATGTCTTTATGTCTCTGCATTACCTTATCTACAGATATGGTCACGGTTTCTGTTAACATAGCCACTGCGCTATGAGCTTTTATTTGGCTTTGCACTGGCTCCTGGATTCATTATATCGGAGCCGTAAGTCTGAATACCACTCAACGTTTTTTTTCTGAATTCTTTTGTTCTGGCTCTCTCATTCTAGGTCGGTTAGAGTTAGTGCCTTCGGCTAAATGTGTGTAAATAGGGGCGGCTGTCTGTTTTGATATTGACCTGTGGTCCATTGGGAGCTTCTCTCTCTGTTGGCCGCTCAGATCCCAGGTGGCTCAATCATTTCTCTCCCCTCCTGCAGGGTCTCCTCTTGGTGTTCAAATGTAGATGGAGAACATGATGCATGTGGCTCGGCCCAGAAGGGTTGATTCTCAATCATGCCGGTTTTCTTGAAATAAACCATCCTGCTACTTCTGGTTTTTATCATGTTGCCTCCCCTCCATCTACAGTCAGAGACATGTAAAGCTAGGTGCCAAGGAGACTGAGTGGAGCAGAGCGTTTATTTATCTAATTGGTGGACAGATATTGCCTTTGGCTCTACAAGGTTGAGTTATCCAGCAGCTCCCACAAAAACGATGGCATAGTCGTAGGCAGAGTTGGTGCCGTTTTATTATTCCGTTTGGAAAGTGCAAACCCGTGAACACAACATTACAGTAGTAAGGAAACTTGGCCAAGATATAAACCAACAAAAGAAATAAACCAAAAAGTCACCATCATGCTCTCTCAGAGGCTTTTACCATGACCTGCCACGGCCACCCTCAAACAAAACCCTCGGCTTTTCCTGCCATGAGGAGCTTCTTAAAACCGCTAAGCCCCTCCCATCAGGCTAACTGGCCATCACTACACCTGCTTTTCTACCTTGCTTGGTTGTGTGTGTTTGTGAGAGGTGCGTAAGCAGCTGGTGACGGCCGCTCCGTCACAAAGACAACAGAGGAAATTGGCAGTGATGTTCATTAGTGGTTCCTCCTTTTGCTTGAGCCCTGGAAATAGTTACCTCTGCTGCATCATGCAAGATCGTCCAATTCTACCATGTGCACCATGAGGAGACAAGGAGGAGGAAGGCTGGTCCAGGTGCCTTCAATCACCAAAACCAAATCTCATTGGAAGGCTGCTGCCTCCACAGCACATAAAAGAAACACAGCCAAAATAATCTCAAACCGTGGTGGGACCATTGTTTCTTTTGTATTCATAAACTGTAGTTATTATTAGTTACCCAATCACATTCTAAATCGTGCCATGATGTTTAAAAGTAAAAACAACCAACGCATAGTTGTCCCTTTACTATCTTCTACTTAAACCTGACAAAGACCATGAGATGCAACTTGATTAAATATGGTTATTTGTTGTCTTTGCTCAAGGCCAAAGGCAGGAAGTGAAGTTATCCAGGGAGACAAGAGGCAGAAAACTACAAAATAAAAGAGGAAACCCACACCGTGACACCTTCATTGTGATTCATTTTTGCAGTCAAACAGCAACGATTCACCGCTCAGGTTAACAGATTTCCAGCTTCTCTCAATGACTTCTCACTGGGACACCTTCCAGGTCTCCATCTTGCCCCTTTTGTCAGAGTATGAAAAGCTTATTTACATTTCTCCTCCTGTGGGAAGAGCGGCAGAGGCAAGGAAGTTGAGGGGATTCTAGCTGTCTCTGTCCCTGTCCTCATTAGTGCAGAGCTGGTCTGTTTCCTCTCTCTCACTCACACACACTCACACTCACACACACACACACACACATGCACACACACAAACTCCAGCTCTGAACAGGCTGACAGTTTGAAGATAGGCCCACTGCGCCGTGCAGAGCAGAGGGCTGTGAGATGAGAAAGCCCCTGAGTAAAGGAGAATGCAGGCGAACGCTTGTAATTGGGCCCTGAGTATCAGCTGCCAAATATCTCCTGTTAGTTCTCTGCACTTTTTTCTCCTTCCATTACTATGCTAATAGTATGCCGTCTATGCATGCAAATGAGACAGGGCACACTTTGCCGAGTTTCCTGGCCTCAGCTGGTCTCTGCCACAGGGGAAGCAGGGCTTGCTTCTCTCCCACTGATCCGCGACACAAAAACACATATATCCACTTTATCTGGAGCAGGTTTCTCACTGCAGCCATGATAGCTCGCAGAGCGGAACCTGAAACCGGAGTATTTTCACATCCAACCACTGGTCCGACTGCTCCATTTGTGATAAGACACAAACAAAATATGTTTGCATTATACATTGTAGAATTCAGCAGAATCTTTTTCATCATGTTTTAATAATTCAAACATTCATTGTCCGGTGATATGTCATGTTAGGTCAGGTCAGGGGTGTTATAGTAAGTAGGGTCCTATCCATTCTATTTTAATTATAAGTGTCATGTCCTTGTATCGTCATCATCTGCTGCATTTTCAATGTGTCTGTAAATACTTATTAACAAGTTTTGTTATTTGCATGGTACAGTATATCAAAGTATCAGTTCCTTGCATTACTTCTTCTTACGTATGCTTCTTTAAAGGTGGGATGTGATGGAGCCTCACTGCTGAGCCAAATGTATGTAATGTCATGCCTGTTACTCCGGTACACCAGCAGCACAGTCTAAGCTCAAACTGTTGCTATTGAGGTTACCACTGGCCATCAGCCATTGCCGGCTGAAGCCCAGGCATTGCAAACAGGGCCTGGCTGCCCTGAAGCTGATCTCTGGTCAGTGCAGCAAGATGATTCTCCAAACTTCAGATTTTTGTCATGCACCTTATTATTTCCTTACCATTGATCATTGGTGACCAGTTTTATTCTCTGTTGCCAAGTAAACCCTCTTTAGGGGGAGATATTAGTCTTTGGTTTATTGGTTGCTATTGGGGATTTTTGTTGATGCTGCTCACAGCAGACGGCTCATCAATTACATATTCTGGAAGAGTCCAAGCGTCACATCCTAATAATAAACTATTGTCTTTCCTTTATCTGATTCATCTCTGCAGATTTTAATGGAGCTCTAAGCGTAAGTTGATATACAAAGTGCTGGAGGTGCTTATACCGTGGTTGCTTCCTCTTGTGTTTTTCATCCTACTCGGGTGTATCCCACAGGTGGTGCCTGTAGAAATGTGATCAGTAGTTCAGAGTCCTGGTTGAAGCCTCGAGCAGCGTACCGTTGATATGGTCACCACGGTGCCGTAGCACAAAAGCTCTTTGTTGCACTTCATCATGTTTCAAACAACAATAATGGCTCTTTAAAAACAGGAGTGTTTCCCATCATGCAGTTACATTGTATATGTACACATCCCGAGAAACAACCTGCCGACTTTGTACCAGGATACCTGCAGAGGTTGGGCCGGCTGTTTGAAGCACTCATGTGTTAAGTAAATCATGACACGATGTGTTGACAGACCAAACAAAGGTAAAGAGATATTCCCATGGTGGAGGACGCCTGAACACACCACACATTGGGCACTCCCATACAGGCGAGTCACAGCTAATCGCAAGTTAGCCGAGTTAGGATTACACAAACGTAAGTAAAGAATGTTTACTTAAGCTCAGTTTTCAGTCTTCTTTTTATTTGCCCCAATTGAAACGTGTGGTGTTGTTGGTTAATGAAGTACTGATGTTTATGAATGTAATGAATCTTTTCCTCAGCTAATATATCGATCCCACAGTTCAATTCCATTCTTTTTATCCTTTAGAGCCCAAAATCGTGAATTGCAAACTTGCCTCAGAGGGCTTTACCAGTAGTATAAGTAACCCACTTTTGCTCATGCATGTGACCTTTGCCCTCGTGCACGTGCAAGTGGGCGTGTACAGGAAGTGGGCGTAACCACCGCCATTTTGTGGGCATTCCTGGAAATGCGTCATTTTATGAGTGGAAACGGAAATACGTCATTTTGGGGGCGTGATTTGGCGGGGGCGTGCACTGTTTAAGCGAAAATACGCCATTTTGACGTCGCTGTGTGTTGTTGTGATTGGCGATTTGTCATTTTAGGATATGTTTTATGCGATGGCCGTTAGTTTTGACAGGAAACACGTCACTGTAGTTGGGGTTTCAATATGTATATAGATGTGTTATTTGTCGCCGCGATCAACCTCATTCTGGACTCATCCACGGTGGTTGCCGCTCCAGGATTCTTTGCGAAACAGCAGAGGCCTTCCCTGTGTCCCCACCCCGAGGTCTTCTTCCTCTTTTCAAAGGTACGATGGTCCCCACCACAAAATAGGAAACAAATCAGTGAGACATCAGTGCTTCTTTTTAGATATACTATTAACATCTTAATGCATGAATTAGTTGACTATCTTCTTTGCCGTCACAAAAAGGACACATCTTGCAACCTAACAGAGGAAAACCCTGAGTGTCACAAAGTGCCTGCCCTCAAAGGCATCTTAACTTTCTACGGGAAGCATCTTGCGACTTAGCACAGGAATGCTAGTATTTCCCGCACCTGACGCTGCCGGCCGCCCAAGTTGACTGTCTGCGGGAAAAAAGGTTAGGAGCATGTATGATTGATATGATTCGGGGGCCTGGTGTTTGTTTTCTGAGAGAAATGTTAAGGATATCACTGTATTCACGGTGAAATGCGCAAGCAGTATGTTGTTAGCTTCTAGCTACGACCAATGGTTGCACAATGGTTGGATCTCCTGGTTTAGAGCATTTTGAAATGGATAAGTTGTGATTGTAGTCAGTTGTGATTGATTCAAATGTTGTACTGCATTATTATATTTGTTCATGAGTACAGAATTGTCGGTTTGGAACTTAGTTACTGGCTCGGTTCTGTGCCCTTAAGGGCGATCCTCGAGCCAAGCGGGAAAAAACTTTCATTTGCCAAATCTGCATTATTTTCCTCATATAGAACATCCCATGAAGTCCTAATAAGCATGTCTTTAAATTTTTAAAGGCGTAGCTTGTTCCCTCTTTTGTGCATTCTTTTAGCTATCATTACGTAATGATAGCCTTAGTATTGCATTTATCTCACATTCATTTGGCTGTACAGAGACCATACTCACTGTTTGTCACACTTTTGACATTGTTCTGGTTTACGTAGTTTTATTGGACCATTATTATGGATCATTATCTAATAACTTAAATGTATACTACCAGAATGTACTCTTTTAGGCAGTAGTTTCTAAAAAAAGAGGTCTCTGTGACAACGTAGCTAAATTTAAAGTGATTCCTTAGGTCTTAAATTCAATATATGAACCTATTTGAGGAATCTTGTAATAACTTTAGTTCGTCCCAGATTCTTGTCAATTGTGCTCCATGCTGAGAATGACGCTAGTCTTAAGTCTCAAAAGACAATGAAGAAACTTCAGTCCTTGGTGTAAGCTAGTATACTGTATATTTAGGATTTTTTCCAATGGACTTAAATTTCGCTTATAGATACCATGCCAAATGTCCACTTAGTTTTACCAGTCAGCAAGTCTTTACTGCATATTATGAATCGGTCTTTGATAGGCCATGTATCAGTCGGTCAAAGTGGCTGTAACTTCAGAAACTCACTCTTGATCGGAAGGTGTTATAGTGCCAAGTATAGAGCAACCACATACCTTCCCCTCGAAGAATCAGTTGTGTTAATTTCTACATAAAGGGTTTTTATTTAGGATCAACAGCCCTGGTGAAAATTACCTAATTGCATTAAACAGGACGTCCGTTCTGGACCCCCGAGCTGCTTTAAACACAATTGATAATTATATTAAAGAAACCAAAGTGTAGTCCTATTGATCAGTGTGATACAAGTTTGGAAAATAAACTGCCACAACAAACTTCAGTATAGGATGGTCAGAGGGGTCGGTGCTTGTATCAAGTTCATGAACATCATAAATGCTCACTATACTGCCTCACAAGCTACTAAACCAAACCATGATAATCTTGATTTTGAGTGAAATAGTGCTAACACTAAGTTTTCCATTAAGCCCACAGTCGGCCATGCCTGCATAGTCACCACTTTCCTGATGTCAGGCAAACAACCAGCACTGCCTTGGCGAACAACCTATCGAGCATCCCTGCTTCAGGCAACATTACCAGAGAACACCAGGAGAATTTAAGTGTTCATATTTGTCAAACCAAAGGCATTGTTGCCTGAGCCATCTAGAAATCAGCCAGATAGGAGTTTTGTTCGCATCACCTGGGCATAGGGTTTAGCATTTTCAAATGCTAAAGTGTATGAAAGTCAAGACTGGATGGCCATTTAAAAAGATATATATATAAGAATTTTACATTTGTTCATTAGGAATATCCGCTAAAAAGAAACAGATCATTTAGTGTATCAAGGCAGTTGCATTGCTTATTTTACCAGGACAGGCACAAATAACTACAAGTCACATATAATCATTCTGAGAGTTTAAATTTAGTGTTGAAAATTTCTATGAGTGAAGCACTATTGTATCAAGTGCTAATTAGACTGACATGTTGACAACAATCTAAGATTACAAAAAACTCCTTGAAATAGAACACCATTAAAGACAATTACACAAGCTTAATATGAGAGCTTACATCTTTAATTACAATCGGAAGTCCAATGGGCATCAAGCTTTAAACAACCGAATAAAATTGAAAAGGTGAAGGTGCAACATAATTAAATCCTGTTGGAGAACACAAGAGAAGGTTAGGTTGTAGTAGAGTGTAAACGTTTAGCATTAATACAAATTTAAAAAAGTTACCCGTAGAAAAATTCAAGAAGTCTCATCAGTAATGGTAAGTGGACCAAGGACTGCTTTTTGTGCCACTCCATGAGTCCCTGTTTGAAAACAATGATCAAGTTCACATCAAAACTAGACAAGTTGAAGCAGCAGTCAAATAGTCAATTAGTCAAATACCTGATTCTATACTCCTGGTCCTCCTGGACTTGCAGTCAGAGTCACAGCAGTCACAGAGAGAGCTGTATGCATAGTTGTCCAGCAGCTCCCAGCTGAGTTCATGATTGAGAAGAGGCAGACAATTATTTACCATCATGGAAGTCAGACTACTCGTGAATGGTGAAGATATTGTTACCCATGCTCTTTGACATAGTGGCAGGCCTTCTTGGTGCTGTCAAGACCATTGGGGTCCCAAGCCACAAGTTTACAGTGGATGAACACCTGTTATGTAGAGTACAGAGGTTGAGGCAGAGTTGGCTTCCAGTTGTGACAATAAAGCCCTGAAACTAAAACCTGCCCAATTTGGAGTTACCTCTTGACCAAGACCAAACCTAAAGGCCTGAAGGGATAGTTGGAGCTCTGAGGACTTCTGCCTTGGCTCAAATTTGGAGCCAGACATCCTGCTGTCCACAAGACATCTGGAAATAAAGTAAGGTTTCACATTTAAGTTCTGGACAACATGAAAAGAATGATCGGGTGAAACACGATTACCCCTTATTGGCGATTATTGGGTACACAGGGCTGTCAGGCTGCAGCTCCGGTGTGGTCGCCGCTACGCATTCCTCGAGAAGCAGAAGCAAGGGCTGATGGGTTTTCTGTGACACGCTGGCCATGATCGGGATAAAGGAGCCCAGAGCGAAGGTAGTGGACTCAGCGGGGCCTGAGAAGTCATCTACAGCAGTAAAGAGTAGTCATTATGCTACACATCACCTTAAGAGCCACCATATACAGAAAGGTCTTACTTTAAACCCACCATTCATGAGGCCAATGTGGAACACTAGATGTCCCACACCGTGTGTACTGAACACAGGGTCATAAATCATGGGGTACCAGTCTTTAGGCCTGCAACAAAAAAAAAAAATAAAGCAACTGCAGCCATTTGACTCAACAGTCGATGTTGTAGAATAAACACCCACCTTGCAAATGCACAGACAACAGGATGAGTGAAGGCCAGAGATTGGGAGTCAGATGAACCGTAGGTCAGGTCATTGCTGTACATCAAGTGCTCACCAGTTACCTTAGAGAGACGAATGTCAATGAACCGCAAGAAACAGACTCATCGTTTGAAGGGTTATATTAAGGAAGGTTCTACGCACAAGTCTCCTGAAGTTACAGTCATTGAAATCCACTCTAAAAACAGCCTGGGTGGCAGAGAAGCTGGTGGGGAAGCAGCTTCCCAGACGGAAGAGCGAGAGATCAGCCTGGGATTGGCCCTCCGTCCACACCACCGTCACAGAGTCGGGCCTGCAGTCCAGCTTCATGTCTGGAAAGGGGAAAAGCACAAGGAACTCAAACTCGTTCTATCTAAGGAATCAAATCACGTACCTTCATTCACCATTTTGTTACATCGTTACCTGCATAGATCAACATGGCAGCAGCCAGGCTCAAAACCACTGCTCGTTGCCAAAAGAAAGCCATCATGACTGGATACATGCTCCTGGGACTGTGAGGGTTTTTATTCCTTGTCACCGGGGAACATTGATCAAGAAAACCTCTTTCACCTGGTGTGTGTCAACAGTCTCAGGTGCAAAGGCCATCGGACCGATTGCAGCTCATTACACAGTGTTTCACTTAGATGAAGCTTGATCAGCTGCACGTGAGCAGGTTTTGTGGAAAGATTTTCTCTTTATGCATAAAACGATCTTAAAATGTTTTATAGTGCAACGTAATCAAACAACCTGAAACTACTGACCAGTATTTATAACGACCATGGCGCGTTGATTATACGCTGACACAACAACTTAAGCAGTCGGGTTCATCAACAGAGCCGACTGCCCCACTGACTGACTCTCATCCCACCGGTCACTCCCTTCAGACTCCACATGCACATACACTATTTCCCGTGTCCCTTTCTGTTCATTGGTACACTTTTTAAAAAACTTTTAAACATTTTTTCCTTCATTTTTAAACATTTTATTTTGGTGTAGACAGGTCAAACTGCTCCCAGCTGTACAAGAATACATGTACAAAATATTTCATCCTATATATATATATATATATGATGTTGCATAACTTGTAGAGGGTCTCTCAGCCTGGTCAACCGTCTGTACTTTTTTTTCCCGGAGGGGTGTACAGATCTATTATTTATTAAAAAAATAAATTAAAAGGTCACATGCACGAGCAAAAGTAGATTACTATTACTACTTTTACCCTTGAACACTGTCGTTAAATATCTCACCCAATATAATACACCTGAAATCAAATACTTCTCATCAAAGTACAACAATACATAGAAAATGTTAGTGTTCTTCTTTTATTTTCTCCTATACAACATCTCAAACAAAACAAAGGTATCATTGGGCGTTCACCCAATAAGGGGCCTGTTGAGAGCCAGGTGGCGTCAGTGAGCAGACTGAACCCAACAAAGCAACACACAACTCAGACAGCAGCAACACAATGACATCAAGTGAACAAAATCGCAGAGTGAAAAATCCACACACAAGCAAACTTTTTGTATTTTTAAGGATCCTTCATAAATCATTTGGCAAACGTTGCTCAGCTTGGTCAGTAACCCAACCAATGACTCTCCACGTACCTGAAACATCCTGTTTCCTGTTCCTTTTATGTGTCCACTTCCTGTCCTCTTGTTCCACCTTGAACGTTTTAATTAACAGGCACAAATGTTTCAAAGAAAAGAATAAGTGATGCACTCCACCTCTTTCTCTCACACAAGGAAAAGCACATTGAAGCTCACTTGTGTGCTGTACAACAATTACACAAGCCTGTATAAACATGGGAGAATATAGTCTGGTGGGATGAGACCACCATGGATACCATGACATACACCTTGTTTGGGGGTCAAATGGTACAAAGCCACAAACACCTGTCCACTAGTTTGGAGGGGGGGCTGATGGAGTGTGAATGCTTTTCAGCAAACACCACTGGCAAACTTCTACAATTGAAGGAATTGAGCAATTACTGAGATTTTTCTTGATAAATATCAGCTGCCAGGATGATGAAGATCATATAAGGATGGACATTTCCGGAAGACAATAATCCCACACACGGCCAAGTGTTTTCAGAGAAAGAAAGTAAAGCTGCTGGAATGGCCCAGCCAATCACCTTACTTGGATCCAATGGAACATGTATGGAAAGAAATAAAGATCAGAGCCCCAAGAAGCCTTCAACATGTGAACATTGTTCTACAAAATGTGGGAAAATGGGTCAAAAGCTGAGCTAAGCAAAGCAGGTGACTAGTTTCTCCACACAGGATGCATCTTAAAGTTTTCATTGTGTATTTATGTATGTACATTTCAATAACTGTGTCCAATACGTTGTGTCATTCTATTTAATACACGTAACTTCATTTTCAAAGGTATTGTTTTATTTGTATGTATGGATTGCTTGAGTTGTTACCTTTTGAGAAATTTACTGAGAAAAAGTTAATGTGTCCAATACTTATTATGCATGAAAACAGATAAATAATTGTGACGGTTTAATTTTAAAATCCCTATTCTCACACAGGACACAGTAACGTTTCATCCGTACATGATGGACATTTTTACACCTCATCACATGCAGGTCTCAGCTGTGATATCTGTGATTTAGTCCGGGGTGAGGCAATGAATGAAGACATGCTGAGGCCATAAGAGCAACATTGAATCAGGGCGGATAAACATTATCAAATATTTCTACCCTTCACACCAGTCACACTTGTCATTATATAAACTAAATAAAGTATTAAAGGTCATTTTACCAACAATATGAACAACTCTAAATGATATTGTTGTGATATAATAAACCAAACACGTATTAAAGCAGTTAACCTTTTGGATCGGTCTCATGAGGCCTTCTCCAACCAGCAGGTTAACAACAAAACAGTTAAATACTATTAAAAGAACTACGGGTCAGCAGGAGACCTTGTACTGCCGGGTTGGCCTATCAGAGGCTCTCTCTCCGTGTGCGGGCCTATCAACTCAGCTTTTGTCGAGAACGGACAAAGAGCAGAGGTTCTTCACAGGCGGCAGACATGGACAGTCTGAACAACAATAAAGGAGAACACGAGCACAAATCATCAGCAATACACAATTCCTTTTTTCTACATGAACATTGCATACGTGTAACATATCGACAACTAAATGGCTTTACATTTATTGATGCAATAGGATGAAACCCAAGCATGTGTATCCATGATTGTATCCCTGTCATGCAAAGGATGTTTCCCCAATGTGGCGGGCGAGGGGGGGGGGGGGGGGGGCTCTGATATCTGGCTCATTTGAAGTGTTGATGGGCAAAAAGCCACAAAAGCTGAGTTAATAAGCAATTTAGAGCTTTAGACCCGGTCCATGATGAAAGTTTAATTATATCAACACAAATCTGCTGTCATATACTCTCCCCTTTTAATCATTTCCCACTGTCAGCAGAGGCCGAACAAAACCACAACGCTAATCCACCTGATTGACATCTCCTACTAAATTGGCTGGGAGAAGGACTGGAACATGAGGGCTCTCCTCCTCCTCTGGTGCTTTGTGTGGAAGGCAGAATGGCGTCCTGGAGCACACACACAGGCAGTGTTGGTGTATTCTTCAGGTCGTTCTTGGTCACTCTTGTAATCAACATCACAATCAGAATTCACACCAACCCTTTGAGATGAAACTGCAGAGCTGCACGCACAGCAAATGAGGCTACGGTTCATGTTTCTTTGCATGAGTCATGACATTTTTCTCTAGTGTGCTTTGCTTCTGTCTGCGAGAACATGTGTGAGCCTGGGTAGAGTAAAGTTACATGAATATTTATTTTATTGTTCTGACGCAAAATGCATTGCATGCACAGGTCATTTCTAGTAAGCATAGCGCACTCTTACTTCTTTACCACCGAGTTGTACAGATTGGATTATACTTAAACCTACATTTCTGGGTTTGTTATTTAATTTAATTTAATTATTCTGAGAGAAAAAATCCTTGAGCAAAAGTTCAATTTTTAGAGGTGGATTGTGAAACACTCACAAATAAAGTAAATGTGAAAAGTGGCAGGTGGTGCAGTTGGGATTAGTGGTTTAAAATGATCTTAAAATGATACCAGAACTTCACTAACAGCCAAAAAGAAATAGGAATGATGTGAGATGGTCAAGCTGCAGTTCCGTGCCTAGCACGACCTTTTCTATGAACCGAAGACGGTTTGGCTTTTGCGAGTGGACTTACTTGTACTAATATTTCCTTGACTTAAAACCGGTTGAAGTCGCATTGTTAAACTGGACCTCTCTCATTTGTGAGAGGCTTTCAGTGTAGTGGTCTATGTGCAAATCAAACACGGGCACGTAAATAATAGCACACAATACTCCGCACCGAGTATCTCTGTTCACGCAATCAAAATTGATCCCCCCCAGGTGGCTCCCCTCGCCTAAATCCTTCCTGGGTCCCAAGTCCCTCTGTACTGCTTCTCATGAACATATATAGATGTACTAACATACATTCATAATAAATATCACAACTACTGAACAGAGACTGTTTATGCTGCGTGTCTACATGGATTTTTATTGGACATGAAATGGTCTGATCCTGTTTTTTTTATTTTAGTAGTTTTTTTGATTCGTTGAATGTTTTTGTATGTACAACTAAATTGACAGTACGTCTCAAAGGCATATTTTATATTTCTGCATTTTGCCAAATCTTGGCCTGTCCGTACATTTAGTAGTTACCTATAGTGTGTGTGCTGCTTCCAAGACCAGTACTCAGCGCCACCTCAGCTCCTCTATGGCCTTGATGAAATATAAAGCAGGAGGGCCACGTTCAAACTCGGCGAAGCGTAAAATAGTCGTCGCGGTCCATAGTCGGTGCACAAGAACCACCGCTGCACCGATACGAGCGTCCTGGGTTCGTGGATGACGTCACCATGACGCGTTAATATCCGCCGTACTTTGTCTGTCTGTTGTCTGTCAGCTGTAGCTGTAGTGGCTTTTCCTTCCATTACTATGCTAATAGTATGCCGTCTATGCATGCAAATGAGACAGGGCACACTTTGCCGAGTTTCCTGGCCTCAGCTGGTCTCTGCCACAGGGGAAGCAGGGCTTGCTTCTCTCCCACTGATCCGCGACACAAAAACACATATATACACTTTATCTGGAGCAGGTTTCTCACTGCAGCCATGATAGCTCGCAGAGCGGAACCTGAAACCGGAGTATTTTCACATCCAACCACTGGTCCGACTGCTCCATTTGTGATAAGACACAAACAAAATATGTTTGTATTATACATTGTAGAATTCAGCAGAATCTTTTTCATCATGTTTTAATAATTCAAACATTCATTCTCCGGTGATATGTCATGTTAGGTCAGGTCAGGGGTGTTATAGTAAGTAGGGTCCTATCCATTCTATTTTAATTATAAGTGTCATGTCCTTGTATCGTCATCATCTGCTGCATTTTCAATGTGTCTGTAAATACTTATTAACAAGTTTTGTTATTTGCATGGTACAGTATATCAAAGTATCAGTTCCTTGCATTACTTCTTCTTACGTATGCTTCTTTAAAGGTGGGATGTGATGGAGCCTCACTGCTGAGCCAAATGTATGTAATGTCATGCCTGTTACTCCGGTACACCAGCAGCACAGTCTAAGCTCAAACTGTTGCTATTGAGGTTACCACTGGCCATCAGCCATTGCCGGCTAAAGCCCAGGCATTGCAAACAGGGCCTGGCTGCCCTGAAGCTGATCTCTGGTCAGTGCAGCAAGATGATTCTCCAAACTTCAGATTTTTGTCATGCACCTTATTATTTCCTTACCATTGATCATTGGTGACCAGTTTTATTCTCTGTTGCCAAGTAAACCCTCTTTAGGGGGAGATATTAGTCTTTGGTTTATTGGTTGCTATTGGGGATTTTTGTTGATGCTGCTCACAGCAGACGGCTCATCAATTACATATTCTGGAAGAGTCCAAGCGTCACATCCTAATAATAAACTATTGTCTTTCCTTTATCTGATTCATCTCTGCAGATTTTAATGGAGCTCTAAGCGTAAGTTGATATACAAAGTGCTGGAGGTGCTTATACCGTGGTTGCTTCCTCTTGTGTTTTTCATCCTACTCGGGTGTATCCCACAGGTGGTGCCTGTAGAAATGTGATCAGTAGTTCAGAGTCCTGGTTGAAGCCTCGAGCAGCGTACCGTTGATATGGTCACCACGGTGCCGTAGCACAAAAGCTCTTTGTTGCACTTCATCATGTTTCAAACAACAATAATGGCTCTTTAAAAACAGGAGTGTTTCCCATCATGCAGTTACATTGTATATGTACACATCCCGAGAAACAACCTGCCGACTTTGTACCAGGATACCTGCAGAGGTTGAGCCGGCTGTTTGAAGCACTCATGTGTTAAGTAAATCATGACACGATGTGTTGACAGACCAAACAAAGGTAAAGAGATATTCCCATGGTGGAGGACGCCTGAACACACCACACATTGGGCACTCCCATACAGGCGAGTCACAGCTAATCGCAAGTTAGCCGAGTTAGGATTACACAAATGTAAGTAAAGAATGTTTACTTAAGCTCAGTTTTCAGTCTACTTTTTATTTGCCCCAATTGAAACGTGTGGTGTTGTTGGTTAATGAAGTACTGATGTTTATGAATGTAATGAATCTTTTCCTCAGCTAATATATCGATCCCACAGTTCAATTCCATTCTTTTTATCCTTTAGAGCCCAAAATCGTGAATTGCAAACTTGCCTCAGAGGGCTTTACCAGTAGTATAAGTAACCCACTTTTGCTCAAGCATGTGACCTTTGCCCTCGTGCACGTGCAAGTGGGCGTGTACAGGAAGTGGGCGTAACCACCGCCATTTTGTGGGCATTCCTGGAAATGCGTAATTTTATGAGTGGAAACGGAAATACGTCATTTTGGGGGCGTGATTTGGCGGGGGCGTGCACTGTTTAAGCGAAAATACGCCATTTTGACGTCGCTGTGTGTTGTTGTGATTGGAGATTTGTCATTTTAGGATATGTTTTATGCGATGGCCGTTAGTTTTGACAGGAAACACGTCACTGTAGTTGGGGTTTCAATATGTATATAGATGTGTTATTTGTCGCCGCGATCAACCTCATTCTGGACTCATCCACGGTGGTTGCCGCTCCAGGATTCTTTGCGAAACAGCAGAGGCCTTCCCTGTGTCCCCACCCCGAGGTCTTCTTCCTCTTTTCAAAGGTACGATGGTCCCCACCACAAAATAGGAAACAAATCAGTGAGACATCAGTGCTTCTTTTTAGATATACTATTAACATCTTAATGCATGAATTAGTTGACTATCTTCTTTGCCGTCACAAAAAGGACACATCTTGCAACCTAACAGAGGAAAACCCTGAGTGTCACAAAGTGCCTGCCCTCAAAGGCATCTTAACTTTCTACGGGAAGCATCTTGCGACTTAGCACAGGAATGCTAGTATTTCCCGCACCTGACGCTGCCGGCCGCCCAAGTTGACTGTCTGCGGGAAAAAAGGTTAGGAGCATGTATGATTGATATGATTCGGGGGCCTGGTGTTTGTTTTCTGAGAGAAATGTTAAGGATATCACTGTATTCACGGTGAAATGCGCAAGCAGTATGTTGTTAGCTTCTAGCTACGACCAATGGTTGCACAATGGTTGGATCTCCTGGTTTAGAGCATTTTGAAATGGATAAGTTGTGATTGTAGTCAGTTGTGATTGATTCAAATGTTGTACTGCATTATTATATTTGTTCATGAGTACAGAATTGTCGGTTTGGAACTTAGTTACTGGCTCGGTTCTGTGCCCTTAAGGGCGATCCTCGAGCCAAGCGGGAAAAAACTTTCATTTGCCAAATCTGCATTATTTTCCTCATATAGATCATCCCATGAAGTCCTAATAAGCATGTCTTTAAATTTTGAAAGGCGTAGCTTGTTCCCTCTTTTGTGCATTCTTTTAGCTATCATTACTGTCAGTAATGATAGCCTTAGTATTGCATTTATCTCACATTCATTTGGCTGTACAGAGACCATACTCACTGTTTGTCACACTTTTGACATTGTTCTGGTTTACGTAGTTTTATTGGACCATTATTATGGATCATTATCTAATAACTTAAATGTATACTACCAGAATGTACTCTTTTAGGCAGTAGTTTCTAAAAAAAGAGGTCTCTGTGACAACGTAGCTAAATTTAAAGTGATTCCTTAGGTCTTAAATTCAATATATGAACCTATTTGAGGAATCTTGTAATAACTTTAGTTCGTCCCAGATTCTTGTCAATTGTGCTCCATGCTGAGAATGACGCTAGTCTTAAGTCTCAAAAGACAATGAAGAAACTTCAGTCCTTGGTGTAAGCTAGTATACTGTATATTTAGGATTTTTTCCAATGGACTTAAATTTCGCTTATAGATACCATGCCAAATGTCCACTTAGTTTTACCAGTCAGCAAGTCTTTACTGCATATTATGAATCGGTCTTTGATAGGCCATGTATCAGTCGGTCAAAGTGGCTGTAACTTCAGAAACTCACTCTTGATCGGAAGGTGTTATAGTGCTAAGTATAGAGCAACCACATACCTTCCCCTCGAAGAATCAGTTGTGTTAATTTCTACATAAAGGGTTTTTATTTAGGATCAACAGCCCTGGTGAAAATTACCTAATTGCATTAAACAGGACGTCCGTTCTGGACCCCCGAGCTGCTTTAAACACGATAATTATATTAAAGAAACCAAAGTGTAGTCCTATTGATCAGTGTGATACAAGTTTGGAAAATAAACTGCCACAACAAACTTCAGTATAGGATGGTCAGAGGGGTCGGTGCTTGTATCAAGTTCATGAACATCATAAATGCTCACTATACTGCCTCACAAGCTACTAAACCAAACCATGATAATCTTGATTTTGAGTGAAATAGTGCTAACACTAAGTTTTCCATTAAGCCCACAGTCGGCCATGCCTGCATAGTCACCATTATCCTGATGTCAGGCAAACAACCAGCACTGCCTTGGCGAACAACCTATCGAGCATCCCTGCTTCAGGCAACATTACCAGAGAACACCAGGAGAATTTAAGGGTTTATATTTGTCAAACCAAAGGCATTGTTGCCTGAGCCATCTAGAAATCAGCCAGATAGGAGTTTTGTTCGCATCACCTGGGCATAGGGTTTAGAATTTTCAAATGCTAAAGTGTATGAAAGTCAAGACTGGATGGCCATTTAAAAAGAAATTATATATATATATATAAGAATTTTACATTTGTTCATTAGGAATATCCGCTAAAAAGAAACAGATCATTTAGTGTATCAAGGCAGTTGCATTGCTTATTTTACCAGGACAGGCACAAATAACTACAAGTCACATATAATCATTCTGAGAGTTTAAATTTAGTATTGAAAATTTCTATGAGTGAAGCACTATTGTATCAAGTGCTAATTAGACTGACATGTTGACAACAATCTAAGATTACAAAAAACTCCTTGAAATAGAACACCATTAAAGACAATTACACAAGCTTAATATGAGAGCTTACATCTTTAATTACAATCGGAAGTCCAATGGGCATCAAGCTTTAAACAACCGAATAAAATTGAAAAGGTGAAGGTGCAACATAATTAAATCCTGTTGGAGAACACAAGAGAAGGTTAGGTTGTAGTAGAGTGTAAACGTTTAGCATTAATACAAATTTAAAAAAGTTACCCGTAGAAAAAGTCAAGAAGTCTCATCAGTAATGGTAAGTGGACCAAGGACTGCTTTTTGTGCCACTCCATGAGTCCCTGTTTGAAAACAATGATCAAGTTCACATCAAAACTAGACAAGTTGAAGCAGCAGTCAAATAGTCAATTAGTCAAATACCTGATTCTATACTCCTGGTCCTCCTGGACTTGCAGTCAGAGTCACAGCAGTCACAGAGAGTGCTGTATGCATAGTTGTCCAGCAGCTCCCAGCTGAGTTCATGATTGAGAAGAGGCAGACAATTATTTACCATCATGGAAGTCAGACTACTCGTGAATGGTTAAGATATTGTTACCCATGCGCTTTGACATAGTGGCAGGCCTTCTTGGTGCTGTCAAGACCATTGGGGTCCCAAGCCACAAGTTTACAGTGGATGAACACCTGTTATGTAGAGTACAGAGGTTGAGGCAGAGTTGGCTTCCAGTTGTGACAATAAAGCCCTGAAACTAAAACCTGCCCAATTTGGAGTTACCTCTTGACCAAGACCAAACCTAAAGGCCTGAAGGGATAGTTGGAGCTCTGAGGACTTCTGCCTTGGCTCAAATTTGGAGCCAGACATCCTGCTGTCCACAAGACATCTGGAAATAAAGTAAGGTTTCACATTTAAGTTCTGGACAACATGAAAAGAATGATCGGGTGAAACACGATTACCCCTTATTGGCGATTATTGGGTACACAGGGCTGTCAGGCTGCAGCTCCGGTGTGGTCGCCGCTACGCATTCCTCGAGAAGCAGAAGCAAGGGCTGATGGGTTTTCTGTGACACGCTGGCCATGATCGGGATAAAGGAGCCCAGAGCGAAGGTAGTGGACTCAGCGGGGCCTGAGAAGTCATCTACAGCAGTAAAGAGTAGTCATTATGCTACACATCACCTTAAGAGCCACCATATACAGAAAGGTCTTACTTTAAACCCACCATTCATGAGGCCAATGTGGAACACTAGATGTCCCACACCGTGTGTACTGAACACAGGGTCATAAATCATGGGGTACCAGTCTTTAGGCCTGCAACAAAAAAAAAAAAATAAAGCAACTGCAGCCATTTGACTCAACAGTCGATGTTGTAGAATAAACACCCACCTTGCAAATGCACAGACAACAGGATGAGTGAAGGCCAGAGATTGGGAGTCAGATGAACCGTAGGTCAGGTCATTGCTGTACATCAAGTGCTCACCAGTTACCTTAGAGAGACGAATGTCAATGAACCGCAAGAAACAGACTCATGGTTTGAAGGGTTATATTAAGGAAGGTTCTACGCACAAGTCTCCTGAAGTTACAGTCATTGAAATCCACTCTAAAAACAGCCTGGGTGGCAGAGAAGCTGGTGGGGAAGCAGCTTCCCAGACGGAAGAGCGAGAGATCAGCCTGGGATTGGCCCTCCGTCCACACCACCGTCACAGAGTCGGGCCTGCAGTCCAGCTTCATGTCTGGAAAGGGGAAAAGCACAAGGAACTCAAACTCGTTCTATCTAAGGAATCAAATCACGTACCTTCATGCACCATTTTGTTACATCTTTACCTGCATAGATCAACATGGCAGCAGCCAGGCTCAAAACCACTGCTCGTTGCCAAAAGAAAGCCATCATGACTGGATACATGCTCCTGGGACTGTGAGGGTTTTTATTCCTTGTCACCGGGGAACATTGATCAAGAAAACCTCTTTCACCTGGTGTGTGTCAACAGTCTCAGGTGCAAAGGCCATCGGACCGATTGCAGCTCATTACACAGTGTTTCACTTAGATGAAGCTTGATCAGCTGCACGTGAGCAGGTTTTGTGGAAAGATTTTCTCTTTATGCATAAAACGATCTTAAAATGTTTCATAGTGCAACGTAATCAAACAACCTGAAACTACTGACCAGTATTTATAACAACCATGGCGCGTTGATTATACGCTGACACAACAACTTGAGCAGTCGGGTTCATCAAAGGAGCCAACTGCCCCACTGACTGACTCTCATCCCACCGGTCACTCCCTTCAGACTCCACATGCACATACACTATTTCCCGTGTCCCTTTCTGTTCATTGGTACACTTTTAAAAAAACTTTTAAACATTTATTCCTTTATTTTTAAACATATTTTATTTTGGTGTAGACAGGTCAAACTGCTCCCAGCTGTACAAGAATACATGTACAAAATATTTCATCCTCTATATATATTTATATATGATGTCTCTCAGCCTGGTCAACCGTCTGTACTTTTTTTTCCCGGAGGGGTGTACAGATCTATTATTTATTAAAAAAATAAATTAAAAGGTCACATGCACGAGCAAAAGTAGATTACTATTACTACTTTTACCCTTGAACACTGTCGTTAAATATCTCACCCAATATAATACACCTGAAATCAAATACTTCTCATCAAAGTACAACAATACATAGAAAATGTTAGTGTTCTTCTTTTATTTTCTCCTATACAACATCTCAAACAAAACAAAGGTATCATTGGGCGTTCACCCAATAAGGGGCCTGTTGAGAGCCAGGTGGCGTCAGTGAGCAGACTGAACCCAACAAAGCAACACACAACTCAGACAGCAGCAACACAATGACATCAAGTGAACAAAATCGCAGAGTGAAAAATCCACACACAAGCAAACTTTTTGTATTTTTAGGGATCCTTCATAAATCATTTGGCAAACGTTGCTCAGCTTGGTCAGTGACCCAACCAATGACTCTCCACGTACCTGAAACATCCTGTTTCCTGTTCCTTTTATGTGTCCACTTCCTGTCCTCTTGTTCCACCTTGAACGTTTTAATTAACAGACACAAATGTTTCAAAGAAAAGAATAAGTGATGCACTCCACCTCTTTCTCTCACACAAGGAAAAGCACATTGAAGCTCACTTGTGTGCTGTACAACAATTACACAAGCCGGTATAAACATGGGAGAATATAGTCTGGTGGGAGAGCCCCAAGAAGCCTTCAACATGTGAACATTGTTCGACAAAATGTGGGAAAATGGGTCAAAAGCTGAGCTAAGCAAAGCAGGTGACTAGTTTCTCCACACAGGATGCATCTTAAAGTTTTCATTGTGTATTTATGTATGTACATTTCAATAACTGTGTCCAATACGTTGTGTCATTCTATTTAATACACGTAACTTCATTTTCAAAGGTATTGTTTTATTTGTATGTATGGATTGCTTGAGTTGTTACCTTTTGAGAAATTTACTGAGAAAAAGTTAATGTGTCCAATACTTATTATGCATGAAAACAGATAAATAATTGTGACGGTTTAATTTTAAAATCCCTATTCTCACACAGGACACAGTAACGTTTCATCCGTACATGATGGACAGTTTTACACCTCATCACATGCAGGTCTCAGCTGTGATATCTGTGATTTAGTCCGGGGTGAGGCAATGAATGAAGACATGCTGAGGCCATAAGAGCAACATTGAATCAGGGCGGATAAACATTATCAAATATTTCTACCCTTCACACCAGTCACACTTGTCATTATATAAACTAAATAAAGTATTAAAGGTCATTTTACCAACAATATGAACAACTCTAAATGATATTGTTGTGATATAATAAACCAAACACGTATTAAAGCAGTTAACCTTTTGCATCGGTCTCATGAGGCCTTCTCCAACCAGCAGGTTAACAACAAAACGGTTAAATACTATTAAAAGAACTACGGGTCAGCAGGAGACCTTGTACTGGCGGGTTGGCCTATCAGAGGCTCTCTCTCCGTGTGCGGGCCTATCAACTCAGCTTTTGTCGAGAACGGACAAAGAGCAGAGGTTCTTCACAGGCGGCAGACATGGACAGTCTGAACAACAATAAAGGAGAACACGAGCACAAATCATCAGCAATACACAATTCCTTTTTTCTACATGAACATTGCATACGTGTAACATATCGACAACTAAATGGCTTTACATTTATTGATGCAATAGGATGAAACCCAAGCATGTGTATCCATGATTGTATCCCTGTCATGCAAAGGATGTTTCCCCAATGTGGCGGGCGAGGGGGGGGGGGGGGGGGGCTCTGATATCTGGCTCATTTGAAGTGTTGATGGGCAAAAAGCCACAAAAGCTGAGTTAATAAGCAATTTAGAGCTTTAGACCCGGTCCATGATGAAAGTTTAATTATATCAACACAAATCTGCTGTCATATACTCTCCCCTTTTAATCATTTCCCACTGTCAGCAGAGGCCGAACAAAACCACAACGCTAATCCACCTGATTGACATCTCCTACTAAATTGGCTGGGAGAAGGACTGGAACATGAGGGCTCTCCTCCTCCTCTGGTGCTTTGTGTGGAAGGCAGAATGGCGTCCTGGAGCACACACACAGGCAGTGTTGGTGTATTCTTCAGGTCGTTCTTGGTCACTCTTGTAATCAACATCACAATCAGAATTCACACCAACCCTTTGAGATGAAACTGCAGAGCTGCACGCACAGCAAATGAGGCTACGGTTCATGTTTCTTTGCATGAGTCATAACATTTTTCTCTAGTGTGCTTTGCTTCTGTCTGTGAGAACATGTGTGAGCCTGGGTAGAGTAAAGTTACATGAATATTTATTTTATTGTTCTGACGCAAAATGCATTGCATGCACAGGTCATTTCTAGTAAGCATAGCGCACTCTTACTTCTTTAACACCGAGTTGTACAGATTGGATTATACTTAAACCTACATTTCTGGGTTTGTTATTTAATTTAATTATTCTGAGAGAAAAAATCCTTGAGCAAAAGTTCAATTTTTAGAGGTGGATTGTGAAACACTCACAAATAAAGTAAATGTGAAAAGTGGCAGGTGGTGCAGTTGGGATTAGTGGTTTAAAATGATCTTAAAATGATACCAGAACTTCACTAACAGCCAAAAAGAAATAGGAATGATGTGAGATGGTCAAGCTGCAGTTCCGTGCCTAGAACGACCTTTTGTATGAACCGAAGACGGTTTAGCTTTTGCGAGTGGAAAGATAATAGCAGAGCTTCAAACGGGCAACAGAGAAGGCCGGATTCATGTTTTTATTTAAAATCCAATGAAATGTTTTGCAGTTGGAAAAAAAAATTGTTTGAAAATCATTTGAGACCAAATACAATGTCATGTAAAATAATTAATATATTTTAATAACATTTTTAATTATTATAAATATACTGTACAAACTTTAATTAATATAACAAGCTGACTAATTAAATCTGGATTAAAATCGTTTGACAAAAAGTTGCCCATTCACTATTTTAACAAAGCGTTTGAGTTCTTGCATCTCATCAGAAGAAAGTCACCGTTTTTTTGAGGCATTACTAAAGTAAAACTACAATCTAAAGATGAATAGTTCAGGCCCAGAATGTATGTTTGTAGTGTAATGAAGTTCAAAAGACCCGGCTAGTGGCCCACAGGTGATGTGAGCTTGAGACTTCTGCTTCAGGCTTAATGAAACTGCTTCGTGGTTCCATTCGAACAAAACCAGATAGTGAAGCAGCGTGTTGTCACTTAAAACATCGGCCGTCATGGCGAAGGGGTAGAGAGGCTGCAAGGTTATTGGTTCGAGCCCCGACTGCCCCACGTCGAAGTGTCCCTGAGCAAGACACCTAACCCCTAATTGCTCCCCGGGCAAAATGTAAAAAAAAAAAAGCCATGGGTTAAAAATGTAACATTTAACATTTCACACATATTAAGTGGGAAATGAACTGTGCTTGTACATCTCTTTTAGTCGTCATACCCTAACCCAACCATACTCACCCATCAACAACCAACATGCGTAACATGCACAAACCGCAGCCGCAGCTACGGGAGCTATTTTGGATTAAGCGTGAAGACCGGAGATCGAACCGCCGATCCTCTGTTTGAATAAGGACCCGCTTTCCACTGAGCCACAGTCGAATTAATGGATGCATTACAATTTTGACATTTACGTGTAGTTGGTGAGTTCAGTGATTATTCAAATTATAATAATGGAGTACATATAATAATATTAATGAAGATACTGTTCAGCTTTTGGGGCAGTATTTGTAATACGTCACATAAAGTAGGCTACTCTGAAACGATATCAGCCAAAGATCAACAACGTCTCACTCCTCGTTGGCTTTATTTCTTCCTCGGTGTAACACCTGACCGTACAGTCGACTCATCTGCTGCTGCATTGAGAGATTAAAAACTGATACATGATTGTATCCAGGTGTATGAATCTCATCTTTTCTGTTTGAGTGTGTTGCAACACTCTGTGAGATGGACACAGCTACTGATGCGTATTTACTGTGAGGCCTCTTCTCTGCTGCATGAACTCATTCTGCTAAAGCAGCACTGCCACCCCGTGGCGGATAGGAGACCATCTAGGCCCAGAAGGTAGTTTGTTCTGCACTCTGAGACACGAAGACATCAATCCCAATCTCCACCCTCACAGACTCCACCTAACTCCACCCGCTGAGTCTTTGAGGCTCTCTGGCAGACATTTACGATTTTACCGAAAGGCTGGCGCATGTTTCTGCGTCTGCATCGTCGTGCCGACGCACTGGTTTCACTTCCTGGTTGTAAAGTCTTGCGTGTGTTGCAGAGCGATTCACCTCCAGAACAACAGGTGGAGTAACATGTTTTGTTGAAGACGACCTAGAGAGTCACGTCTTTGTGTGTGGAAGTCGTTGGTTGCTTTATTTATTTATCATAGACTTTATTGCCCCGTGCATCGACACTGCTGCTTTTCATCAAGGACACATTTGTCCCGTATTTTCCTCCACGACTTTGTTCCCCTCGTTTGTGGAGATCTCCCTCCATGAATCAGAGGCCATCCGGCGTCCTTATAGTCCGCCAATGACGGCTTGTAGAAGTGCTCATATTTACGCATTTCTTCCCACAAAAGCTCTTCAATCTGATCCGTTTCTCCTAAACATTCTTCCTTTTAATACATTTCTGTATTAATGTAATGTGAGACTCCGTAAAGGACGTAGTTAGCAGACCAATCACAGCCAAAAATAACAAAAATAAGACAGGAAATAAACCCACACCGTGACATTCTGGTCTTTAGGAATCAGGAAACATTTATTGCCAACATATGTCAAACATACAAGGAATTTGTCTTGGCGGTTGGTGCGTGACAGTAGACAGTGTAACTATAGACAACAAGACAGCAGTGCACAAGTGATAAAATGAAATGAAATGCTAATGCTAATGCAATGGGTTAGTAGAATAAGGCTATGGGTTAGTATAAACCAAGAGAATAAAGTTAGAGTTAAAAATGTAAAATATTAAAATATTAAAAAAGTTAAAAAATATTAAGCATAAGGTGCAATAGCGAACGAGTAACAAAGTAACAAGTGACGACAAAGTGACGAGTGACGACAAAGTGAAAAATTACAGTTAAAGTGTCATGTGCAGTGTGAAGGGGAGTGACCGGTGGGACGTCAGAGTCAGTCAGTGGGGGACCAGGCTTTGTTGATGAGCCCGACTGCCGACGGGAAGAAACTGTTGGTGTGGCGGGAGGTCTTAGTCCTGATGGACCTCAGCCTCCTGCCAGATGGAAGGGGCACAAACAGTTTTTGTCCGGGGTGGGAGGGGTCGGAAACAATCTTTTTAGCTCGCTTCAGAGACCTGGAAGCGAACAAGTCCTGCAGGGACGGCAGATTGCAGCCGATCACCCTCTCTGCAGAGCGGAGGACACGCTGCAGCCTGCCCTTGTCCTTGGCTGTGGCTGCAGCGTACCAGACGGTGATGGAGGAGCAGAGGATGGACTCCATGATGGCCGTGTAGAAGTGGACCATCATCGTCTTTGGCGGGTTGAGTTTCTTCAGCTGCCTCAGGAAGAACAACCTCTGCTGAGCCTTCTTGGTGATGGAGCTGATGTTCAGCTCCCACTTGAGGTCCTGGGTGATGATGGAGCCCAGGAAACGGAAGGAGTCCACAATAGTGACGGGGGAGTCACACAGGGTGATGGGGGAGGGTGGGGCTCTGTTCCGCCGGAAATCCACAACCATCTCCACTGTCTTTAGAGCGTTGAGCTCCAGGTTGTTCTGACTGCACCACGACACCAGATGGTCAGACTCCCACCTGTAGGCGGACTCATCCCCACCAGAGATCAGTCCAATGAGGGTGGTGTCATCCGCAAACTTCAGGAGCTTGACGGACTGGTGACTGGAGGTGCAGCTGTTGGTGTACAGGGAGAAGAGCAGAGGGGAAAGAACGCAGCCTTGGGGGGAACCGGTGCTGATGGTCTGAGAGGCTGAGATGGTGTTTCCCCAGCTTCACATGCTGCTTCCTGTCAGACAGGAAGTCTGTGATCCACTTGCAGATGGAGTCGGGCACGTGCAGCTGGGAGAGTTTGTCCTGCAGCAGAGATGGGATGATGGGATGATTTCTACAATCTGTCGCACCTGACCTTCTTCCTTTCCTCGCCTGTCTCATCAACAACGCTCTGTCATCTGGCTGTTTTCCCAATTCTCTGAAGGAGGCAAGAGTCAACCCTCTCCTGAAGAAACCCACCCTCAACCCTTCTGAAGAAAACAACTACAGACCGGTCTCTCTTCTTCCCTTTTTGTCCAAAATCCTTGAACGTGCTATCTTTAATCAACTTTCCTCTTATCTCCACTGTAACAACCTCCTTGACCCCCACCAGTCAGGTTTCAAGGCAGGCCACTCCACAGAGACTTCTCTCCTTGCTGTCTCAGAGCAACTCCACACTGCTAGGGGTCATCGTGGCACAGGGGTTAGAGAAGGTGTGCTGGGAAGCACAAGGTTGGTGGTTTGAGTCCAGGCTCCCCCATGTTCCATGTCGAAGTGTCCCTGAGCAAGACACCTAACACCTAATTGCTCCCCGGGCAAAATGTGAAAAAGCCATGGGTTTAAAAAGTGTAATGTAAGTCGCTTTGGATAAAAGCGTCTGCTAAATGACCTGTAATGTAATGTAATGCTAGAGCCGCCTCTCTCTCCTCTGTCCTCATCCTTCTGGACCTCTCTGCTGCATTTGACACAGTCAACCACCAGATCCTTATTTCCTCCCTTCAGGAACTTGGTGTCACAGGCTCTGCTCTCTCCCTTCTCTCGTCCTACCTCGACGGCCGCACCTACCGGGTAACCTGGCGAGGATCTGTGTCGGAACCTTGTCCTCTTACTACTGGAGTTCCTCAGGGTTCCGTGCTGGGTCCCCTCCTGTTTTCGCTTTACACCAACTCTCTTGGCGCTGTCATTCGCTCGCATGGCTTCTCTTACCACAGCTATGCCGAAGACACCCAACTAATTCTCTCCTTCCCTCACTCGGACACCCAGGTGGCGGCTCGGATCTCTGCCTGTCTAACTGACATCTCTCAGTGGATGTCCGCCCACCATCTGAAAATCAACCCTGACAAGACTGAACTACTTCTCTTTCCCGGAAAAGATTTGCTTACCCAGGACCTGACAGTCAACTTTGGGAACTCCGTACTAACGCCCACTTTGACCGCTAAGAACCTCGGCGTCACGCTCGACAGCCAACTCTCCCTGACTCCCAACATCACTGCGACAACGCGATCCTGTAGGTACACGCTCTACAACATCAGGAGAATACGTCCCCTTCTCACTCAGAAGGCAGTGCAGGTACTGATTCAGGCTCTTGTCATCTCCCGCCTGGACTACTGCAACTCCCTCCTGGCTGGTCTCCCTGCGACCGCAATTCGACCTCTGCAGCTCATTCAGAATGCAGCAGCTCGACTGGTCTTCAACCTTCCGAAATTCTCCCACACTACTCCACTCCTCCGCTCTCTTCACTGGCTACCGGTGGCCGCCCGCATCCAGTTCAAAACATTGGCGCTCACGTACCATGCTGTGAATGGATTGGGTCCAGCTTACATCCAGGACATGGTCAAACCCTACATCCCGACCCGCACTCTCCGCTCTGCATCTGCAAAACTACTCGTCCCTCCCTCACTGAGAGCAAAACACTCGACTAGATCTCGACTCTTCGCTGTCCTTGCGCCGAAATGGTGGAACGAGCTCTCTGAAGACATCAGGACCGCAGAGAGCCTTCACATCTTCCGCCGCAAACTAAAGACACACCTCATCAGACTCTACCTCGACTAAAGACTAACAAATTGTTGCACTTAAATTGTACTTGTAACGTCACTCATCTATAGCAAATTGTAAATTGGCTTATTTGAGGAAATTGCACTTTCTTGTTTCTTGTTCTCCTGAGTTTGTACCCTATGGTTGAATGCACTTATTGTACATCGCTTTGGATAAAAGCGTCTGCTAAATGACATGTAATGTAATGGTGTTGAAGGCAGAGCTGAAGTCCACAAACAGGATCCTGGCGTAGGTTCCTGGGGAGTCCAGATGCTGGAGGATGTAGTGGAGGGCCATGTTGACACCATCGTCCACAGACCTGTTGGCTCGGTAGGCGAACTGGGTCCAGGAAGGGGGTCAGTGAGGGTCTTCAGGTGGGACAGGACTAGCCGTTCAAAAGACTTCATGACTACAGAGCGACAGGCCTGTAGTCATTGAGTCCTGTGATCCTGGGCTTCTTGGGAACAGGGATGATGGTGGAGGCCTTGAAGCAGGCTGGTACATGGCATGTCTACAGGGAGGTGTTGAAGATGTCAGTGAACACCGGAGACTGTATTCACCACAATGCTTCAGGGTATGAGGGGAGACAGAGTCCGGACCGGCTGCCTTACGGGGATTTTGTCTTTTAGACCCCGTGCAGACGGACTCTAGTTTGTCTGAACCCCGTGAACCCCGTCTCCGGATAGCCCTATGGCGCAGACGAACGCACTGTATCCGCACTCCGTATCCGCACTCCCTCGAATCGGGGGTCCAAAGTGAGTAAACTCGAAATCCGATCGCTGTTGGTGTTCGTCTGCACGCTATCCGCATACCTAATCGGATTCCCCCTCGTGATTACATCACGTGATTGCATGCAATCCAACCCAGTCGTCGTCTTCTTCTTCTTCTGTGGAGTTTTCGTTTGTATACGGCGCGCATGTCTTATACGCTGTCTGTAGCACCTAAAGCGCCACCAACAGGTGTGGGGGATGTACTACAGTGGAGTCAATCGGATTCACTGGGTTCATGTGCACACAATTTAAAATGTGGGTAGGTGTGAAAAATGAACCCGGGTTCAGCCAAGTACGGTCCGTCTGCACGGGGTCTTAAAGAGCCGGTTAACGTCTCTCTGCAGAATAGAGAGGGTCGTTGCTGGTGGGGGAGGGGAAGGTGATATAGATGAAGAGGCGTGAGCACCTGATGGGCTGGGGGAGGGAGGGGAGCGGGACTGCAGCAGGTTGGTGGAGCTGTGGGGGATGGGATCAGGACATTGTCTTTCGAATCTGCAGTAGAACTCATGCAGCTCGTCTGCCAGGCGGAGGTCATTCATGGAGTGGGGGTTTTTTGGCTTGTAGTTGGTGAGGTGTTTGAGGCCTCTCCAGACCGAAGCAGAGTCACTTGCTGAGAACTGTTGTTGGAGTTTCTCAGAGTACGGTCGTTTAGCATCTCTCACCGCCTTGCTAAACTTGTATTTTGCCTCTGTGTACAAGTCTTTGTCCCCACTCCTAAATGCCTGATCCTTCTGCAGGCGTAGTGTTCCGAGTTCCGCTGTGAACCAGGGTTTGTCGTTGTTGTAACTCACCCTGGTGCATGATGGTACACAGCTGTCCTCACAAAAGCCGATGTAAGAAGTTACAGCCTCTGTGAACTCATCCAGACTTGTCAGTAGCAGTCCTGAAAACATCCCAGTCTGTGCAGTCAAAGCACGCCCGAAGATCCTCCAGCGCCTCACTGGTCCACTTCTTGAATTCCCTCACCACAGGTTTGCAGAGCTTTAGTTTCTGCCTGTATGCAGGAATCAGATGGACCATGACGTGGTCAGAGTGTACCAGTGCAGCACGAGGGGCGGCGTGATAAGCCCTGCTTACTGTGGTGTAACAGTGATCCAGCGTGTTCTCCTCTCTGGTGGGGCATTTAATAAACTGTCTGTATTTAGGAAGTTCATGGGTGAGATTACCTTTGTTAAAGTCCCCGAGGACAATAACTAAAGAGTTCGGGTTGGTCCGCTCCACACGCCGTATCTGGTCGGCGAGTGTCTGCTGTGCCCCGTGCACGTTGCCCGCCGGCGGCATGTAAACACCGACCAGGATGAATGAAGCGAACTCACGGGGGGAATAAAAGGGTTTGCAGTTGATGAAGTAAGTTTCCAGATCAGGAGAACAGTGTTTTAGCATCACCGTTACGTCGTTGCACCAACTGTTGTTGAAATAGATGCAGATTCCTCCACCCTTTGTCTTGCCGGAGAGCTCCGGCAGGGAGGGTTCCTGCATTACAAAGCACTTAAAGTCAGAGTCCTTAAAGGTCCACACTGTCCTTAAAACTTAACCCATTGTATATATATATATATATATATATATATATAATCATATAAATGGATGTGGATTGTTTTGATCTATAGGTCTTCCTGTACATCCTGTTTTTCTCTGTATTGTACGCTCCTCTGATGGCCACCAACAGGAACTCCTATCAAGGATTTTGTTATTATATTTCCAAATGATTTTTTTTAATCAAATAGTAAATAACAAGAAAAATTTGCGTGGCCTGAATGATGTTAGTTGTGCCTCAGGCTGGAAGGGCTATCCATGATGCAACCTGCAGTCCTGCTCAAAGTAAAGGGTGTGAGCTACAGCTGTTGAGGTAAGGGATTCTGAGCTTGATTCATGGATCTTAAAGTGGCTCCCCAAAAAAAAACCTTCCAAGAAGGAAAAAAGGGAAGAAACCTTCGGGAGAACGTCAGAGGAGGGATCCCACTCCCGGGATGGACTACAATGGATGCCATGTGTACAGAATGAACAATGTATAATACATGCAATTCATATGACAGAAATGATTCAAGTACTGTGAGTAGTAAGCCAGGCGCATAGCAGGACCACTGCAGGGGCAACCACGATCAGATAGAACCACGATCAGATAGAACCACGATCAGATAGAACCACCATCAGATAGAACCACGATCAGATAGAACCACGATCAGATAGAACCACCGTCAGATAGAACCACAATCACATAGAACCACCGTCAGATAGAACCACCATCAGATAGAACCACCATCAGATAGAACCACCGTCAGATAGAACCACCGTCAGATAGAACCACCGTCAGATAGAACCACCATCACATAGAACCACCATCACATAGAACCACCATCAGATAGAACCACCATCAGATAGAATCACCATCACATAGAACCACCATCAGATAGAACCACCATCAGATAGAACCACCATCACATAGAACCACCATCAGATAGAACCACCATCAGATAGAATCACCATCACATAGAACCACGATCAGATAGAACCACCATCAGATAGAACCACCGTCAGATAGAACCACCGTCACATAGAACCACCATCAGATAGAACCACCATCAGATAGAACCACCATCCACAGAAGCCTGTGGGGAGGGAGAGCACAGAGACTTTAGGAGAGGGTAATGTTGGTTTATGATGACAGTAATATGATTAATATCTAAAATAATAATGATGATGATGATGATGATGGCAGCAGCAGGCGTCAGCATGGCCACGGCAGGTGTCAGGACCAGGGTCCAGAAGGAACCACGATCTACGGAGACCTGCTAGGGGTGAAAGCACAAAAAACTCCCGGAAAGAAGCTGAATTAGTCATGTGCATTAATAAAATGTGAATTATTTTAGAACGAGAGCGTGAGAGAGGAGCTCGGTGTGAGCTGGCAGTGTAAGCCTATAGAGGAGCTTGACAACTGAAGGCTCTGGCCCCCAGCCTACTTTTTAAAACCATAGGAACAATAAGTAACCCAGCATCTATGGTTCTATCTGATGGTAATTACATCTGATGGTGGTTCTTTCTGATGGTAATTACATCTGCTTTACAAACTAAATGACCCAATATTCCTTATAGCAGCTCTGCTGAAGCCATTGTAACCACCTGGTACCTGGTCAGCAGCAGACAGGGAGCAGCTGGGGAACATTGTGCAGCATTTAGCAGCTGAAGAATAATCTACAGGACCAGCAGCTTCTTCCCCTTAGATGTCAACTTATTAAACACTGACCCCCCCTCCACAAACACACACACACACACACACACACACACACCAGACACCTTTCTCCAGTAACAATAGACACCTTACTGTTCATGCTGTATATATTTCATATCCACTGCTTGCGTACAATGTAAAATGTTTGTACGTTGCTTTATTAGACGTGGTTATTCATTGATTCAGTAGATCAGTCTCAGGCAGAAGATGAAGACGTGATTCAGTGTATCCGTACGATATATTGATCAATCATAGACTGTCGCGGTGTCTGTTGCAGAGCAACCTGGTGAAGATCTGGTTTCTTCTGAGTACACCTTCCTCATTAGTTGGAGGTTGAGTTGCAAGAGCACTGTGTGTAATATAAAGCAATCATTTAAAATAGTGTAGCGCCCCCTAGCTGTCCTGGCTATGTGAGTGGAGTGCGCTGCCCGAATTCCTAACCTGTTTATATATAATTAATGCTTGGTTACAGCACTCTGCTAACCATATTATTTAAGCCTGTTATAATACCCATCAGACAGCCCAAAAGCAAATATGGTAGTAAACCATTTACTTGGAATATGATGTAAGTAGGAACAATTATTAACAATTACACACAATTGTCACGACCCGGCAGAACACTGGTGTCACTGGTATCAAAATACTCTTTCAACGGAGGCAACGTCACTTAAGAATAAAATACTCCTTAGAACTGGAGGCACTATGAAAGATTATCAAAACCAAAATTCACTCCATACGGAGGAAACAAAGGAGTATGAATACATTAACCGTTAAACTAAACCGATGATGCAAAATCAAAATCACTCTCTTGGAGGAAAAATAACAGAACACAATAACGCGGTTCTCGAGGCTTGAAGACTATGGCGAGGCTGGAGCGGATGCATGACCCCGAGGACGGAAACGAAGACACTGCAGAGGACAAGGGGAGACGCAGACTATCAGTACAGGTGGACACAATCAGGAATCAGGGAAGACAAACAGACTGGTGACGCATGAGGAAGGGCAAGTGACCTGAAACGAGAGGAGTTACTATTTCAAAATAAAACAGGAAATGACGAGACAAAAAGATCAGACAAGATAACCCAAACCCAATTGGCTCAAAGGGTTCATTTCTCCAAGCTTGCTCACGAAACCACCTACAGGCAGCTGTATCTGAGCCAATGGATGCATTGAATTTCCTGTGTCTTTTATGGCTGTTGGGAATGACTATGAATTACAAAAATGTATGACCAAATCATTTCTGTAGATAAATTATCACATTTGTGCATAATAATTTTTTATGTATTGTGTGTGTGTGTAAATTTTCCCCAAATGGTAGTATCATGATATGGAAGGTTGTGTAGTAATGTTATTCTGTCACCTTGGGAAAATGTCATGGGCTTAAGCCGGCAGAGGACAGCTTGTGGAACTAGGAAGAGGGAACTGAATATGCTTGTGTAACCTGGACAATGATGTACAGGACAAGGGACATTTTATTCATTTGTATTCAGACGGAAAGTAGATTGACGTCATTCGATCGCGGGAAAAGTGAAAGCTAACCGCAAACAACAATGGAGGACATACAGCCGATCTCGTTCCTGCTTCTCCATATGTGGCTGTTTGTCACAAGGAGACGAGAATCTTTGTTTGAGCAAAGGCTAAATGCTGCAGGTGTGTTACGTGTGTTGTCTTTCCCCTTGCGGCACGCACAAACCTGTTTAGTACCTGTCTTTATTTGCACAATGAACAAAAAATGAACAGGGAAAAGTTTTTGCATTTGTAATAATGTAATGACTTACCATGGCTTGGTGAAAGTCCGGTTTCCTCCGTATTCTCATGCAAGGCCCGGTGATGCCTTTAGCATGGATGAGGTGTTGTTATTGTACCCCAACTCCTTGGAGCACAATAAACACCTCACCTACACTGTTATACACTATACAGTTCTTGATAAGCAACCTTAATGTGTCTGAAATAGAGTTAGATTTAGCTTACCAGAACAGCTTTAGAATCAAAGAGTCCCCACACAGGGGAAATCCTCCTCTTCCTAGCTGGCTCCATCTTATCACCTGTCCTTCAATTCAATTAAATTCATTTTATTTTGTATAGCCCATAATCGCAAATTACAAATTTGCCTTAGAGGGCTTTACAGTCTGTCCATATACAACATCCTCTGTCCCGAAACCCACCATCGGCATCGCCATCCTTCTCTCCTCACTTCTCCAAACTATCTCTCTCTCTAAACTCTCAACTATATAAACGCTATCCAAACTGACCGCAACTCTCCACCAACAAACCACATATTGCCGTTTGTCGTCCCAGCCGTTTCCCGCCGGGTCGGGTCTGGGAGTCCGGGGACCGGGCGGACTGTTGGCCGGGTCGGCTGCCCTCTCTCCCCTCGACCCTTTCTCTCTATGTCCAGCCCTGCTGCCCTGACGTTTGGCTGGGTTATCCCACCTCCCAACCACTACACCTTAATTACATCCCACGAGAACAAACAGCCCTTTCTTTGCCTGCCTTGTTGCATTGTACTGTTGGCTTGGCCATCAAGTACAAAAGACTAAATCAAGACTAACCTTCCGCTCCAACAAACAGCAGCCATTAAGGTAATGGTTTACCTGCGTGGCCGCTAACCCCGGCTATTTGCAGACCGAGGAGATTAGAAGGATTATCTCAGCAACGCTGCCTTCATCACCAGCTCTGTGAGCTCTGGTGTCCAACAGCAGGACGTCTTTCTCAGCATGTAGGCCCATTCATAACTCTACAAGTGTAAATTCATCATTTCACAACCATGTGTTCAGTTGCTCACAAGAACGCGTTATATTGGTAATTTAATTTATTATTAAATTAAAAAATAAGGGCTGAAATAAGTAGTGACTGGAAGGCCATAACTTCCATATTTGCTGGATGTAAATGCACAAACCGGAAGGTTTGCTCGCTACTATCATTGATGTTGCTGCTGACGTCAGCTGACGCCAAACGTCCACGTTCATCAAGCTCCTTTTACACACACACACACACACACACACACACACACACACACACACACACACACACACACACACACACACACACACACACAGAGCAAAAGTAGAGCTATTCAATTTCACAATAAGAGCACAGGGATTGGCTTTGCACGGGATGTAATACAGTACTTCAAATGTGCAGTGCAGTTGTTCAATATGAAATATACAATTTGCAATTTACAAATTGCAAAACATCTTTACCGCTCAGATCTTACAACGTTTAGAATTAAGAAGCAGCAGATTGAGCAGCAGACTCTGTCTGATTTATACATGGCTTTATACTTGGGTGTGTTTTCAAGTTCTAGACACTGGGCTACTTCAGATGGTGTGGATTGTTATTCAATGCTAATTACCTACTTGCCATGCATTCACAATGCCACACACTACAGATATATGGAAAGTAAAGTACAAATACTTCTACTCCTTACATTTTAAAAATGGTGTGTGTTTGGACTGCGGGAGGAAGCCGCGGCACCGGAGAGAACCGCGCAGACGCAAACGACTCAGCGGCTTTATTCTGAAACGTCCCGGCGGAAGTGCGCGTGAGCTGCGCCGGCCTGGCCGCTCGCCTGCACCGGGGCGCCTCGTTCTCCTCCACCACTTCCTTCCTCTGGGCGACGCGTCGTGGGGCGGGGAGGCGCGAGCCGCCGTCGTGCTGCCGAGGAGCGATGGCGGAGCGACCCGCGGGTTCCACGGCGGCTCAAGCGACGACCGCTGACGGGATACAACGGTGACGGCCTCTGAGGTTCGACGCGCATCTGTCGCTTGTGTCACATCTGGCCGGTCCGAGTGTCCCACATGCTCCGCGTCTCCTCCGCGTCGTCAAAGCCATCTGCCTCGGGCGTAAATCTGGCGCAGCGTCCCGCGGCGGCTCACGCGGAGCCTCGGTGACATTAGCAAGCCGAGTCGCTGGGGGTCACCATGGGGGCGAAGCAGAGCGGCCCGACCGCCAACCCGGCTGCCACCGCGCGGACCAGAGCGTACTCCGGCTCGGACCTCCCGTCCGGCGCGTCCAGCGGCAGCGGCAGCGGCGTCAGCGGGACCGCCGCCGGGGGGGGGAGGCACCGCGCGTACGGTGCGCCCGGAGCCGCCGGACCCTCGTCCGGCTCCGGCCAGCCGCACGGAGCCAGGGCCAGGTCCGTGGGGGGCTCCGGGTCCAGACCGCAGTCCGGTATCAACATTCCGAGCAGCAGCGGAGCGTACAGCTCGCAGGAGTCCGGCGGCAGCAGCCCGGAGGAGGCGGACCGGGAGCGCTCCGGCGGGGGGCGCGACGGTCCGCGGCTGGTGATCGGCTCGCTGCCAGCTCACCTCTCGCCTCACCTGTTCGGAGGTAAGCGGGCAGCAGACCCTTCGCCTCTGTCTGTGTGTGTGTGTGTGGAATATATATTTCTATTCATTTTGTTTTTAATTTTTGCCTCTGTGCACATGCAACATCGTGTGTCCCCAAACCGTCCATCAGCTCAGGAAACCTCCCCCTCACACGTTGGACAAACGGTTGAGTCCATTGGTGGTCCCATGATGGCCCATTGGTGGTCCCATGATGGCCCATTGGTGGTCCCATGATGGCCCATTGATGGCCCATTGATGGCCCATTGGTGGTCCATTGATGGTCCATTGGTGGTCCATTGGTGGTCCATTGGTGGCCCATTGGTGGTCCATTGGTGGCCCATTGGTGGTCCATTGGTGGTCCATTGGTGGTCACTGACCAGCATTTGGCTCCACGATGCTTGTTGATTGTCCTTGAAGTCCAGTGGTGGGAAGCACAGGTCCTGCATAACACAATAAGCATGTTGAATTGTGTCGTGACGGGACGGGAGGAACGTGGGCTTTAACACGGGACTCCGTCCCTTCATCTCAATCTGTTTGCATTCAACCTCTTTACCTGAATTGGAGCCAACGTACACGGTGCTGTTAACGGGACGTTCCTCTGAAGACAGGCGCGTGCGTAACACATGAAATAAGATGCGAGGACACCAGCGCTCGTTATCTGTCCCCAACCTGCTGGATCGTCTCTCTCGTCCCGCTCATCTCACCGTCCTTCAGGCCTCTTGTTTTTAGCACATTTCCTTCATGTCGGTGTGCATTAACTAAAACAAACGCACGCACACACACACTTGATTAAGGCATGTGCTCTGTGTCTTCTCCTCCGGGATCGTAGCATTTTAACCGCTAAGTTAGCATTCATAAATCTGTTTTCTGTTCACTTCACGTGTCGTGTTTATGTTAGCATCGATCCATCATGTTCTATGTTCAGCAGCACGTGTCCTTGTTAGATTGAAGGGGTCCAGCACTAAGGACACATCTCGGATTTGCTGTGTCCATCTTTGTACCGGATTCCCTTCAGTCCAAAAAACCTTGGTTCAATCAACTCGCCACCCGGAAGAAATATAACGTGGGTTAGGGTGCTGCAGTGGTCTGAAGGCCGCCGCGTGTTTCTGCGTCTTTACGTCGTGTCGACGCCCTCGTTTCACTTCCTGGTTGTAAAGTCTTGCGTGTGTTGCAGAGCGATTCACCTCCAGAACAACAGGTGGAGTCACGTGTTTTGTTGAAGACGACCTGGAGAGTCACGTCTTTGTGTGTGGAAGTCGTTGGTTGCTTTATTTATTGATCATAGACTTTATTGCCCCGTGCATCCACACTGCTGCTCTTCATCAAGGACACATTTGTCCCGTATTTTCCTCCACGACTTTGTTCCCCTCGTTTGTGGAGATCTCCCTCCATGAATCAGAGGCCATCCGGCGTCCTCATAGTCCGCCAATGACGGCTTGTACAAGTGCTCATATTACGCATTTCTTCCCACAAAAGCTCTTCAATCTGATCCGTTCTCTCGTAAACATTCTTCCTTTTAATAACGGCCGTATTGTGCTGTGAAAACGGAGATGTGAGACTCCGTAAAGGACGTAGTCAGAGACCAATCACAGCCTGGTGCTGCAGGAGGCTGCGTCGCTTTAGGCGCTAGTCTACAAAAATGGGTCGACGCACTCAAGGACACGCAAGGGGGTTTCTTGAGTCTCTGTGAAAACGCAGAAGCATAAACGAGGCTTAAGGTCCGCCTCCAAATGCTCTTATTGTTTGATACGCATGATGAAGCCCCACCCAGTCCATACTGTATTCAGAGCCAGTAAGAAACAGACTTTAAAAATAATACACTTTCACGTTTTATTCAGAAACACGCAAAAACAAATTCTTAAATTCTTAAAAAAAAATTAAAAAGGAAACAGAAAACCTGCAAAGTGGTGCGGAGGCCGAGCTCTGTTACCGCCGGCATGGTCGCTCATTCTCCTAACAAGCTCACACGTGTGGCGTCTCATCGGTACCTTCTTGCATGAAAGCGGCCCCTGAAGGCCCCCGAGGGCCCCCGAGCCTCAGTCAGTCGGGCGGCACCACGGCCGGTGGGGCTCAGTGGGGAAGGTGTGAGCGGTGAATGATGGAAGAGGGAGGCTCTCTGCCACTGTTCATACGCTGTGATCCGATCTCACAGAAGGTCCACGTGGTGAAAAGCTCATACGCGGCTCACGGCGGATCGCCGTGGTCGATTGAAGAGCAGACATTGACCTGCAGCCTACGTCATCGCGGCGGTGACAGATAGCGCCGTGTGGCCGAGCTGCTAACTCATAGTTCATGCACACGCCACGCTTCCTCTTTTCAGTATCGTGTCAGGTTCTTGGGCCCCGCGGTCCGCCGTGTGAAGGAAGGAGGCGTCCCACGCACACACCAGTCACCAGCTCTGCAGTCCCAGTTGTGCTTTTGGTCCGACGTCTGAAATACGTTGTGTAGTTAAAAGGTGGTGGAAGAGATTTTACGTTTATTGCACGATAAAACAATGCTTCTAGAAGAAGCCGAGCTTCATACCTGCTGACTGTGTTCGCGCTTCAGAAGCAGTGTGTCACTCACTTCCTGTCGGGCCTTAGAACCGTTAAGTCTGCAGCGCTTTTCTTCTGTGTGACAGTGACTCTTAAGCAACAGCATGACGCAACGTGTCCACACGGCTTGGTTGTGTGGTGTTCAGCATGAGCGCGTAAACCAAGAGTCACGGTGGTGTTTATGGTGCAATGAGCTGCCTGGTTCATTGTGCTGGGGCCCGGTCGGCGGACTGGGGGGCCCGGTCGGCGGACTGGGGGGGACTCGGTGCCACATGTTCAGCGTGAAGAGCTTACAGCCTTTGCTGTCCGTCTGCCGAGGCTGACACAGCAGATGATTCACAGGACCGTCACTGTCACGATGGTGGAAACATCCATTTCACAGCTGCAAATACGTGTCCCACTTCATATTTGCCCCACAATGCATTGGGCCTGGTGCCTTGAGACTGATTGACAGACCTTTTTGGACTTTAACGTGATGCATATCAACAGCTTTCATCGACTGTGTTTTCATGCAAGAAGGTAACTGTTCTGAACACAGGGCCAGATTATCTGTGTGTGTGTGTGTGTGTGTGTGTATATATACATATATATATATATATATATATATATATATATATATATGTATATATATATATATATATATATATATATATATATGTATATGGGGTGCAGGGGTGACGCTTGCTATATAATGATAGAGGAAACATGTCTTTATGTTGTACATGCCATTTGTCAGAGGGGACCATCTGATGAAAATGTTACATCTGCAATGGTTTTATTTTTTTAGGTGCTCACATCAGTACTTCAAATGTGAGTACTTGTACTTGGTCTGCACACAAGGTGGACAGCAGCTCTGCAGAACGAGCCGGAGAGGAGGGGGGGTGGAGGTCCGCTGGTCCTGCAGCCAGGCTAGTCGATGGTCATTGAAGCGATCGATCGCATGTGTATGTACGGGCCATCGGATACTACTAGAACCTGTTTTATCAGTACTAGTGGCTGCAAAGAGCCTGTTTCCACTACAAACACGTGAGCTATCAGCAGGCGGAGTCCACAGCAGGTGCACCGTCATGCATGCGTTCAGCAGCCACGGCCTTCATCCACACGGAATCACCTCAACTGGTGGACGGACTACCATGACCTCTGCAAGGCAGGTTCCCAGGAGGATTAATCCTAATGACTTGGATAATCCCTCAACTTTTCCTCTCTAGTTTTCCTAAAATAGTGTGAGAGCTGGTGGATGCATGGACGGTCCATTTGACCTTTCACCCGTCACCAGCCTGTCTGTGAAACACCTCATTTCTGTTATGGATCATGTAAAGCTAATGTACTAATAACGCTGACCATGCAACCAGTCGTGGAAGCCATCTCATTGATCTGTGTGTGGCTGTGTACAGCTGGTAGTTACCCTGGTTAGAAGAGACAAAGCACACAGTCCAATTAGAACACGGTGTCCGTTCATTAAAGTGTGTGTGTGTGTGTGTGTGTGTGTGTGTGTGTGTGGTCCCCCGTTAGTCTTCTATCATTACATTTCTTATAATACTAATATTGCTGTTTCTTCATGAGCTCTTCGTGACGCCAAAGAACATGAGAAGAATCGAAGTGCACATCAAACGTCTGTCAGTCATCCGAATGTGTCCGTCTGTACAGGTTTACTGGTCTCGGTGTGATGCACCAGCTACAGAAGTGAAACCGCTGACCTTTAACAGCCGTGTGTTTCGCCTCGGCAGCATTTGCGGAATAAACCGCGTGCTATTAATGATCTTAGTGACGGACAGACGGACAGCTGCCTCATTCAAGGCTTCTTTCACTATGATCAGTGGGCTGGAAGAGACGTCCCGCAGCAAGTTAAAGGTCCTCGTCTCTCCCTCAGAGGAAGTCCTGTAGGCGACTCCTGGGCGTGCAGATGGGGGCCGGCTCACGGGCGCTGGGATTCGCTTAAATAGGTCAGGCGAGCCGTGGATCTGCTGCTTCTGGCCGCACTAATCCATTCATCCCATCAGTGTCCTGGTGTGTGGACAGACGGTGAGACGCTGCACACGCCCCTCACCTGTCAGCAGTGACGTCAGTAACTTATGAAAGGCAGATGAAAACACACACGCACGGGCAATACAGGGAATGCACCAGTATCTCCAATCACACTCATTGATTCGATATTAAGCCTGAAATAGTTTGTGTTCACCAACCGGTGGATTCTTTACATAAAATCCACCGCCGCTCTTTTCCTTGTGAGGACGTTGATCAGAGTCGTGCTTTTTGACGCACATGTTGATCCCAGTGCGTTTGTGCAACATGTCGTCAATGAACGGACGGCAAACGCACTGCTTATTCTACCATTTCTCACAATTGGAATAACACACATATTGTACATATAAACCACAACAATACACTTATTTAATAGACATTTCTATGTTTAGATTTTGGCCGGGTAGGCAGGGCCCGGCTGGCCGCCCCCGGCCTGTCAGTCACCGCTCAGCTGGGTGCCGGCAGCCGACGGGTGGCGCTCGGCTGTATGAAGGTGACGTTGGGATTTTGATGGAAATTGAGAGAAAACGATATTGACAAGCAGGAAGGAAAATGGGTGGATTGTTTGTTATCAGAGAGCTTTGATGGAAATGCGTCTGCTCATCACTGATTGGTGCTCTGATAATGCGGATTAAAAAACTCATGTTTAATCCCTGTTGGTTGTGACACTTGAGATGGCTCTCCATACTTTGAGGTACCTTTTTACTCCTCACCGCTCCACTGTGCTGTTTTCCCTCCAGCAGTGGACCACATTGTTAGTGATGAACAGCTGAGCTCTTTGACCTAATCCTAGCCATGTGTGTGTGCTTCCTCCCTTTCTTCCAGGCTTCAAGTGCCCTGTGTGCTCCAAGTTTGTCTCCTCGGATGAGATGGATCTTCACCTGGTCCTGTGCTTGACCAAACCCAGAGTGACGTATAACGGTAGGACTCTTCACTGGTATCACACAAATGTGTGTGGCTGCAGAACAATCAGTGAGCAAATGAAACTCGCTTTGAACTGAGATATCATGAGAATATGTAGCAAATAACATTTACATTCATTTTTACCTCTTCACTTTAGCTGTTGCTAATGTTATTCATTTTACAAAGATGAAGATATACGTCTAACCTCAACATCAAATAATGCATGACACAATAACACTAACATGAGATAAACATGCAGAATGTGTAATTATTAGGGCTGTCAATAGATTAAAATTAACTAATTAATCGCACATATTGAAATTCATTAATCTCGATTAATGGCGATTAATGAATGTTTGTTTTAAATCTTAGACTAAATCTTAGGAGTAATGAGTACTTCAGAAATCACTTTAGAGAACATGTATTTTAGACACTGTTGTTTAATTGTTAATGTTAAACTACACATCAAACGCTGTGTACTAGATCCTCGTGAACCAGAGAGGGTGGACGTGTCCGTCTTCCTGCTGGGTTTCGCTATTGGCCTTAAAATCTTGTCGCCGCTTTTGTGAGGGTTTGGAACGTTTGTGAGATTCTTTTTTAAATTCTTATTGTTGGATAGCACGTGAAGGTTTGTGCGACCTTTCAAGGACTAAGCTGCTCATGCTGGATGCTTCACTTCCACGTAACCGTTGTAATACATTTTGTAAACATTGTGTCAAGTATATTCACTTCAAATACAAAAATTGAAGTGGAAGAACTTTCCACATTCAACAGGAGGTTTCTCCAACCGGTGTTTCTAAAAAGTATGCGAGACCATAAAAATGCAAACAACATATTTTCCCACCGTGAAAGTGTATTTTAATTAGTGGGCCTCATACTTACAGCTGCTGGAATCTTAAGACATGGAGCTCCTAAAGGGACGGGTCGCCTCCTTTCTCTCTTTCACCTTTGTTACGGCCGCGCTGCCATCGTACCCGCGTACGGGAGGCTGAGCTCTTCTCTTCTTGCCATTTTGTTCACCTGTTATTCACTCAGGTAGGTGGCCCCCTCTTCAGGGACACAACAAACCTTCCAGAAGGATCAACTGTTGAAGATCCTCCTTGGTCACAACCGTCTGTGACGTGATCCACTCAGTGGAAATCATTTTCTTTACTGTAGCAAAGTACAAATGTCCACGTCTCTGACTGCAGCCTCTGTCTGACGTCTTATCGGTGTCATAATCTGCACTTCGGGTCGGAGATAAAGAGGAATAAGCCTCCTGAGCTCAGTAACTTTTTAAGGATTATTTAGGTCATGCTAAGTGGTAGCAACGCGCTCAAAGTGGGAATGTACTTTTCTACATCCTTCTGCCTTCAGTGAGGAAGTGAAGCTAGAACAAAGTGTGGAGAGGAGACGTATGGAGGAGGTATTCCTCTACTTGACCTCCACCTCCTCTCCATCCTTAGCCTCTATTTCCACCTCTTTATCCTCATTGATATTCCAATTCTTGCAAATGTAGTCTTACTTGTTCTGTCCTCTCAGTATATGCAGCCATTCCCAGATACAACTCTGCAAGAGACGTGAGCTGGACTCATGTTGTGGGACCTTCACTGAGATTATAAAGACAACTTGATGTGGAAGAAATCTGGCACCAACAGAAAAATGGCTCTAGTAACCCAAATGTTACACACAGGACCAGTGCTAAACAGCACAAAATCAGAGGGGCCAAATGACACACTGCGTAGGAACAGTGTCCCTGCAACGAGCACGTGACTACAGGAACACACAGGAAGCAGAAAAGTGTACCGTCCTACAGAACCACCCGCACCAAGAAGAACAAATCTAGCAAACACTATTGTACACACTCGCCACACCAACGGTGTTCCAGTGTGTCAGTAGGTCATTCACTGCTTTGCTTGTCTAACATCGGATTCTACTAGAACCTGTTTTATCAGTACTAGTGGCTGCAAAGAGCCTGTTTCCACTACAAACACCTGAGCTATCAGCAGGCGGAGTCCACAGCAGGTGCACCGTCATGCACACTGCTTGTCTAACTATATTTTTGGGCCTTTTAGTACTTTACTTACACGCGCACACACACACACACACACACACACACGCTGTGGAGCAGACTGACGCCGAGTCATCCCCATAAACGGGAAACTACGGCTCAGACATCAACCCGCTGCACTAGAAGCTGCTCTTTGCTGATCCCCTGCTTATCATTACAGAGGTCAAAGGTCAAAGAGGTATTGTTTTTACTGCTGTCTGTAGTCTTATCTATTCATCAGGTTTCCTAAAGTCTTTTTAACTTAATATTTCAGGGTGGAAACAGATATACATGACACTACACGTGTGGTATTATTTGGTGGTAAACTGGACTGTTATCACAGTCATTATAAAAAACACCTTCAGGAATCTCTTCAGTTATATCTCAGTCAGAGTAGCACTATTTGTATAAACTATCTGTGGACTCGTACAAATCTGGTGTCTGGCTGTCAGACACTCGGACCTATTTTCAGATTTTGCAGATGTGTGCGACATTTGTTGCATCAATGACCTGAAACGCGAGCGAGTGGCAGTGCAGAAGAATACGCAAAGCTCAAAGGTCACAGAGGAGGTCACAGAGGAGGTCACAGAGGAGGTCACAGAGGAGGTCACAGAGGAGGCCACATTGATGCGTCCACTACCTGCCTGTCACATATGGAGCATAGAGCCACCCTGACACACACACACACACACACACACACACACACACACACACACACACACACACACACACACACACACACACACACACAGTGAATAGAAACACACACCACACACACGGCGTGTACTCTATCGCTTTTTTCACACAAGGAGATGAAAGGATCAATAGCCAGTCAGGAAGCAATTAGCCTAGCTTAGCAACAGATGACTGCGCTGCTGAAGTATTTCCGTCCCAACAGGTTGACCCGTTCAGGCCAGCTGACCATCACAACAACGACATGAAGTCCCCTACACTTTAGTGTGTGTGTGTGTGTGTGCGTGCGTGTGCACGTGTACCAGTGTGTCCGTGTGCGTTTCAATAATGCGCAGCAACGAAAGCACCGCCCCGTGTGTGGAGCCTTCACCGTGTTACTGTCCTCATGCTGTGCAGCAGACCATAATAACCATGGGGGTCAATCGGTCTGGCTGCAGGTGAGGGGGTAAACGATGATGATGATGATGATGATGATGATGCTCTGACTCTAGACCCAGACCAGTGCGATGCGCAGCAGGAACACACACACACACACACACACACACACACACACACATACAGGGTTACTTTGTTCGGACTGAGCGTAGTAACACAGAGGAACTATTTCCCAGTAAGCCAACAAGTCAACGCTGCATTCAGGGACATTGTGGAAAGAAGAGAATCACAGCTGGTGCATAAATGAAGGTAGTGGAGTCAGACTGGATGTTTACAGGTACACCTGTATAGTACGAGTGGTATTAACAAGGAAGCCGCTTTACCACTACATGCTTCTGCTTCCTAATCATTCTAATGCTACGACTTTCTATTCTTCTTATTCTTCTTATATCTTCACACGACTGTATGTGTCGTTAAAAGGTATTTTGTTTTCTGTCAAGCGCCTTTGTTTGAGCATCAGCCCGACTGGGGGGGTGCAGGGACACGTCCTTGTGGGTCTACATACTGAAGGACAAACTTTTGGTTTCACTTTGGACGGGAAGAGACTGTGTGGTGATGTTATTCATGATGCACCACCGGATCATAACACTAATGTACACATTACTAAAAAAAGATCTCCTTCACACGCTACAGTGACTGCTAAACAGACACGGGGGCCAAAGCTGCACAGGTGGAATTCTGGGTAACAAAGTTCCATGCGGCAGAGAACAGATTGAGAGGAATGTTGCTGTGCGTATTCATGGTCCCCAGAGGAGCACACGAGCTTTGAACTTTGCACACAACACACGGCGATCTAGTGGGATGATTGCGTAACAGTCTCAATGACCATGTGGGCGGTGCCTCACGCAAGAATCCTATTTGAATGTCTCTATATAACACATTTTCTTTTTTTAAATATTTTAAATATTTTTACTTCAGTGTCGTGATGGACGTTTTTTCAAACTCAATTCAAATCGTACAAAGATCCCAGATGTTGCTTGATAAGTGTTAAAGTGGATTACATCACATCATATTTTATTAAAGAAGCAAAGATGCATAATTATAATTAACATAAAGTCTCAGATTAATTTCCATCATACAAAACACAACATCTCATCCAGTATTTCAGGTTCTGCTGTTTCCTTGTGTGTGACCTCCTGAGCATCAGCCCACTCTGCAAACGGATGTTGTGAGATCTTAATGGCAGAAGGGTGGACTGATGCCTGTGGTGGGACGTGTCTGTCTTTCAGAGGACGTCCTGTCCAAGGATGCAGGAGAATGTGCCATCTGCCTGGAGGAGCTGGTGCAGGGAGACACCATCGGCCGCCTGCCCTGCCTCTGCATCTACCACAAAGGGTAAGAGGCTCCTGGTTTCCCCCTCCCGACTCCTTCCCACCGCCCGCCAACCAACACGGAGGCTGTGGTGGACGTGGTGACGTCAGCACATCCACCACGGTGGGGTCAGGACGAGGACTTGTGTCTCACCCGGTCTTTGCTTTGCTCCTCAGCTGCATCGACGAGTGGTTTGAAGTGAACCGGTCGTGTCCCGAGCATCCGTCGGATTGAAGGGCTCTGCACCGGCAAAGGATCCCAAACACCTCCTGAAGGCCACGTCCTGTCTACATTTGTCTGCTGCGTTTTAAGATTCCACAATAAGAGGGATCTACTCAGTGGAGCGTGGACCCAGGGAGACTGCTGGACACTGTGATCCCCCCCCAGTAATGTAGTGCCACTGTGCCAAATGTCATTAAGCAATCTTCAGGGATACAGACGTTAGTGTGTACGTGTGAGCGGGCTGGTGTCGCCCCTACCTGCCCTCAGAGCACGCAGGCTCCTCCTCCTCAGCGCCATTGGACAGCAGATGTTGGCGGATGGTACACCTGGAGGCTGGAGGAGGTGGAGGTCCTGGTCCCCCCACCCCCCCCCCCCTCCTCCTCCAGCGTCAGGGTCTAGGAGGAGGAGGACTGGACTGCAGAGACAGCAGGACCAGCTGGACCCAGCCGGAGGCCGGAGAGCAGCTCGGACCTTTTCAGACTACGAGCTGAAAACAATGGTGCCAATCAACACACACGCTTTGTCATCAGTGCTTTTTTCACATACCATAGAGAAAAAGGACTTCAGGTACCAAAAGCCTCCCCAGTCCTAAGGACATCTCCTCATTCCATCTTCTAACAGGATGTGTATAATGACACACAGCATGCGACAAAGATTGTAGCTTAACAACTTCTCTAAGTTATGAGCACAGTGAAGTTCTGCAAAATACTTTTATAACATACAATAGAATCAGGACAAAGTGAGATGTTTAGATTTCAAACGTTGTTTTGTGTTTCTTCATGGAAATATGAGATTGTCTTTTTGATAAAGTCTGTGATCTATTTTAAATTGTAGACTATGGATAAATTATAATATTTGGTCATACTTCGGTCACTGCAAACATTAGACTGAAGGAATGAAACACTGTTTAAAAGGTATATACGTTCAAAATGAATCAAATAAAACCTAAAATCTGATTATGTCATTTTGTATTCAATTGTTTTCCGGTTTTATTGTTTTTCTATAATAATTCAAAGGTTCCCTCTGTAGTTTTTAGCCCTTGTCTGACTTTGTCACAGGGACGTAGCAATGACGCCATCCTGCCTGAGGGGGCAGTAACGCGCCAGTAAAGCATGCGGCCGTTTTATTAGACCAGCTTTCTGCTTCACAGCACCAGGACGGCTTCAGATGTTCTGCTGGGAACAGGATGTGGCGGTGATTGATCGACTGGACTACAGCGGACCGGGCAGCTTAACGCAGACTCGGCACCAAGTGGGCCCGGCGTAAGGCGCGCTGGGGGGCCTGGACCTGACCCGGGTCCAGTCTGCCTGGAGGGGCCTCAGGGGGTGGAGCCTGCAGGTTGGATCCAGCAGAGAATATGAAGCCGGGAGCTTCGTTAATTGTCCACTTGGTGTCTCTGGAGCTGTCCAAAGCTTTACCTGCTGGCAGCTCTGAGGCCCAATAATCACCCGTCATGAAATGTGTGCACTATGTAACGGACATAAAACATGTTTCACGATTTATTTCCTGTAAAAGTACGTACAAAAAGCAATGAGTAATCTTTGCAATAAACGCAGGAGTGATTGTTATCCATTGTCTTGCCATGTTCCATCTGTTTGAGTTCTGTGAACTACTCTACTTATTTGTCTGACCCATCTCATTAACTTGGCTGAAATGTTATTTAATTGATGATAAGCGAACGATACCAAGACGCAACTGGCAGAAGGTCGAAGGTGATGAAAGCTCAGCGGTTTCTCCGATTCACTTGGCATCCCGCTAATGTGAAGCAGATGTAGCAGCTCCTATTGGTGTCCTCCACCCTGGTCTCTACGAAGGCCCGCATTGACGGGTGGGACGTGAACTGCCCCCACTAATGGCTCAGCTCATCATCGTCCCGTCCCGTTATTTGTATTGCTGTTCACTCCTGCGTCCGAAGGGGATTCCATGAGGGACAGACACGGAGACGCTTCACCTTCAGCCGTTCAGGTTAAAGAGCGTTTCACTGATTGAACACGTGCACAAACGAAAGCCCCGGAAGAGTAAACTGTTCAGCATCTGAAGCTGTGAAAGCAACGGAACCCAGAATGTCCCAGAAATAACTTTGTCACATGTCAACTGTTTGGGGGGGGGATCAGCTCAGCAGTGACCCCTGGTCCTCGTCTCCCTGAGGGACAACGTGGTCTCCTTACGGACATCTTATTTACTCTTTATAATAAACATTCTACAGCTGTCACACGTGTGCTCATCCTGACATTGTTACTCTCCTTAAGGTTCCTTCCTTTTGTCATACCCGTTCTCCATCCTGCGCCCACGTGGGGTCCCGGGACAGGCGGACCATAACAGTGGCATACGGTCATCAAGGTGTTGGAAACATTCCTCACTTTGGTCCATTGGGACATGCATCACACAGCATATATACACATATTTCATTTTCATCATAGGTACTCTTCAACTGTGAGCGATGGAATCTAAAACATATTCAGAAAATAACATATTAGGATTTTTTTTTTTTTTAATGATTTGATTTTTTTCTGGGTTTGTTTTAGTTGAGTAACTAGGATCAAAATGACAAACTCCTACATGCATGTAAGTGGGATCCGATACTTGTGCACTGCTGTCTTGTCTATTGTTAGTCTACTGTCACACACCAACCGCCAAGACAAATCCCTTGTATGTTTGACATGTTTTGGCAATTAATGTTTCCTTATTCCTATATTCCTATATACAATTAAAATCATAACACATGTATTTGACACTAAGCAGTCACACAACCCTTTAAAATGTTCCATAATAGATTTATTTAACTGCATCCGTGTAGCAGAACAGTAGAACAATGGGACCCATGAGTATTCTTTTCCCTTACAGCTCACGTTTACTCCTTTCGCATATATATCGTTTACACCCATTTACATATTCAGATTTATTGCTCTGGATCTGAGTAGATTGGATTTTACAAACCGTTGCAAAGTTTCAACCTTATTTTAGACACTGAGAATGTGTGACTGTCCATCACAGCTGGGGGGGGGGGGGGGGGTGACCTTGGTGCATAGAAATACAACTCATTCATTTCTCACAAGCAAGTATATAAATGAATGCCAACGGCGTCTCTCTCACAGGCACTGAGTCTTTGCAGGGTGGAGGCGGCGCTCCGTCAGCCCTGGAAGGCGTGGAGCTCCTCTTCACTGAAGCCCTGCTGCTTCAGCAACCTGACGGGGGGGGGGACAAGGAAAGACACTGCTGAATGCAAACAAAGAACAAGGAGGTCTACAGGAGGGAGGGGGGTGGGGGGCATTCAAGTCAGCTGTGTGGGTTCACACGCGTGGTGATCCATGAGAAGGAGCTGGAGGAGCAGCTGTGAGAACACGGGAGCGATCGGATGGACGAGGCTCACGCGTCGCCTGCAGATCTGCTCCGTCACGCACATTCAAACCAGCACGCTCATCCGTCAGCATCTTTCACCGCCGGACTATAATACACACCCCATTGTCAGCTCCGTAAAAGCAGCAGGGCCGCACACACACACGTAGCATTTGGACCCGTGTGGCCTGGTGAGGAAGTCCTGGAGCATGGACTCGTCCACCCTCCCCGTCCTGCCGGTCCAGCCCTCGCAGGGATCAGAGAGCACGTAGTCTACCTGAAACCTTTACAAAGACATGCAGGTCCGGCGTCAGTAAAGCTGGAAATCGTCTGCATTACAACTCAACGCGTCCGTCAGTTAGTCAAACTCCACTTTTACTCAGTCAGCAGAGTGAATGTAGCGAGACGATAGGATTCCCAACAGGACTACAAGTCCACTAGACACCACTCATCTCTAGTCTTCCCTCCACTCGCAGCTCTCATGTCATCATTCACTCTCTGCTGAGAGCAGGCACCACACGGGGACACCTGTCCATCGGGGACAGCACCTGTCACTGTGAGCAGCCAGCTTGTCCAGCTGGCGGCGCCACAGAATGTCCTCCTCGCGGCGGTTCAGGAAGAGCAGCTTGGTTTTCCTAAGGTCACACAAACACGTTGGAGTTACAATCAATGACCGAAGCAGCACAGAACCTCAGTTCTACCTCAGGTCTGCATCGGACTTTACAAGTGACTCCTGTTTCTAGGAGATAAGATAACGTGTGGGAGTCGGTGTTCATTCTACATGCAGCAAGAGACAAGGGAGACTAACAAGGACAGGATGTGGTCTGTGTGTAAAGCCTTCACTAGCTTTTATAGTAAATCCCTGCATGTTGTGAGCTTTATGCAGGCTGTTGTACTCATCATGTCATGTTTCCATCAGATTAAAGGCTGTTGGAGAACCTGAAATAAGGTTGTGTCTTAGTGGACAGAGTCCACATGGGCACGCAAGGTGTTCTGGGTAAACAAATGTGAGGCGGTGGTAACAGGGCTCATCTCTCCTGCTTAGTATGTGTGTTACCCGAGTCCTGATGGATTACTTCTGAGTGCTACACCCGCGTCCAGTCGGATCCACGTGAGAGTTCCCACCTGATGGCGTCCATGTCCTGGAGGGCCAGCTGGATGAGGCGAGCCATGGGTGTGAACCCTGTGCCCGCTGCGAATAGGTAGAGGTCTGTGACATCACGCAGGGGGCGGAGACTGAAAGTACCCTCTGGACCGCTAACGGGTAAACAGTCGCCTAGACAGTTACACTACATTAGTACACTTGCAATAATACACACAAAAGCCAGAATGCACATGGGGGGGGGGGGGGGTGGTGGTGCAGGCTAACAGGCTGTTTAGCTTCATCGCACTGGGCCTTTCTACTGTGTGTCATGCAGCAGCCCGGCCCCCATTTCACTTCCTCTGAACATTAATGAATCACAATGAGGGAAACCTTGTTAAATCAGATTATTGTAATTACGTCCAGAGTTATTTCTACTTCCCGCCACATTATCGTTCATTTAGGAGATATCTGTTACAAGAGGACTAATAGTAACGGTCTCCGCCCCCCCACGCCTCCCTTCGGCGGACCTACCGACGTGCAGGCTGCTGAGATGAGAGCTTAACACTCCGTCAGGGTAGACCTTGATCATGAGGTAGAGGTCGGGGTCCTGGGGGGCGCCTACCAGGCTCTGATCTACTGGAGTGTATGGCCTCACCACCTCGGTGCCTGGAGGGGACGCACGACGCCGCGATGAGCTCATGTGCACATTCGGGTGGCGGCTTGTCGTTGCGTTGTCATGTGGCTGAGCGCCGTGTCTCAACAAGACCTCTGCAGAAGCTCGTTCTGCTTGATTGACAAACAGGAAGCGGTTTCTGTACTTCTGATTGGAATGTTGCTCAGAGGAACGGCGTCTTCCGCTTGTTGGTTAGGTGGAACCATTGCATCCACCAAACTAAATATCTACATTCAATAGATCCGCTCGTCTGTAAAGGGACATTCTGGACCTTTGGCATGAATAAAGCATGTTTGTCGGGGCAAATCTGCTTACTAAAGGAGACCGTTTGAAGGATGCGTGGCCCGGGACACCTTCTGGTGGACCCACTGGACCCCGCGGCTAGAAGTAGACCCAGTCACAGTCCTCGCTCCTTACCTTGGGCGAGGGCTTTGAGGTAGACGTGTTTCCCAACAGGCACATGCATGACTGTCCCACGAGGAAGCTGCAATCTGAACACATGTGTGTTGTGGTTCACCTCCGTCTTAGACACCAACACACAATCCCGGTAGTGGAGAGCTGGAAGAAGCAGACGACAGCCCGTTTCTAACTTCGGGATGTCCGGCGTCCTAATAACCAATCAATCAGACGTCTCATGTGCAGCCTTTGCAATAGTTGGATGGGGGGATTTTTGTCGTCTATACCTCCTCTTCATGGATTACATTTTAAGATTACTCGGACTATTATTTGCATCTGTAGCTGAATTCAGTGCATTTCCGTCATGTGGTGCAACTGGAGACGGCCGGCTGGAGCAGCGTCACTAGTCACCTGACTAACGGCTGTGACACGAGATATGTCAAACGTGCAGACATCAGAGGGGCGTTGGGTCTCACCTCGGTCCTTCTTGCGTAGAAATGTATTGTGTAATTCCAGTGGCAGGCCCAGGCTGCTCCACTTGCCTTTGGCCTGTTTGCGGATGCTGACCTGGATCTTCCCCACGAGGGGGACATTGTGGACTGTTGAAGACAAAGAGCATGAAGCACATGCTGTCTTCTTTTTTTCTTCATGACAGATGTTTTCTTACCAGCAACGTTTCCCTCAACGTCGTCAGCCAGACCTGGAAGAGCAGGAGCACGACACTGACATCACTGGATCATACAGATCGTGTGTGAGCTCTTGACAACATGCAGTGTCACACAAGCACACCACGTGCAGCCCGTGTGCAACCCGACACGCACGCCACTCATTCCTCATCTTTCCTTCATTGTTTGAACAGCAGCAGCCTCTCTACTCACGTAAGTGGATCATGTAGGACATGTTGCCCAGCACCACCTCCAGCCGCAGAGCCCCCCCCTCCAGGTCAACGGTGGTGCAGCCGGAGCTGGGGATCTGACACAGGAGACATGCAGCCACTGATCTGGGAGCCTCTGGACAGGATCAGACATACTACGTACACTTCATGCTTCAAATGAGATTCTGATCGCAAGTTTCACGGGAAACTCATAGAAATGAGACTTTGGGAGACAGCGGTTGAAAATGTGACTTTGACTCGCTGACTTTGTTCAAAGTGTGGTCGCTGGGAGCGAACATGCACTATGCATCATATTTAAAAAGCACTAGTACACATGATTTCATGTTGTGGGGCACTATTTCACAAAGCGACCTCCCCTTTCAAAGAAGCAAGCAGGCTGTTATTGATTTGATTTTCTGTAGGGAGCAGCAGTGGCCAGTAGGAGAGGCCCGTTAGTCTTAGAGAACAAACATTCTTTGTCCAGACACCCTTCGTCTCATCAGTCACTGGCTGCAGCGCTGCATGACTAATCGGAGCCTTGTGGAGGGTTCGGGAGTCCGTTACCTTTCTTTTAGCATAAACCACCAGATTAACGGTGGCATCAGTTTGGAACCAGTCGTACCTGCACAAAGACAACAAATGACATCACCGTGTGAGTAAACATTAGTTCATCTGCAACGAGCTTTTATCACGGTCGCTTTTGGAGGTCGGCGTGTCGTACCGCGGCCGCGAGTCTTTTTCTGTGGGAGCGGCCATCGACATGGGGGGGGCGAGGCTGCTCTGTGGCGAGGACGGGACGGCGGCTGAGGAGAAGAAACAGATGAAGAGCAACGAGCAATTTGTGATTTACGTGTACGAGTGTAAGTGTGAGTCACAGTATCTGATACATGCATGTAGGAGTCTGTCATTTTATCAGAGGCACTCTTCAACTGTGAGTGACTGAATCTACTCTTTGCAAGTGGGAAAACCTGCAAAATCAGCAGTGTCTCAGACACTGGTTCTCCCCACTGTAGATGGTTCATTGTGTACACATGACATCTGCCACACTTCAGTCAGGCTCATTGGGGGAGGCTTCTGGGACGGGGGATGTCCCATTTGTCCAGAATGTAAAGGCCTCTGAGGCAAACTTTTGACTTTTGGGTTATACAACAAATGGATATATGGACATATTCAGTCAAAACAAGTAGTAGCGCAGCAGTAAATATGGTGTTGATACCAAGTTCATCTCTCAGAGGGATTGTCATCCACTGCACAAACAGCACGCATGGTGCGTGTGTTGCAAACCAGGAGACGCCATAGTGCTGCTGGTTATGAGCGTCTGGTTCCATCTGCAGTAAAGCGGCAGTGTGTGGATGTGTGTTTACCTTTAATGACAGCAGTGGCCATCCTACCCACCAGGCACTCTTTTAACATGGACTCATAGTTTACCCAGCGATGCACCTATGCACAAACACACGTGTTACCATAGCAACGCATAAACACCCATCATGTCACACATTAAAGAGCTCAGAGAACCACAACAAATGTAGCTGCACTCACAAGACAGCCCACGTTAAATATGTCTCAGTCGTCTCAAGGTCCCCCGGCTTGTTTTAACTGCTGCTGCGTTTTCTTTATGTACTTTTATTCATCGCCTGGGCCTGATTTACTTTAGTCCCAAGGATGTACAAACAGAAAACAGGGGACCAATGTTATCATTTAAGAATAATATGTATTGACATGTTTAGAAAGACGATCACCATGGATGCAGAAATGAAAGCAGACTACAATTTATTCTTTTCTTTTAGTTGGCCTTGGTCCCTAAACTGGAGCATGGATTTGTAATCCAGCCAACGTTGAGAGTGTGTCTTTAGTAATGGTGGCTGAGCCTGATGCCCTCAGTGAGGCTCATTAGCAGACAATCTGCCAGCATGAAATGACACAACAGGCTGTCCACTCGGACATGGTGGACTGCTGAGAATGTGGGCGTTCATCGCTAAAGATAAACTTTAGATGTAGAACAAAACAATGAGTAACATTTAAACCATCAAGTTGAAAAAAGTAATTTACTGTTACTGTAATTCGTAGAAAGCAGCAACACACCTTTCCCTTTAGAACATTTAACAGTATCGGCTCCCATACCTGGTCAAACAGGTCAGTGCCATCTATTCCAGCTGCCTTCATCAGCTCCTCTTCCCCACCAGGGTGGTAGTCCATGTATGGGGTCACATTATAAACCATACCTGCAACATGGAAAAAAGATGAAGTCAGGAGTATTTAGCACAGCAAATAACCCATAACTACATACGTGAGAACAGAGAATGAACAGGCTGCCACGCAGTGGGACGTTCTGTCGGTATGCAGATTACTGCCCCCCCCTCAAGTCTCTGCCCTGGATCCACACACGGACAGTTGAGACGTGTGACATAAATGAGAATAAAAAAAGGAAGAACTCGGAAGCCATCTGATCTGCTCCGTCAAACAGAGACATGGTGGTGCTGTTACAAAGTCTGAGAAAATGAGCCTGATTTCGTCCTCATCAAACAGAGAACTTCATGTATGTCATACTGCCCAGAGAATGGTTTGGTTTATTCCTCCTGACGCAAGTTTAAAAAATGCCAAGAATCCATCATGTAACGCCGTCATGTAACGCCGTCATGTAGCGTCGTCATCATGTAACGCCGTCATGTAACGCCGTCGTGTAACGCCGTCGAGTAACGCCGTCATGTAGCGTCGTCATCATGTAACGCCGTCATGTAACGCCGTCATGTAACGCCGTCATGTAGCGTCGTCATCATGTAGCGTCGTCATGTAACGGCGTCATCATGTAGCGTCGTCATGTAACGCCGTCATGTAGCGTCGTCATCATGTAGCCTCGTCATGTAACGCCGTCATGTAGCGTCGTCATCATGTAGCCTCGTCATGTAACGCCGTCATGTAGCGTCGTCATGTAACGGCGTCATCATGTAGCCTCGTCATGTAACGCCGTCATGTAGCGTCGTCATCATGTAGCCTCGTCATGTAACGCCGTCATGTAGCGTCGTCATCATGGAGCCTCGTCATCTAACGCCGTCATGTAACGGCGTCATCATGTAGCGTCGTCATGTAACGCCGTCATGTAGCGTCGTCATCATGTAGCGTCGTCATGTAACGTCGTCATCATGTAGCGTCGTCATGTAACGCCGTCATGTAACGCCGTCATCATGTAGCGTCGTCATGTAACGCCGTCATGTAGCGTCGTCATCATGTAGCGTCGTCATGTAGCGTCGTCATGTAACGCCGTCATGTAGCGCTGTCATCATGTAGCGTCGTCATGTAGCGCCGTCATGTAACGCCGTCATGTAACGCCGTCATCATGTAGCGTCGTCATGTAGCGTCGTCATGTAACGCCGTCATGTAGCGCTGTCATCATGTAGCGTCGTCATGTAGCGCCGTCATGTAACGCCGTCATGTAACGCCGTCATCATGTAGCGTCGTCATGTAACGCCGTCATGTAACGCCGTCATGTAGCGTCGTCATCATGTAGCGTCGTCATGATGTAGCGTCGTCATGTAGCGTCATCATGTAGCGTCATCATGTAGCGTCGTCATGTAGCGCCGTCATGTAACGTCGTCATCATGTAGCGTCGTCATGTAGCGTCATCATGTAGCGTCATCATGTAGCGTCGTCATCATGTAGCGTCGTCATGTAGCGTCGTCATCATGTAGCGTCGTCATGTAGCGTCGTCATGTAGCGTCGTCATGTAGCGTCATCATGTAGCGTCGTCATCGTGTAACGCCGTCATCATGTAGCGTCGTCATGTAACGCCGTCATGTAGCGTCGTCATCATGTAACGCCGCCATCATGTAACGCCGCCATCATGTAACGCCGCCATCATGTAACACCGCCATCATGTAGCGTCGTCATCATGTAGCGTCGTCATGTAACGCCGTCATGTAGCGTCGTCATCATGTAGCGTCGTCATGTAACGCCGTCATGTAGCGTCGTCATCATGTAGCGTCGTCAGGTAACGCCGTCATCATGTAGCGTCGTTATGTAACGCGTCATGTAGCGTCGTCATCATGTGGCGTTGTCATGTAGCGTTGTTATGTAACGCCGTCATGTAACGCCGTCGTGTAGGGTCGTGATCATGTAGCGTCGTCATCATGTAACGCCGTCATCATGTAACGCCGCCATCATGTAACGCCGTCATCATGTAGCGTCGTCATGCAACGCCGTCATGTAGCGTCGTCATCATGTAGCGTCGTCATGTAACGCCGTCATCATGTAGCGCCATCATGTAACGCCGTCATGTAGCGTCGTCATCATGTAACGCCGTCATGTAACGCCGTCATGTAGCGTCGTCATCATGTAGCGTCGTCATGTAACGCCGTCATGTAACGCCGTCATGTAGCGTCGTCATCATGTAGCGTCCTCATGTAATGCCGTCATGTAACGTCGCCATGTAACGTCATCATGTAACGCCATCATGTAACGCCGTCATGTAGCGTCGTCATCATGTAGCGTCCTCATGTAATGCCGTCATGTAACGTTGTCATGTAACGTCATCATGTAACGCCGTCATGTAGCGTCGTCATCATGTAGCGTCCTCATGTAATGCCGTCATGTAACGTCATCATGTAACCAATGAGCAGAAACTGCTTTATTGTTTGGATAACGACACTTCAACTACTTCAAATTCTGCTTGAATATTCGGCTAGTAAGTGTTGAAGTGGACATAAGTGAGGTGTCTGTCCCGACTCCGAATGGTCCTCCAATCAAACCTGGGGTCAACGAGGTTCAGGCTGACATCAAGCTGCTAAGCAGCAGATTTCCAGGCCCCCTGCGGGCTCACCTCGTATGCAGGTCCAGCAGTCGTTTCTTGTGTTGTGTCTCTGCAGCTCTTCCTGGGTGACCTCGATCAGACGGCCCCTGAGCCCCGTCAGGTCCGTTGCACTCTTGGAAAACCGGATCCAGTCCATCAGACTGTGTCCCGGCTTCAAGGCCACCTGGTGGGACACTGAGACACTGAGACACGGCGACACCGATCCAGCTTATGTAACGCATGACAACTGGTCATTGTCGTGTCCACACAAGACAACTAGTACCGGCCGTCTCTTACAGATCGCGCGGCTTCACCGCACACAGACGAGCCGCTCGTTGCGGTCGGGTCGGTTACCTTGTTCCGCCCGGACTGGCCGGACGCAGCGACCCGCTGCTGGGAGCGCGCCGCGGGGAACGACGGGCTCGGGATGTTCAGCATGTCGGCGGCGCCTCGCAGGAAGCTCCAGACTCGGAGGAAACCTATTCAGCCGACGGCAGTGAACGACACATGAGCGGCGGCTCCGTACGGTCGTCCCGCTGCTGCTGCTACACGCCGACGTTACAGGAACAAGTTGTGCCCCCGTTGTGACACATTTCTGTTGAAACTGTTGCGATAGAGCCTAGCTGCGAGGCTAAGCTAAGCTAGGCTAAGCTAGGCTAAGAAGCCATTATCCGGTGAGAGCCTCCCGAACTAACGACAGCAAGTCAGACGTGGTCACGTTGCAATTCAATGAAGGGAAATGTCGTGTTAATTAAATATGTATCATCTAAATGAGTCACGTGATCGCTGTCTCGGGATTATTATTGTGGGGAGAAGCTGTTCTACCACTAATGAAGACTTCACTGCTTGTCGCACAATTTGTCAACAAACGGCGTCATCAAGCTGCGACGGTCCCGCTGCTGCTTGTTGTAAGTGGCCGCATGAACCAGAAAGAAATTATATTTCACGTTTCCTTTAAATCAGGAATAATAACTGCAGTACGTGCATGTTGGTCCTCTGACATCAGGCGGGCCGTGCATTTAATGCCTTCTGTGCCGCATTATTATATATTATATTATATACATATTATGACACCACCATTACAACGCTACACATTTACAAAACATTGTAACATTAAAAGTGAAATAAAAGTTATATTTATTTACAACAAAGCATGACAAAAATCCACACTCAAGAGCACAGCCCATTCAAATGTTATTTACATCTTAGGGAGCGATAATAACTATAAAATAAAAACAACACGATAAAAAAATGAACATACTACTGATAAATGATAAGAAAGCTGTAACTTTGTGATTGTGTTTAGTCCAGCAGAGAAGGCTCAGCTGTCCCTGACTACTGTCTGACATATGGAACACTGTCAAACTGAACATTATTAAAGGCTCCTGTGCTTTGAAATCTAACTCACGGGCTGAAACGCCAATAACTCACCTGCAATCAAACTATCGAATATCGAGGTGAAAGATGAACCACCTTGTCCTCCGCTTGTTCCACTCTCACCGTCGTCATCATCGTCATCTTCTTCTGAGTCGCTCATTCTGGTGTCTCACATAGCGCCGATATTGTATTTACCTGTATGTGCAATGCAATGAAGCGTACCGAAGACGTTCATCAGAGAAGCTGAAGGGTTTGCTTCTGAAAGGCTAATCTGCTAAGAGGATTCAATGGCCCAGTTCTCTCCCTTCACAATAAAGGCCCAAGTGCTAGTTGGGACTTAAAGAGCTGGAGTGGCAAACTGCAAAGATCTGGGAGATCGATTTTGGTGGGAGATATGTTGTCATTGTTACATAGAGTGGATATGGAAGAAGTATTCACCTCCAAATACGAAAAGTAAGTAACCGGAGAATCATCACAATTCCCTGTTGCCTTAAAACGTTTTACATTTAACCAGTTGAATACAGCCCTGATACAAATTGATATAAATGTTAGAATATCATTTATAACATCACATCTTAAGTTACGCGATGTTGTGTTTTTAAAGACACATAAGAAAAAACTCTCCTAATTATAACTGTTTTATATAATAATCACTTTGTAAGTCAGTAATCTTACAAACGTTGAGAATAAATACACAAAGAAACTGATCTTGGTTGCTTTGCTCCTTTTGATTTGTTGTATGATTTATTTATAATCATATATGTTTTGTCATCATTTCGCTCGTATCTTATGTAAGAAAAAAAAAGTTAATACGTGTGTTTTCTGCTGTGGTTTTCATAGATTGTCGTAGCTGCAAACGTGTGAAAAGAATCTTGAGCCACTGATTTCACGTCTAAATCTCGCTCAATTCCTGACAATCCATAGCTTTCATTTTTGATGATCTAGAACCTTCACTGATCCAGACTTTGCCGTCAAACTTTTCAATTTTTATTTTTCCTGAATTTTCAACTCACCACTAAATTCAAGACAAATATCAATATAAATCACTTGAACACAAATCTACAGACAGCATTTGGTTGGAGAGCGAAAGTGTCCATTCACAGCGTCCTCATGAGGAGCAGAATGAAGACTCGCCAATGGTTACTGGTAAATCCTTCTCAGATAATTCTTTTTATTTTGTAAAACCCCAAATTCTCCAGAGAAGGCTTTACAGTCTGTAAACGACAACAAACTCTCTCCTTACACCCTCACATTGCCTCACAAAAACTCCCCCAAAGAGACTTTCAGCAGGTAGGAGAAGGAGGGAACCTTAGTGAGGGACGGACGGACTGGGACGGGAACAGCGTAACAGATTCATACGACAGAAAGATGACACTGATGAAAACAGTTTATTTAGTGAATAAAAATGATAACAAAAGCATGAATTAGTAATGGCGTCAGCAACAGTCATGTGAGTACTAATAATGACTGTAGCAGAGCATGTGAGGACCAGTGCAGGACCAGTCCGTCCACGTGAGGAGCGAGAGCACAAGGACTCCAGAAGCTGTTGGCCATGCGCATCACTGGGACATTAGAGACTGTCCCAGCAGCTCACAGGTGTCTTAGGAGGACACTTCTTTCACCAGCTTCTTCCCCCACGAAGATGTGCCCCTTGAGATGGATCCTCTTATGTTCCTTATTCATCAGGCTACGACTTGGTGCATTTGTTGCCACTAGAGGGAGCCGTGGCGTGATCCCCATGGTGGGCTGACATTATGGGATGCCTTAGCATGTGCTGGCCTCGTCCAGGCTGCTCATGTTAATAGAGGTTCTCCTTCCCCCAGCTCATAGGTGCATCTCAATTACCCCCCCCCCCCCCTCCCTCCTCCTTTTCTTCCTATCAAAGTGTGAGGGGGGTATTCTGCTGCTTTCTCCTTTTCTGCTACAAGGTGTATCATTAGTATGTTTCCATTTTTAAGGATAACAATAGAAATATAAATAGTTAAAGCTGCATGAATAAAACTTGTGTAAATAATGAGTGATGAACTCGACCCTCATTATCCTTAAGGGTCTACTCAATTGTCTCTATTTCTTCTTTGCTTTTTGGAGCTTTTAATCAAACTTCTTCCTTCTGCTGTTTTTACCTCCTGGATTCCTACAGATTTCATTGGAGACGTTTTCTGTTGCTCGTATGCTGCGGTGCTCAGAGTAGTAGAGCAGAGTAATGAGGTTTCTGGCCTCCCCACGGATTGCAGAGCAGCATGTTCTTCTGTCAGCCTCCTGCAGGTGGCAGCAAAGATCAACAACACTCGCTCAGTGTTTGCATTGCTTCTGCTAGATGTTTGAACACGGCATGGTGAGATGTTCCTGTTAAATAGTACTCACGTAGAGGACCGGATTCTAGAGTCCTTACGCTCTGCCGCTGAAGAGACCAGTGCATCTCAGAGGTTTGTGCTTGTTGGTTTCCAGAGTGCTGTATTCTACCAGGGTCCTCCTTATATTCTGCCCCCCCCCCTCTCTTACCACTAGCCATCTTCTCCTTTCTTTGTGCGGATAATTATTATTTCAAAACCATTTGCCAGATCATTACCAGCTAATCCTGTGCTTGGTCTGATGAGTCACGCGCCTCGTGTGCACGGTGGGGGGCCGCCTGGGGCCCTTTCACAAACACTGGCTGAGGAGCCGGGCCACCCCACTGCTGGGGAGGGGGGGTCTGTTCCTCTGGCACAGGCAGCGATCATAAGAGCCAGAAGAGTAGAAACTACATGTTTTTAAAAAGACTGTGTCCAAAAGTCTAATTACGTTGTCTACAGCAGTGTCCTTAAGCAGTGGGGACAAAAGACCGTTCATCCCTTCTCCCCATTTAAGCCCTTAATGTCTTCATATACACTGCGAGTTCACACTATGTACCACACAGACACCGTGCCACTGATGTCCCCTTCCTTTACTCCCAGTTAAACCATAAGTCTTGGTAGTAAAATGTCATTCTGTTTGTGCAACATTGTAAAATATCAAAATGTATTTATCCACATTTATTGTGCAAAAAGATTCACATAATGCAAAAAACAATCAGATGAACAAATCCATTGTTGTCGTACACAGATGATGATTACTTGGCATGCAGGTGCCCAATGTCTGTTTGAATGTGTGGTAAACCACAACAGTATACTAATAGTATTTACTACAGTATTGTGTGTAATAGTATTTCTGATGAAAATGTCTTTCAGCATGTCTTCTCGTCCAGTACCGGCAAATGAACTGGTTTCCTGTGAAGTCCTGCTGGCCTCTCCGTGTTGGCCCAGATGTTACAGTGTAGCTGTGAAGGCCCTCACCAAAAGCAGCCCATTAGCCCTGAATGTCCATCTGTTTCCTCCCCTACATGTTGGGGCCTTGATGCCAGAGTCCTCCCAGGATCCCGTTCAGCCACCGGACTGTTTGCTGCTGTTGTTGCTGACAGTGGCCGACACGCGCACACTGAACAGTGCCATATGGTTGTACGTGTGGCGTCGGGCCCACGAGTCCTTTGATGGGTTGGTTGACCAGACAGCTCGTGATACCAGAGCACACACAGTTTCCATGGCAACGCATGTGGCTAAGGCGGTTGGATCAACAAATGGCTTTGGCAACCATCTCATCCAATGTGCTGCACACTCGCTGTCACCACTCCAACCCTGTTGGTAATATTTGCCAAACACATCAGTTGTTACTGTTTGAATTGATCTGTCACATGGAAGTCCTGATTACTGCCCATGCCAAGATATATCCGTCCATATGTTGCATTCTAGTTTCAAACTGCAACCATAACTGTGGAAACAAGTTTGGACTCATGCAGTAGCTTCTGGATGAATTGTGTTGATAACGTTGCCCTGAAACCAGTGTGACGGGTGGAAAAATGACCCCAATACCAATCTGTGTCTGATGATTTATAACGTGTCATTTCAGCTCCAAAAGACAATCTCATGAATGCAGCAAAATGGTTATTTTTAAGCAAACATGAAATAATACAATCTTAATTGGAGCTTTCATTTAGAAAGGACTGATTGCACTGAAGCGCTGTGGTGCAGCTGTTTGTTTATCTACAAACCGATCAGACAACAAGCAGCATCAGCATTTATTTGGATGCATGTTTGAGTCCGTTATTCACCTTTAGCACTGTTTGGCCCCTGTGTTTACCAGCCCTAGCGTGTAGCCTACAGTAGGATCCAGCTGCCATGCAGCATTAACTTCATCCAGCTTCTCCTGGGCCGTCTCGCTGACCCTAACCTCTGACCACAGCTCCGCTGGGGCATCTGTCCTGCCCCAAATGTTTGATGGGGTTCTGGTTAACCCGGTTGTCTGTGTCTAATTCTGATCCATGTTCATTGCAGGTAAATCACTCAGACCACTCTTTTTTCTTTTTTTGTTCACTGGGACGTGGACCTCATTAAATTAAGCATTTGCTGAATGTTTTTGAGTCTAGAATTATCTCAATACAATTTTACATTGCTTCTTTAAAAGGTTTAGGCTGATCTGAACAATAGTTCAGCTCATATTTTATGAATTAAATGGAATTTTTTGTATCTCTGGCATCATGAGGCAAACTAAGGTCCAAGAATGTGTCCCGTGAGACTCAGACATGTAAACACAAGCGAACAGGTCGGCAGGAAAGGGAGGCAGTGACGGCTGCACAGACGCTCTCAGCAGGGCAGAACCAACCCAAGGTCCGATGGACATGTGGGACGGCTGAGTCAAGCAGGCTTCTGTTTGGCGAATGTCCTCAGGGGGCGGGACAAATAGTCTTCTCTTCCAAGAACGTTTGAATTAAAAAAGAACATTTTATAGCACTTCTCTAAAATTGGACCCAAGAATAACATGCTGCACTGTGTTTGTGTAGCTGTGGATTGTGTTTTTGAAGTCAAACATCCTCCCGTCTTTTCCTCCCTTCGTACTCGTCATACCTCAACACCTATTGGTTTGATCCTACGGGACAATGATGTCCCGCTGGGATCATGTTTAGAAATGTGGATCTTTGGAATCCATCTGTACTGCTGTAATGCACTTTAAATAAGTGAACCACAAAGATGAGGCTCGAGGGTCTTTATCTGTGCGTCACAAACACTCAGCACACAATATAGAACGTGTGGATTAATCCTTTGCAGAATGTAATAAATAAACAAAGAATTCTTGTTTGATTGGGATTTGCTAAAAGCTACCATGGTTTGTTTTTGTGTTTTCTTTAGAATTTACTCTTGAAAATCAAACTACACGAGCTGTTGTTAAAGATTTTGAGATATCAGTAGGAACCAAAGGGAACAGGACAGAGATCTCAGCAGAAAAGAGACAAAACCGTTGTGTTTTATTCAACCATTATTTCCTCTGGAACTCAAATCTTCATTCTGTTTTAGTAATTCAGGAGGAATTAATTTAGATTTGGGATCTTAAGTTCCCGTTAAAAGGTAATTGAGGTTGCAGGTTAGTTGTATGGCAAAATAGTTTCAGTGAAGTTGTGTGGGAGAATCACTTCTTCTTCAACGGAGACAATACTGTCCTCCATAATGAGTCTGACCTCCGATAGCTTCTTAAATGTTCTGCTCTCCTGGTAATTAGTGGAGGTAGCATGCTGGTACTAATTGCTTCGTGCCTTTTCACTGACAGTCCTCATGAAGTAGAACCGGGTTCATTAATTACTGCTTACCAGGTGCTAATGGGAGTTCAGGTGAGACAGACGTCTCCTCAACGCGCAGGTAAAGGTTGACTTTTGGCCAAAGTTGCACAAGGATGTCGTGACCTGAACTAAACAAAGGAAATACCCAACATGGTCTAAGTGAACGTCATATGCATACATGCATATGTTTGTTTTATTATACTATAAATTAACTACATACTTCATTGTGATAATCATATGAATAATTGAGCATTATTGTGTATTTTTAGTATATTATTTAGTGTATTTTTAATCTTCAGTTCTTGTCAGGGTCACCGGATTCCATAGTCCTTTTGAGTCATAAAGTTGATTTGCTTTGAGTTTATTTACCAACGAGTGACAGTGAAAGTTCTCACCTGTGGAAAGGTAAATATGTGCTCTCCCACACTTCACTATCACAGTGAGATAAAGAGAGACGGATAACAGACATCGTGAGCACAGCTCACGTGTTTAAGTCACCGTCTATTTCCCGACGTCCTGCGTTGTTCTCTGCTGCCTGTGGATGTTTTACAGCCTCACTGGAGCTTATTTTGCTTGAAAACACGACGCGCTACACGTTCCTATCGGCTGGCCGACATGTGCTTGGTTTACGTGTAATAATATTTGCATGATGCTATTGTCTCTTAGTCCATATGACTGCTCACACGTTGTGGTGTTCTCACCTGTAGTCGTCTCAATGACGCTTTGGCGTAAGTGCAGGTCGAAGAGTCAGCGGCTGATTCGAGAAGAATCCTCCAGCTCACGCATTCATTTTCACACATCTGGTTTGTCTGGAATAAATAGAAGCGGGTCGCTAGCATAGCAAGTGAGCCACGCCGAGCCAGATAACCGCCGTCTCTAATGCAGATATATTACATTAGTTTTTTAATTTATTAAGTTTAAGTTGAGATTTTCAATAAATACTTAACTGCTAGTGTGTAAAGACAATACTACCGTTGAACAGAACCTTATTTGTTTAAAGTGTTTTCACAAATACTTAATAAAATAAAAATAAAAACATTATTGAATTCTGCGCATTAAATCCTGCATGTGAACATGTGAACAAGCGGAGTTAAGCCAACTCGTGGCGCCATAAGTAACACCAGAAAAGAACATCAATATTCATTCATTCACAACAACAACAAAAGGAAGGAGTTATTTATTTGGAGCAAAGGAGAACACTGTTATAAATACAGGAATAAGTATTATAGCAACAAAGACCACAGAGGAAGGAGATCAGGTTGGAAAGATGGGACCACACGTCGGACAACGCAGGAAACAAATAAAGTCGTTATTGATTCTAATCCCAACCAAACGTGAACATGCTACAACATGATTGTATGTTTTTGTCAATATGGGTGTCAAATCAGAAATCGTGTGTTTGTGTTGTTCTGGAGTGCGAATACAGACAATGTGTATTGTTTTCTCTGAGCCGTTGTTGAAACGCAGGCTTCAGACATTTAGGAGGAAAGAAGAATTGAAGTAGTTGTCAAGGATGAACAGAAATATTGTCCAATGTTCAATGAAAAATTCCTGCGCACAAATGCTACAAGTACCTTGGATGGTGGAGATGGTGTAAACCAGCCACACCTACACATCCAGTTCAAGCCCCGGATTGCTTACTTTTAAAGGCATACTGCCTGTTTCAATCCCACATTGACTGGGGTTGGCACCAATGGAGCCATACGGGTTTTATGCTTGTTTGATGAGAACCTATGTCTGGGTGTCCAAGGCAACTCTGGAAACTCTGATGTGGCAGAGTGCCAACATGCCGAAGGAACCATATGGCATCTTACAGAGAGAGGAGTTTATCTTCATCATCCGACATCCCCCTGGCTCCACTGTCTTCCCTTTTCTCCATTATGTTCAATGCTGTAAATGTCAATATTAAGGACAGCAAACCCGTGCCCTGCTAATCAGCTTAGCATTCTCCCGCTGTGCAGCTCACCCCACTTGTGGTGTAGGATTGATATCTGATTATGTCATGTCACTCATCCAGATGGACCCGGATCAGACTCAGACACAGCCCCGCCCACCCTACCCTACACCACACCTGACCTCTGACCTCCTGCAGTGTTGCCTAGGAAACCTCCTCGGTGGAGATGAGGAGGGCTAGGCTTGAGAGGGAGGGATAACCCACGAAGGAGCAGTGTGGGGGGGGGGGGGGGGGGGGTGAAGTATCTGTGTTTGGTATTCAGAGCCAATCTCGCGGCTGGTTAAGATCCATGAATAGAGAGTGAGCTGGCCATGAACGTCTTGACCCCCCCCCTTCCCCCTCTCATTCTCCTACTGTCTCCCTCTTTTCTGTACTCCAGTGCCAGACAGATGGTTCAGTACTCAAACATTTGTCTGAAGTTGGGAGAGCATCTCTTAACAGACTAATAAATAAACAGAAGGACGTAAGATATTCTGTAAACACTTGTTTGTGAGTAGAGATGCACTCATTCTTTGCATACACACATTATGACAGCGGTTCTTTGTCAGTATGCAGACTGGCACAATCTCCCTCTTTGCAAAGGTCTTACATGCTTAGCATTGTTGCACCAATATAAATCTGTTTTTCTTTATTGGGCCCTTATTTCTTTTGGTTACAGTAAAATTGAGCTCACCTAAATGTTGCTCAGAGCCAACAAACCAAGGTAGATTGAAAACAGTTCATTCAGATAGTCTTAACCAGTGATCCTTATAGATGTACCGCAGGGTGTCCTCCTACAGCTGCCAGGACGTTGTATACGCGGAGATTAAGCAGTTACAGCAGTCATTCCCAAAGAACGGACATTTTATTATGTAACCAAATAACTTTTTTTAAAGTTCAATCTAATATGACTTTGACCTGATGATGAAGCGAGAATGGACGTAAAGGGAACCCAAATTTGTTAAATTGAATTCATCAATGAGAGTGGTTTTCAAAACCTCCTACTCCGAATGATAAATGTGGATTGTGGCACTAGATGAAAGTCAGAGGATCATCAAAAGGATTCATACTTTGTATCAAAAGTTTCTCCTTTAATTATATGCTCTGTTTCTCAACACAAAAGTCTCTTTCATAATATGACATTATCATACATCATTGTGATTTTCCTTTGGTTTCTGAGAGATAACTTTAGCATGGCAGTGTGCTCTAAATACTATAAACCCTGGTCACTGTTTCTATGGTGAAGAAGCACGTCAGACGAGGAAATCAAATAACATGAGACTATTTTTGTCGAAAGCATCCAAAAAAAAGCTGGAATTCAAGTGGAAGTGTTCTACGTGCTGATTATGCTGTCAGGTTTGGAAATGTTTTGATGTTTCTTACTGGAATGAGCACATCTTTCTTTATGTTTTTAAGTCCAGAGGCTTGTGCCTTTTCTTTTTCAAACTGGAATTTGTCCTTCATAGTTGCTAAGCGCCAATTGTGGCCAGTGTCCCCATTCTGGACACAGAATCATGTCGACCCAATAATTGCACCTGTTTCCGAATTGCTAGAGCATTCGACACTGAAGTGTGTGATATCTGTAGCATTTCTTTCAAGCACCTGAATCATATCAATGAAAATCCTTCTTACCTTTGGCCTTACACCAAAAAAATGACTTTAATCCGGTGTCTTTTAGACTGAAACATGTCATCTATGACATGTCATGTCATAGACTGAAGCATCCATCTTGGGCATGGTCTCTAAAAACATTCCCCCTTTTTTCAGACCAGGTTAACGGGTTCTGGGGGGGAACTTTTAGAGGGGAATGTCAGAGACGAGCGTCACCCCTCCGCCTCATGAACGGCACATTTAGGCACAAAGGAGATGTGTGACCAAGGCCTCCATGGCCCTGGAAGAGGGTGTAGTAGCCCTGAGAGGCGCTGCCGAGAAGTCTTATTCTGGGCACAGATCTGGCAGGTGCCCCAAAACTCCCCCATATCCTTCTCCAGCGATGGCCACCAGAACCGCTGTCTGAGGAAGCTGATTGACCGTCGTACCCAGCTGAGTCTGGAGGACTGTCCACATTGCAGGACTCTAGAGTGGAGGTTAGTGGAGACAAAAAGGTGGTTGGAAGGGCAGTCATTAGGAGGCTATGCCCCATTGGTAGCACGGTAGACTCACTCTCAATTCCCCAGGTCACCACCCCCACCACGCAGGAAGGAGGCAGAATGGTGGGGTACGGGTCAATTGTCAGATAAGGCGGCTATGTAAGGCGGCCATGTAAGGCAATGGCCTGTAGAGGAACCTCAAGGGGCTCTAACAGTAGCTGGAGTTGCTTTACCAATCCCCGATCAATGAAGTGCTCGTTTGCTCCAGGTCAATAAGTTCCAGAGAAGTGTGGTGAGAAGGGTTTGGCTCACCAGTAATCCTCCTCTTACTGGCGAGCCCAGTCTTTTAACGGGCATCTAGCCAGAAAGCGTCCCAGTTGCCCGCAGTACTTGCACCTCCCCTCCTTCAGTCGACCATGGCGCTGCTCCGGTGAAAGACGAGTGCGACCTAGTTGCATGGGCTCCTCTTGCACACCAGGGAGCACAGTCGGTCCAGCGTAGCGGTTCGACTGTAGCCGGAGCGGGGAACACAGGGGAGTATGGGGTGATGAGGCAATTGGAGGCAGCTGAGTGGACGGGGCAGGTGAGTAGGCAGACTGACAGGGGAAAGACACACACACACAGACACGTGAGGCTAACGAGACGTTACACACAGCCTGAAATCTCTAATCTCAGTCAGTCTGAGGATTTCACCCCAAGTCGTGAGAACTGCAGTTGATGTTTTGCTTCAGTCTATCAAAGTCAAACCTTCCACAATAACTGACCACAATCCTGGCCATGGCTCAGATCTGGTTTTAGCCTGGTATCTCCATGTTTTATAAGACTTATGAATGAACTCTAAGCAGAATAATAACGGAAAAAATATTACAGCTGATAACAACAGCAGCAGTAGGTATAGTATTTAATAAAATAAGTATCAACGATGGCAATGTGGCTATTAATAATAACGTTAGCGTTTCAGGTATTTGTGCTTTCTGTCCTCACAGGTTCTCATTGATGATGTCTCTATCTAGACAGTGTTCCCGCCTCCTGCTGACACTTGCTTCCACTCACGTTACTATTATCAGTCACATTACCATTGCTGTCAACATGAATTATTACTGCTTTTGTTTTCTTTTGTTTACCATATACAGCTTTTATGCTCATTAGTAATTATTCTTACTCTTAACATATGAATCATTTGCCATATGCAATGAACTATTGTGAATCTTTTTTGTTGTTCATGCAGACAAACATGCAAACATCTATTGCATGTTGGGTGGTGGGGGGGTTCCCTGTGCCAAAGTCAGACAGGACAGAGGATTTCACTGTGAACCTCGGAGGCAAAAAAGGGTCAGAGAAGAAAGTATTTGATCAATTGATCCTTCATTGGTGTTGTTTGCTTTACTAACCAAGGCTAACTAAGAACCCTGTATTTTTGTGTGTAATCTGAGTAGGAGAAGAATGACTTTCAGACGGGGCCCAACTCTCTGAAACTAATGAGGATTACTAACAAATAATTTGCACTCTTATGGAAACCAGAGGCTGCTTATTATATGTCATCAATTACACCCCCACTTCACATCTGAAGCCCTAACACACACACACCTCCGAACTGAAACACTCGACCAACATGTGGTGTCTTCATACCTCCAGTACAAAGACTTCATGAAGATGAACCGTGAATCCAAAATGAAATTAAGAAGAACCCAAAGGAAATAAGCCAAGAACCCCCTCAGATCACTGGTGTGTCCCATGCAGTGCACATGTGGATGCCAACACCAACAGAGAGCCGTGCTGACAGCAGCCTCTTTGGTAAATATTTAGCCGGGCAGGCTCAGTCTAATCTCCCAGCATGCACTGGGCTGATGCTCAGGTATCCAGATGGACAGCTTTGCAGGAAGCTATTTGGTAAACAGCTCTCATATGTTCTGCTATGTTGCAACCCAGACAAACACATGAATCACTCAGGCAACAAGTGGAGACAACAACTCCCCCTTCCTCGCGTCCTTGGTATCTTGGTTTGTAACAATAATAAATAGTTAAAGACATACAGTTATAAAGGACATTTTGAGAGGATGCTTGGGATTTACACTTGTGTAAATGCATCCTGTCCGAGTGGTGAGGAACTGCATCAGACCCCCCTCGGGTACCCAGAGCCCTGCAGACAGCAGCTCCTTTCTCTCATCACACCGTGTCCGTTCCTGTGCATTTAATAGGTATTTTATTTTATTGTGATAGCGTGATTCATGTCTGCTTTTTTATTTATAATTCCACTGCTTATTACTGTTTTTTTATGGTACCCACAGACAGTAGACAAAAAGTGGGCGTAGTGAGAGTGGAGGCCCCCATTGTTGGTGGAATGTGATTTTAAAGCAAGCCATCTTGTTTTTTGCAGAAAGAGGTGACCCTTTCTTTTCTTTGGTGGGGTAAAACACAGACTGTGTGGTAGAGACCTGTCAATCACTATGTAGCCACGCCCTGAAGCATGCTCTGCTTTATGATCTTTATGATCATTAGCGTAATGACTTTTTGCATGATGAGTTGATAATATATTCACTCATCATTACTAGACTGACACTTTAGAAACAAGATAAATAACTGTTTAATAATGACATTTTAATAAATATATATATTTAAATATTTTGATAGCTGGTTGCTGCCAGTTTATGAAACAGCTTCTCTGTAGTAATTCATTATTTGGTTCAGTATTGAATTATTTATTTACAATTTCTGTTTTTTTCTAAATCCTTAGACTGTAAATAAAATAAACAAATCTGGCGGCTGTTTGAAATGTGTCACATTGAACACTTAATTGTGTATTATTGTCAATTTGATAATGAAGTATCCCAAAATGCTGAAATGAAAGGTTACACTTTTACTCACGTCCTTTCAACGCTACGCTTCATTAGCCGTGTTTCCCTGATAGTAACCTGAGGAACAGATGTTGACTGGCTGAGTGAGAGAAGCAACATCGTGGATTAAGCCGACCAGTAAATCCGGTCGAGTTTCTCTCACGTCTTCTTTCACTGCGTGCCGCAAGTAAAGAGAAAAGCAGATTTGTGCAGCAGCATTATGTACAGCTTCATTCCTGCCAAGGTTGAAATCTCCATTGCTAATATGAACTTTGCGTAGGTGCTTATAATGGCAGCGTTGATTCAGCCTGGTTATTGTTTTTCCACCAAAGTAAAGCAAAGCTGAGCAGATTCCTGGGTAAATATAAACTTTGCTTAAGTACTTATGTGGCTGTTTTCTTTCTCCCATATGGCGGCCAAAGGCACAAAGCCTCGGGGCGAATACCAAACAGCTCAGCTAAGCCCCCGTCCCCTTCCCCGTCCACGGGACAAAGAGACGCTCTTCAAAGCAGCAGCGAGCGCTTCTAAACGTGACTGTGTTTGAGAATACTTTGCACCACGAGACCCTTAAAGGTCTCACACGCCTCCTCACGCCCCCCCCCCCCCCCCCCCCCCCCCCATGGCTGCATCAGCTTCCTTGACCTTCTTTGTCTGGTGTCTTTAATATTTCTAAAACACTGCTGCACATCCCATCATATGCTGTATACTGCATGAGTGTGTATCAGTGGTCATTTATAGTCATTCACATCTCATGCACTGCATGCAGCACAAACTCAGTGTTTTTAACAATGTACCCCATATGCAGCCTTGAATGGGGATGTTGCTTGAGAAATGTAAACAACGTGGTATCTATGGATGTACGAACTATAAATAGTTATAATACAGTTTAAGATTAAGGCAATGTAGCACAAACGGTTTGACGAATAAATCCCATGAATTCTTCAAGACAAGAATTGTGCATTCTGGGCATTTACAATGACTACAGCAGATAGATTGTAGCTGTGTGTGTGTGTGTGTGTGAGAGTGGAGTAGCTCAGGCGCAGCCAGCCATCAGACATTGCTGTTTATGTGTAAGAATAATCGCAGTGAGCTGGGGGGAGATTTAGAGTCGGGGCCCTGCTGGTGCCTGACTTTATGGCAGGAGTGTGAAGTGTTATCATTAGTAATGTGATTAACACCTTCTCCACAGGGGCAGCGCTTTGCGCCAGCGTGTGGCTGTGTTTGTGTGTGTTTTGGTGGGGGATGTGTCTTTTGTCCCTCTCGCTGAAAGCCTGTACGCTGTAAGAATGATGGTGTGTAGTATTTGCTGCAGTGGGGCCACGTCCTCCACACCGCTGTAATTACCTTGTTAATGTATTAGCGACCAGCATTGATTATCTGGCTAATCCGATCACAGAGCCCCCCAATTGATCCTTCTGCAAGCAGCCCGACAATAAGCACTTTGAGCAAGGAGGCGCTCAATAGCTCATCCAATCGGCTCTCTCAGCTTAATTGGCTAAAATAAGCCAAACATTTTGGTTTCATTCTCACCCGTCTGATCGATGGAGGGAGGGAGGGACACCTGCATTCAGATGACTCTCTTTACGTCTTCCTGCTCCACCTCCCAGTCCTGTCCCTCGTGTCCTTTCTTATTCCTGTCTGATCAGCAATCAGGAACATTTATTTCCAAGTATGTTGGACGGACATGGAATCTGACATGGTGGGTGGTGCAATAAGACAATGAGGGACGGGACACAGTGCAGGAAATATAACATTTACAATTAGATATGCAGTAAATATAGAAGAATATAACCCAGAGGACTATAAAATAAAATCATTTAAAAAAGAAAATAGTTCCTGCATGGAACTGCTCACGACAAGGTCAGATGATGAGGATTCCTGGAAAGGGAGCAGCACATTTCTACACTGTAGGTTTTTCTGTGGTTCATTGAAGGTTTGTCCGTCTGACTAACCCACTCTGAGGAGACGATCGGGGCTTTTGCGATCTTATCTGAGACTTTGAGAGTTCACAGTTCCTCTCTTACGCAACTGGTTTCCCTCCTTCTGTCCATCTGTCCACGAGTCGGCCTCTTCCTTCGGAGGCCCGTCTCAGGGCCAGCTGGGGGCTGACAGCAGCTGAGGACCATGAATCACACACGCAGGCAGAGCTTCTTACGCCACGTTGGCATCCATGTTGTCAGCCATGAAATAAAGATGTAGCGGGGCAGGAGGTCAAAGCATGCTGAATCGGCCCGTAAAGACACAGCCATGTGACACGCACCCTCCTGGAGCTGTCCTCCTTCCTCTGTGGCTTCGCTCCACAGGTAGCTGCCCTCATCACTTCTCCATTTGTGTGGTCCGCCTCGTCCCGCCGCAATTTACGACCGGCTGAGACGTCTTATGAAGTCGTGGTCGTTTTTATTTCGCGTAACAAGCACTCAGCGGATCTCATTACTTTTTTGCAATAAGTGTTATGAGAGGACGGGAATATACCTCCTTTTCTCTTAGTAGGTCTTTCTTCCTTTGTGCGTGACTCTCTCTTTCTCACAGCCAGTGTGTCTTTTTATTGAGCATCGACGTTGCGTGTACATGCGTCACGTGACGCGGCGGAGCAGCCGTGGGGGACATCTGCAGGGACCGAAATGAGAGCGTTTCTGTTGTGTGGAAAAACAAATGTGCGACCCCCGTTTGACACACAGTGGTGGGAGGCTGATTTGTGCCCGCTGAGACGCCTCCTCGTCCCAGAGAGACCCTCCGTGGGGCCGACCGGAGGCCAAAGGAAGCAAGGACTCATGTCAGTGTGTAACATCGGCAGAACGTTTTACAACGTTAAATAAATCATTTATTCCGTCAATCATTTCCTTTCTGTTAAAGGCAGAATCAGCATTTTAATCATTAAAGGCTGAACTTGCTATTTTTATATTTTGATTTCGCCGACGGATCAAATGACAATGTGTAATGTTAATAGACACAATTGGCTCATTGTGTTGCTTTTAAGGTTTCACTCCCAAAGGCAGCAGCTGCTGTCTGTGATAACCCCCCCTCACAAGAGCATTAAGTCCCGTCTGCCGAACAGGAAGTTCAAAATCGGACTTAACTCCAAATTCATTTGTTTTTTAAGTCTTTTATGAAATTTAAAATAGCAATAATTTTACTTTCATTTTACGTATCAACTAGAATGTGTGTTTCGTGGTTATGCTTGATCCTCCTGCATCCAAGGAGACAAACAGGTCTATTTAGTACTACTAGATTGTTACAAAGATTTCACCCACATGCCAACATTTACTCATGTACTGACTGACACACACACACACACATTTCTCCCACTTGTGTGTTTAAAAGAGCTCATTGTTGCGGCCCACCTGCCTGGTCTCCATCATAATGGAATCCCCTTTCCCTTAATCCATGTCCTGCTTGTTCCTGCATTAGTCTGCGTGTCTCGGGGACGTGTAGGCGGGTTGTGTTCACGCCGTGTGTCTGTCAACGTACATAACACATGCACGCCACACATCCAGCAGCAGGAATGAACAACTGAACGAGGGGGAGATGATGTTGGTTAATGTGTTAGGACGAAGGGGCCAAAGGTCTAGTGGGTGAATTACATGTATACTCCTTTAAGGGCCCCATCTGATACTTACATAACTAATTATTTCCTTTGTCCATTCAGGCTAAAGAAACTGATTTTAAAGTAATGAATGATATTTAGCTTCTATTTACGTCTTGCATTGAAAGTTTAACTTCTAATTCTAGTTCTAATTATTAATTAGACTAACTAATTAATATATCTGTAACTCAGACGTTATGTTTTATCATTGCATATTAATGAGAATCTGGAGGCTTTTCATTACTGAATGACTTCTAATGTTCAGGTATTCTGATTTGAAACTGGAAGAGTTTGGCCTCCAATCGGAGGACAGAAAACAAAGAGTAGTAATAATAATAATTAAATTGTGTTGACAAGATATTTCATATTTATGAATCTACATTTCATTTCAGCGTTGCCTTTTAATGCCATTGCTTGTTTGGTTGGTTTATTATATACTGTTAATAATTTCATTCACCTGAATACGACATAGGCCTTTTTCAATTTTAAATAAAATAAAAACTACTCATTCATTAATTATGAACATCTTTCAAGTGTTGGTTTTAAGTAAACTACAAGAGACATTTAGGTTTTTATTTTGGATGGAATGGCCAAAAATAATAATGCTGAAACTAACAATAATAAGAATACTAATGCTATTACTACCACTAACAATTATTAGTAACATTAGTTTAAAAATGTAGAATACTACCTGTGAATTTTTATGGAAGCCAAATATTTTCTTTTTCAGGTCACTAATATTACAACATGAATACAACACAGAGGGTTATTTTAGCAAATTACTGCAGAGATTTCACCGTGACTAAAAAGAAGATCAAACACCAGTAAAACATTACAGGTTTTCAATTGCTAACAAGCATTGTTTAATACTCAAACCACATTTTCAAAACTCTTCACACATTCAGCAACACACAAGTGCATATGGACCATTTTTCATTGCTTTCATACAAAATGCAATCAATCACCAGATTTTTCAAAATCCACAAACACTTTAGTCGTTTATACTCCACCTGCAACAAACGGTGTATTTCCAGGATATTTATCATATGCCAACACACTGCCTTCAAAACTGATAAAAGCACATTCAAATGATTACAAATGTCAAACATTTCTGCAGTAATTATTTTGAAGTATAGAAAATCCGAGCAGAAAATCAAAGAATATTCAGCTCAAAGTCGACCCAAGTTTCCTGCTTTCGCCACATCACCGTGTTTCAGTGACTTTGTTTGGAAATGTGGATCACCGAGAACAGGTCGATGAAGAGGAGTGACGTGAGGGAAAGTGTGTGGAGGACGAAGGAGAGGAAGACCAAGAGTGGTGAGATCTGATGGAATAAATGCTCTCAATGTGTGAGAGGCCGGTGCAACCAAATCTGCACCGCTCAACAGTTTTCCAGCAAAAGTTGCTTTAGTACATTTAAAAAATCAAACATCTGTTATTCTTTAATAAAATAATGTTTGTAAATGAACATTTATTCAAACTTTCAATAACAGTTGATGATTTATGTAACGCTAATGTTCTTGTCGGCCAGTGTGTTGTGCGTGACGTGCATGTTTTCTGAATGAGAATCCGTTGCCAGTGATCGGGGGAACCAGCTTATGTAGAGACATGTTTTGTTGGTCTGAGTGAGTTTGGGAGGTTTGATTAAACAAATCGTGGTGTGTAGAGTTCTGAAAGTGTAGTTTCAGTGTTGAACAATGCTTGTTAGCAATTGAAAAAAACTGTAACCCTTTTCATATAAAAATGTATTAATAAGTGCCGTTTAAAGACTGAAATGAACAGCAGGTGTAGTGCAGAAGCATTTAGTGCAGTATGCTGATGACTCTCATTTTAAAACCTGTCCCTCAATATTGCTTTTTAAAATTGTTTAACGTTTTGTGAATTTCCGTTTGTTACTGTTTGTCATGTTATGTGTATTGTGTTTCTATTTTTTGGTCTAAAGCACTTTGTGACAGGTGCCAAACAAATAATGTATCATTATTATTATTATTACTGTTATTGTTTTTTTCCACCATGTCTGTGTGTAATTTACCCCCCTGTGCTGCTGTGATCCTGTTACACCGCGGGACTATTAAAGTGTTATCTCATCTGTATTTTATTTGCGTGTGAGATTTTAAAGTTTTGATTTTTTTGTTTACTTTTTACAATAGCAATTTGATCAAAGAAATCAATATTTCTTTAAAATACTAATAGTAAGAGTTTGTGTCAATGTTTTTATATCAACATGCAAATTTGGCCCAATACTTCCTCCTGTCCGCCTTCCATCCCTCTCTCTGTGTCGGTGTCAACGGTCAGGGTTGAAGGCCGGGGTGGGGTCAAAGGTTAAAAGGATAAGTCCATGTTTGTCTAGTTGTATTGTGATGGCCTTGGTCCGTCTGACCTCCGATCAGCTCATTCAGATAAGGGTGAAACTACCCCTTATGTACGGGCATGTGCATGGGTGCATACACAAGGGGCCACATACGTTCTGCCAACACATCAGAGGCACAAGCAGATGGAAAAGAAAAAATAGTGAAAAATGTGGCCATTTAGCGTCTTTACTGGACTGTAGATACTGTTGTGTGGTGAGGGCACTTGGCCGCTGTGTCTGAGGGGCTAACTGGTTGTAAAACCTGAGGTGGGTATTTCCGTCTTAGAGACCCTTTGAAGAGGAACAAAGGCTGAGCCTGTCATGGAGACTAGCGCGTTACGTGGGACCGGCCTCGCCCACCCAGGAGGGCCGCGGACTGGACAGAGCTGTGGTGTCGGTGTCAAGCTGGCCTGTAGACTGTGAAGGATCCACGTTGTGGGTGTTTACACAGCATCCCCGTCTATGCGTTAGATCAACTTCGGATTGTCTCGGTTAAATGTATCATGTTTAAAAGGAGGTACAGAAAAAACTTTCGAGAGCATTAAAAGGAGATGGCAGTCCAAAGGCGCTGGGCGACAGTGGCAACACACTGAATCTCTTCAGGGATGTTGTTAAAGTTGGAGGAGTGCACTTTAGGCTCAGTCGGGCCGACACGGGTAAAAAATGAAAAAAGGCTCTCCGATTAGGCAAGGAATTGGTACCAAGTTGTATAGGCTCCTGGTCTCTGACAACAGGTGTTACAATGTAAAGACAAAGAGTAACTCTGGTGATCAGGGACGGGGGAAGAGGGCGGGTGGTATTGCAGGGCATATGAGGGAACGTAGATACAGGTGAGAGAATCGGCAGGGAAGGTCCTGTAACTAACAGACACAGAGTCGGATGACTGGCATAGGTGGAAGGCTCCGAGGACACGAAGATGAAAGACAAAGATGGCAAGGAAAGGAAGCAAGGATGAGCATGGGGCTGGAGTCAGGCAGCTGAAGGGACTGAACAAATAGAAAACTGAGGCAGGTGATAATAATCATCCTCTGGTGACACTGATTGTTACATTTTGTTGAAATTGTTTTGGGTTTCCCTGTCTTCTATTTTAGATCAGTTATTAATGTATTAATTAATTGTTAATTGTTAATTGTCCTTCGGTATGTTTACACAAAATGTCATCATCCCTATCATGATCAATATTACTATCGTTATACTATACTATTATTATATATTATTGTTATGTGTTATTATTTTGAATGTCATTTCTGCATTTCATATTTTTATTTATTCATTTGTTTTTAATTCATATGTTATATTATTTTATTATGCTTGGTCTACACCACCATCTCAATTTATTGCAAGTATTGTTGGTCACTACCTCTCTTTGTATTTATGTCCTTCCCATTGCACCAATAAAAAAAGAGATCATGTAAGAATCGTATCATGAAAATCAATACCAGTTTTAGTCGCGTGATGCAGACAAATGTATTTTGACGTCGTTAGACTGTGCGGAGAGAAGTGTCAGAGGTCAGGACAGGATTCTTTTTAAGCCTGGGTTCTTGCCTTTAATAGAGATAATAAAAGAAGAGCGAGGAGTGAAAACGTGTGAGAAGATGTACAGTATGCAAGTGGGCCGGATGAGAACGTGTCTGTCTTGCTGCTCGTCTCATGGAAATTTAAGATGTGTGGAAATGTTCCGAATGGGGAATGCAGATGATAAAATGTCTGTGACAGTTTTATTGTGATCCGGGAGCATCCTTAGCCAAGACATCAGTCAGCCCAAACGGACAGACCCTCACAGCTGCTGTTATTTAGACGACAATTCACGACTACCGCATCGCCAGAGACATCTGATGTGACTGGCAGGCTTACTTTGTGGGGGTTTAGATGACCATAAATAACTGAGCTTAATGAGGCCTACAATTCTAATATCTCCAAGGCCTCAAATGTCTGTGCACCCACAGGCGCCTGAAACAACAACCGAACGGTACACGATGTGATCGGAGCTACTGCGGGAAACCCTGTTGGACCACATTGAGAGGCTGGCTGTGGGTCCGACCCTGCTCACGGCCTTTTTTTTGTTCCCCTGCAACTTTTCTGTGAATAAATCATTTCCAGGAAATGCTTTCCCCGTTTGGCTGCTTTTGAATGTGTTGCGATCCACAGCTACCCCCCACCTCAACCCCCCAACTCAACCCCCCAACTCAGTGTTTGGGTTTAAGTGTCCCCAGGTTCGACGTGTAGACCCAATGACTCCCTATCCGTTCAGTAATGGGTGGGTGGCATGTAGTCCACCAAGTGATCAAGAGGCACTATTGACATGGTCTTACTCCTGAAGGTGGCAGCTTGCACGGTACCACAGTGTACTGTGAGAATGGCTGTAAATGGGTGAATGATAATTGTAGTATAAAAGTGTCTATTTATGCGATCTACTGTAACATTCTGATATGATGTCAGGTCACAAGGATCAATATTCACACTCAGTTACATTGAAAATCGATCCGGGACAAGGTTCTATTTCAGGCTGAAGCGCTGAGTGAGGGACCTGGCAGTACCGATGCACGATTGCGACACGAGTTGGGAGAGATGGTTTATTCTGGGCAGCCAGTTTCTAAAACGGTCTGAAAAGTTGTTAATTCTAGCGAGAGAGTTGTTGGCCTCTCTTTGTGGGAGTGCACGTCCTGTCCTGCACATTGAGCTGTACCTTCTTTATGACAACGTCATCCAAAATCCCACCAAAGAAAGTCATCTTTCCATTATCAAAATGTAATCCTTTGGAAGATCATCACCTAATGAGTTGATCCAAAATAGGTTGAATTAATCAGAATCAGACTTATAGAGGAATTTGACTTGGTGAATTGGTGCAATATAAGAATAAGATAAAAATATACAAGGAAAAATGACAAACAATATAACCAGATAAGATAAGTATGTTAAATCATGTGTGTATGTGTTTCCATGGTTAGAAACCACTGTGCAAAATAAAGAAGAGAATAGTTGACAGATGTGAACACAGCACTGATACAATGATAGACGGCTGAGAGTCTGACGACGTAGGAGACATGCAATCTCAACAGGTCGAGAATAGACACACGGAGGCACTAAATTAGAGCCTCCTTTCTCCACCTGACGGTGTGCACACCACATGTGTCGATCCCCTCGCCCTCCGGCAACTCCTGCCCTCTGCTAACCAAAGGCCAGGGAGAAATTAGCAGGCTTTATATCAGCTTACGTTTTCTGCTCCAACAGGACAAATATGAAAACTGGGCATATATTTGCCCCCCCAGAATGTCGATCAATCAGACACCATAGCTCAAAGCTGAGCATCAGTTTCATGTGTGCAACGCTGGACGGGCGTGATCGAGAGTTGAGCCAGGGCCTAAATTAGACTCATGTTTGTAGGTCAGAGAGAGAGTGAAAAAAAATGACTTTAAAATCCTTAATTATTGATACAAAGCTCTTATTTTGAAGAGAGTCTCTGGATTTGCAAGGGGACTGCCAGCTGGGTCTGGCTAGTTATGTCTTCTAGGTTTTATGTACTATAGCAACAAATATCATTATTACATTAGGAGAGAAAAAAGGTTGATATTACATATCATGATCAAAATGGGGATTACAATCAGGATTACAATTTGAAATAGAGGTTTATTTTTACACGGCAGCAGGTTTTTAACTTATTATTATCCTTTCTGCTGAGTGGAATCACATCTTAAAAAACACGTTTCAGTAAATTATTTTACAGTTTAAAATGTTCACATTTTTTCATTTTCATCCACAGCTTTGAATTTCAAATTATTAATTAGGAATTTACAGAAACCAATGCATTTTTCTGAATTTACTGAAATGAAATATATGTTATCATTTCCCCACAAATCTTCTCATTCAGCAAATAACCTCTTCAACCAACAATGAATGAATCATTGCTACTTAATTTTTTCAAGAATCAAGGAGAAACATGTTTCATTGAGACTTCTTCATTTATTTCTGAATTATACTTAACAAACCTACTGAATCCTTGTGTTACCTAAACACAAACCATCTCAGGTTAGTGTTCATGTGGGTCAGAGTCTCCATCCAGCTACGTGTTGACAGTGCTTCATGTCTCTCCACATCCCCGCCCTTAACACCCTGTAAGACGTGATTGGCAGCGCCCATGTCGAGCAGTTGAGGAGACAAAAGTTATGAGCAGAGGACCAGCAGCCGACGCGACGGCGGGCCGCTCCGGTGGATGAGTGAGGTGTCAATGACAGTGATGTCTCTATCCATGGCCGAGAATTTGCCAATATCGTCGCCCCGAAATGGAATGTAGAGCAGCAAGAAGGACCTGCCACTTAAGTGTCCCCGTCCACACGCACGCACACAGCTGTCAGGTCCAAGCTAGGCGGCAGCGCAAAGACTAATTGAGTGTTTCAAAATGTTTTTCATCCATTTCTTTATTTACCCTGAAAGTTATCCTGGTCCAAATATTTCTTTCACACCAAAAGTGCATGCTTGTCATGCTTGTCCAGTGGTACCACATATTCTCGTATGTGGACATGCTTGTTATTTTAAAATGCAACAGGTGTATTAGTGTACACTTGCATGTATGTGTGCGTTTGTGGTTCAATCCAAATGACTCCTGGCACCAAGCCATCCACCGTCCCAGCGATGCAGACAGGCAGTCTAAAGGCGACCCTCCATCCCGTGTCAGGGAGTAGGTCTCCACCATGACCTCTTTAACGCCTCCGGGACCCCTGGAAGCATCCGGAAGAAAGACGCTTTTCACAACTTGCTGGAGCACGACCACACTGAACGATTCCTAGAAGAAATCTTAGGGCTCCACTTTTCTCTGCAATCACTGCAAAGGTGATTGAAAGGTGTCGTATTGTAGCTGTATATTAACATAAGCAATGAATCAGTGTGACTGTGAGCGTCATCACCACCACTCCACATGGACAGGTGACCCTTATGATATATGAATACCGAATATACCGAATATGATAACATTGATGACCAAAAATAAATGCCAAAATGTTTTTATTAATGGCGTTGCTTGAAGAGGTATTGAAAGTAAAGACAAACGATCCATCGGAAAAGTGAGGTGGCGGAGCCAAATGCAGGGACAAGGAAGTAACAGGGTGGACTTGGTTATTGCCAGTGAGCCACCAGGGGAACAGCAGACAGACTGGAGAACCGGGAGGATGGATGACGGTGAGAACAAGAGACCGTACCAGAGGAAAGGAAAAAACTATTATAACTATAACTTCTAGTAAAGTAAATCGTCCACAAAGCAGCCAAGGTCAGTCACTACCAGGTTGTTGAAACAACGATTGAGAGGACGGGGAACCGGAGTGGATATTGTGCAGGGTGATTAGTGGATTGAAGGCCGCTTGGTTGCCTGAGCAGGTGAGGTGAATGTAATCATGGAGTCAGGAGTGGATCAGTCTGGAGCCACGCCCCCACCACACACACAATACAGCCAGGAGGCGTGGCCTGGCCGTGACACGCCCCCTGCTTGTCGATTTTAGATTTAATTATACTGTGGTCAAGAGCTCAAACCACTGCAACTTATGTCAAATTTACTTTGATGGTGAAAACAAATTAGCATTTTACTAAACAAAGCAGATTTATTAAAGATAAACATTCCTGAACTATTCACAGCATTTACACGTCTGAAAGTGATGTGTTGATGATCACACACATTTACTATCCAGGAAGACTCTGACTGACAAGAAGACTTGTGAGCAAGACCCGGCGGGCGGCCATGGCAGTTGGGGTGGAAGGAGCGTCATCATGATGAGCAGCATCATCACGGGAACGGAGCCCTGCAGCAGTGGACTGAGGGTCTCCGGATTGAGCGCAGCTTCCTCCTGCTGTTTGTGAGCTCCAATGTTCGCGTAGCTTTAAGCATCAAAAAAATGTGGCCAACCCAGTCCAAAACCTCTAGACAAATCTCCATGGAATATTGTTTTACCCTTACCCCGCTAGCTAAAGTATTTTTCTGGGGATTACAGCTTTTTGTAGCCTGGAATGGCTGATTTGACAGCATGCATAGCAGTGTTCATGATGAGCCACACTGTGCTTTACTGCGATGGCTGTGTGACTTCGGCAGTGCTGAGAGAAATACCTTTGTCACTAGATCGAGGCGATCTTCTGATGCTGTTTGATGTGTTATTTGCTTTTATTTATTTTTGACGGACTGATCATGCTGTACACCACTCTACGCACAATTTTGCATAGTATATTTACTTGACCAATAAAATAGATAAAGTTGTGTTCTGTTCTATTTTTATGTGGATTGTTGCTTACTGCAGCCAGGACTCTGCTGAATCAAAAGATATAAAGCTTCCCTGTATTTGTTCATAACATATACCCTAAATAATGGTTTCTGGTACTAGTTCTGACCCAGTTCTGACTCCAGGTTAACTGGATTTCAAAATCCTTTGACTTGTTGGGTGCATTAAGATCTATAAACCTCAAATATGCAATGGTTTTTAAAGTAAAAGAAGAAAAAGAATGTTGTGCTCGCATGGTGTGTTTATCTGTAGGTGTGTGTGTGTGTGTGTGTGTGTGTGTGTGTGTGTGTGTGTGTGTGTGTGTGTGTGTCATGCACCTTGTGGTCTCAGAGTTCCTTGTGTTGTGGATGTGTCCAGGGAGCTGCTGCAGGACTTGTTACTGCAATGAGCAGCAGTCAGGGACAGTGTTTGTGCAGGTGGAAGCCCCTGCTGTCAGAGCACACATACATATGCCAGGGGTGGGGGTCCATGTGTGACCTGCCCCTCAGTCAGGACACAGGTTTTTACTGCCAGAGAATTGCACCGCTACTGACCACACTGTATCCGAGGTCAGACTCAGGTTAAACTGTTTACAATCTCAATCCATCAACTGGTCACCACATTGTTCTCTCTACTTCATGCACTGTGCTACTATATCTTACGTCTAAAACATTATAATTAAACCACCAAACATTGGTACATTTATATAAGAAGTTTTTTTCTCTTGAAAAAAGGAACCTGGGAGAAGTCCAGCACCTTTTCTTTCCTCATGGTACCATGTCTGAACAGGTGAAAACCTCAAGTTCTGAAAAGTAAAGCGTTCAGTGTCAAAGCTGCATTCTCCCTACCAACCACCAGGGGGCGACTCATCCGGTTGTATAGACGTCTATGAGAAAATCCAATTCTCTCTTGATTTATGCCCTCAGTAAACATTGTAACGTTGAGTTTATTGGTGGTAATTATGATCTCTAGTTGCAAGCGTCATTCCAGGTTGTGCGAACACTAAATATCTGTTCCTGACTTGAAGCGTTAACTGTCAGATCTTTACTCCACAAGATCGGATCTTGCTCCCACTTGGATCCATGACAAGGTGGCCTGACTCACATTGAGGGTGGATCTCAAGGAGGTGTGTACTGTAAGAAGGCACAATTTGGACAATTTATCAAACGCCACTCTCCATCACTGTTAACTGACAACTAATTAGAAACACTGAATATTTCCTGCTTTTGCTTCTAAACAATGAAAACTGTTTAATAGCAATTATCCAAAGACGTTTTTTGAATAAATATTGGGTAAAGGCTTTCTGAATCAACTAAGCATCTTTAGTTTCTTCAATAAGACAAGTCTGATAATATTTTAGGGAGGAGGAGTACACGCTGCAAAAATAATGGGGGAAGGAAATATGTTTACTACCATTTATATTAGATATATTCGATGAGGCAGGTCACATTGAAGTAACACAAATGAGTTCCCGGCGCATCTGATCGTATGTTACCAAGGCCTAACACTTCCTCAGTGCGTTTTCAGGTCATGAAAGTTAATTGTTACATTATGGTTGGCAAGAAATGTTACAGCTGCAACCCTCACATCGGCACAGGTCACATCCCCAAAAAATGACGAACCCTTTGTTGGGGAAAAAAAAGGGGGAGAAACCTTATGGAGAGCGGCAGAGGAGGATCCCTCTCCCGTAATGGACGGACTGCGATGAATGTCCTGTGTACAGAACGAACAACGTAAAATAATAAATATACATATCATGGTCTTGAACTCCTCATGTCACTCTCAGTGCAGGAAAAAGACGTGATTCCTTTGAGTCTAATATCCGTTGAACTGTTAGTATATGATGGTTTTGGTCATCGACCCTCCTTCTGCAGTAGAACGTCCATCCATCCATCCATCCATCCATTCATCTTCAAAGCCGCTTATCCTTCATACGGGGTCGCAGGGGGGCTGCAGTCAATCCAAGCAACTTCGGGTGAGAGGCGGCTACACCTTGGATTGGTCGCCAGCCAATCACAACGACAGAGTAGGACGGGGACAAGCGATTATCCTGATGACTGACATCTGGTTCAAATGAACGAGACTGACTTCAATCATCAGGTGAATTAGCGCAGGCTAATGGGCCATTTGATTGACTTTGTCTAACCACGTACAAGGAATAGGGCCCCGGGATGGAAAAGGCCTCAAGCTACATACGATATTATACTGAATATTATTATGTGATATACATCACACTAAATTGCCTGTGAGGGTGACATAGATAAGATTGTCAGTTTTATTTTTACATTACAGGTCATTTAGCTGACGCTTTTATCCAAAGTGACTTACATTACACTGCACTGCTTTTATTTGTTTGGAATAAATGGTACATCTTTGACTGTAAAATAAAGATGTGTTTTTTATACCTTAATTGTTTTGCATTCAATCAATTGATTGGACTGCCACTGGTACTCATCCCCCTGGAAACATGAATATGTGCTTGACAGTTATTAATGCAGCATTTGTTGAGATGCTTTTCAGCTTAAAACAAAGTGCTTGTTGCTTTACTTTTTTCTATTTTCATGCTAGGAAGTATGGTATAGTAGAATGGCCTTTCACCTGCATTGTAGAAACACAATTGGATTCAGGCTTTTGCTGGTGTCCATTATATTTAAATGGTTAACACAGAGATGTAGTGTTAACAGAAGCAAAGAATCACATGATATGAAGTAAACTTTGATATGGGTGCAGCATTGTCTTATTGGAGGAAATAAAATAAAACAAGGGTAATCTTATCTTCATTTTGTAACATCTGTGCATTGCAACTATTCCTGGTAAGAGTTGTGTACGGTGGCTGCATGAGGCCCACCGGCTTCAGACGCCTCTCCACAGCCTCACTGAGAAGGACCTTTGGAGTAGAATCCGGTGCCTAATCTCTAACCTTAATTACTGGGACATTGTGATAAAAAGAGGCCACAGTCATTGTGAACAAGCACCGCCAAATGGTGCGTGCAATCAATCTCTAATTCAACGACATAAAAAACAGTCAATTTGTATGTTAAAGGAGGTAGAAAGGGCCGATTGTAGCTGGACATTAAGCTCGGGACTTTTGTGTTGCAATCTGCCGCCCTGTGAGTAGTGGTGTTTTGATGGGATGCCATGTGGTGGGACGGAGAAGGGATATTCAGACAGATCAGGGTGGAGGCTGAGGGTGTGGACTCGGTACATGTAGAGGTCAGAGGTTAGAGGGAGGCGTGAGGTACGATGGTTCCCCCTTTGTTCACCATTGTCTCCTGAAACGCACAACACACTGCTGTTACACACTGCACCGGTGGTCCCGACAGCAGACAGATGGCCGAGCTCTTAATGTGGTTCAATCACACACAGCGACAATACACAATATGTGTAACAACATTGTGTACATGAAGTTAAGCATCAGACTTGTCAAACAAAGTGTAAATTTGAAGAAAAGCTGGTCCTCAGAATAAACAACAGCGGCGTATTTTAATTTGCAGAATGTTTTTAGCCTCGTTAAACTAGATATAGAGAACAAACTTCACAACTGGTATATGTATACACGTGGGCATTCACAGAAATGGATGATCCGTACTGGGTAAGTTGTGGAATTTAACTTTAACATTTTTATTAATATTGTGATAATAAAATGAAAGATTTATTTGCGTCATTATACAAATAAATAAAATTGCTCTGCCGATTTTGAAAACCTCTCCCATAAGGCCTGTACTAAAAGCTCTCTATCTTTGTTCTGCTTCACTTTATCAAAGTAAAACTTGATTGATGATTCAGTTTTTAGCATGATATCTCAGCGTTTAAGGACAAAGCGTGTTTGTTGTTTAGGTGAATCCATTTTTTTTTATTTGACTGTGTGTCCTCTTCATTTACTCATAAGAAGTAGCATACTGTATATACTGATGTTGACACATTTGATCAACTCACAGGGGTTCCATCTTTAATATGGATAACGACATTATTCTAGCAGACCTTGTAGGTGCAGAGACACAGGTATTTAGTATTTAGTATGTGCATGCAAACTTCAGAGCAGAGGCCTAAATATGGGACGGGGCTTAATGGCATCTCAGCGCTCCCATTTTTCAAAACCATCTGTTACCTGTAGGGAGTTGTTCCTGTGTGAGGGTTTTGGGACAGAGGAGTGTGTACAGACTTTACTGGGTTCATCTTTTTTTCTATACCTATCTAAGATCATCACTCAAAGCATACGGAGTACTTCCATGTTTCTTACTGAAGTAACTCCATTAACATTATGTACTCTACACTCTTCCCAGGATGACTTGTTGGCTTTGTTTTGCAAATGTTTTGGTAATGTAAAGACATAACTCTTTTTTTGAAAACAGTATGTTCCTTTTAAAGGATGTCGTTCGCTACGCCGTAACTTCAAGCCCAACGGTTCTGTTCCTAAATTACCTGCACGTATCACGGCAACAAAGGCTACCAGAACCACCTCCTCCTGCCAAAGGTTTCTACAGTCGACGCTTATCGGATACCGCTGTAGCCTCATTTAAAGAAGCCATTCCTTCTGCTCTAAGTTCAGTGCCCTGCCTCAAGGTACAAGAAGACTCCTGTGAGAACCTCAGTCCGTCCCAGATCAATAATTTTGTCGATGCTGCTACAGGCTCTTTGAGAGTGGCGCTGGACGCTATTGCTCCTCTGGAAAGAAGAATAGCAACAAGAAGGAAGTCTGCACCGTGGTATAACCCTCAAACACGGAACCTAAAGCAAACTGTGCGGAAGCTTGAACGATTATGGCGTTCCACCAAATCAGAATGATCTAGGCTAGTTTGGCAAGACTGCCTTAAAACGTATAAGAAGGCTCTCCGTAACGCAAGAGCATCTTATTACTCATCATTAATAGAGAAAAATAAAAACAACTCCAGGTTTCTCTTCATCACTGTAGCCAGACTGACAGAGAGTCACAGCTCTGTCGAGCCGTGTATTCCTTTGGACCTCACTAGTAACGACTTCATGAACTTCTTCAATGATAAGATTCTGACTATCAAAGAGAAAATTGATGGTCTCCTGCCTTCAACCAGTGCCGACCTGTCCTCCGATGTAGGAACCTTGGATGCAGCAGTGGGCCCTGATGCCTGTTTGGATGCCTTCTCTTCCATCAACCTTGATCAACTGACTTCTTCATTTTCAAAGTCTAAATCTTCTACTTGTCTCTTGGATCCGATTCCGACCAAGCTGCTTTAGAAAGTTTTTCCTTTAGTTTGCACATCCTTATTAGATATTATGAATCTGTCTTTGTTGACAGGTCATGTACCACAGTCCTTCAAGGTAGCTGTAATTAAACCTCTTCTTAAGAAACCTACTCTTGCTCCAGAGGTGTTGGCTAACTACAGACCTATCTCTAATCTTCCCTTCCTCTCTAAGATCCTTGAGAAATCCGTCGCAAATCAATTATGTGACTTTTTACAAAACAATGCTTTGTTCGAGGATTTCCAGTCAGGATTTTGAGTGCATCACAGTACAGAAACAGCACTGGTGAAAATTACGAATGATCTTCTACTTGCATCGGACCAAGGACTCATCTCTTTTCTTGTCTTGCTGGACCTCAGTGCCGCATTTGATACCATAGATCATTGTATCCTGTTGCAGAGACAGAACAGTTGATTGATATCAAAGGAACTGCACTCAGCTGGTTTATATCCTATTTATCGGACCGATCCCAGTTTGTGCTTGTAAATGGTAAATCCTCGAAGACCACCAATGTTGGTCACTGAGTCCCACAAGGTTCTGTACTTGGACCGATTTTATTTATCCTCTATATGCTTCCTTTGTGCGATCTTATCAGGAAACACCACATAAACCTCCATTGTTATGCAGACGGTACTCAACTGTATCTGTCAATCAAACCAGAAGAGACGGACCAGCTTGTTAGACTTCAAGACATCAAAACTTGGATGACCGGCAACTTCCTGATGCTAAACTAAAAAACAGAAGTTATCTTGATAGGCCCAGAGCGCCTTCGAAGCCAGCTGTCACGTGATACAGTTTTTATGGATGGAATTGCTCTGGTATCCAGCAACACCATCAGGAATCTGGGAGTTCTCTTCGACCAGGATATGACCTTCAACTCGCAATAAAGAAGACTTCAAGGACTGCCTATTCTCATCTACGTAACATATCAAAAATGAGGAACTTCCTGTCTCAAAGTGATGCAGAAAAATGTGCACATGCGTTTGTCACTTTCAGACTGGACTACTGTAATTCTTTGTTATCAGGCTGCCCTTGTAAATCTCTTAAGCCTCTCCAGTTGATTCAGAATGCTGCAGTACGTGTATTAACAAGAACTAAGAAAAGGGATCATATCACTCCTGTATTACCTTCTCTGCACTGGCTCCCTGTTAAATCAAGAATAGATTTTAAGGTACTTCTCCTCACCTACAAGGCACTTGCTGGTGAGGCACCGTTGTATCTTAAAGAGCTACAAGGCAGCTGCGCTCCATGGATGCTGGTTACTTGTTGTTCATATGGTTTTAAAAAGTAGGCTGGGGGCCAGAGCCTTCAGTTATCAAGCTCCTCTTTTGTGGAACCAGGTTCCACTTTCAGTCCAGGGGGCAGATTCGGTCAGCTCTTTTAAAGTAAAACTTAAAACTTTCCTCTTTGATTCTGCATGTAGTTAGGGCTGGCTCAGGTTAGTCCGGACCAGCCCTTAGTTAAGCTGCTATAGGCTTAGACTGCCGGGGGACTTCTAAGGACACACCAAGCTCCTCTCTGGCGCTCTCTTTCTAGAATAAACCATGTTTTATTAATGCACATGACTAATTCAGCTTCTTTCCAGGAGTTTTTTTGTGCTTTCTCCCCTAGCAGGTCTCCGTAGATCGTAGTTCCTTCTGGACCCTGGTCCTGACATCTGCCGTGGCCCTGCTGACACCTGCTGCTGCCATCATCATCCTTATTATTTGAAATATTAATCATATTACTGTAATCATAAACCAACATTACCCTCTGCTAAAGTCTTTGTGCTCTCCCTACCCACAGGCTTCTGTGGATGGTGGTTCTATCTGACGGTGGTTCTATCTGATGGTGGTTCTATCTGATGGTGGTTCTATCTGATGGTGGTTGCCCCTGCAGTGGTCCTGCTGTGCGCCTGGCTTACTACTCACAATTACTTGAATCATTCCTGTCATATAGTCTCATGTATTATTCATTGTTCATTCTGTACACATGGCATCCATTGTAGTCTGTCCATCCCGGGAGTGGGATCCCTCCTCTGACGTTCTCCCTAAGGTTTCTTCCCTTTTTTTCCCTCTTGGAAGGTTTTTTTTTGTTTTTTGGGGAGTTTTTCCTGTGCCGATGGAGGGTTTCGGGACAAAGGAAGTCATATGTGTACAGACTGTAAAGCCCTCTGAGGCAAATTTGTAATTTGCAATTTTGGACTATAGAAATTAAAATGAATCAAATTGAATTGAATGTTGTTTTACAGTAATTGACCACCAATTGTAGAGCAGCAGGACTCAGATTCTCTCCTGAAGACCACAACATGCACATGGAAATGAACAGTATTCCAAATATGTGCGATTTCTTCTCCCGATTATGAAGTATGCTTATGATCATTATGATTATGAAGGACACTTTATAATTGACAATTTCATGGCTTTTGGTTGAGTGAGGGGGCGTAACCGATGGAGGGTTATCTCTTTGCATCACCTATATGGTGTTTGAGTTGCTTCAACATGAAACAATGTTTGGTATAGTCAAACAATCCATCTTATATGTTGGCTATTCTGCAGACGCCACAGGATCTTTCATTCTTTTGTCTCTCTCTCTCTACCCTTGCAGTTCCACTGTGGCCCTCCTAGGCGCCGTGCACCCCTGTTTGGGAACCACTGGGCTGCAGTAAAGGCATTTTACATTTTACAGGGAGACATTTTATTTGGGTTTATTTCACTTGTATGTATTTGGGAAGGTTTCACTTTGAACAATGTTCTTTTTCATGGCTGGCCTGGTGGTCACTGAGCGGGTTAAGGGCCTTTCCTTATTGATATTATCATATATTGTGTATTGATATTAGCCAGATCGCCTGCCTGTTAGCGGGGTGGCCTAGCGGTCACAGGCTTGCTTCTGTTACCTTTAGGACACCAGATTGTTTGTGGATCAGCTGTCTGTCATTCTACCACATCTACTGTCTCTTCCAGAGTAAACACAATTCCTCTGGCTCTGATGACAACTGGAACACCGTGGAGCCCAACGACAGCACGTCCTGAGCACCCTGCCGATCCCGCCTCCACGCCTCGTAAAGATGCAGCCCACAGTCCAGGAGGGGCTTTTCTTACCGCTTAGCGCTTTGATGAGGGCAATTGGAGATAAAGCTGTCTTTGCCCGGCGAAAACAGAGACACACATGCTGCAGGGACAAGGAGAAGGAAGGTGTTGTGTTTCAGGATTCACAGGAATTAGTGATGAAAGGTTGTGAACATAACACCAAGGCCCCAGCTGTGCGTGAAATTGTGAACAGTGGGATTAATGAGACTGTAAAAAGAGCATTAGAGGCCAGTCCTGAACCCCCAACCCACTTCACAAAGGCCTGTCTGACTATGGGACAACACACCGCTCTTCACACTCTAGTGTGTGTGGGTGTACGTGTAAGTTGAGTTGAGTTGTTGGAAGACGGGTCCAAGCCCCTTACAGGAAGTGAACATGCATATGAATATGAAAGTCGATTTAAGATTTTTCTAGCAGTAGAAAGTTATCCTGATGTGTTTAAATAAAAAGTGTTTTTTGAAAGATACATGTAATAATGGTTTATTTGTATACAGTTCATTTCAGAGAGTTCAATTGACTGTGTGATTCAATGTTAACTCTAAACTGGTGTTTATATTGACCCAATCTTGTGAGTTAACTCAGAATAAGTGTCAAAAACAAATCTGCCCAGTGTTAAATACATTACAGGTCATTTAGCTGATTCTTTTATCCAAAGCAATTTACATTGGATTTTTAACCCATGTTTTTGCATTTTAGTCTGGGGAGCAATTAGGGGTTAGGTGTCTTGCTCAGGGACACTTGCATGGAGCAGCCAGGGTTTGAACCGTCAACCTTGTGGTTTCCAGCTCACCCTCTCTACTCCATGCGCCACAGTACGTAGAGTTAAACCAAACACCAGGAAGTGTGACACTGTGCAGTTACATTTCCAACCTATCAAAGAGTTCATTTAACTCTACTAAGTGTCGCAAATTAATCTGATCTTGACACTGGATAAAGACTCCAGCTCTTTCCTACAATTGACTCTGTAAGAGTTTAATCAACTTTTTGCAGTGTGATTTCAACTCTGCACTTCAACACTTTTGCCGAACACCGGAAAATGAACTGAAATGAAGGATTTTTCTGTGTATGATCTGTTTAACTTGCTAACTATAACCCCAAGCCGATTATAATGCCTCCAGTAAAACAAGGCTTACATCTGATGGTGGTTCTATCGGGTGGTGGTTCTATGTGATGGTGGTTACATCTGGTGGTGGTTTTATCTGATGATGGTTACATCTGGTGGTGGTTCTATCTGATGGTGGTTCTATCGGGTGGTGGTTATGACAGCTATTGCATTCTGTCCATCCTGGGAGAGGAATCCCCCCTCTGCCGTTCTCACTAAGGTTTCTATTCCTTTTTTCTTTTTTTCCTGTGCCGTCATGTGTTCAGACTGTGAAGTCCTCTGAGACAAATTTGTAGTTTTAGGCTGTACAAATTAAAATCAATTGAATTAAATGAGTTAATCCATTTGTAGACAGCGCCTATACAATTTATAATCTGACAAAGATGGCGATCTGATGTTCCAATTGTAATTCAAATATTATCATGACTCTCCTTCACTTTTGGTGTTGTTTTTAAGGAACTGACATGCTAAACAGGAAGACAGAAAAACACAATCTTGGCAGAGTCGGAAAAGTCTGGTAGCTGAACGCCAATTGTTAGTCTTAGATTAACATAAAATAAAGAATTGAAGGCTGAACACTCTCAGGGTAAACATAATCTTTGTATTCCCTGCACCTATGTCTCCTACTGTACCTCCAGATACAGCGTGTGTTCTGCATCCTCTGAGGGACTGCCGTCTGGTCAACAATGCATTGTTTGTGTTGTGTTTTGATTGCTGTGACATTTTCTGACATTTGAGCATATGGACACACATCTCAAACGGGATGGGAATACCTAGTGTGGAGCAAGAATCAGGATAATCCCAAAAACTAACATTGAAGTCTGCTGTCTGCTTGCAAGGGATCAATAGCACAGACGCGCTGCTCTTTCCACAGCTGAGCTCCAGGTAGAGACAATAAGAAGGTTTTCACTGCGGACTGAAATCTCATGGCGCTCTCATTGTAGTGGGGCCGGGGTCAGAGCTTTATCCAAGAAAATGTGCCTCATAAATATTTAAATGTTGCTACTTTATCAATAATAGTATATGAATATTTAAGTATCTATACATCTCTTTATCTATCTTTCGTTCATTTATGGCAGGGGTCTTCAACGTTTATTAGGCCAAGGACCCCCAAACAGATGACGAGATGGAGCAGGGACCCCCTATTCTACGGAGTTTGATCCGCCATCTTTTTTTTTTTTAGCTTTGCACTCCTTAGACGTGAGCATGAACGGATCTGATTGGCTGGTGCCTGTGATATTGCTTGAACTACTGTGACGAAGACAAAACATTATTTAAGTTTACCCAACATTTCCCTCCTGTTTATGGTATAATTAAATAATAATTACCAAAGTATTATTATGGTTACAAAGCAAAGATAGCTACTTTTTTATTTGTGACTAAAGTATCAGAGAGAAAAAACATGCTGTATACTGTTTTGCCAATACAGATCATCATTTCATCACTTATTGTGATTTCCGACTAATAAAGCGATAGTTTCACTATCCGGTATCTGAATTTTACTCAAACAAGGGTCTCGATATAATAAGGTGAGGAATCAAGCGGATTCCCCCAGCATACTGTAGCTTCCCCTTGGTGCTCTGATCAGGGTCCCTTACTTTGTCAAGCAATAGTTTGTGCCATTTTAATTAATGTTAACGTTATCTAATTTATAAATTTACACATTTTTTTAAATAGGAAATGTACCCAGAATTATTTTTAAAATATGATAAATGTAATATATATACTTTTATTCCCCGTCCCTCCCTGTCATATGCAGTCCTGTCTTCATGCATCTCAAACCTTGGTATGATTTCTTTTGTTAAGGGCTTTGCCTTTTTTAAATGATCTGGTGTCACGGTGTGGTTCACTTCCTGTTGTATTTTGTAGTTTTCTGCCACTCGTGTCCCCGGGTAACTTCACTTCCTGCCTTGTCCCGTCATCCCCTGTGATCGTCTAATAGTTTCCACCTGTGTCCAATCACCTGCACCTCCCTAGTGTATTTAAGCCATGTCTGTTGTCACTTGTCGCGTCATTGTCTTTGGCCACGCATGTCCTTGTCTATTGTTGTGGATGTCCGTAGTTTCCCACCTGCTGTTTTTCCCCTGGTTCCTGTGTGTTTTTGCCTTTTGACTATTAAAGTCTTTTGTTTTCCGAGAAGTCTGCGTTTGAGTCCTGCCTCCCCCACGCTTCCCTGACATCTGGTGCTTTTTAGACATTTTAACTTTTTAAAAGGGACATATTAAGAAAATGTGATAGTGCTTCCACACATTATTGTTATTCTGGCAGGTCTACCAACTGGGAAAAAAAACCTGCCTGTTTTTTTTTTTTATAGTAGTAATGAATTAAAAATAAATCACCCTATTTGCCGACGTCATCAGATCAAGCGTGAGTCCGTTAAGCCTAGTTTATGCTTCTGCGTTTTCACAGACACGCAGACGCAAGAGCCCCTTGCGTGTCTTTTCACACCCATTTTACTAACTTGGGTCAAAAGCTACGCAAGCCTCTCGCAGCCCACAAGGCTGTGATTGGTCTCCTAACTACGTCCTTTACGGAGTCTCACATTTCCGGTTTCATTGCACAATACGGCCATTATTAAAAGGAAGAATGTTTACAGGAGAACTGATCAGATTGAAGAGCTTTTGTGTGAAGAAATGCGTAAATTTGACCGCTTATACAAGCCGTCATTGGCGGACTGTAGGACGCGGGGATGGGCTCTGATTCATGGAGGGAGATCTCCACAAACATCGGTTTGCCGGTCGAGGGGAACAAAGTTGTAGAGGAAAATACGGGACAAATGTGTCCGTGAAAAAAAAGGCGATGAAAAGCAGCAGTGTGGATGCACGGGGCAATAAAGTCTATGATACATAAATAAACCAACCAATGATTTCCACACACAAAGACGTGACTCTCTAGGTCGTCTTCAACAAAACACGTGACTCCACCTGTTGTTCTGGTGGTGAATTTTATAGAATAGAATAGAATTCTCTCCCCTCATTTACCACTTTCCCTCCAACACACCTGAGCACTTAACCCTCAAAATGGATTAATGAAGTCAATGTCCCTGCAAGAAGTGGTAATAAGCTGTGGGTTCGCGCAAATCATTTTGTCCTGATGGCATGGGTGACCTCCAGCTCTCACTGGAGCAATTTGCAGCCGAGTGAAGCGGTCGGGATGAGGATTAGCGCCTCTAAATCTGAGGCCATGGTTCTCAGCAGGAAACCGATGTATTGCCTACTCCAGGTAGGGAATGTGTCCTTACCCCAAGTGAAGGAGTTCAAGTACCTCGGGATCTTGTTCACGAGTGAGGGGAAGATGGAGTTTGGCCGGAGAATCGGAGCAGCGGCTTGGATTGTGACAAGAACAAGGTCCCGGGATTTCTCATAACGGGGGCTGGCATCTCCCTTCGAGATAGCGTGAGAAGCTCTGTCATCCGCGAGGAGGTCAGAGTGGAGCCGCTTTGCGTTGGAAGGAGCCAGTTGAGGAGGTTTGGCCATCAAGCGAGGGTGCCCCCTGGGCGCCTCCTCGCGGAGGTTTTCCAGGCACGACCAGCTGGGAAGAGGCCTCGGGGAAGACCCAGGACTAGGTGGACAGATTATATCTCCACACTGGCCCAGAAACATCTTGGGATCCCCCAGTCAGCGCTGGTAGAGGTGGCCTCTGAAAGGAAGGTTTGGGGTCCCCTGGTCTAACCATTGCCCTCGCAACCCAACCCAATAAGCGGTTGAAGATGAGATGAGATGGGATCTTCGTAGACGATGATCACATCTCATTTGTCACACCGCGGTTAGATCTAGTTGGGGTTTTCTTCGTCTCTGTGTCTTGTCATTTCCTATCTTTGAAAGATTAACCCCTCTCGTTTCAGGTCACTTGCCCCTCATGTGTCACCAGTCGAATCGTCTCCCCTGATCCCTGATTGTGTCCACCTGTTTCCCATTACCCTCATGTGTTGTCTGCGTCTCCCTTTCCCTGGTGCCGGAGTGTACCAACCATTCTCCAACCTGAGCCCGGCGCCTTAGACTCGGTGTTCTTCCGCCTGCCTGGTTTGGTCTTGCTTTTCCCCGTTCTAGAAGAATTTCTGTTTATGGATTCAGTTGCTCGAACCTGTTTGTACCTTGTTGTGTTTTCCTCCTAATGGAGCGATTTTGAGTTTTGTGACCTTTGAGCCAAATAAAGACTGCTTTTTTCTGTTCATTCTGCTCTTGAGTCCTCTCTTAAAACGTGGGCCTGACATCATCTCTCAAGTTCACTATCACAAAACAAATTACTGAGACGACTGATAATGTTACTGATTCAACAAATACGGCTTGGCTCCTACTGGTACTGGAATCCTGCATGTTGATACAAACTCAATCAATGTCTCCCATTGAGTTGTCGCTACCATCAAATGATTTTAGAACTCCATCTCTTCTAGTGTTGTTGTGTCCAGACTAATGTATACAATTAGATTCCCTTTTTTATTTGATACAGGACACTCAAACATATAACATAAGACTGGCTGTAGATATTGATAACATATTTAATTTATTTTGTGAATGCCTGACAAATTTGCTCTCCACTCTCCTTCCGTGTGTGATTGTGTGTGTAAACATCCCAGCAGAACATTCTTTGAAACAACAGCAGGTCCCTCACCTGTCTGTGCTCGGCTACAATGACAAGCTCAGGTTTCCTCATTGGGCATGCTCCAAAGCTCAGTCGTTAACAGTACAAGATTAGCAAGCTGCTTTTGTGCTCCCTGGAGCTGACAAACAACAATTTTTTCTATAGTCTAAAGCTAATGTCTTTTCGGGCAGGATCTAGTCTAGTAATATAGTTTTAGTATGAAACCATAGGAATTTAATGGTGGAGGTTGGTTAAGACCTTAACATAAACTAAAGAATTATTCTGAAATATAGAGTAGGCAAAAATATGGTGTTTATTCCAATTCTAATTCAAGCGGGCCAGACCATAAAAATCATAAGGGGGGGGTTGTTGGGCGGGGATGGTCCGGCCGACAGGGGGGTTCGACGCGGATGGTCTGGTCGACGGGGGGTGGGGGCGCTCGGATAGTTGATGTGGGGGACACAGCCTGGAGTAACGTCGTAGGCACAACATGCCTCTCGTTTGTCAGAAGCAGAACGACCTGGTCCGCCTGGTCTAACGCATGAGCTCACTCAGAATGTGACCCCCGGTGGACTTTTCAGGAATAGCAGCTACTTTTAAAGAAATGCAATTTATGGCTGTAATTCTCACAATAGCAAGAATGTCATCTGGCGGGCCGCGCCTGACCACCCGGTGGGCCGGATTCGTCAGACACCTGTGTGCTACAGCTTAGCCTCTTCTGCTAGCTGTAGCCTGGCCCTCTGCAACCTGCCACACCCTGGTCCAATTCAACCTGCTACAGCCTGACCTATTGGTTATTGGTTTGCACATGTTTCAGCCACTAAAGCCTTCCAGGCTTTTGCGGTTCACAATCATTTCTATTTTCTGGATCATATCAGGACTTTTGGACTTCCTACTTGGTGTGTAACAAAGCTTATTTGTTTGTACTCTTACTTGTTATTGCAGAAGTTTAACGGGTCCTCCTTTTTCATTTTGACCAAACCGTCAATGAACGATAACCATATGCAACATTTTAGCACTGTCCTCAGACGTGTGTTAATCATTCTCACGTTGTTCATCTCTGAAAATCTTCACCCAAACTCAGGGCCCACTATCCATGGTCCCACCCTCTCTAATCTGTCGTTCAATGATTTCTGTGATCTTAAATCACTGGGCTTTCTTTAGTTACACAGCAATTTGATGCCAACCAGACAATTTTTGAAATTCCCGTCATCTGCCACGCTGATCGATATTATTCTCACTACCACTCTAAACTACCGATATGGAAACAGTCAAGATTGAGTGATCACTGTGCCATTGCATGCGTTCGCTCCGGCCTCTCTGTCAAACGTCCACCGGTGATTGTGACCAAGCGCTCACTGATAATCAGGCCTTCCTGCAAGATGTTGCAGCTGCATCCTGGGAAATAATCAATCTTATTCCTTCAGTTGAAGATGTCTGGTCTTATTTCAAAAACACCTTAAGCCTAATTATTGAGGAACACGTCCCATTGAAACGATTCCAGACAAAGAATCACTACAGTCCCTTGTTTAGTCATGATTTGACGGCCCTCATCCGACTAAAAAACACCTTATGGCGGAGAGCGAGGTCTTCCCAGCCTCCTGCCAACTGGCTGGCTTTCAGACAATGTAGGAACAAAACAACACAGGTGATCAGGAAAGCTAAAATCAGTCATTTCAAAGAGGAATTCTCAGCCAGTAGCTCTGACGCCAAGACATTTTGGAAAAGTCAAATCCATGGAAGAAACTCCACAAACTTGCTTCTCCGCATCTACCCGCCTCTTTGATTTTTGATGACGTTGGCCACACATTTCAAACAACCTTTCGTGAAATCATCTCATTTCTTTGGTGCAGCTGCCCTTGAAATAGATTCATCTAACACTCCTACTTCTTCACCCAGCGTTAACTGCCTTTCCCTTCAACCTGTTATGGTTTCGGAAGTCCTGGATCGACTCATTAAGTTAGATTCAAACCAGTCAGCTGGATCTGATCTGTGTTTTTAAAATCAGCCGCTCATATTGTTGCTTCCCCCTAGTACGAGCCTGAAACCTGTCATTTAATTTGTCTGTTTCCCACCTTGACTGGAAATCGGCTACGATTCTCCCCCTCTTTAAAGGAAGCTGTGACTGTGACCTGGACTGCGACAGGCCGATTTCCATTTAGCCTTGTCTGGCCATAGAGAAACTGGTACATAATAAACTAATTCACTTCATTGACTAAAATCATATCTTGTCTGTGCCACCGCTACACTGAAGGTTCTTGATGAAGTCATCACCACTATGGAAAACGAATAGACTTGTGTAGCTGCTTTTATAGACCTAGCCAAGACTTTTGACTCAGTCAACCATAACATTCTCCTGCCTTACCAGCATTTGTTTGTCCAGTGGATGTTACAACTAGTTTGCTAGCTACCTGGCTGGTCGTGTCCAGTAGGTTAAGACGGAAAACATCATGTCTGAACCTCTTAACATTTCGAAAGGTGTGCCCCAAGGCTCCATCTTAGGCCCTATTTTGTTCTCCATTCATATTAATGATCTAGCCAAAGCTGCTGGAAATTCCTGTATTCATTTGTATGCTGATAACATCAACATATATTCAGCTGGTCCCTCACTCCACTCTGCTGTGTCCATTCTTCAACAAAGCCTCACCTCCATCCAACGGTCTTTCCACAACTTCATCTGCTCCTCAACTACAAAAAGACCAAATGTATGTTTTTTGACCGGAAAAACCTCATCATCCCCAGCCCTTCCAAGATCTGCAGTGCTGATTGCTCGGAGTTTGTCAGCTCCTACAAATACCTTGGCTTCTGATTGGACTAATCTCTCTCATTCAACATACACATCAAAATCCTTCTGGCTAAAGTTAAAGCCAAAATGACCATCCTTCCACTTTTGACTGCGGCGATATCATTTGTAAAATGAAAGATCAAAGACCATCCTCAGAAAACTGGACACACTCCACCAGTTATCAATCTGATTTGCCCTACAGATTGGTGGATTGGCCCTCCCTTCGTACCAGGCGGCTACAACACTGGCTGCTTGTGGTCTACAAATCCATTTTGGGAATGACACCCCCGCTACCGCTCAAATCTTCTGCACATTTCCGACAGCAATCGCCATTTAAGATCTAGTGACTTCATTTGGCTCATCATTCCAAAAGTCTGTACTGTGTTTGGTCATGACTCCTTTCATTTTGCCGCTGCAAATGATTGGAACTCAGTACAAAACACACTCAAACTAACAGTCCTCACCTCTCTCAACATGCATCAAGCCATAGTTGACTGCCCTACTTGCTGCCCATCAGCCCTCACTTTTACATTACAGGTCATTTAGCAGACACTTTTATCCAAAGCGACTTACATTACACTTTAAACCCATGGCTTTTTCACATTTTTGCCCAGGGAGCAATTAGGAGTTAGATGTCTTGCTCAGGGACACTTCAACATGGAACATGGGGCAGCCTGGAACCATCAACTTTGTGCTTCCCAGCACACCTTCTCTAAACCCTGCGCCACGACGACCACTTCTCGCTCTTTCTTCAATTTTTAGAAAGAAGCTTTTTTTATATCGTGTTTATCAACTTAACTATGTTGTTTTTAGCCAATTGTTTTCATGTGTTTGTCATACTTTATTGTATTTGTGCGGCTGTGTCGCTTGTGTGGACAGTGCTACTGCCTCTTGGCCAGGTCATCATTGTAAATGAGAATTGATTTTACCTGGTTAAATAAAGGTCAAATAAATAAAAATAATAATAATACTGTCACAAACAAACAGTGTAAATGGTAAATGGACTGTACTTGTATTTCTATGGTCTTCTAACCATTCAAAGCTCTTTAACACTACATGCCATCGTTCACACCCATTCATACTCTGATGACAGGAGCTACCAAACACAGTGACACCTGCACATCAGTAACTAACATTCACAATTGTTGGGGTTCAGCGTCTTGTCTGAGTACACGCCAACATGTGGGTTAGCGGAGCGTCCACTCACCCTCAGGTAAACACTGTTTGTTCTGTCAACAGTTGGCCTGTTAGTACCGCTACCTGTCATCCACAGGCTCACTATCAACATGTTTAAAGCCTTTGAGAGCCTCTCAAAATATTATCTTGGATCTTGGACCTTTAAGAAATGAATTGTGAATCCCACTTAAAGCTATAATCATTTATTAAAAACACAGCGTCTCAAAGTACGTTCTTTGGTAACTCATCATTATCTACCACATAATCCTCCATTGAAAGTTATTCAGGAACAATTTACAAGTCATTCATCAATAATAAGGATTACCAGAATTCAACCTTTTAAAACATACTTTTTTGACCTTGATGTGAAACATTTTTGCCTTCTTACATTTGGATACTTGAAGGACTGCACTAATTTTGATTAGGTTTAAACATACGCTCAATTGGTTTGGGTCATGGTTAAATGAGGAAAATGCTGAAAAAGATGAATCAGTGCTCTGAGTTGAGGGTTGAACTCAGGTCACCGGAGTTCAAAGCAGAAGTATCTGTCCTCCCCCCCTGCAGACCTTCGCTCTTCCTCTCCACCGTGTTATAAGTCAAACTCTGTCTAATCCAGTCCTGCTGGCGAAACCATTTCACATAGTGTTTGTGTTTTAAGTCAACACGCCCATTTCACAAAGTTCCCTGAGCCGATGCTGCTGCTCCATGCTTGTTAGGTGGACGTGTTGAGCTGAAAAGCATCTGTAAATGATTTGTCACTGAGATGTCCTGGATGTATGGACATGAATGGGCAGCCAGGGAGAAAGGCCTGCAAAACAAATGAGTGCCGAAGTTAACCTCACGGAGCCACCATTAGACATGCACCGCTACCTCCGACTGCAGGGAGGCTGCAGCGGGTGTGGGCAACCAGAGGGAGGTGGGGGGTATCGGCTCTATGGGGAAACACTCAAACAAGTTAATCCAATTAGAACAACCAATCGTTGTTACTAAAGATAGCGTGAGCCCTCAGGCTCGAGTGTTTCTGTTTGTTGTGTTACTGAAGGCCATACGACACATTGGTCTGTTTACTGGTCTCCAGGTTGCACAGTGAAGAACGCAGATCCAGCTGGGGGCTACTGTGATTAAAGAGAGGCACAGTCCTCCTGCCGGGGACTCATGTTTGCTCACTGACAGCTCAAGATAAATATTTACAACATGAAAGAAAGGAACTTTTTAACACTGTGACAAGAAAATACATTAATAGAATAATAAAAAGCTATTCTGCATTCAACTAGAACAAACTGGCAGAAGATCTTAGATGTAAACCAAATATAGCAATTTTTAATTCCAGATGGGTCAAATATTGTTTTTCATTTGAATAGAGTCACTATAAACTTACATCATTTTCACCTACTGCTAGTACCTCTCCTAGTACCTACTGCTTAATTCATATCATTTGTACCATCTTTTAACCTTTTTCTGCATGGATGTTCCTATTTTTATAATATGACTGCACAGAATGTGCTGTAAATATAGACTTTAGGAATGAAATCTGTGATTGTTTTATATCATTATGCCTCTTCTTGGAAAGCCAGCTGGCCGCCGTTGGCCCGGTGATCGACGCACGTGGGTGATGTGTTTTGTTCGTTGCCCGTTCAATGGAACTTTTAAACCATCCATCCAGCCTCGCTCTCCATCGCCCAGCTGCCTGTGTGCAAAGCAGGTCGTCCAGCGCCTCGTTATTTGCTCTCGCCATAGAGTGACTGGACTTGAGGGCAAACCCAGCACCCATTGCTAACAGCGTACACCTAATAATAAGCTATTAACCACCACTTTGAACACATCCCTTTTGTAACTGAACACCTCTCAAACATTCTGTTTCACCGAGGACAAGTAACAGTAACAAAACGAAAGATGAAGAATTACAAGCCCCCCCTTTCAGGGTTGATCTAGAACCCACAAGTTGTTGAGAAGATGGTTGAGAAACCTCTATAAAATATATGAACATGGCATTACCTCTAAGATGTTTCTGAGGGGACACAACCAGATTATTCACAAAAGCATGCAATCCTCTATGCCTTTTATACCTATGTGACCTACCTTTGTGGGTTAGGTGAGTGTTTTTCTGCAATCATTGAAGCAAGTCAATTTACTTCTGCTTCAGATAGTAGGGAAACCCAGCCTGGCCGTAACATAGCTGCAATTATTAGATGCACTATGTATTACTTATGAATTGGTTGGCTGTGAGCTTGCGGCCCCAGGTGGTCTTAGGAAAGGCTCTGTATCAACATCATGAGGACCTGTTGGGACAGTGAGAGGGGAAATCTGGAGCCTACAAAGCATACTGGACAGGTGGTCAACAGGTTGGATACAATTTTGGAGAATGACACCCAGCTTAAGGTATAAGAGGAGATTATTAATCAGAGAGAAAAAAGAGAGTCAACTGCCTTAGAAAAACTAAGTAACTTCCTCCGGCTGGAGGAGACAGAGAATGTTCAAGTTTGGTGAAGAACAAATAATGAAATTCCTTTCAGAAGAGCAAGACGGCCCAGACAGATGTTAGAGCTGGAATGGTAATAAAAAATGTCATCACCTGACGTGGGACAGAAATGCGTTCTCTTATAAATAAATATTTTACTGTAATAAGAAACAGTACAATGTATACTCCAAAGCCAATAAGATAAGCATCAGCTTTCCATCACCATGTGATATTTTTTAAATTGTCATACCACAGCATGTAGCAACATCACACTACAATATGACACTGTAACCAAAGGATGGATATTCACAGGATCTCTCACACATCAAGGAACATTTAACAGTACATTTTAGGTCTGCATGCCAGTGCCACCATTTCCTTTTTTTAAAGTAAGTCTGATATCTGCAACACATTTTACCGGCCTAACCATGGAGCCCATCCCAGCCGGCCTTGCTGTTGACATTGATCCTTGCTGGGTTCTTAGCAACAGGGTGTTTACCCAATGGGAAGAGGTAAATCAGCTCGGTTAACAGTGAAACAAAAACATGCTGTAGAGGACAGAAGCTGCTGAAAGAAGAGCCAAAGTGAAGAATAACTACCAGCATAAAAGGCTTTTAGTATGGATGGACGAGGCGGAGGCTTGGAGAGTCCCGCAGCAGAGTAGACTGAGATGACTAAAGCAAACACTAAACATCCATCAGGCTGGAGAGAAGGCTGGACCCCATCTCTGACCTCCACACACCCACAAATCTACAGGCTTAATTGGAGATTCTGCCATGTCGTTTTCCATCTACTGCCTTTATTTGCCAGAGCAGCCACACGTAACCTGTGCAAATTTGAGTGTGCTTAAAGCTGAAAGCTATCCAAAATTCATTAAATTGGATCACAACCTGACAGCCTTAGTCGAAATGAAACAGCTATTCTTAAAATAAAAACGAAAAAACTATGTTTGACTGTTATGACAATAAACCAAATATACGTGTTTAATTACATCACCTGTGAAACAAAATAGAAACATAAGATGTGATTTTTTGTTAAATGGTGTCCCACATGTAGTAAAACATTGAAGCATCTTCAATGTGAATGTAAACTGTAAAACAAATAAAAGCCTGTTAAACAATGTTTTCCTTCCATTAAGTGCCGCTTTGAATTCATCGAAATGTGGGTTTAAAAAGTGAAGTAGATCTTTTTATCGCCCCTCATGGAGCGATTGAATGTGCATAGAATATTTGTTTAAATGTTAAGTGTCTTATACCTGTGATCAATTAATGTCTCTTACAGTATTGATCACGAAATACTAGTTTATGGCTATAATAAGTGATTCTTGAGACTTTGTGATCTTCAATTAAAAGTTAATCCAAAATGTGTTTATGCGATTTCACCACATTCTAAATACTTGTGCACATATTATAAGCCCAATCATTTCCTATATGGATTGATAACATATTATTTTATGTATAGTGAATCATAATGATGAATGGGGAAGCATTTAACCACTTTAAACTACTCAACGAGCTTCACACTACTTTCATTCACACTCACATTAGTACAGTGAGATGCTGACTTATCTACAAGGAGACAACAAGGAAGGATGATCAGAGCGCCGGCTATTTTAATGTGTGTGCCGTTGGTAAATAGCAACCATAGTCAAACTGACTTACTACTCAACTGACTCCAGTCAGTAAATTGTAGTAAATTAATCAAATTTAGCAACTGAATGTTTGGCTCATTTTCCGTAACCAGTGTAGCGTTACCTAGCTAGCTAGGCTAGGCTAGCTAGCTAGCTAGGCAAGCGGCCATTCCTTTGAGGCGGCACTGGTTAGTTGAGGAAGCTGTGCAGCGCCTGAGGCCTCAGGCCTCCCTCCGCCCCTAAGAAGGACCCAGGTAGGTAGCTAGCTAGCAGGTAGCCACTTTACTCATGTGCTCAACATGCTACTGTGATAACGGAAAGATGTTTTAGTTGTGAACTATTTGGACGAGCTTTCAAACCATGTTTTTGTGCAGAGGTGGAAGTAACAAATTACAAATACACACGTTACTGTAATTAAGTCGACTTTTTTGGGTACTTGTACTTTTATGAGTATTTTCTTCAAGTGTGTCATTTTACTCACACCATGTAATCTACATCGCTGCTTTTAAAATCAAAAGTTGCTATTGAGTAGCGCTGCCACAACGAATCGCTGAAATCGATAAAATTTGATTATTAAAAGCGCTGCCAACGGATTTCATTATCGATTCGTTGTGTCGCGCGATTATTATGTCCCTCAACGAGTTGCGGAGATGCGCGGGGAGCCAAAGTAGAGGAAAGAGGAGCCAGCAGTTGTTGTGAGTCACATGACGCATTACTAAAGCCTAGTTTATGCTTCTGCGTTTTCAGAGCGACGCAACGGACACGCAGATGCAAGACTCTCTTGCGTGTCCCTTGCGTGTCCTTTGCGTGTCCCTTGCGTGTCCTTTGCGTGCCTTTTCACACCTCCTTGAGTGCGTCGACTCATTTTTGTAGACTAGCGTCAAAAGCGACGCAGCCTCCTGCAGCACCAGGCTGTGATTGGTCTCTGACTACGTCCTTTACGGAGTCTCACATCTCCGTTTTCACAGCACAATACGGCCGTTATTAAAAGGAAGAACGTTTACGAGAAAACGGATCAGATTGAAGAGCTTTTGTGGGAAGAAACGTAAATATGAGCACTTCTATAAGCCGTCATTGGCGGACTATGAGGACGCCGGATGGCCTCTGATTCGTGGAGGGAGATCTCCACAAACGAGGGAAACAAAGTCGTGGAGGAAAATACGGGACAAATGTGTCCTTGATGAAAAGCAGCAGTGTGGATGCACGGGGCAATAAAGTCTATGATCAATACATAAACCCACCAACGACTTCCACACACAAAGACGTCACTCTCTAGGTCGTCTTCAACAAAACACGTGACTCCACCTGTTGTTCTGGAGGTGAATCGCTCTGCAACACACGCAGGACTTTACAACCAGGAAGTGAAACCAGTGCGTCGCCTCTTTTGAACCATTCATTTTTCAATCTGTTGTCTTGTATTTCGTGCTTTGTCATATATCGGTTATTGTTGACACATATATGTGTATGTGTTGTATGTTTTAATGCTGTCATATACGGTAGTCTAGTGCGCGTGCGCACATACTGTGTGTTATACGGTAGTTGATGTTACGCCTGTAAAGGGAGACACGGTGATCTATTAAACCAGCGCGGCTAACGAAGAAGCCTCTAATGCATTAATTTACAAATGCCATTTTAAATTCATCTCATAGCACTTGGTTGTTTTTTAGCTGTACTTAGATGGGGTGTATACATTTACTTAACTTGCACTACAACGATGTTAATCATTTAATGAATAAGCTTGTGAACATGGGGGGGTGCGTCTGAGTGTAGTAGAGAGAACAAGTTCTGACGTTAAAACAAATCCTGTTTCTGATTTATATTGTCCTTTTATTTTTTTTATAAATTATTATGTTCAAGGAGCAACCTGTACTTTCTGAAGTATTTTTGCAGTGTGAATTTGCAGTTCTGTGTTAGAATAAAGGATTGGAAATTAAAGCTTTTTAATGCTGTTTTTTTAATCCGATTCATCGATTAATCAAAGAAATAATCGACCAATTAATCGATTATCAAAATAATTGTTAGTTGCAGCTCTACTATTGAGTGTGGCCACAATTTAAAATAATATTCAAATCGTCATATTTCTTTTTTTTTTAATGCAAATCAGATTATACAATTATTCAATTATACTTAGACGTAATATAAGCAAAGGCCAACTCGCTGCTGCAGCACACAAATGTTTCTGGAGGTAAAATACACAGCGGTGTAAATGAAAGTGAAATGGAAGGAGAAGAAAGTTATGAAAAGAAAGAATGATGATTATGACCAAGTGTTTAAAAGAGACATAAAGGACATTAACTTTCTTCTCCGTCGTTACTATGGTCGATCTCCCACAGTCCATCCTCTATCCCACAGGTCCACTTGCGTTGTGTTTTGAGTGAACTTGCAGCGTTTGTCTTTGTTTGCGTCGCGTGTGCTCCGGTCGTTTTTGTGATTGCCGCATTTTTCTCTTTACTGTTGGGTTTGTTTTGCCGTTTGCAGCGCGTTTGCACGTGTCGGCCACCGTAAAATTGCCTGTAATTTTTCTATATTGTTTGTCTGAGAAATCGAATGTCTGCTACTGACGATGCAATAAAACAGTTAATCGGTTAAAAAGTAGTTTGTACTTTGCTGAAGAAAGTTTAATATGGAGTTTAGCGGCCGCAAACTCAAGTAGAACTTGCCGATGAGCTCATTTGTCCGCACCGGCCGCTTGGTTACAACAGCCATGTTTGTTATAAAAATAATAAAAAATAAAACACATCCCTGCAAAATGATTTTATTTTGTCCTCTGAATATTGGCTTCAGTCAAAAACACACTCAACACACTAGCAAACTGGATTTGATTGCAACTATATTTCAAAAATCATAAAGAAACATTTAGTCAATAAATACATTTTTTGTCCATGTGCTTAAATGTGTCGAGAGTTTCTTTTCTCATCATATTTACAGAACACCATAAATAACTTTAGGGGACAGAGCACATTGCAGGCTTTGACAAAATGAAAAAAGATCAATCCAAACGTGTATAAATATAGGTTCATCTGATGACTGAGGAGGAGAAAACATGCCCACGTAACAATAATTAACAGTTGCTTCAGGATGAAGCTGCCTCACCTGCATTGCAATGGGTTGAATTGCATATGGTCTATTTGTCTTCCTGCAGTCATTTAGATATCGTCGTGGGAACAGAACGTGTCTCATAAATGATAAAATGTCCTCAAATGATACTCAGCTTTCTGGTAGATTATGAGAACGCAGCAGAATGAGAATGAGAATCAGGTGGTTCGTCCTGCCAATCAAATACTGTATCCGATATTAAAGCAGCAGACTTCCCACCTGTACAATGAGAATTATCGTGTGCCTGCTTGTCATCACAGGTCTGCCTCTTTCTTTACGGCATTGACTTTCCCGCAAGACACCAACAGTTGAGAGAAATGAAAGATCCAGTGAATGGCTTTGCATATTAGTCTGTGCAGTTTAAAGAGCACAAGGCCAACCTGTGCTCTGTGAACCATAGTCCACGTCTTCATCTCTCCTCCTCCAACAGGGACAACTCTTCATCTTTCATAGTGCAAAAGGTTACACACTCACACTGGGGCGGATGTGAGAGGACAAGCCCTGTTTTTACTGTTTTTTTTCATTGTACTGATTGGCCAAAGAAATGTCTTCCCCCCTTTTAAAGAGAAAAGGGTGACTTTTATAGTGCTTTAGTGCACAGTACAGTGTTACAGTACTAGTACAGCAGCGACATCAGTCAAGGAGAAACTGGAAGCGGATCAAGTATAGAGCTGTTTTTATGTATATTTTGGAGTCCCCGTAACTTCAGCATCAGTTGTTTCAGGCAGAGCCCCCGAACTACACATGCGTAAGTTAATGTGACAAAGCCCCCTCCTACTAACAATGTCATAATAAAATATATCTTTCCTGTTGGGATCACCTTACCCTTTAGGATTGGGTCGGCCCTTTTTTGAAAAACGATGCACTATTGTAAACACTTGACCATGTAAGGAGAGAAATGACTAAAGATAGATATCATATAAAACAAAAGTATAGACCTGTTCTATAGGACTTAAATGACTTCTGCTGTAATCTGACACTAAATAACAAAAGTTAATATTACAAATATGAACCTGAACAGGGAAACGTTTGGACACATTTTCTCATTCAGTTCAATTAGAAAGTGTGTTCGGTGCGTTTGACTGGTGCGGCGATGGAAGGAAACACTGAAAGTAACACAATGTTTCCACCATACAATGACCTTACTTACCAGAACTAAAGGCACTGCTCTGACTATGGGACCTTGTTGTGCTCCCCAGAATTCTAGCACAGCACCCGTTTGGAGAAACATACTCCTACATTCCTTTGCCCTCTTCACAAATTGACATTTGAGCAACATTTTGGGGGGAAGTTGCAGCTACGGTTTAGCTCTGCAGTGAGGCGGCGATCGCTCTGATGGAAAAACAGGCGAACGGCATCCAGAATCAGCCGGCTCGGCGTTGTGTGTTGGGTGTTAGCTGCCGTTGCTGATGATGACCGAGGGGCCTTTATGTCCGGCGGTCTGCTCTGCCGGCATGCGGAGGTGAGGGGTCCCGTCGTAGTGGGTGGGGCCCATGCCGGCGGAGGAGCAGTAGCCCCGGAGGCTCTCTGGGTCACAGAGGTTCTCCAGAGCGTATCCTGTCAGGGAGTAGGCTTTGTGCTTGTCCAGGTAGGTGTGGGGCGGGTAAAGGGCTGGGTCCAAGATGGGGGAAGGCGAGCACGGACCGGACCGCCCAAACGGGTGGTGCAATGGAAGAGAAAGGGGGGACAGGTCTGCCTGGAGGTCTGCCTGGAGGTAGTCCTTCGACTTGTGGAGGCGGTCAGGACCTGGACTGCTGAGCCTGCACGGGGGGGCGGGACCAGAAGCCAGACTGATTCCCTGACTCAAACCTCGACACACTACAGTCTGCAGTGGCCCTTGAGTGTATTCAGGAGCGAAGCATGGTCCGGGGCCTTTGGGCAGCCCGTTGGCCGGCCCCAGCGGGGCCCCCGGAGGGCCCTTGCGCAGCTGAAATCGACTTTCTTCTTCCTTGATCATCTGCTGCGTGGCCCGGATCAGAGTCTCGATCTTGCTGGGTTCCTGCGGGCTACAGCGATAGTGGTCCGCCTGGTAGCGATCCCCCGAGTCACTGGCCGAGCCTCCATCAGGAGAGCTGAGCGCGCTGTCCTCGTCCCAGTGGCCCCGGCCTGCAGAAGGACCGGTGAAAGCAGGCAAGATGAAATACTTATGCATTATATACTGGGATTTTACATTTCTCAACAATTTGTGGCTGCTGTTGAAGGTTTATAGTTGTAATTCACATTTGTTTTCTAGATTTTTTAGCAAGTTGCTGTTTTAGTATTTATCATTTCAATAATATATAACAAGTCATTAAATCCTTAATATAAACTATTATCCAACTAGGATCCAATTTTTTACTATTTGCTCCCACACGGTGAACAGCTCATTGTAGAAGACTTGCTCCTTGTTAACGATGAGGAACGTTTCTGAAGCTCACGTGGTTAAAAAAACTAATATCTAAATTAGAGTCATTAGTTTGGGTCAGAAGCCGCGGCCCAAATCTGATGGGAAACATTCCCGTCTGTCGAGACAAAGGATTGTTAAATAATCAGCATCCGATGGACAGTGTCGGTCATTCTCCAGAAACATGCAGCACTGAGTGTTTCAGCGCCTCTTGAGGCTCCGCTGGGCTGGTGGAGGTGCACTAGACTTAATCGTGGTCTCTGTGCAGCGCGGTCCTGCCTCCCTCTGATGGCTGTTACATCGCACATTTCACAGTGTTAATAGCTCTCACTTTGTCTAATCAGCCCCGCTATCGTGTTTTCTGGGCTCGTAGGTGCAGAAGCTGTAAGTCACCGGACGTGCAGAGAAAGGAAGAGTAATTTTGAAGAGGCGGGGCGGGGCACCCTTCACCACATGCTAGTTGGATGTGTTTCCTGTACCGGAGGAATCAGCACAGACTCCTTATTCCTCACCGTTGTAGCTGTGGATGGTGCCGATGTCACATCCCTCAGAGCTCTTGCTCGGCGGCAGGACTGACCGAGCGGTGCCCCTCCACGTGTCCCTGCCGGGGGGAGGAGCTCCTAGGAAATATCGGCCCGCCTCACACCGGCTTCGCTCGCAGGTCAGGGCCTGACCGTGTGCGTGCAGGTGTGTGTAGCCATCGCCGTGACGGTGCTCTTCAGACAGGCTGTAGCAGAGCGAGCGGGGGTCGGGGAACTGCCTGTACACACAGGAGGCATCGGGGCCCTCGCTCGGCTCCAGCAGCTGAGGGGAGGCGGAGTCTGTCAGCGGGCTGCTGCCCCACGGACTGTCCTGGTCTGATTCCGAGCGCTCTGTCTGGAAACTAGGATACTGCACAGGAAAACGTGTAGCGGGGGACAGGACGGGATGTTATGAGCCACAGCTGACTGTTAGACAAACAAAACAAGCTATTTATTCCTCTTCCAGCCTCTTTATTGATCATCATTTACTAAATGAATGTATAGATTGAAGTTAGCATCACCTGGAAGGAGGACACAAAACGAAGCTATCTAACTACGTAAGACAGTAAGACATTACATCCTCACCTGAATGTATGGCGAGAGCCTAGCTTTGGTCTTGGGCCGGGAGACTCTGCTCTTGGGAGTCCTGCTGTTCTCCGTCAGGCTGGCGGTGGTGCTGCTGTAGGGGAAGGAGGCCTTGGACGTGGCCTGGTCCAGAGAGAGCTGCAGGCCTTTATACTCTGTCTCCCTGAAAACACCAACACAATGTCCATGTGCTGTATTCATGCTACTATTACTGGATATTACTGAATACGCTGTGTAATTACACCACATGGATTCCAGTCCCCTGGAAGGCTGCCTGTTAAAGAACACAAACAGCCTTGTGTACCTAAGTGAGTGCTCATCAATTAGAGCCTCATCATTTGTGTTCCTGTCTGTGTGTGTGTGTGTCTGTGTGTGTGTGTGTGTCTTTGGGGGGTTGTTGAAGCGGCTGGAACGGCTGTTGGGAAACTTGTTTTAGCAGAAGGATTGCAGCAAGGCCTTCAACAAACACTCCATAGAGGGAGAGCTGTCCAATCAAACACACGGGGAGATTAAAGGCTATGTCTGACTAAAGCCGGCCCGGAGGAGTAGCTGGGATGTCTCACTGCGGGGAAACGGGATTGATTCCTCACTAAGTGTTTGACAGATCTCCCCACGTGTGACGAGGAAACCTGGAAAGGGTTTGTTGACCAAAAAAAAGTGACTGATGTTACAATGCGAGGCTGTTAGAATGCGAGGCTGCTAGAATGCCAGGCTGCTAGAATGCGAGGCTGTTAGAATGCGAGGCTGTTAGAATGCGAGGCTGCTAGAATGCGAGGCTGCTAGAATGCGAGGCTGTTAGATGCGAGGATGTTAGAATGCGAGGCTGTTAGAATTTGAGGCTGCTAGAATTTGAGGCTGCTAGAATGCGAGGCTGCTAGAATGCGAGGATGTTAGAATGCGAGGCTGCTAGAATGCGAGGCTGTTAGAATGCGAGGCTGCTAGAATGCGAGGCTGTTAGAATGCGAGGCTGTTAGATGCGAGGATGTTAGAATGCGAGGCTGTTACAATTTGAGACTGTTAGAATGTGAGGCTGTTAGAATGCGAGGATGTTAGAATGCAAGGATATTAGAATGCGAGGCTGTTAGAATGCGAGGCTGCTAGAATGCGAGGCTGCTAGAATGCCAGGCTGTTAGATGCGAGGATGTTAGAATGCGAGGCTGTTAGAATTTGAGGCTGCTAGAATTTGAGGCTGCTAGAATGCGAGGCTGCTAGAATGCGAGGATGTTAGAATGCGAGGCTGCTAGAATGCGAGGCTGTTAGAATGCGAGGCTGCTAGAATGCGAGGCTGTTAGAATGCGAGGCTGTTAGATGCGAGGATGTTAGAATGCGAGGCTGTTACAATTTGAGACTGTTAGAATGTGAGGCTGTTAGAATGCGAGGATGTTAGAATGCAAGGATATTAGAATGCGAGGCTGTTAGAATGCGAGGCTGTTAGAATGCAAGGCTGCTAGAATGCGAGGCTATTAGAATGCGAGGCTGCTAGAATGCGAGGCTGTTGGAATGTGAGGTTGCTAGAATGCGAGGCTATTAGAATGCGAGGCTGCTAAAATGCGGGGGCTATTAGAATGCGAGGCTGCTAGAATGCGAGGCTGTTAGAATGTTAGGCTGTTAGAATGTGAGACTGTTAGAATTTGAGGCTGCAGCAAGGCCTTCAACAAACACTCCATAGAGGGAGAGCTGTCCAATCAAACACACAGGGAGATTAAAGGCTATGTCTGACTAAAGCCGGCCCGGAGGAGTAGCTGGGATGTCTCACTGCGGGGAAACGGGATTGATTCCTCACTAAGTGTTTGACAGATCTCCCCACGTGTGACGAGGAAACCTGGAAAGGGTTTGTTGACCAAAAAAAAGTGACTGATGTTACAATGCGAGGCTGTTAGAATGCGAGGCTGCTAGAATGCGAGGCTGCTAGAATGCGAGGCTGTTAGATGCGAGGATGTTAGAATGCGAGGCTGCTAGAATGCGAGGCTGTTAGAATGCGAGGCTGTTAGATGCAAGGCTGTTAGAATTTGAGACTGTTAGAATTTGAGGCTGCTAGAATGCGAGGATGTTAGAATGCGAGGCTATTAGAATGCGAGGCTGTTAGAATGCGAGGCTGCTAGAATGCGAGGCTGTTAGAATGCGAGGCTGTTAGATGCGAGGATGTTAGAATGCGAGGCTGTTACAATTTGAGACTGTTAGAATGCGAGGCTGTTAGAATGCGAGGATGTTAGAATGCAAGGATGTTAGAATGCGAGGCTGTTAGAATGCAAGGCTATTAGAATGCGAGGCTGCGAGAATGCGAGGCTGTTGGAATGTGAGGCTGCTAGAATGCGAGGCTGCTAGAATGCGAGGCTGCTAGAATGCGAGGCTATTAGAATGCGAGGCTGCTAGAATGCGGGGGCTATTAGAATGCGATGCTGCTAGAATGCGAGGCTGCTAGAATGCGAGGCTGCTAGAATTTGAGACTGTTAGAATGTGAGGCTGTTAAAACGCGAGGATGTTAGAATGCGAGGATGTTAGAAGGCGAGGCTGTTAGAATGCGAGGCTGTTAAAATGCGAGGCTGTTAGAATGCGAGGCTGCTAGAATGCAGGGATGTTAGAATGCGAGGATGTTAGAATGCAGGGATGTTAGAATGCGAGGATGTTAGAATGCGAGGCTGTTAGAATGTGAGGCTGTTAGAATGTGGGGATGTTAGAATGCGAGGCTGTTAAAATGCGAGGCTGTTAGAATGCGAGGCTGCTAGAATGCAGGGATGTTAGAATGCGAGGATGTTAGAATGCAGGGATGTTAGAATGCGAGGATGTTAGAATGCAAGGCTGTTAGAATGTGAGGCTGTTAGAATGTGGGGATGTTAGAATGTGAGGCTGTTAGAATGTGAGGCTGTTAGAATGCGAGGCTGCTAGAATGTGAGGCTGCTAGAATGCGAGGCTGCTAGAATGCGAGGCTATTAGAATGCGAGGATGTTAGAATGAGGGAATGTTAGAACGTGAGGATGTTAGAATGTGAGGCTGCTAGAATGTGAGGCTGCTAGAATGCGAGGCTGCTAGAATGCGAGGCTATTAGAATGCAAGGATGTTAGAATGTGGGGATGTTAGAACGTGAGGCTGTTAGAATGTGGGGATGTTAGAACGTGAGGCTGTTAGAATGTGAGGCTGTTAGAATGTGAGGCTGTTAGAATGCGAGGATGTTAGAATGTGGGGATGTTAGAATGTGGGGATGTTAGAATGTGAGGCTGTTAGAATGTGGGGATGTTAGAATGCGAGGCTGTTAGAATGCGAGGATGTTAGAATGTGAGGCTGTTAGAATGTGGGGATGTTAGAATGTGAGGCTGTTAGAATGTGGGGATGTTACAATGCGAGGATTTTTAATTGTCCACATATTGAGGGTTATGGACATGGACGAGCACAGCGGTGGATGGGACCATTTGACTCACTAAATGAGGGAACAGTTCCAAACACTGGGAGATTCTATGACAAAGAGCACGAACAAACACTCTGGATGGACCATAAAAACCTTCTAGTGGCCTCGTCCACACTCCAACAGGTATTTTTGGTAGAAACGTTTTTTCTTCCTTTGTTCTCAAAAGAAGATAAAAAACTCAAATACTGGTTTAAACACAGTGTAACAGTAAAAGGCAGGTAGGTGCTTTCTGCAGCAGACATGCCTCTATTGCTAAATCCCCGTCAGGTGGGACAGGAGGTGCACAGGTTATCAGAGCTAAACACACAGTGGGAGTTCACATGCAGGTGAAGTAGGCTTATCAGCGTCCTTATCAACGGCTGAGTACACCAAGCTACTGGGGGTTAGACACAAAGGGTGTCTCCTGCCCACACACAATGTCGGCCTCATGGTCACCTTCACTGTGGGGCCCAATCCGTGCAGCCACGCTGCTCATCGGGGGGAACTGTGACATCAATGTCTGCTGCATATCAAACCCAGGGACAATGTCTCCACTGTCCCGCTGCTGCGCAGCCTGCGGACAGTCTTTTCCCCAATGGGGCGGCAGACATCTAGAATGTAGAAAACGAGCCTGGATGGTCGTGGTGCCCCTGTGGCTCAGTGGGGCCCCGCTTGTCCTTCACTCAGAGGATCGGTGGTCATTCTCGGTGGGTCCTTGGGCGAGACACCAAGCCCCAGCTTTGACTACGGCGCGTGAATGTTAGCTATTGATGGACAGGTGTCACGGAGTAGCTCCTGTCATCACAGTATGAATGGGTGAATGATGGCACACCTGTCTCTGCTGTATGTACCAAAAGGTAAATACAAACCGTATTTAATGTCCTGGTTTTATGTCCAGATGTGTCGTCTAACACGAACGCAGCGTAACTGTTTCTTTTCATTTGGATTAAAACACTTTGATGCTGAAAGGAGAAGCACTGTGGTAACGTCTTACTTTGCTGTAAAGGATCAGAACTGAAAAGCAGGGGCGAGTTTTAACTGTGAAATTAGATAATCGTGGTAAACGATCATAATTGACGCCAAAAGCTGCCACATACACGTTTCCCAGAGGCTTGCAGCCGTACCACAAGGAGGGAGACGAGGCCCCTCAGGCTGGAGCCCAGAAGCGCTCATCGGGACGCAGACGTGGTGTAGGGAGAGGATTGTGTGCCGAGCTGCTCTGTGAAGGCCGCCAGCCTAATGGAGCCTTCATGGGATCCCTGACTGCAGTGATGATTCAGGTAGCAGCTTGTGACGGACATGAGCGGCCCAGTGCTGTTCTAAGCCCAGTCAGACATGCTTCAGCTCCTTCCTGTTTATACATATTCTGCCAGTCTTGGACAAACCGCACCAGGCAACAGCAAGCACATGAGCACATGAGCCAACTAAACACTGTGAGCAGACGCTGAGGCCCAACAGCAATGTCCGCCTCCATACGAGTTCCTGTTGTGTCATTATCACACTTCATGTGTTTCTAACTCAGAACAAAAGACTAAAACAGGAATATGACTTGACCATCTGTCTTCATTGCCAGATTCTGCCAAACAGGTTTCCACAAAGTAGCGCGTGTCATGTTTCCTCCCGTTAGTTGCTTCCCAGCAACTGTTTGCATAACTCTTTAGCTCCAACACTCATTATCTTATATTATTAGCACAGATGTGAGCCGACCCCCCCCGGCCCCTGAGCTGCCCGTCATTCAATCAGCTGTCAACCAATTCAACCAAGGGGACTTTGTTTCCAGTTTGGACACTCAGACCTTTCGCCAGCAGGGTGTGTGTGTGTAAGCTGCTGGAGGGTCAGCCTGAAACACTCCGGGTGCATCACGCGTCATATTTACGGTAGATGCCATCTTATGGAATACTCGTCCTGCTCGCTGACGTGCTGCCTTTACTGTTCGGCCAAAGACCTCGTAAAACAGAAACATCAGCTGGTCGGTGTGACTCTCCATAGCTGCAGACTTCTCTACACTGCGTGTGAAACACAAAGCCAGGCCTGCTGAAGACACTGATGAAAGAGGTGCTTTCACTTTTACCAGTTGAAAGTCAGCACAGGTTTGTTGGTTTCTTAGTTGTATCACACAGAATAAGAGCGGTACCACAGGAGAAGCACCAGCAGCTCGTCGATGGAGATGGAGATGGCGTATGTTGGATTGTAGTGGTTTTCATTTGTCAATCTTCCAACTTGTAAAACAAAAAAGAGCAACCTAAAAAGTCAAAAGCTAAAACAGTTGTTGACACCCGCTCAGAGACACTAGAAGACTCCTGGGCTCCAATTTAAGAGAAGCAGTAAAAAGAGTCAGAGAATCATGATGTTTCCTCAAATGATTGACAGACACACACTCGTTTAGTCATGATGCTGGGAAGCATTACGTTCTCAGGTGCAGAGACAGATACTCACGTGAGGACGTAGTTGACACTGACGATGCAGTGAGGCCGCGATGAGCGGCTGTTGTGGACAATCGTTGCATAGCTCTGAACCCAGACCCAGCCGCCCTGCTTGGCCAGGAAGCGGTAGTACTTTGTGGTGACCTGACCTTTGACCAGCACTAGAACACAAGGGCCGGGAAGTTACAGCAACGGATTACTGACGAAAAACAAGTATACGAACATCACAGCACTCAAGGACACACTTCCAAACACAGCAGGCAGTTGCAGCAAAAGTTCCTTTCTGAGTGGACGGCCTGTCCAATCAGAACGCAGCTAACAATGTATATCATCTGCAAATATGCTCTTAACATATTCACAAGTGACTAATACTGTCAACTCAGTCGATTATTTTATGCAATAGAATACCAATAATAAAGAGCCAAGGAAGCAGTGACATGCTGACTTCATACAAATTCCACGCAGCTCTCTCACTCTGTGTGTGTGTGTGTGTGTGCGTGTGTGTGTGTGTGTCTGCGTGCAGAGAGATATCTGGTAGAAAAGAAAAACAAACCTAACTCACACAAGTGATGAGCACATCTCAGATGGAAGGAGTCACAGCTGTGGACATGATGATAGAGAGTCTTCTCGATGAGATCCTGAGGCTCGTAGCCTGTCAGCTCTGCAACCCTGAGCAACACACACACACATTCACAGGGATCATCAAGCCTTCCCACATCGACACACACAAGCTGCATGTGGTGAGCACTTGGTGCAGAGGACGCGTACCGGGAGTCGAGGAAGATGAGCTTCATGTCCAGGCTGGCTCTGAACATGAACATGTTGCTGTGCAGTTTGATCTCCGTGACCGCGCTGGGCGGCAGCGAGTGTCCGACGGCCACCAGCCCCACGTTCTGGTAGCAGCCGTCAAACGGGGACATGTCCAGGCTGTACTGACGGATCTTCAGGTAGCCACTGCAGTGGATCACCTAGGCCAAGAGTTCACAGATGGACACAGAATGAACCAGATCACTCAGTCGCAGCATGAATAATGACTAAATAAAGAGGGTTTGTCTCTCCTATTTGAAGATACTTTCTCAGCCCTAGTGGTACTCCAGGTTACCGGTTCTTTGTGTGAAGAATGCCCCTCTGAACCAAACAGAAGACACGTGTGATGCTACAAACTCCTCCGCACTAGAAACGCCCTTCTGGGCTTGAAGGGTTCCCACATAAAAGGGAAAATAGCAACTGGGAACCAGATAAGTGGGAACATATTCTGTTGGGAAAATATGTCAATGCTTCAAGCTTTGCATCTATGTAGTATATCTGTAGATATCTATCGATCAATCAATATATATATATCTAATATACGTTAAACTGTACTCTAGGACTACTTGCTTGCAGGTCACGCAGCTTTAAACTAGATCACAGTCAGCAGTCAAACGTTTCCATGAGAAGGTAGAAAACGCCATCTGCTGCTGCGGATCACATGAAACCATCAAAGGCTTCGGGTCCATGAGCCTCTCCAACCCTGTCCAGCCCACACATCCACCCAGACCACGAAGCCATTTCATGTATGATGGTGCTGAGAACCGACCCTCAACTAGTCACTACAAACAGGGCAGAAAAGTCCCTTTTACAGGAGACAAGATGCACCAGGCGTTGCTACGTGCTTCCAGTCCTTTCATACATGCACACATCTAGCACGGTCAACAGGCATCTATCTACTAGTAGTACTATCAATTGTAGTATTACTACTACGAGTAGTAATAGTAGTATTTTAGTATTACGAGTAGTAGTAGTCATTTTAGTAGTAGAAATATTAGTAGTATAACTAGTATAGTAGGACTACTGTCTTAGTAATAGTAGTAGTAGTATCAGTTGTATTAGGCCCAAAGACCCATATCCCACTATGGGACGTATTGCTTATTCAAGTAAACACATTCATTCATCGACTGCCGGCTACGCGTACTACCAGTACCACAATTACAACTACAACCAATACTACCACATATATATATTACTACAATTTAAATCTATCTCAGCTTTTGTCATTTCTGTATTTTCAGCAATATTTTGAAATAAATTTTAGTATTTTATATTACTGCATTTTCAGCAGTTTTTTATTTTTTATTTCAGCTTCTACCATTTCTGTATTTTCAGCAAATTCATTCAAATTCATTTCAGCTTTCAGCTTTCAGCATTGCAACACATTTTCTAGTTTTTATAAATGTAGAATTATTAATGTTGGAAATTGTTTTACCCTGTTAAAGAGTGTTTGTTGCGGGTTATTCATTGTCATTATAAAGTTCCAACCATGACTTAATCTCAACACACATAAGACGAGTAGCTCGGACCGTTACGCGCTCCGGGATCCGCGTTGACGTGTAAAAATATATTCTGCCGCCCGCCAAAGAGCAACGTCAGTTGTTACGGCGTAACACCGGTATGAACGGCACGTGAGATATTCATACCGTACAGACATCTTACACCGCTATACCATTTCAACCGGTATAGCATGCAGCCCTAAGCTGTATAAGTATTATACATAGCAGTGGTTAGTTAGGTAGTATTAGGAGTTGTAGTAGTACAAACCCATTTAAATCTCATAAACGGTCTGAAAAACCCGTGAAACATAATCAATGGTATTGAAAAGAGGAGTTTTTTTCAATATTTTAGGCGTTTGTCAGCATGTTAAAGGTGGAAAGAACTAAAAAATTGTAAAAAATATTACTAATATTGATAAAGCAGTATTGCAACAACTAAACATTGGCCACGAGTGATCTTCTCCTTTGTAACAGAGAAAGCGAAGACAGCGCCAGCCCTCCTACCTTGTAGCCTCCACAAGTGAGACCAGCATTTCTTTTAGCAAGGACACATTTCATCCTCAGGAAGAAGGAGCGTTCCATCTCATACTCTGCACAGAGTTGCAAGAAGCTGCATGTTATAAAATGTATAACGGCTTGATGGCTCTGTGTCACACGTAGGACAACGCTCTCACCGTGCACAAAGTGTGAGTGGTACGGCTGGTGAGCCGTGAGCACGGCGGTCATCTCGTCGTGGTCGGATGGATGGATGTATTCATAAATGCTGTTTCCGGTCAGCTCCACCTGTTGAAATGAACATTGGACTGTGACTCATCGGGGGCCAACACGCCAGAGGGGATCAACAAACGACACATCGCCAAACCAACCTGCGACAGCCCCAAGTGGACCGATGCCGTTTCTGAGATGTACATGATTTTTCCATCCGGAGCGACAACAAAGATGAAGCCATCTAACGTCTGAAAAAAACAGCAGCAACGGAGATTAATTCATCTGGTAGCAACAAAAGGCAGAATTGAATTAGTCTTTAATTAAACGAATGTTATTGTATTGAGTCCATTTTGATGGACAGCGTGTATAAACTGTACGGTCTTGTAGTTGTGATTACACATCATTGGGAAGCGTGCAGCAGACTGACTGTTCAACAGCATCATGCAGAGCGATTCTAAAGAACGCTTGAAATGAACAAAAATAACACGGCCATGTAGCTCTGAATAAATTCCACAAACGCCCTGTTCGCCCTACAGTATGTACATGGTGGACTGTGCTAATCTTTGACCTGTTAAAACCCATTATTGCTTTGTAGTATTCCCCATTCGCCACATTCTCATATGTCGACCTCCGGCCTACGACGTCACCGGTGTGGCCCACTTGAGATGGAAGTTACCTGTAATGAGTTTGACACCAATGCTGCTCGATGTTATTGAAATGCACGGCTGATGATTCAAATGGAGTCTCCTCCTGGAAGATTCCCTTTCTGCATTCTGCATCAAAATGTATTTACAACGAGTGGTCACCATGTTCAGTCCACCCTATTTGCATCAACTAAAAACGCAACCTTATTCTTTCTTGCGTTGATTTAACAAGGTGAAAGTTGTATGAAAAATCAGAATCTTCGGCCCACAGAGCATGTTCACTAATGTTTCATCGGACCGCTGCCCTCTGGTTTTGCAGCCCTGCAGCCCTCCTCCTTTGTGTTGCCGTTGCTGTTCGAGGGGCTTTAGGACGGACTGAGGCTGTGTGCGTGACCAGGAATGCGTTCAGCTCATTTCATTCTGAAAGCACGAGAATGAAGCAGGAGGAGGCAGACGGCAGCAAACCACACACGCAGCACTAACGCACTTACCTGCATATAATAATACATACATTATTTAATCCATAAATATCAAGAGCTCAGTGTTAAACATTTCCTGTGGCTTTAGTCTTTAGTCAAACATTTAAGGGCCTTATAAGTAACGTTGTTATGTCTCATTCACGTGAAGAACCCAAAGCCCACATGTTCTGTGAGATCTGATCCTACCTGCAGGAGATGGGCCCCGAGCTCCTGGTGGACTCCGTCCAAAGAGCTGCGGCTCACATGACCCCAGGACTCCCCAAGGCCTGGCAAACAAGTCACACCGGCAGGGAAGATAAATGTCATCGTTAACAATTAAAGCTGAAGGGAAACAACAAAGAGAGATTCTAGCCAGCCTGCTCAGTATGACTGCTATTAATAAAAGAAGTGGATTCATAATTAGTCATTTTATTACAGCAGCATTAACACTTGAATAATACATGTTTTTAATTGTATGTTGTTGTTATTATTACTTCATAATTGTAAGCTCATTACTTTATTATTACTCACATCGAATGCGTACAGCTTAGTCATTTGTTTAATTATTAATATCAGCTTGATTATTTTTGTCATTATTTAGCACGGATTCCCCAACTCGTTCTCTTTAAGTCTAGTAAACGTATTCAGTGTTTCACAAAAAGAAAAATATGATACATATATATATATAATATGATATATATAAATGTGATATATATATATATATATATATATATATATATAGATAAAATTTACATTTGTATTTAGTTATTTCCTAGGAAATAACTAAATACAAATGTAAATTTTACAAATATTACTTGGTAAATTGCATATTTAAACAACACAAATATAGATGTTTTTACAATTTAATATTATCTTTTCTTTTACACACATGTCTTCAGGGACAATGTTTGGTTTATAATTATAACTGAATATCACACTTGTATGCAGTCTGAAGATATATGATCCCGCGGTCACAAGAGTCCCAGGAGAAAGTAACACGGCGGCCAACGGGACCCATTGAGATGCAGGTCGCGCGGCAGAAAGACACGAGGTGATTGTCGCGCGCATCGGACACGGAGGTAAATAAACTGGGCCCAGATATAAAGTAATAAATAGGTAGACTGGTGATATCGTCATCTGGCTCTGAGGCCGCTGTTCATGTTTCAATTAGTCCTCACGTGGCCCCGCGGGCCTCCGGGAACTATTACTGTTATTATTTCATTATTTAACTCATTTTGACTGCACGAGGGCCGTGTTTTTGCAAAGAAAACGCGCTTTCTCTTTTTGTTTTCCACGGAATAAAATTGACCCATGAATAATGTGTATATGTATTAATTCGATTAAGCCAAATCACTTCGATATTCGAGGTTCCTGTTTCGCAATTCGATTGGTTAAAAATCAGACGAGACGGAAGAAATTGAAAATCCGTTCGTCGCAAATACCGCAGTGACACACGCGGCGCGTGCGTCCCGCAGCAGCCGCGTGAGCGCGATTCACACCTGCAGCTACATGCCGTGCACATCCGGCCTGCGGCTCAGATTCTACCTCATGGGAAGGTACTTCTAACATTATATTTAAGTAGTCTGTTATTCTCGTTACTTTATTATTACGCACATCAAATGCTTCA